>NW_024466313.1:2581594-3226992 GCF_017591425.1 Ochotona curzoniae
GAAAAAGAAAAAGGCTCTGACAGCGGTCATCCTTTTGTGCAAGGGCCCGGGATCTGCCAGCCAGTCACAGCCCACGGGGCCAGCGCTGTGAGCACCCAAGGGACCCAGTCACCGCTTCCTGTGGCTCTGCCCCTCAACAGTCCACCTGCCAGTGACCTCAGGGGGACAGCCACGTCCAAGCCCCTCTGCCCCCCACTGCCCAGAGGAGAGAAAAGGTGGGAGCTGAGCCCCTCTCCTAAGGTCTCCCTTGGGATCCTGGGCAGGATGAGAGATGGCATCTCACTCTCTCAGCCAGTGTCTGCACAGCACGGCATAAAAACCCCGGCATAGCCCCACCTCCAGACGGCAGAGAGCCACAACTGAGGCCACTGCACAACGGGTCCCGGGGAACAGCCACACACTGCACAGCGAGGCCTGGGACAGCCACACACTGCACACTGCACAGCACAGCCCCAGGACAGCCACACTGCACAGCGAGGCCTGGGACAGCCACACACTGCACACTGCACAGCAGGGCCCCAGGACAGCCACACACTGCACAGCAGGGCCCCAGGACAGCCACACACTGCACAGCAGGGCCCCGGGACAGCCACACACTGCACAGTGGGGCCCCTAGACAGCCACACACTGCACAGCGGGGGCCCCGGGACAGCCACACACTGTACACTGCACAGTGGGGCCCCAGGACAGCCACACACTGCACGGTGGGACCCTCTGGGGACAGCCACACACTGCACAGCGGGGCCCCAGGACAGCCACACACTGCACAGCAGGGCCCCGGGACAGCCACACACTGCACACTGCACAGCGGGGCCCCAGGACAGCCACACACTGCACGGTGGGACCCTCCGGGGACAGCCACACACTGCACAGTGGGGCCCCAGGACAGCCACACACTGCACAGCAGGGCCCCAGGACAGCCACACACTGCACAGCAGGGCCCCGGGACAGCCACACACTGCACAGTGGGACCCTCCGGGGACAGCCACACACTGTACACTGCACAGCAGAGCCCCAGGACAGCCACACACTGCACAGCAGGGCCCCAGGACAGCCACACACTGCACAGCAGGGCCCCGGGACAGCCACACACTGCACAGTGGGACCCTCCGGGGACAGCCACACACTGCACACTGCACAGTAGAGCCCCAGGACAGCCACACACTGCACAGCAGGGCCCCCTGGGACAGCTACACCACATTGGCCCCCACAACCGAGAATCCCGGGGTGAGGTCTCCTTCGCTAATCCCAACGGGCCCCGGACTCCGCAGGGGTCTCTGGTGGGCAGTGAGCACAGAGTCCCGGCCTAGCAGAATCTGTGTCCACCACACTGCCCCGGAGCCCAGCCCCTACCTGTCGGCTCCTTGTCTTCAGCCGGGCCTGGAGGCTGCTCGCCCCGGGCTGCCTTGGGTTTTCTGCCCCGCCGGGGCTTCCTCTTCCGCTCTGCCAAACTCCGGGCTTCAGGCACCATGGCAGCTTCCCCCCGGGGGGCATCCGTCTCCTTCTCGGGTGCCACCTCACTCTGGCCACCTGCTGAAAGGCTTCTGGCATGCTCCAAGTGGCCCAGGAGATGCTCTGCAGGGGAGACGAGCAGTGCCACAGTGAAGCTGTTCCCTCCTCCCTTGGTTTGTTAGTTTTCAATCAGCTAATGATACACCCTGTCACTGGGTGTGCGAACTGGACACACACTGTTCCTGAAAATAAAACCATGTCCACTGCACCAAAGCCAGCCACAGGCCACCTCCCTTGTGCACACGCCTGCACCAATGGGCTCTGGGGCTGGGAGCTTCCAAATCCCGGCGCGGTTTTACAGGCTGAGCATCCACAGCCCCACAGCCCAAATCTGAAATGCTCCCAAACCCTGAACTTCACAACAGCAGGTTGAGGAGGATCGTGGAACAACCTGTTCACTTACGGATCGGGGACTTTATGAACTGCTTCAACACTTTCTTTCCTTTATTTCAAGGCAAAGGGAGAGGGGCTGACGGCCTGTAGTCTCTCCTCTGCTGGTTCACTGCCCAGATCCCTGTAACAGCCAGCAGCCAGAAGCGGGCAACTCGGGGCAGGCATGGCCACCACCTGCCATCCCCGTGGGGAGCTTGGGTCAGGAGCAGAGCCAGGACTGGACCCCAGGCCCTCCAGGAGGAGACACGGCTGACCTAAGGGGCAACGTTCATCGCCAAGCCAAGGCCCGCCCCTGGACTCTGTGACAAAGGAACGTGGGTGACAAGGGCAGGGGAGACAGCATGAAGGTGGCTGCAGGGAGACTAAACACGACCACATACACACACCTGCAAGGAAAGACCCCAGAACACTTCAGAACGCCAATGCGCTTCCCTCCAAAGAATCACATTACAAGCAATTTTGATTTCCTACTTTAATCTTAATTATATTTTCTAATTTTCTGTAGTAAATTGGTAATAACTACACACACACACACTCATATAAAGATTTATTTAATTGATGGGGCCAGCATGGTGGCAGAGCCAGCTAATCTCCCACTTGCAAGCATCAGCGCCCCAAAAGGGCACCAGTTCATGTCTGGGCTGCTCCACGTCCCATGCAGCTCCCAGCTTACAGCCTGGGCAAGCAGCAGAGGACGGCCCGAGGGCCTGCGACCCTGCACCCACACAGAAAACTCGGATGAATTGGCTCAGCTCCGGCCACTGTGGTCATTTGGGGAGTGAGCCAGAGACTTGAAGAGCTCTCTGTGAAATCTGCCTTTCAAATAAAATAAGCCTTAAAAAACAAAAAGATCTTTGCTTCAATTTCAACAGAAGAAAAGTTCAGAGACCACCTAGGAACAAGAGCAAGCAAACACAGGGAGCCAGGGATGGGGTGTGGGTCTGCTCCTTCACACCCCATCTCCTCCAGGGTTCCCGCAGAGTGCAGGACTGCCCGGGCTGCTCAGGGCTCCCCATAGTCCACACCACACAGCACTGGGCTCCCCTTAGCTTGCCCAGCTCCCAAAGGGGTGCCACCGACACGCCAGCAGGCGCTGGGAGAATCCCTGGGCCAACACACGTGGCTCCCCAACAGGTACCAAGTATGCACTGGTCTGACTGCACGCGGGGTGCGCAAACTCGCCACCTTCTCACACTGACCACAAGCAAGAATTCCAGGACTTGTCACAGCGGGGAACATGAGGATACAACCTGCACAAAACAGGGGCTTCCTGGCCTGTGGGCTGAATGGCCACTGTGAGACGCTGGGTGTGCCCTTCACAGACATGGCAGCCTACCCGCTGCTTACAGCACAGCGACCAGCACAGGACACACTTACCAAGCAGAGGACAGACTGACACATCCGTCCACACATCACAGCTGAGATCGGGAGGACACCCCAGGGACGTGGCCTGAAAAGGACCCACCTGACCTGTGACAGAGCTGTCTCCAAGGAATACTCCACTTTGTCTTACTCAAGCTTATCCAGGAAGAACCAGAACACTGTGACCACTGGCCTGGTGCCATGTGCCAGAGCTGGGTGTGCTAGCCACCCAACAGTCCCCTGGGTCACATGCTCATTACCATGTTGAGACCCTGTCCAGGGCACATCCTGCACTCGGCTGAGGTCACGACTCCCTGTGCTGGGGAGTCACATTCGTCTGCACCCCATCAGAACAGGCACATGGAAAGCAACTCCCCAAGTGTGGGACAGAGTCCCCAGGGCACTGGGTGAAGGGACCTGGGGGGCCAAAGCTAAGCTCCCTCCCACCTCAGATGAGCGGTGACTGGCACCCAGCGTGGCCAGCAGAGTGAACGCGGAGGGAGGCCTGGAGCTGCCCACGGCAGACCCCGCAGCCTCTGGTCCTAGTCATGTCTCTGTGGGGAGATCGGGCCACTGTGGGGGCCAAGGCTGGGGCGCCCTGGCAGCCCAGCCTGGCCGCCCATCCCTGCTCCACACCCGGCCACTCACCATTCAGGAGCTGCAGCTCTGGGAAGGCAGCCGAGCACACCTTGCAGACCCACTGGCTGGGCTCGGGCTCTGCCAGGGCGTTGTTCTCTGGGGTGCCCGCAGCTTTAAGACACAAGCGAGAGGGGATCGTAGAGCCCAGTGAGGCTACAGCTGACGGGCTCCCAGGCACCACCTGCGCCGGCTCACTGGGCCCCCGCAACTGTCGCCACTTCCCACGTGAGGGCTGCACACAGGGACCTGGCCCCGGGGCCCCCTGCTGCAGGCTCTGTCCTGGGCTCAGACGCAAAGACCGCAGGGGACCGCAGCACTTTAAGAATGTACATAGTGCAGATCTCCTCAAGGGGTACACACCGACACAGCAGTTGGACCCCGTGCCAGGCGTGGCTGGCCGCAGCCTGGCACTAGGTGTCAGAACTCCATGCTCTGTAACAAGATGACCACCATGCAAACCCATGCAAAAGGAAAGAGGCGGCCAGACTGCAGGTCAACACAGTGGCCACGTGGGGAGGACAGAGCCCACAGCTGTGCTAACTGACCCCCGTCCCCCCGCCCGTCCCCGCCAGCATACAGATCACAGCCGTCCACAGTGCTGGGCCACACGCCAGCCAGGTGTGCAGAATCACACGGGAGACCAGCCCTGCACACAGCACACCTGGGAACCGGTCAGTCACACAGACCAGCCCTCCACACCGGCACCTCGCCCCTGCTCTTGTCATCAACTGGGGCAGAGCTTCTAAGCAGCAGGCCAGAGCGGGCTGTGACACGCGGCTTGCAGCTGGGGAGGAGCCGAACACACGCCCTACAGATCCCGTTCACTGTGCCCTGACTCGTAGAAAGGGTGGGTGGGTGGGCACACATGTGCCTGGTCACAGACACACACACCTGTGTACCCACAAGCACACGGGTGCGTGTGAATACATACATGTACCTACACACACATAAGCCCCTACAGATGAGTGCTCACGGTGTACACACACAAGGCCCACCGAGCCCTCTGCAGAAGCACACGCCACGGAGTCGTGCATGTGAATACACACACTGATCACGTGTGCTCTCTCACATACGCAGGAGGAGGAGGCTGCTCTCCGGTGGCCAGCCGCCCTTTCGCTCCAGATTCTGCTGCCCCGTGACCACAGGCACGCTCCTCGGCCCGCTGAGCTGCTTGCTCCGCCCCACCCCAGGCTCAGCCACTGGACCGGCGCCCCAGAAACAGACCCTGCCCATGTATTCCCAACCAGGCCTGGCTGGGACGGGGGGTGGGGGGGCTCTCGCCCGCAGCGCCCCCGCAGGGCCCGGGCTCAGCGTACCGTGGGCACTGGCGCAGGCCTGCCTCAGCATGGGCTTGTCCATCTTCTTGGCGTAGAAGGCCGCGTACCAGACCCGCAGCTCGGTGCCGGCGGGGATGTCCCGCGAGGTGGTGAAGAACACGTCGCCGCCCTGCTGGTAGGCCGTGAGGTTCTGGTGCTCGGCCTCGGCCGCAGGCCGCACCAGCATCATCCAGTTGCAGTCGTCCTCATTGGAGGTGTCAAAGCACACGGGGTGCCCGTCTTTCTGGAACACCTGGTGGTGGGCGGGCGGGACGGGTTCCTCAGCAGCTCCCACGGCATGGCTGGGAGGACCCTGGGGTGGCCAACTGTGTGGCATCTCCACAGGGGTCTCAGTCCCCGAGAGAGTGGCCGCAGCAGCCGTGTGCGCAGGCAGCCCTCGGCCAGCCGTCTCCCACAGGCCAGGACACGGCCAGGGCAAAGTGGGGTTCACGCGGCCCCCTCACTTTCCTCCATTGGTTGGCTTGTCTGTCAGCAGACCAAGTGCCCTCGCTCTGCTCCTGTGTCAGTGGGCCAAGGCCGCGTGCTGACGGGAGAGCTGCCCTTCACCTGTCCTTCACAGAGCTCTCCGCCGCCCCTTCACAGGGTGGGGGTGCCAGTGGACACGGGGGGCCTGCCTGGCCTGGAGGGGCTTCCACAGGGGCCTCCCCCACTCGGTGCCTTCCCTGCTGGGGCTTGGAGAGCTGCCTGACATACCATCACACGGCAGGTGTGGCTATGTGAAGCCTAAGCATGCGCACAGTGCCCTCCAGTGGGCACACACACAAGACACCACTGGCCATCACGCAAAGCCTGCAGCGTCAGCCAGGGCGCAGGGGACATGAGGGCCCAGGGCTCCTCCCGCACACCACTCAACCACGCACTCTCCTGACCGTTCTGCAAAAACTGATCACCACAAACTTCCCTTGCACGCTTGTGTGACACAAAAACGAGGGGGAAATAAACAGAATAAACAGATATGTCTGTGAAAATGAAGCAGGACTGCACGCAGTGGCTCAGCTAGGTCTTCTTGTCAGCACCAGCACCCTATAAGGGCATGTCCCACCTGCTCCACTTCCCACCCAGCTCCCTGCCTGCGGCCTGGGAAAGCAGCAGAAGACGGCCCAGAGCCTAGAGACCCTGCACCTGCATGGGAGACCCGGAAGAAGCTCCTGGCTTCAGGTTGGCGCAGCTGCAGCCATCGTGGCCACTTGGGGAATGAACGAGGATAAACCGTTCTCTGTGTAAATCTGCCTTTCCAATTAACATAAATAAATCTTGCAAAACTGGAGCAAGTCTATGGCGCTCAGGTTCCTCCCTGCCCCGCCCTGGCACTGCTGGCCCTGACACTCAGTACCCTAACTCCCGGTCACACGGCCACCCGAGCAAAGCCACACGCACCGCCCTGGTGGCTGGCCTCACCTTGAGTGGAAAGGCAGACTCCTTCTCCCACTTGGCGACCCTCCGGGACTCGAAGGGGCCAAACTGCGTGCGCTTGACGAGCTGTGTGACGGCGAACACGCCTTCAGCGCCATCCTCCAGGCGCCGGATCTCCAAGTTGGAAGGCAAGGATGACCTGGAAGTGAACAAGGTGCCACGGACGGCGCTGGCTCACAGCTGCTCCAGCTGGGACGGACGGACAGATGGATGGCCGAGGATGTCCGTGAACCAGGGGCTCTCACAGGCCACCAAGCCACCAGACCCATGGTTCTCAGAGGGGACACAGGAAGAGCTGAGCCTGGGCAGGAGGACTCCCTGGGGCATGGTCACCTGCCCCAGGCGCCTCAGCCCTACACCTACCACCGGGTGCTGCCAAGACCCAGCTGGGCATGCAGCAGTGGGTATGCACTAAAGGACGCACGGAGCTGTCCAGGCTAGGCCAGAGTTCACCTGTGTGTTACAGGGACATGGCGAGCATGCCACAAGGAGGGAGCAGGCGGCAGGAAGCCACCAGCCATTCCACAAGACCTCAGCTGGCTGAGGTGGGCTGCTGCCACCAAGCTGGGAGACTGGACAGGGTGGGGGATGTGAGTGGGCAACTCCACATGGGCTGAGGCTTGGGCTGGTGGCCAACACAGTGGCACAGTGGTTTAAGCCACTATCTGGGGTGCCAGCATTGGTATGGGTGCAGACTAGTTCCCAACCTCGCAGCCCCGCTTCCCATCCAACACCCTGCTTGTGGCCTGGGAGCAGCCAAGGACAGCCCAAAGCCTTGGGACCCTGCACCCGCGTGCGAGACCTGGAAGAAATTTCTAGCTTCAAGATGGCCCAGCTTCAACTGTTGCGACCATCTGGAGAGTGAACCAGCAGATGGAAGATTTTTCTGTAAGTGAGCCTTTCAAATGAATAAGTAAGCTTGTTTACACAGAGTCACTCAAAAGCGAAGGCAGACACCAGGGTACGGGCCCCCGGCGACAGCAGGGCAGATACCAGGGTGTGCGGGCCCCCGGTGACAACAGGGCAGACACCAGGGTGTGGGCCCCCGGTGACAGCAGGGAGACAGGAGGCCACACCTGGAGGGCTGTGGCCATGCGGACAGTGGCTTGGGAAGAAGAGAGCTGACCAGCTCCTAACTGGGGGCAAAATCATTCATCTCGTTGTTTCTGAGTAACACTGTAACTCACACTGAGAAAAAACTTCTGGGGCAAGGGTAGGGGTTCATGGGCTGGGGGCTCCAGCAGAGAGACCCCTGGAACGACACCACTGCTCAGTGACCCCGCTGAGCATGCCCCAGGGCGTCAGGCACCATCGCACAGCAGCTCTGCACACACTGCAGCTGGATGGCAGGGGGAGCTCAGCAGGAAGACCCCCTCCTCCAGGCAGCCAGCTCCTTCAGGGAGCTGTCCTCCCTGTGAGACCTCATGACTCGGGGCCCCCAGCCCCAGGCCATGTGCACCTGCTGGGCCACGTGTGTGCCCACAGGAATGGTTCCCAAGGAGCCTGGACAGACCTGGCTCACTCTGAAGCTACAAGGGGCCCCCACACCCCAGGGGACCCCACGTGGTGTGCAGCTTCCCATCTTCCCCCATCCTGAGTCATAAAGACACAGCTGTGGCCACTCACCTTGCCCTGCTCAGCACGAAGGAGTCTTTCACCGTGACCACGGGGCCCAGCTCGGGACACTCAGAGTCGTGGTACTGGCTGCAGTCCTCGCACCCTGTAAGCAGACATCGGGGCGCGGAGGGTGGGGGGGGCGGGCATCAGGCGATGGGGCACCAACTGGGAGTCAGGGAGGAAGGCCCAGCAGCGTTGGAGACAGCTGGGCAGCCACCAGCTCTCTGCACTCCGCCACACTGCACAGCCCTTCAGTGAGGGCACGGGCACCCCAACACGTACCCCTGTAGAGAACTGGGCATCTCAACAAATACTTGTGTGGGGAGACACTACAGAAACCAGAGTTAGACACAAGTACTCCAACAAATACTCAGGTTACAACAGGAGCGCTCCTACTAACCCCAGCCAACTCAAGTAAGACAGGAGTACTCCGACAAGTACCATCTGGACACGTGAGGAGTGCTTCAACAAGAACTCAAGTGGGGCCACCAGGAACACCTCAAGTAAGCACCCATGTGGAAACATAAGGGGCACTTCAGCAAGTACCCATCTGGAAACATGAGAGGTGCTTCAACAAGCACCCACAAGGAGACCCAGGGGTACCAAGACCAGCACCACTGGAGACCCCAATGATCTAAGACAAGTGCCCATATGGAGACCCAGGGTACTAAGACAAGCACCCAAGTGGAGTCATGAGAAATCCTGAAGCAACAGCCCATGTGGAACCCATCTCAGGGAGAAGACCTTGCTGCCGGCACACTTCCAGCCCCATGGGTCACATCCTTGGTGGCAAAGAACAAACTCCACCTCAAGATGGCCGGCTCACTCCAGTTCACACCAGTTCACACCAGCCACCACCCCTCCTTCCCAGCGCTACCTCAGCTGATGGTTCAGACCAGACCTACCCCCTGCTACAGCTCCGAGAGAAATGACCATATTGAAACCACACCCGCAGCACGGGCTGCTCCCGCCATCAGCGTGCATGTGGAAGCAAGACATGGCTGTGCCTCGGCCCAGCCACCAGGCACCACGCCCGCCAGCTGCCACGACGGCAAGGCAGCCCTCACAGGTGCACGGCAGGTGCACGGGTCACTTACAGATGAACATGATCTCCTCACTGCCATCTTCAGCCATCCCTGACACCTGTTGGGACACGAAAGGGCCTCATTAGTGATGCTCTGGCCAGGACAAAATTTTCAAGCCAGTTCCTCTGGTGGGGCTCTCCCGGGCTGGGAAGAGACACTGCATGGTGTCGGAAACAGGCAGTGGGACCTTCTCTGGTGGGCGGTCAGGGGGCAATGTCTCAGATGAGAGCAGTGGACCTGAAGGGCCCCTGCTAAGATGACAGGGGCGTCAGGAGGTTCACCTTCGCGCCAGCCATCAGCGTCTGCTGGGAAAACTGCAGCAACCCGGAACTTTTTAAGGTACATTTTTGCTGTGGCACCTGCTTGCTGCTTTATGGAGGAGTAGTCCTCAAGGCCAGCCTGGCTGAGCGCAACTTCATTTTTGGTCTTTTAAATTTTATTTTATTTTATTTTTATTAGAAATGCAGATTTACAGAGAGAAGGAGACACAGAAAGAAAGATCCTCTGTCTGCTGGTTCACTCCCCAAGTGACCGCAACGGCTGGAGCTGAGCCGAGAGCCGACGCCAGGAGCCTCTCCCAGGTCTCCCATGCGGGTGCAGGGTTCCAAGGCTTTGGGCCGTCCTTGACTGCTTTCCTAGGCCACAAGCAGGGAGCTGGATGGGAAGTGGAGCCGCCTGGATTAGAGCCACTGGCCATATGGGATCCTGGCACTTGTAGGTCCCATTCTGTTTTTCAAACACATGGATAAATTAAAAACAAAAGTCTGGGGCCCAGTGCAATAGCATAGTGGTTAAAGTCCTTACCTTGAATGTACCAGGATCCCATGTAGGCACTGGTTCTAATCCCAGCTGCCCCACTACCCATCCAGCTCCCTGCTTGTTGCCTGGGAAAGCAGTCAGGGACGGCCCAAAGCTTTGGGACCCTGCACCCATGTGGGAGACCCAGAAGAGGCTCCTGGCTTTGGATTGGCTCAGCTCTCGTCATTAGTCATTACGGTTACTTAGGGCATGAATCATCAGGTGGAAGGCCTTCCTCTCTGTCTCTTCTCTCTGTATATCTGTTCAGACTCTTTTGAGAGAGTAGTCACTCGACTCCTGTTACGGCATCTGTTGCCCTCAGTCCTGTCACTAACCTGTCACTGTGCGGATGGGAACCCACACGGCCTGCACAGGGCTCACCCCTGGGGGTCTGGGGACGGCCGCCTGACCAGGGGCTGCTTCCCGTGGTAGCGGGGTGTCCCAGTCCGGCCAGAGGACGGCCAGGCCAGGCAGCAGCCCGCACTGTCCCACCCAGTACAGCCACGAGGGCAGACTTGTCCAACTGACATCATCACCCAGAGTACAGACCCCCTTTCCCCATCATCTCCCGACCCTTCTTCCACTCCCTCCAGCAAAGCAGTCTCGGGCACGTGCCAAGTTCTGCGAGCAGCTCGGCTGTGCTGGACACAGGCTCTGCTGTCCCCGATGTGGGCCTCTTCCTCGGTGGCCTCCTCAGGGCCTGCTCCCTCTCTTCTGGCCCTCAACGCACACACCCCAGGCTCTCTGCACAGCCACGTGTGTGTGTGCATACACCTGACCTCGCTAACACTGAATCCCTCCACGTGTCAAGGGTCATGCAAGCAATGAACACTCGGCCTGACACACAGCACCTGCGTAGGACACAGGACAGTCCTTGAGGACAGAACCCACCAGGCCCAGTGTGCTCCTGAGGCCACGCCCCCAGCCACACCTGGACCCCTCCACGCCGGCCAGCATCCCCCCGTCATAGACCAAATCCCACCACCCTTCCAACATGGCCCCGCTTCACCTCCCAAACACCTTCCTCCGCTGCCCCCACAAGCCCCAGACTGGGCTACCTCCCCACGCGATGGCGCTCTCAGTGCCTGCCATCAAGTACAGGACTGACGCTGCCACACTCTCAACCACCAGAGACAGGCTTGAAACTGGCCTTCCCACTCACTCCCCTCCTCTGCTTCTTAGGGACTTAGCGCTCATTACCCCCAGCGGGGAGCTCCGAGCAGCCTTCCCTCGGCCCCTCCCACTGCACACTGTTGACTTGCGCCAGGGCGGCCAGCAAGCTCACACCTGTCCTTAGGCTTAGCAGCAAGACCTGCAAGAAAACTGCCCGTTCTGAATAGAAAGTGACTGTGGATATTTCTGTCACTTATGTTCGGATACTGATGGTGCACTGATAGGAACAGGGTCCAGGGCCACCCAGGGTGACCTGGGCAATTTGAGGAGGCAGCCCCTCCAGCCCTTCCCTGTGCAAAGCAGCCCTCACACTGAGGCTTCCCGCCCTCCATTCCCATCACCACCCCAGGGCCTCCCTAGGGATGTGCGCCTGCCTGGCCTTGCCTGGCCCAGGGCCCCACCTTCCCACCCTCCAACACAAAGGTTTCTGGCTACACAGACCCTGAGCAGAAACATGGGGCTGTGGTGCAGTGCATTAGATGGCTGCTTGGAACACCTGCATCCCATGTGGGTGCCTAGCTGAGCCCCCACAACCCTGCTTCCAATCCAGCTTCCTGTTAGTGCCTCCTGGGAGGCAGTGAAGGATGGCTTAACTAGACAATCGCCAGCCATACACGTGGGAAACCCAGATGCGCTTTCCAATCCTGGTGTGAGCCTGGCCAACTGGAGAGCAAGGCAGTGAGTGGACGATTTCTCCCCATCCTCCCCCTCCCCCGTTACTCTGGCTTTCAAATAAAGAAGGAGGCAGGTAAGAGGGAGGGAGGGGCCATAGCTCAACAGGCCAATGCTCTACCTTCAAGCCCTGGGATCCACATGGGTGCCGGTTCGTTTCCTGGCTACTCCACTTCCCTTCCAGCTCCCTGTTTGTGGCCTGGGAAATCAGTGGAGAGCAGCCCAGGGCCTTGGGACCCTGCACTCGCAGGGGAGACTTGGAGGAGGCTCCTGGCTCCTGGCTTCGGATCTACTCAGCTCTCATTGTAATGGTTTGGGGAGTGAACCAGCGAATGAAGATCTTTCCCTCTCTGTCTCTTCTTCTTTCTGTAAATCTGCCTTTCCGATAAAAATAAATAAATCTTAAAAAAATGAAAACTCAAATATCATTTTTAAAAATGAAAAAACAGGGGCTGTGGGGACAGGCCCTAAACCCAGCAGCCACTGGGGAGCTCGGCGAGGATCTGAATCCTGACTTCTGAGTGGGACTGAGATACGGAGCGTGACTTTCCTAGTACAATCCCAAAGGCACGACCACCGCAGTGCTTACCAAGACGCACAAGCGGCCTAATCAATGGAGAAGTGGACTCTCAGGTGCCAAGGCCACAGCTTCTGGGGTGGATAGCACCCCAACAGCACCTCTGCCCTTGGTGTTTTAAGAAGGCTGGCTAGGGCCCAGCGCAGTAGCCTAGCGGCTTAAGTCCTCACCTTGAACACGCCTGGATCCCATATGGGCACTGGTTTGTGTCCCAGCAGCCCCGTTTCCCATCCAGCTCCCTGCTTGTGGCCTGGGAAAGCAATGGAGGACGGCCCAAAGCCTTGGGACCCTGCACCCGTGCGGGAGACCTGGAAGAAGCTCCTGGGTCCTGGCTCCGGATTGGCTCAGCTCCAGCCATTGTAGTTGCATGGGGAATGAACCATCGGATGGAACATCTTCCTCTCTGTCTCTTCTCTCTGTATATCTGCCTTTCCAATTAAAAAAAAAAAAAAAGGCTGGCTAAAAGAAAGGCCCAGGAAGGCTTGCCCAAAGGATCCCCCTCCACTCCAAGGGTGTTCCTACTCACTCCTCCCATCAAGCAGGGTAATTCTTAGCTAATCAACAGAGACAGAGACCGCCTATCAAGTGGACTGCTCTGCCACGGCAGCCAGGGCACCCAGCTGGAGAGCAGGGACTCAAACCAGGGCTCCCTTGTGGATCGGCTTGTGCTATCGCCTGCTGCCTGCCCCCCAGGCTGTGCGTGAGCAGGGAGCCGTGGAGGGTGGGACCTGAAGCCCAGAGCCTCAGCACAGCACCACTGCGCCGGCTGCCCACTCCAAGCCAGTTCCGCTGAGAAACCATCAGGCGTCCAACACACAGTCCTGAAATGGCTCTTCTGACTTCTTTTTGTTTTCTAATCTTTAAGGGGTGTCCGTTTCCTTCAAGTTGTAATGTAAAATGCCTGCACTGCTCCGTTACATCCGGGAAGGTCCAGGTGGCTGCTACCCTAATTTGCCAACATCTTCAGCTCCGTGGGGTTTATGTTGAGAAACAAAGTTTGAATTTTATCTGTTCATTCCATTTCCCACAAACTTTCTCAAGTTCTTTCCCATATTCCTAAACACATCCAGGTATGCAGATCTATTAAAAAGATTTATATCTTCAAGGAATCACACAAACAAAGAGAGCTTCCATCTTGTGGTCACAATGGCCAGAGCTGAGCTGACCCGAAGCCAGGATCCAGGAGCTTCCTCGGCGTCCCCCACGTGGGTGCAGGGACGCAAGCACTGGGCCGTCCTCTGCTGCTCTCCCGGCGCATTAGCAGAGTGCTGCATCAGAAGTGGAGCAGCCAGGACTCAAACCGGCGCCCATACGGGTGTACCGGTGTAGCAGGCAGAAGTCTTATCCGTGACACAACAGTGCCACCCCAGTTTGCAGATTTTAAAGCAGGCTTTCTGCCCTGAGTCCCGTTTACTCACACCTGCCTAGACTCCACGATCAGGCAGCTTTGTGTCTCGAGTCTGTGTGTGTCTGTGTGTGTGCGTGTGTGCGTCGGTCTTTACTCAAGCTTCAACAAATGAAACACAGTTCCTCACTCTTCCCCCTCCTCCAATCCCAACATAACTTCAGGTACTTTGATGAATAAAATATTACAAACCTGATAGTACAAATGTATTAATACTTGAGCACATTTCTTTTCTCACGGACTTGTCCGTAAGTACCGGTTACAGCTCATTACAGCTCACGGTCCTTAGTTCCCAGCTGCCTGAGGACTTTGTTAGGCTGCTGTGCCTGCGGTGTGCACAGGTCTGGGGCGTCAGTGTTGCCGCATGCACCTGCTTGTTACTCTGTGTCAAGCAGAGGGTCGGCTCTGCACAGCGGGTGCTATGTATGTGTATACAGAGGGTTCTACACAGCACAGAGTTCTGTGTGGGGCAGCTGAGGGTGTGGGTGCCTCCTCCGTGCACTGCAGTTGTGTTGTGGAGAGACGTGTTTTGTATATGTGTGTGAGTGCTGTGTGTGTAGGTTGTGAGGGTGACTGTGGGTGTGTTGTGGGTGTAGGTGTGCAGTGCTGTTACAGGTGTGGATGTGCAGTGCTGTGTGTGTGGTGCTGTGGGGGGACGTAGGGGTGTCTGGTCATGCACAGGGGTGCTGCATGTGGAGTGTTCCTAGGTATGGGGGTGTGTTATATATGTGCTGGGGTGTTGCATGTGGAGTGTCGCGATGATGTGTAGGATACAGAGGGGGACTGTGTAGGGTGTTGAGGGGAGTTGTGCTCAGTGCTGTGTGGGGAGGTCGTGTGGGGTGCTGTGGGGGGGGGTCGTGTGGGGTGCTGTGTGTGTGGGAGGGAGGTCGTGTGGGCTGCTGTGTGTGGGGTGCTATGGGGGAGCTGTATAAGGTGCTGTGGGGGAGGCTGTGTAAGGTGTTGTAGATGTGTTCATGTATGCAGATTCTGCCACTGTCTGGTGGGGGGTGGTATAGGGAAGGGAGGCCTGCCCCCTTGTTTTGGTCTCGATACTTGGCACCCATGGTCTGTCCCCGGACAGGGTGTGGGTCCCTCAGGAGGGTGACCTCACTCCTGCTGACTGCCCTGGGGCTTGGCCAGTCACCCAGAACCTTGGGTGTCAGAGGCAGGAGCCTGGTGGCCAGCCCTGTTGCTAGTGATGCTGTGTGTGTCGGCCCAGCCTGGCCAGCCAGCCTGGCACTCCTGCCCTCAGCCCTCATGCTGCCCTACGCTACTTCCTTTAGATTTTTTCTCTGCCTTCTCTCAGCCCACGTGGGCACCAGCTCGAGGCCCAGCTGCTCCACTTCTGACCCAGCTCCCTGCTCCTGTACCTGGGAAGGCAGCAGAGGACGGCCCAAGGCTTTGAGCTGTGCCCATGCAGACAATCCCAATGAAGCCCCTGGCTCCTGGCTTCAGTCTGGCCCAGCCCTGCCTTAGGAGCACTTGAAGAGTGAACCAACAGGTATAAGATCTCTCTGTGTCTCGAATAAATATATTTTAACACAGAAAAGTGGTCAGGGGCAGGTACTGTGGTGTTGTGAGTAAAACCACTGTATGCAGTGCCAGCACCCCCATATTCATGCAGGTTTGTGATCTAGCTGCTCCACTGCCCACCTAGCTCCTTGTTGATGCACCTGGGAAAACAGCAGAAGATGGCCCAGGGGAGTGGACAACCTGCACCCACACCCACGTGGGAGAGCTGGAGGCCCCTGGCTTCAGCCTGGCCCAGCCCTGGACATCACAGCCGTTTAGGGAGTAGACCAGCAGACAGGAGACTTCTTTCCTCTTCCTCCCCTTCTCCCTAAATCAGCCTTTCAAATACGTAACTCTTTAAAACAACACCACCATTTCCGCACAAGGATAAGGGACCTTCCAGCCTACTAGCTGTTTCACGCCCTGCACTGGCAGGAAGAGCAAGCGCCAGGACCCTCCAGGGTCCAAGCACTGCCCCTAGCACCCCACCTGACAGCCCCGGGGCTCCCATGCCAAAGGCCACAGCCCACCCGCCCCGGGACTGCACACAGGCAGCTGGACCGGGCATGGCCACCAGGGTACCACAGGGCACAGGCGCCCACTCCCTCTAACCTACAGCAAGGCTACTCCTGAGTTCTAGAAACCAGCTCTCCCATCTTTTTTTTTTAACATTATTTATTCATTTTATTTGAAAGCTGGAGTTACAAAGAAAGGGAGATGTCCATTTGCTGGTTTACTATCCAAATGCCCATAGCTGCTGGGGCTGGACCCTGCTGAAGCCAGGAGCCTGGGACCCCAGCCAGGTCCCCACCGGGGAGCAGGGGCCCAAGCACTTGGGCATCCTCACTGCTTTCCCAGGCACATCAGCTCAGAGCTGGAAGGGAACAGCCCTTCTGTAGGATGTTGGTGCCTCAGGCAGGCTATTCCTGGGACCCCGCCCCTTCTACACCCCGCAGGGTGAGGTGGGGGATAAGGGGTCACCTGGAAGACACAGACCTTGCCCCATCCTTGCCCCCAGCAGCAGTGTTCAGAAGACAAACATGGTGGGAGTCCGCTCCTCCCTCTCCCCTGCCTTTCCCAGCTCCAGCCACCCACCTCCAGCAGGCCAGGCCAGCGGGCCCTCTGCAGCACTGGGGACACCACAGGTCAACCGTGGGTACTCCCCCATTGAGCCATGGCTGGCCAAGCGGAGGCAGTGGGCACGAAGGCACCCTGGATGGGCGTCGCCCTCACTGTGCCCCAGGCGTTGGGAGCCCTGCCTCGCCCTCAGGTGTGAAACACAACACCCAGGTGAGGTGGGGGCCGCACTGCACTCTCCAGCGTGCCCATGGCAAGCTTTGTGTTTTTTCATCCGTAGAATTTTCCACAAGGAGCCAAGCTGGCCAGTGCGGGGGTCCTGACCTAAGGCTTAATTGAGCCCGTGTAGCTTCCAGGGACTTGGGGGTGGAGGGGAGAGCAGTCTGGATGGCACAGGTGCAATCCATCTTGTGGAAGGACTTCTGGGGCTCCGTGGGTGGGGCAAAGGGGAAACTGCCCTATTATTTGAAGGCTCCGCAAGGGGGGACTGGGCCATACCTGTAGTTTACCAGGTGGGCCGTTACCTCTCTCCACTCCTGCCCACCCCTCAGACCCCATTTGTCAGCCGCACTCCCCAAATCTGACGGTCACCGACCAACCCTGGAGGTCACACGTGGGGCTTCACCACAGCACCCCGCGCCGGTCCCCCCACCCGCGGACCGACACGCGTCCCCCTGCGGCCGCCTCGAGGCCTTTCACCGCCACAAGGGCGCCCACCGCCCAGTCAGAGCGGACGGGGGTCATCCAGGGGCGGGAGGGCCTCGGGCCCCGGGGCCAGCGCAGGGGCCGTGGGCGGCGGGGACCCCCACCGCACCCCCGGGGCCGCGCCCCGCAGCCCCCGCGGGGCCTGGAGCCGGCGGCTGGGCCTGGCGCCCGGGGCCCGGCAGGGAGGGATGGGCGGTGGCCCGCGGCGGCGGGACCGGGCGGGCGCGCGGGGCGATCCCGGAGCGGCTCCGCGAAATCCAGCCGGGTTTTGACTCCGATCGCCGGCGGCGCCGCGGCCGGCGAATGTAACAAAGAACAGTCGGCATGGCGGCTGGACCGGGGCGGCGCGGGCGGGCGGGCGGACGGGCGGGCGCGGGGCCCGGGACGCGGGGCGCGGGGCGCGGGGCGGCGGGGCGCGGGGCGGCGAGGCGCGGGGCGCGGGGCGGCGGGCGCGGGCCGGGGGCTTTACCTGCCTTGGGACTGTGCGGAGGGGGACTCGGATCCGGACTCCGGGTTGCGATCCGCTCCGGAAACTGCGCAGCACCGGAAGCCGGGGGGCGGTGACGGGGCATCGTGGGAGCTGTAGTTCGCGGGGCGCGCGGGGCTGCGGGGGGACGGGAGCGCGTGCCCCCCACACACACCCCGCACGCCACCCGCGCCTCCCGAGGCTGCGGAGCCACCCCCACCCCCAGTGTCTTAGGAGATGCGTGGGGCGCAGGTCAGATCTCGTCTGCAGCAGGTGCCCAACCCGGGTTTCCGCATTTAGCTAGTTGCCTGGTTGTTGGGGTCCGTGCAGTGGATGTGGGGGACACGAAGGTGTGAAGAGTATTGTTCCGTTGCAGGCAGGGCCGCAAGGAACTTCCCGCTGTTTGGCAGGGCCCGGGGATGTCTCTACGACCACCTGAACTTGACTCCACCTCCCTTTGCATGGACACTGGACCACCCTGCAGAAGAACTCTAATCCATCCAGGCATTGTTTGCTGCTGTGAGGCTGGCCTTTTACTCAGTGTGAGCTGGAGGTCAATGTCAATAATAACGTCTTACAAAAGGGCCTTCTATTATTCCTACTGTCTTGGCTGTCCCCATGGACCTTATGCTAATCAAGGGACCTGTATTTAGGCTTTCATTCTTTCCTCATTCTTTAGATTCTCCTTTTCTTTGTGATACAAGATTGAGTAGTAGAATAAGAATTGTAGCAGGAACTTGTACAGTTTTTAGGTGAAACAAACAGCAGAATTATCAGAATTATCCTTAGAAACACTCACTTGACCATGATGTAAAAAATCTGAGCCAGAGTTTGAGTGATTTTGTATAAATAAAGCAACAGCTTTCTTGCATTGTCCACGAATATCATGGAATCGTAGTGGTCCATCTCTCTCTCTCTCTTTTTTTTTTAAGATTTATTTTATTTTTACTGGAAAGGCGGATATACAGAGAGGAGAGACAGAGAGGAAGATCTTCCGTCTGATGATTCACTCCCCAAGTGAGTGCAATGGCCGATGCTATGCCGATCCGAAGCCAGGAGCTTCTTGCGGGTCTCCCACATGGGTGCAGGGTCCCAAAGCTTTGGGCCGTCCTCGACTGCTTTCCCAGGCCACAAGCAGGGAGCTGCATGGGAAGCAGGGCCGCTGGGATTAGAACCAGTGCCCATATGGGATCCTGGGCGTGCAAGGCGAGGACCTTAACCACTTGCGCCACTGTGCCGGTCCGCATCTCTCTCTCTTAATGCCTCATCCACGCACCCTTCTTGAGGTCCGAGCTCTGCTGGAGCTGGACTCCGGCACCTGGTCATCACTAATTATCCCTCCTTCTTTTCCTCAGGGGTCCCCAGAGAGGGGAGAGGTTGAAGAGGGTCCTAAGTCCATGAGTCAGCCGTGGAGGGGGCCAGGACGCCGCCGTCGCTGCTGGCTGCAGGTGCTTCTGCTAGTAAGTCAGGGTCCAGTGCCCTGGGGCAAGTGGCTGCTGGGCACCAGGGCAGCTCGGGTCCCTCGAATGTCCGCTCCACGGAGGTCCCGAGTACCCTGAGCCACACCAGAGCCCAGGAGAGAAGGGTCATTCCACAGGGTCGGAGTTAGGACACAGGAGACAAGGCCCAGAGCTGTGTCACAGTCGGTAAGCCAACACCTGCAGCTACAGCATCCAATAGAGACGTGGGTTCAAGTCCCAGCTGCTCCATTTTGGATCCAACTCCTTGCTCATGCTCCTGGGAAAGCAGTGGAGGATGGCCCAATGTTTGGGTCCTGCACCCACATGGGACAGAAGCCCCTGGCTCCTGGCTTCAGCCTGGCCCAGCCCTGGTCAGTGTGGGCATGTGGGGAGTGAACCAGCAGACAGGAGAGCTGTGTGTGAGTCTCTCACTTTCTCTATATGTAGCTCTACCTTTCCGATAAATAAAATCGTTTCTTAACAAGACTACAGAGAAGCAGGCTCCGTCGGTGGCTGCTGGGAGGAGAGCAGCTTGTGGGGTGGCTATAGAACAGGTGCGTGGCCTTGAACCCAACGATGGCATACACCATTGAGCCTGCATGGGGAGCTGCAGGTGTGTGTCCCAGACTAGCCACGTCACAGGGCTGTGCGAATGGAACATACTCAGCAGGGACCTGCAGCGTCTGGCCGGTAGCACAGGGGTCCAGTGCTGCCTGGCCATGGCCCAGCAAGCATAGCCCCATTGTGCACCATGGGATGTGGTGCTGCCCAGTGTGGGCCTCCAGTGGGCCACGGGACCCAAGGCCCTTTTTGACTGATTGTGCCTGCAGGTGGCTTACAGCCCCATCCTGAGGCAGGGGGGCTATGACATCAGAAAGGCTGCTCACCAACTAACCACCACTGCCCCCTCCCTGGCCCTCCAATGGCACCACTCACCACCCCAGCATGCCCAAGTGGCTGTTACTCTAAGGCCCCAGACGCTTGGACAAAAGCAGGTGACGCCAGTAACCCCATGACTGTCTCAGACCCAGCTGCTCTTTCTTCTATTTTTTTTTTTAAGATTTATTTATTTATTGGAAAGGCAGATATACAGAGAGGAGGAGAGACAGAGAGGAAGATCTTCCATCCAATGATTCACTCCCCAAGTGAGCGCAACGGCCGATGCTACGCCGATCTGAAGCCAGTATCCAGGAACTTCTTCCGGGTCTCCCACACGGGTGCAGGGTCCCAAAGCTTTGGGCCGTCCTCGACTGCTTTCCCAGGCCACAAGCAGGGAGCTGGATGGGAAATGGAGCTGCCGGGACTAGAACCAGTGCCCATATGGGATCCCAGGGCGTTCAAGGTGAGAACTGTAGCCGCTAGGCCACGCCACCAGGCCCTTCTATTTTTTTTTTTTTTAAGATTTATATACTTTGTATTTCAAAGACAGATTTATAAGGCAAAAGGAGATACCCACAGAGGCAGAATCTCCCATCCAATGGTTCACAGATGACAACAAATGACAACAGCTGGAGCTGGGCCAGTCTGAAGCAAGGAGCCAGAAGCTTTTCCAGGTCTCCCACATGGGTATGGGACCCAAGCATGTGGGCCATCTTCTGCTGCATTCCCAGGTATGTTTACAGGGAGCTGGATGAGAAGTGGAACAGCCGGGACTTGAACCGACGTCCATATGGGCTGCCAGCGCTGCAGGTGGAAGATTAGCTTGCTGTGCTGCTTCTGCTGTAGCTCCCTGCTGGTGCTCCTGGCTCCTGGGATGGCATGCCCAGCTCCTGCCTCGGGCCTGGTGCGGCCCAGCGCCTGCCTCGGGCCTGGTGCGGCCCAGCTGCTTGCACATCCCCTGTTGGACTCTCCAGCTGTCAGATCAATCGCCAGCAGAAGTCGAGGTAAGCTGTCTACTTACCGAGCTGAGTGGCTGCCCACCTGCTCCTCTGCATGTCTGAGCAGGACAGCTGGGTCACAGTGACACTTCACAGTGGTCAGCACATGTCCAGGACGCTCACGGTGCATAGCGTAACATGTCGACAAGACAGGAAAAGGCTGGCACAGGGCACTGTGTTGGCCCTCCACCAGCTGTGCCAGCATCCCATGAGGGCACTGGCTCATGTCCCAGCTGCTCCACTTCCTGTCCAGCTCTCTGCCTGTGGCCTGGCAAATCAGTGGAGGACAAACCAAGTACTTGGGCCCCTGCACCCGTGTGGGAGACCTGGAAGAAGCTCCTGGCTTTAACGTGGCCTGGCTCTGATCATTGCAGCCATTTGGGGAATGAACTAACAGATGGAAGATCTCTGTCTCTGCTTTCCTCTGTAAAATCTACCTTCTAAATAAAAATAAAGAAATCTTAAAAAAAGAAGTGGGAAGGGGGAGAAATTACACCTTTGAAGGCGGATTACATCCTAAAGATGCTCAAGTCGGGGAAGCAATGTCTGTCTGAAGTGTCACACTTCGATTTTGGACGATGAATGCAACGTATGATTCGACTAAATCCCAGGCAGAGAGAACGGAAAAAGCAAGTCTGCAGGATGGACCTGAGACACGCAGGGGCCGCTGAGGGCGGCCCCGCCTCACGGCATCCACATGACACTTCCCAGGTGCTGTGCTAAATACATGGTAATGGAGTGCCATCCCTTCGCTCCCCGCAAAAGGGACTTAAGCGATCCCAGCATTGTGTTGTAGCACGTTAAGCCACTACTTGTGACACCAGCATCCTATATGAAAGTCAGTTCAAATCCCAACAACTCCACTTCCAGTGCAGCTCCGGGCTAATGCCTGGTCCCCTGCCGTGCACACTGGACACCCCGTGGAGCTCCCAGCTCCTGGCTTCGGCCTGACCCAGCCCTGGCTGTCGCAGCCAGCAGGTAGGAGTTCTCCATCTCACTCTGCCACCTTGCTTTCCAAATAAACAAATCTTTTAAAAAAAGAAAAAAGCCAAAAACAATAACCTCCAAAATGTAGACGAAGCGGATAGGGCAAAACTTTGTTCCGAAGGTTTGATGTTCATGATATTCATCTAGAAGTGAGAGGAGGATGGTGCGTCAGCCACGCGCCATGCCTTCGACGTCACCCTGACTGCAATGGGGCGGCCCTGAGAAGGCCGGGTCCTGCAGGGCAGAGGCAGGCTGGGGCGGGGCGGACGGGTGAGTACACACTGGGACTTTGAGAACAAAGGGCGAATTCCTCTGTCCTCAGAGCCAGGACACTCCCCTTTGTGACCTAGGAACTCCAGGACTCAGACCAGCACCCCAGGGTCCTCAGGCCTTCACCCCCACACCCTCAGCTTGCCTAGGAAGGCAGCAGAGGATCACCCATCCTTGGATTCCTGCCTCACAGGAGGGAGAACACAACAGAGCCCCTGGCTCCTGCCTCCGGCCTGGCTTAGACCTGGCTATTACAGTCACCTGGGGAGTGAACCAGTGAATGGAAGATTCTCTCTTTCTATTTATTTGAAAGTCAGAATTATAAAGAGAGAGAGAGAGAGAGATCTTCCATCCCCTACTTCACTCTATCCAGCCTTCCAAATAAATACACATTTTAAAAAAAAAGGGCCCTTGCCCAATCACCGTGCAGCTCCTAGCCCTGGCCACGCCCGAGAGCTACGCTTTTCCAGCTAGCATGTCTCAACAGCTCTGCCTCTTGATGTCATTGGTACATAGGACTTCTGCGGGTGGGCGGTGTGGCCCAGCCGGTTACACCGCCACATCCCAGGTCAGCATGCCAGTTTCAGACCTGATTACTTGGTTTGGGCTCAGCTCCCTGCTAACGCACCTCAGGAGCAGTCGAGTGGCTCCAGCAGCCCACAGGGACAGAGTTCACCTGGCTCCTGCCTTCAGTCTGGCCCACCCCTGGGCTGTTTCAGGCATCTGTGGAGTGAGCCAGCAGGTGAGAGATCTCTCCCCTTGCCCTGCCTCATTCTGCCCTTCAGGCCAATCAGTCTTTAAAGGGAGTTCCCGGGGTGCCTTCCAGCTCTGCCGATGCAGACCCTGGGGGACAGGGGCGTTGGCCCAGTGCTTGGGGCCCTGCCACTCACGAAGGAGACCTGGATTACATTCCAAGCTCTGCTTTGCCCTGGCCCAGCCGCCCCAGCTGTTACTGGCATCTAGGAGTAAACCACCAAATGAAAAAGCCCTGTCTCTCTCTGTCCCTTCACCTTCCAAATAAAATGAAAACTCATTAGTTAAAAACATGGAGAAGGGGCTGGCATTGAGCCACAGCAGGTTAACTTGCCACGTGTTTTGGCAGCACCCCATAGTGGAATCCTCTCTGCTTTGTTTCCAATCTACTTCCTGCCCACGGGCCTGGGAAGCAGCAGAAGATGGTCCAAATGTGTGAGCCTCTGCCGCACACTAGCAAATGGGAAATTCTTTGTTTATTTGAAAGGTATCGTTTGACAGAGAGAGACGGAGGAGAGAGATCTTACATCTGCTGGTTCACTCATCAATGGCCACAACGACCAGAGCTGGGCCAGACCCAAGCCAGGAGCCAGGAGTTTCTATAGGTCTCCCACAGAGTGCAGGGACTTGAGCCACATTCTGCTGCCTTCCCAGGCATATTAGCAAGCAGCTGGATCAGAAGTGGAGCAGCCGGGACTTGAACCAGTAACATTATCGGATGCCACATACGGCAGGTTCACCTGCTCCATAGAAGGCAGCACGTGCCTCCTGCCACCTCTCCACTTGTGGCTTCTACCTGTTAGTCTGAGCAGTCTGACCAGAGGAGATCTAATCAGCAAGTGCATGCCAAGGCCAGCTCCACACAGCTCCCCAGTGGGAAGGCCCCGGCCCCAGTGTCAACCCCCGTGACTCGGACACAGCTGGAGACTTGGGCTGGCATCGGGAGCTCCTGCACAGCCTGGTGCCAAATGTGGTCTTGCCACGTCTCAGTTACGTGACCCTGGCAGGTGGCATAAGCTCTGAGTTCCTCTAACTGAGCAGACACAAGTCCCTCCACATGAGGACATGCAGAGGCCAGTGGTGAGGTGTAGCCAAGTCCTGGCTGCCCTGCTTCCGACCCAGCTCCCTGCTAGTGTGCCTAGGAAAGCAGTGGACGATGGCCCAAAGCCTTGGGTCCCTGTTCTCCACACAGGAGACCTGGCCGGGAGTCTAGGGGCTTTTTCTGCATCTCCCCGTGTGCAGGGGCCCAAGCACTTGGGTCATCCTTTGTTACTTTCCTAGGTGCATTAGCAGGGAGCAGGATCAAAAGTTGAGTAGCCAGGACTTGAACCGGTGGCAATACTGAGACAACCTACTATGCCGCAGAGCTGGCTCTGGGAAAGTGGTTCTTGCAAGGGCACTGGAGCCACATTCAGCCTCAGTTTCCTGTCTCACCATGCCCTCCCTCTGCCCCACCAGCAACTGCCTCCTCAGACACCAGAATGATCGGACCATCTGACCTGGAACCAGGAGCCTCCGGAGTCCACGCTGAAACCACCTGTTCCTCCTGGTGCTAACAGTGTCCATCTGGGACTCTCCAAACCTTGATCCAAAACAAACCCCCGCTGGGGTCCGTGCGCTGGGTGTGGGGGACACAAAGGTGTGAAGAGAACTGTCCCATTGCAGGCAGGGCCGCAAGGAATGTCCCGCTGCATGGCAAGGGCCTGGGATGTCTCTGCAAGCACCGGAAGGCAGCTCCACCTCCCTGTGCATGGACACCGGACAACCCCGCTGAGATTTCTGTAATCTGTTTAGGCTTTGTCTGCCTCTGCAGAGTGGGTCTTTACTATCGATGTGAGCTTGGAAGTTGATGTTGCTGATAACGTCTTGGCAAAAGAGCCTTTTATTGCTCATGGTCTCTGGGCTGCCCTCATTGACCATATGCTAATCAGGAGTGTTAAGTCCCTAGGTGTAGCAGGAATCTATGTTAGGGTTCTTTCCTTCTTTGATCTTTAGGTCCTTCTGTGATGCACTTCCTCCCTTGACTGATTCAAGACGAAGCTGCAGAATGAGGATTGTAGTAGGAATGTGTTACTGATTGATTTGTGCCATCTGTTGAGAACTCCCTGACCACGGGGTTAGGACGGCTGATACCCTGCCTCAAGGTGAAACAATTGGCAGAACTACCCTTGGAAACACCCGCTTGACCATGATGTGAAGTCTGTGCCAGAGCTTGTGACTGCTTCTGTATGAATACAGGGACAGCTTCCTTGCATTGTCCATTGGGTATGGACTCCTAGTGGTCCATTTCTTGCCTGTATGCCTACTCCACCACCCTTCCTGAGTTCCGAACTCAGCTGGAGGTGGACTGCGGCAAATCTGCTTCCCCATCCCCACCCTGCCGCACGGCCCCAGGAGACAAGGTGACCTCAAGTGGCTTTCGTGAGAAACAGGGCTTGCTACCCAGGCCTGAAGAGAAATGCCTGGCTCATCATAGTGCCCTGCCTGTCATGGCAAGTACGGACGCCTGCTGACAGCCCCAGGATACCCACAGAGGGGAGGACGCAGTGCGGTAAGCGTTGATGGGAGCCCTGTGACACGGGCAGTGCCCAGCCACAGGAATATAGGCAAGGTAACATCCCATGCCATCGCTGGGAGGGAAGGAGATGGAGTCCGCCTTCTGACAGCCACCTGTACTTGTGCATAAGGGTGACTGATCTGGGGACAGTGCATTGGCTCAACTGGCTAATCCTCTGCCTCCAGGCACAGACATCCCATATGGGCACAGGTTCATGTCCCAGATGCTCCACTTCCCATCCAGCTCCCACGCTTGTAGCCTGGGAAGGCAGTAGAGGATGACCCAAAACCTTAGGACCCTGCACCTGCGTGGGAGACCCGGAAAAGGAGGTTCCTGGCTCCTAACTTTGGATCAACTCTGCTCCAGACGTTGTGGTCACTTGGGGAGTGAACCAACACACAGATCTTTCTGTTTTTCCTTCTCCTTGTAAATTTGTCTTTCCAATAAAAACAAATCTTTTTTTAAGTGACCGATTTGTTGACACAGGTGCACACGCAGCACTGTGCATGTGCGGGATGCTGAGCCCACCTCGTGCGTCCCTCTCTGTCCGCATCCTGCTCTGTCCCCAGCACTGGGTCCCAGGTCAGGGGCTCAGGATGCGCAGCAGCAAAGCTTATGTGTCCCCACACCAGGGCTGTGGGCTGATCCTGTCATCACCGTGACAGACAGACCCCAGAGGAGACAGGAAGTGACTTCCTCATGGGGGAGTGAGTGGGGTTCATGAGTGGACCCAGGTGCCCTGGGCACCCTGCAGTCACTTTATGGAGAAGGCAGGGCTGGGTCTGGCTGGGCCCTTAGGACAGCGTGGGGTGGCATCTGGGGATGCTCCGTAATGGAGTTCAAGTCCAGCTGCTCCACTGCCGAGTCGGCTCCCTGCGAATGTGCCTGGGGAAGGAGGGAGGACAGGCTGCAGGTTCCCTCGGGAGTGGTGTGGGGGTACTGCACAAACAAAGCGGGGCGGGCTAGTCCGTGTGCGTTTTTATTTCCTTCACGGGTCGCCCACATAGGCGGCCACACTTGCAGGGAGCCTGCCCGGCCGTCCTGCATGGAGACTGTGGCTGCGCGTCCGCTGCCCTGGACACCTTATTGATTTCCTCTCCTTTCTCAAGGAAGGTTCGCAGCAACACTGAGGAGGCAGAAACCAACCGGTCAGCTGCCCAGGTCTGTACTGTTAAAAACAGGGCCCGGCGCCTTGGCCTAGTGGTCCTCGCCTTGAATACGCTGGGATCCCATATGGGCACCGGTTCTAATCCCAGTAGCTCCACTTCCCACCCAGCTCCCTGCCTGTGGCCTGGGAAAGCAGTCGAGGACAGCCCAAAGCGCTGGGACCCTGTCCCTGTGTGGGAGACCTAGAAGTTGTTCCTGGCTCCTGGCTTCAGATCGGCACAGCATTGGCCATTTGGGGAGTGAATCATCACATGAAAGATTTTCCTCTCTGTCTCTCCTCCTCTCTGTATATCTGACTTCCCAATAAAAATAAATAAATCTTTAAAAAAATTGTTTCTTCAAAAAAAAAAAAAGTGTCCCAGTGGCAACAGCCTAGGGACCAAACCTTCACCTTGCAACTGCAGGGATCCCATAAGGGCACCAGCTCCTGTCCCAGCTGCTCCAATTCCCTTCCAGCTCCCTACTCAAGCCTTGGAAAAGCAGTGACGGCCCAAAGCCTTGGGCCCCTGCACCCACATGGGAGACCTGGAAGAAGCCCCTGGCTTTGAACGGAGACATATCCAATAGAGATGTCCCTTGTGACCGCCAGTGTCCACGGGCTCACAGGCTGAGGCTTTAGCCCCAGAAAGCACCTGCTTCTAACAGTGACCATACCTCACTTAGCTTTTACTCCAGAAACTGTACCTGTCCTCCCTGGGTGCGAGACTCAGGCAGGCACTGAAATGTGTCACTGACCTAGATGCCACCTCAGGGCTGCATGGGCTGGTTCTGAACTTGAACTTGAAGCCTGATGAACATGAAAGTCTCCATGTCCCTGTTCTCACAGCAGTTTTTCAACTGGGATCAGGAGATGGCTGCTTTGTTACTTATTGCTACAAGGAAACCCCTGTCCCCACACACAGCACCCCGGGAGGGGCTGGCAGCTCACTCAGGCTGCGAGAGAGAGGGGGAGAGAGAGAGGTCTGTGAGTTCAGGCAGAAGTTGCTTTGACCGCAAGCTCCTGCAAATCACTCCCATCAAAGAACAAAAACAGAATCGGGCCACCTTGGGCGGAGAAGAGGTAAGGGACTCACATATTTGGTGTCTGGTGTCAAATTGGATTGGATCTTTAACGGTTTTAACATAAATGCCCGCGTGCACCTGGGTCAGAAGGTGTGGAATATTCAAGTACAAGTACGGAGGCAGCCTGACTCTCCCTCTCTCATTTCCAATTCTTTGCAGTTAAACTCCCTGCCACAGGCGAGTTCTCTGCCACTTTTGGGAACCACTGTGAGCTGCACACACCAGGAGTGCATCTGCTGGCAGTGGCACACCCAAGGCTCTGGGGTGAACTTGGCCATGGGACAGTGCCACATGGACCCAGAGGGAGAAAGGCTAGCCCAGGACGTTGGTGCCATCACATGTAAACACACAGAAGCCCATCTGGAGCTTTCAAACTGAACAAACCACAAAGTCCACATAGGTGACAAAGCCCTCACTGGAAAGCCCCAACTGTTCTCACACCCGAACACCCACAGGAGCACTTGGATTCTCATGAGGGACGCTCGACCCACAAAGTCAGGCCAGATCTTAAATCCCCAAATTCTGAAGCCGGAAGCTTCCAGAACATCATCTAGGGAACACTCAACCTGGGTGAACACCTTCCACTCAGCGACTAGCAATGGCCCCGGGGATGTCACGCCGACCCCTCCCAGGCTCTGTCCATACCTTGGGCAGGCAGCAGGTGCATCCTCAGGGGGCTGTGCCTCGCTCCTCTCAAGGCACCCACGTGGGGAACGCACCCTTGGGAACTAACGAGGTCTCCCGTGTTTGCATTTTGGAACAGGTGCTATTCGGAATGATCGACAGCGGGACAGCATCTTTTAAGCAAAGTGCAAACTTCATTCTGTGGTCACTTCTTCATTCATTCTTGGAACATAGTGTTATTATTATGAGCACGTAGTTTAGAGTGCAATTCCCTACTACAGTTTTCAGATCCCTTCCAAAGACGCACAGGGAGCTCAGCCCGCTCTGCTGGCTTTTCCCTGCCCAGGCTTCCTGCCATCGCGGCTCTCGGCTAGGCTCCAGGGTTAGCAGGTGAGGCTGCCGCCACCTCTGTGACGAGTCAGGTGTCTAGAACGGCTTTGAGGGGAGTGGGGGAGTGACCTTCATGAACTGTCCACATACTCACTGTCCACGAGCCTTGCGGCGGTTGGAGGTATTGCATCCGGGCAAGGAGAGGGGCGGGCAGCCTGGAAACACAGTGGCCCAGCTGGGGGCATCCTGAGTGAGAATGTGGCTCCAAAGCCACGGGGTAAAAGCACATTGCCTGGTTGGCAACTGTTTCCATGGCAACCCAAACAAGGACTGCCAGAGGCAGCTGGGCCTTTGGAGAGCTGGGAAGGCGAACCCATTTAAGCTGTTGTTCCACTTCTTCGAGCTGCACCCCTGAGACACAAAGCAACTCCATTCTCTCCCTAGGTGATTCGGGCTAGGGCTATCGGCAAGGCTGGGCAGAAAGCCAGTATTGGTGTTGTGGCTGTTGTACTCACCACCCACTGCCCCATGGCTGCCCCACGGCTGCCGAGGAGACAGGCCACCCACTGCCCCATGGCTGCCCCACGGCCGCCGAGGAGACAGGAAGAGCACATGAGTGAGAGCTCTCCCACCTGCAGGCGAGCTCCAGGGAACTTAGTGAAGTGTTGGGCGTCCCCTGCGGACAAGCTCCAGCTCTGGGGCAAACAGGAAGGAAAAAGTCTCGCAACATGACCACTTCCCTACCTTCTCCGCTAGTGAGGAACCCCGCCTGGCCCGCCTCCCTGCACAGTCTTAATTTTAAGCAGCACATAAAGAGAGGTGGCCCGCCCACCTGCTGAGGGGCACAGGGGGAACACAGGGCCCCCCATACCCGTCCCTGCAGCTCACCGGGCTCTGAGCTTCCGCTCACATCCTCGGTTGCCTGCTGGTGGCTAGCCCCGACACTGAGCTTGGAGCCCAGCGCCAGCCTTTGGGTCACACCTGGCATCAGCCAGCTTGGCCAGCCCTCCCTGAGGGGCAGGGAGGCATCCTGCCTGGAGAGGCAGTTGTTTTTTTTTTTTCCTTCCCTTTATAAGACGAAGTGATGGGGCGGCAGGTGCAGCGTATGCCTGTGTGTCCCTCGGGCGGGCGTGGGGCGCTAACGCAGGCCATGGCCTTGTGGCTCTGTGGGCTCGCCGTTCACAGCCATCTTGTTCCGGTGTCTGGCACGCAGCTTTCTGTTCAGCATGCCCGTGAGGGTGGCCCCTTTCCTCCGGGCGCTCTCTGGCTGTTGCAGGAATACGAGGTCATTGTGCGACTGGCTCAGGCCCGGGTCCTTCTGTGGATGCCGCCGGCGGAAGAACAGCTTGGCACCTTTCCTTAAAAAGCCCCCTGGAAAAGTCAAGCACAGGGAAGACAGCCGGTCAGGGGTGCTGGGGGACTTGGGGCAGGACGGGGCAGGCCCACGCCTGGGAGAACGTGGCTCTTCTAAGAACTGACTAACTGCTTAAGGAACTGCAACTTAGGGGGACTGGGAGAGGCCGATGGCTGGCACAGAAGCCAGAGTTTGTTTGCACGTTGACAGTGAAATGCAGCCAGAGACTGCCCGGGGCGGAAGCACGGAGCCTGGGCCACCACACTCAGGGAAGGGACTTTGGCCAATGATGGCCTGACCATGTGGTGGGTGTCACCCTGGCCACACCAAGTTCCCTTCCTTAAGAAAATGGCCAAGCCCCACCACGTCCCCAGAAAGGAGCATCACACTCAGAAACCAAAGCAAAGACCCTGAGGACATGTTCCTAGGAATGCGGAAGGGGTATTTGTTCCATTGGGAACATTGTCTGGAAAAGTCCAGCTCCTGCAGTAGCTAAGGGACATCTGTCACTGGCCTGTTTGCAACCTACCCAAGTTTGGTTTCCTACGAGCAACCCAGCAGCACAGGGAGAGGGAAGAAGTTGAGTAGCCATCCACCAGGAACCCATCAAGGTCAAGTTCAAGATCACATGGTAGGGCCGCCATGAACCATTCATCTGCCTTTGCACAAAGTGGCTCAGCATTCTAGCACCAGCCAGGCTGGCCCGTGATCTTCTTGGTGACCTGGGGGCAGCCGGCACGACTGTGAGAGCCCAGTCAAGTCATGCACTGATGTAATCATGAAAACCAAGATCACCTGCACGAAGCCTTGCACAGCACACCTGTGCTGTGAAGGTGGGATGGCACACCTGTGCTGTGAATGTGGGACGGCACACCTGTGCTGAGAAGGGTGGGATGGCACACCTGTGCTGTGAAGGTGGGATGGCACACCTGTGCTGTGAAGGTGGGATGGCACACCTGTGCTGAGAAGGGTGGGACGGCACACCTGTGCTGTGAAGGTGGGATGGCACACCTGTGCTGAGAAGGGTGGGCACCCCAGTCCAGGGTTGGAGGAAAAGCAGGGACAAGAAAGGCAGTGTCCTGGGCTCCCCTCCCTCAGACAGGGAAGCCACAGCTGGGGTGCTGAATAATGACCGTGGGCAGGCTATGACTCTGGGGGCTACCACTGTGGTAAAGGGTATCTCTGGGGAATGCCTTGGACCTGGGCTCCAGGGTGGGGGTCGGTAAGGACAGCATGTGGCAGGCAATCCTTTTATAAAATGTTCCTTCTACTTAAAAGACACAGAGAGGGAGGGAGACGGAGCGAGCTCCCATCCACCACTTCATCCCCTCAAATGTCCATAACAGCTCAAGGCCGAGGGCAGGCAAAGGCAGGAAGCCCCCAACTCCATCCGGGGCTCCCATGTGGGTCCCAGGCACCTGCTGCTTCCAGGATGTGCCTCAGCGGACAGGCTGGGATGGGGAGCAGAAACGGAACCCAAATCTAGAGGGCCATCATGTGTGAATAGCTCACTGCCACGCCCTCTTCCCAGGCCCACTTCCTGATCACTGCGTGGCAGCCCAGTCCCTGCCTGGAGCTGTGGTCTGCATGGGACGGTACCGTGGGCTGAGCCGTGAGCCCCCACAAGGCTGAGCCAGAGTGTCAGCCGTGAGCCCCCACATGGCTGAGCCAGAGTGTCAGCTGACTGCTCAGCACCTGGCCTTACTTGGGGAGTGTCATGGCTGGTCAGTTCTCTGAAATGTGTCACAGCGGGATCCCTGAGGGCTCAGGCACAGGTGCTGGGCGAGCACACAGGACAATGTGGAGTGAGGATGGAGGCGGAGACCACCTCTGCTTCTACGGACCCTACCAAGATGGCCACTAGCCCAGCAGCTGGCAGACCTGTGCGTGCCCTGCTCATGCTTCCCCTGGGATTTCCAGAGGCAGGAAAGGGGAGGACGCATCTAACTTTACACCACAGCTTCTTGTGTTGGGTTCTCGGGACCCTGGCAGCCGCTCAGAAGGACCTCAGTAAGTTAGGAAGCCAGCAGGGAGGCAGTGTCTGTGGGACACTCTGAAATCCGCCCACATGCAGGCTCAGGGGCCCCCAGACAACGACCCATGTCGGGGTCTGAAGAGCCCATGTTGGGGCTCCTGGCTTCGGACCGGCTCAGCTCTGGGCATTGTAGCCACCTGGGAATGAACCGGTGATGGAAGATCTTCTTTCTCAAAGAGGTGTGGGGGGTGGATCTATAGCGTTCGGAGAGATTGCTGTAGTTTGTCAGCACCCAGGCAGCCAGTAACCCACTTTCGCCACGCAGCTGGGCTCTCTGGGGTGTTCCTCCTGCATGTGACGCTGCCAAGTGGGACAGACCATGGCCAGCACTGCCCCGGACCCTCCCACTGGCCGCAGTTGATCCCACAGGGTGAGCGCTGCTCGGCCGGAGTGATACCTTCTGCTGGTGGGGAGCTCCAGGCCTGCCCTGCACTCCACACACACTTCCCGTGGCTGGACTTGACCTAGCCTGGCCTCCGTGGATGGTTCGGCAGCAGGTGGGGGAGGGGCTGAGTCCTGTGTCCCCCTGCCAGTCCTTGGCAGGAGCAGGGGACAGAAGTCTTGGCCCCAGCCCACGAGGAGGCTGAGGTCTGAATGTCTGAGCTCACACATGGCTGGGATTCCTGGGTCGGAGCTCCTGGCCCGGCTCTTCCAAGCTGGGAGACGGCAGTCCTGCTGCGCCCCAGCCCTCCTGCTTCTGCTGCTGTGCCTGTCTGGAAGCACCACCATGCAGGTGTCGTGTCCACTGGCCCATGATGACAATGGACTGACCTGAAGTGGAGGACACTGCTGCCCTGGTCCTCTCCAAAGGACACTAACAGCTCCTGTCCCCGTGGGTAGCACTGGGCACTGCCCAGGCCTCCTGCCGCCCCACAGAGCTCTCAACCTTGCCGGGCCTGCAACCTGGGGAGGAGGAGGACAGAGGCAGGGACTGGCAGTCTGGGAGAAGGCCACACCCACAACCTGAGAGTGGGGAGACCCCTGGGTTCCAGGCCCCCTCATGTCACCCACAGGCAGGGGGTAGGTTTAGACCTCAGCCACAACCTTTCACCTTTTAAAAAGATTGAGTTACTTATTGGAAAAGCAGAATGACAGGGAAAGAGTGAGGCACAGAGAGGAGTGCGTGTGCACCTGTTAGTTCAGGGGCTTCCACAGGCAGAAGCCAGGAGCCAGGAGCTCCCTCCAGGTCTCCCTCGTATGTAGGGAGCCCCAGCCCTCGGGCCATCTTATGCTGCTTTCCCAGGTGATTAGCAGGAAGCTGGATCAGAAGTGGAGCAGCCAGGACTTGGACCAGCATGCACCTGGGGTGCCAGAGTCACAGGCAGTGGCTTAGCTCCCCGTGCTACATGGCTGGGCTCAGCCTAACCTTCAAACGTCCTTGTGCAACAACTGGCCAGAGGTCATGTGAACTCTGCGGCCGGTAACCACCATGTTTACATGGGTAGCGAGCTGGAGGAAAAGCGTCCTACCACGTTTCAAAGGGATCTCCAAGAAAGCTGAAGGCCCATGGGAAGGAACGAAAAAGAATTCTGCTCAGTTAAAAGTTTTCCTGTTGCAAGCATTCCCAAGTGCGTCCCCCTAGCAGGGCCTAAGGGGCGTTAGCAGCGGGCAGAAAAACAGGGGGGAGCTGCAGTCGGCCAAGGGCCAGAGCGTCTGCTCACCCCCAGGGCCTGCTCAAGGGCAGCTGCACCTTTGGCAGGTGACAGGCGGTGTCCACCCCTGACCCTCAGGTTGGGATGAAGGTGCTTGTGGGAACCGGAAGCAGTTCCCAGGAGAAGGTGGGATAAGGTTATTTTGTTTGCAAAATATTTTGGGAACCCACCATGCTCCTAGTTACAATTTTTTTTTTTTTAAGATCCTGGGACCCATGGATTGCAAAATTGCTTTCCACCCAAACCAATCGATCTTTGAATTCTCGTTCTCCAGGCACTTTGTAAAACTCCTCCTATGATCACTTTAGCTCCAGCATTTTAGAGGAGGAAACACAGGGCAAAGGGGCAACCTGGGAGGGGGGATGGGATGGGGCGGGAAGGCAGGTGCATTCCCGGTGATTCCACACCTCCCGCACAGCGAGGCCACGTACACGCAACCAGCGACAGGACAGGCACTTACTGTGCAGGCGGTCAGCTCTGGCTGCCATGGCCGTCCTCTTAGGTTAAAGGGAGCGCGCACCAGACGCAGAGAAGCGAGAAGCGAAAATAAAAATGTGCGAGAGCAGCATCAGAATGCAGGACACCGAGCCCCAAGCCCCGAGCCCCGAGCCCCGAGCCTTGAACCCCAAGCCCCGAGCCTTGAGCCCTGAGCCCCGAGCCTTGAGCCCTGAGCCCTGAGCCCCGAGCCTTGAACCTCGAGCCCTGAGCCTTGAGCCCCAAGCCCCGAGCCTTGAGCCCCGAGCCTTGAACCCCAAGCCCCGAGCTCCAAGCCCAAAGCCCCGAGCCCCAAGCCTTGAACCCCAAGCCCCGAGCCCCAAGCCCCGAGTCCTAAGCCCCGAGCCTTGAGCCCCGAGCCCTGAGCCCTGAGCCCCGAGCCTTGAGCCCCGAGCCCCGAGCTCCAAGCCCCAAGCCCCGAGCCCCGAGCTCCGAGCTCCGAGCCCCAAGCCCCGAGCCCCGAGCCCTCGTGGCACATGGCCAGCCCCGAGCCTGCCCATGCGGCCCCTGTCCCCAGCCCTGGCTCCTCTGCACATGCCCGCCCGATCTCAACTCATGATAAAACACGCACCATACACACGTGTCCCCCTACTGCCCTGCAGGCACAGGGTGTGGCAGTCCAGTCCCTTCCCTGGCTGAGCAGCTGTTAAAACACTTCTGAAAACGGGAAATCGTTGCCACCACCTCCCACGTGCAGACACACACAAGACACTGCTAAACACAGCCAGTCATGATGGAGGACACAGGTGGGATGTCTACCACGTACTAAGCTTTGGTGACCACGGAGGGGAGCCCTCTTAGTGGACAAAAGAGAAATGCCAGGGGTCCCCCTAGCCCAGCATTGCCTGAGGCTCGACAGCGCCTCCTGCAGACACTGGGGACACTGCAGGCCCACCTGTGGGTCTGCATAAGGAACGCAGACTGACGGCTGGGGTTGGGGTTCGGAGAGGAAGCAGCCCCTGGGGTTCCCACACCCAGACTCTTCCCCTCACAAAAGGGGCCCGTGCAGGCGGTTGGAAGGAGACACACATGATGGCCAGGACCCAGCCAGGCTGGGAGCCAAGGGAGAGATCTGGAAGGTTCACTAAGCAGGGCTGGGATGAAGGCCCGCAGGAGACTTGGCACGGTGTGGCAGCAGGGTCTGCACCCACGGGGAACCAAGCCCTTGCGCCTCTCACGATCTGAATACCCAGGGCCCCTGATGCTGCGTGTGTGGGCATGTTTGTATGTGCACACATGTGCTATGTGGACAGGCGTGTGTGGTGACCCCAGTGTATGCCCACGGGCTATGCCTAAGCATGTAGGGTGGGTGGTGACTGCAGCCCAACCACCTGGGTGTCATCTGGTCCAAGACTCCTCACCAGTGAGCACATCACGGCCACCCAAGTCCCCACCAGGCAGGTGGCCGCAAACTCTCCCGGGCACCTGAGGTGGCAGAGACCAGGTGGCCTGGAAACAGTGCAGGAAAGTCCTGCTCTTCCTCCTCCTCCTCCTCCTCTCTTCCCTTCCTCCTCTCTGACACCCAGCTCCGCCCCGGCCTGGCCCTGCTTCACCCAGGTAAAGGGCGGGTCTAGGGAGCAGGAAGCAGGAAAGATGGGGAGCGAGGACAAAGTCCCTGGCAAGGCTGCGTCGGACAGGGCTGTGGTCTCTCCATGGGACGTCCAGCTGCAGTGCTAACCTCCACCCCTGGCCCCCCAATGCCAACAGCCTGGTTCCTGGGTCCAACCGGGGTGCCTCAGTGCAAATCCACACCTAGGGTCACCCATGGCTCAGAGCACAGCTTGGCTTATGCACCCCACTGGACACAGGGGCTTTGGGTAGTGAGCTCCCGAGGTCCTCAGCTTGCAATGTCTCATGTCGAGGCCACCTGCAGTGGCCATCTCACAAGGAGCATGTGGGTCAAACCATGGCCCCCGTGCAGTCCAACCAAGGCACTGGTTCAAGCTGAGAAAAGGGCAGTAATGATGGCACCCTACACACAGGTTCAGCAATCCTGACGCACAACCCCAACACCCCAGGGGCTCTGATACCCCGTTTCCTGAGCACTTAGGGGACCCCAAGAGTGGGAGATTGCACACCTGACCCCATGGGATGGGGCAAGGAAGAAGACACACTAAAAACTCTAGCTGCCAACACCTGAGCTAGCATGCATGTGGGTTCTGTGAGACACACACACCATTCCATGCTGACACCCAGATCCCAGAATCTAAGTCTCATCCCAGGTGAGGGACCCTGACCCTGTACAGAGCTGCCTGGCTGGGCTGGGCTAGCAGTTCCTGCAGATTACCAGGCACCACTGCAGAGGCACAACTCCTCCACCCCGGGCTCTGCCTGCCTGGCTTTGCTCCACAACTTGGTCGGCACCAGAAGCGGCTCCTGCGGATGCCTTGGAGGGTCCTGGCGGCTTCAACTCCCACCACAGGAGCCCAGGCAGAAACCAATGCCCGTTCATCGCAGGGCTGACCCAGCCTGTCCCCACGCAAGGACCCTGATGCGCCCCCATCCCAGGGCTCACACATCCAGCACCAGCTACCTGGGGCAGGTCGGGATGGCGTGGGACGGGACAAAACCAAGGGAAAGGAGGTGAGCACAGGGGACCTGGAGCCCTTGGCAAGCGTGGGAACTGAGCCGCGGGGAGGGCTGGGATGTGTACCTTTTTGCTTCTTGACTGCACCAGGTTCCAGCTCCGACACACTGAGAGAACTTTCAGACAGTGCGTCCCCATCAGGCTCCTGCGGGACCCGGCCGCTCCAGGCTGCCCCCTGTGGGGACTCCTTCTCCGAGTCCCAGGACTCCAGCTCATCCTCCTGGGGCCTGGTGGCGGCGGCAGCAGCAGCAGCAGCTGGGACCTGGGTAGGCTCATCTTCAGCAGGCGGGGCCGAGGCCGGGGCCACCTCCTCGGGGCAGGAGAGGGCAGTCGGCATGTCCTCCTGGCGGGTACTGTCCATGGAGGCTGCATAGTCCAGCATCAGGGCAGCGTCATGGTCCTGAGTCAGTGAGGTCTGTGGCGGCAGAAGGCACCATCAGGGTGAGCAGAAAAGTCAGCCAGCTGTGGGGGGTAGAGCTGCGAAGTTGGCAGCCTGCCCCCTAACAAGGTGTGTCTGCTGCCAGCGGCGCTGGGCAGCTCTCCGTGCAGCCTGGGCGCAGGGCCTCCAGCGGCAGCGACAGGTGCATTCCTGCTGCTGCAGCCCATCGCGAGTTCAGACATCGCCCCCTCCTGGTGGCCTCAGGAGCTGCATGCAGGAGCCCGACAGCCGCTCAAGGCTGCACACCCTGGGCGCCGCGGCAAGGCTCCCAGTCACCAGCAGCACCTGCCGGGCCCTCCTGGGCCCCTCCTAGCGGTCCACTGTCAGCACACACTCCATCCTGCCTCTTGCTTCCCCCCATTCCACAGGCTTCCCAGCTTCCCTCTCGGACACAAGCAGAAGATCCCAGCATCCCCTGAGCAGGCCATGGCCGGCACGGGGCTTATCCCTCCAGCAGTTGGGGGCGGGGAGAGAGACCAAGTGAGGGACATTGTCTGCAACCATCCTTACTTCTCTCCAGTCACAGAAATACACACTCATGGCAAAACTAACTAAATAGCATGACCCAGCGGGGTGCAACCTCACGCCACCCTCTGAACACACAGCTGCCCCCATCCCCAAGAACCTGTGTGCTGTGTCCCCCAAATACAGGGCAGCCGCCCTCGCTGGGTGGTGACCAGAAGCGGAACTTTCTGGAAGCCCCCAGTGCCATACCTTGGAGATCCCCGATATGATGATGGTGCTTTTCTTCCGGGGCGACTTGAGCTTCAGCTTGGAGGACTCGCTGAGCTGCCGGATGGCTACCTCGGCCACGGGGTCCAGGCCGTTCAGCATCAGCAGCTCTGCAGGGGTGGGGCGGGATGGGAGGCAGGGCAGTGAGCACCTGTGCATGCAGCGGCAGGCTCTAAGTCTGAACGCAGCCAGGAGCTGTGTCACCATACGGCTGGGTTCCAATAAAACTTTAGTGCCAGTGATGGCCAAGGCGCAGTCTCTTGGCCAGTTTGCTGCCTGGGGTCTACTACATGACTGCCAACGTGCTTACGGGAAGCTCAATGAAGAGTTCACTTAAACTTCACACTCTGGGGTTGGTGAGTGTGGCCTGGCAGGAAAAGCCTCGCACTGGCTCGAGTCCCGGCTGCTCCACTTCCCGCGCAGCTCCCTGCCTGTGGCCTGGGAAGGTGGTGGACGGCCCAAAGCCTCGGGTCCTGTACCCACGTGGGAGACCCTGAGGAAGCCCCAGGCTCCTGGCTTTGGACCGGCTCAGCTCTGGCCATTGCGGCCACTTGGGGAGTGAGATCCTCGCTCTCTCATTGTGCCTCTCAAGGACAGGAAAACAAACAGCAGAGCCTGGACAGGAGAACCGCACCCACACACAGCCAAGGAGTCAGCAGCAGGGGTGCTGGGCCAAGTCCCCCCACAGCGGAGGCTTGGAGGGAAAGCAGAATGGGAAGGAGGGAGCGGTGTGGAAGGAAGGGGGGAGAGGGGAAGAGAGAGGAAGGGGCAGGGGAGAGGAGAGGGCAGGTAGGAAGGAGAAGAGTGGTTTCCCCAGACTCCGCAGCGGCCACCTCCCAGGCTAGAGCCGCGGAGCGCACGGAGCACTAGGGGCCCAGGCCAGGCGCGGGCTACCTGTGTCGGAGGCCGAGAAGGCTTTGCTGACGGGCGCGCCGTGGCAGGGGATGGCTTGGATGGAGATGTCCTTCTCAATGAGCTTCACCTTGACAGGCGTCTTCACGGGTGACTCTGCAGGGGAGACCTCGGTCACCCAGGGCCGCGTGTGGCGGTGGCCCCGGTGGACGACACAGGGTGGGGAACCTGAGCCAAGTGTGGCCGCAGAGTGTCCGCACAGGAATGGGTGCCAGGCTACAGCTCCCGATGACCCCCAAGGTTACCGCCCAACAACAAGACAGGCCGGCCTTGCCCGGGACCTGTGCTCCTGGGCTGTGGGTTGGTTTTGTTTTTTTAAGATTTATTTCTCCATTATTTTAAATTTCTTAGAAAGGCAGAATTACAGAGGAGAAGCAGAGAGAGAGAGCTCTTCCATCTGCTGTTTCACTCTCCAAATGGCTCCAGTGGCTGGAGCTGCGCCAGACCGAAGCTGGGAGCCAGCAACTTCCTTCAGATCCCCGACGTGAGTGCAGGGTCCCAAGGATTTGAGTCATTCTTCATTGCTTTCCCAGGTCATAAGCAAGAAGCTGGTCCAGATGCGGAGCAGCCAGGACTTGAACCGGTGCCCATGTGGGATGCCATGGCCACAGGTGGAAGCTTAGCTTGCTCTGCCATGGTGCCAGCCCTGAGATGTTCTTAACAGCACTTGGCGGTAGGACCAGCGTGTTGGCTCAACTGGCTAGCCCATCTCCAGGCACCAGCATCCCATATGGACCCTGGTTCATGTCCGGGCTGTCCTGCTTCCCATCCAGCTCCCTGCCTGTGTCCTGGAAAGCAACAGGGTACATGGGTACCCCCTGCACTCATGTAGGAGACCTGGAAGAAGTTCCTGGCTCCTGGTTTCATGTTAGGTCAGTTCTGGCCAATGCGACCATCTGGGCAGTAAGCCAGTAGATGGAAGCTCTTTCAGTCTCTCCTCTCTGCAAATCTGCCTTTCTAATAAAATGAAATCTTAAAAAAAAAAAAAAAAGAGGCACTTGGTGCAGGGGTGCAGTGGTTAAGTCACTGCATGTGACATTGGAGCACAGGTTTGCCGTGGCTGCTCTGCTTCTTATCCACTGGAGAGGAGAGGGCAAAATGGCTCAAGCACTAGGGCTCCTGCACCCACCTGGGAGACGTACAGGGAGCTCCCGGATCCCCGTTGTGGCTTTGGGGGAGACAGGTCCCCACTGTGGCCGTGAGGGAATGAGCTAGGTCCCCATTGTGGCCGTCGGGGAGCGAGCCCCTGGTCCCCATTGTGGCCGTCGGGGAGCGAGCCCCTGGTCCCCATTGTGGCCGTCGGGGAGTGAGCTCCTGGTCCCCATTGTGGCCGTAGGGGAGCGAGCCCCTGGTCCCCATTGTGGCCGTAGGGGAGCGAGCCCCTGGTCCCCATTGTGGCCGTAGGGGAGTGAGCCCCTGGTCCCCATCGTGGCCGTAGGGGAGTGAGCTCCTGGTCCCCATTGTGGCCGTCGGGGAGCGAGCCCCTGGTCCCCATTGTGGCCGTCGGGGAGTGAGCTCCTGGGCCCGCCCATCGTGGCCGTCGGGGAGTGAGCCCCTGGTCCCCATCGTGGCCGTAGGGGAGTGAGCTCCTGGGCCCGCCCATCGTGGCCGTAGGGGAGTGAGCTCCTGGGCCCGCCCATCGTGGCCGTAGGGGAGTGAGCCCCTGGTCCCCATCGTGGCCGTCGGGGAGTGAGCCCCTGGTCCCCATCGTGGCCGTAGGGGAGTGAGCTCCTGGGCCCGCCCATCGTGGCCGTCGGGGAGTGAGCCCCTGGTCCCCATCGTGGCCGTCGGGGAGTGAGCTCCTGGTCCCCATTGTGGCCGTCGGGGAGTGAGCTCCTGGGCCCGCCCATCGTGGCCGTCGGGGAGTGAGCTCCTGGGCCCGCCCATCGTGGCCGTAGGGGAGTGAGCCCCTGGTCCCCATCGTGGCCGTCGGGGAGTGAGCTCCTGGTCCCCATCGTGGCCGTAGGGGAGTGAGCCCCTGGTCCCCATCGTGGCCGTCGGGGAGTGAGCCCCTGGTCCCCATCGTGGCCGTAGGGGAGTGAGCCCCTGGTCCCCATCGTGGCCGTCGGGGAGTGAGCCCCTGGTCCCCATCGTGGCCGTCGGGGAGTGAGCTCCTGGTCCCCATTGTGGCCGTCGGGGAGTGAGCTCCTGGGCCCGCCCATCGTGGCCGTCGGGGAGTGAGCTCCTGGGCCCGCCCATCGTGGCCGTAGGGGAGTGAGCCCCTGGTCCCCATCGTGGCCGTCGGGGAGTGAGCTCCTGGTCCCCATCGTGGCCGTAGGGGAGTGAGCCCCTGGTCCCCATCGTGGCCGTCGGGGAGTGAGCTCCTGGTCCCCATCGTGGCCGTAGGGGAGTGAGCCCCTGGTCCCCATCGTGGCCGTCGGGGAGTGAGCCCCTGGTCCCCATCGTGGCCGTAGGGGAGCGAGCCCCTGGTCCCCATCGTGGCCGTAGGGGAGTGAGCTCCTGGTCCCCATCGTGGCCGTCGGGGAGTGAGCCCCTGGTCCCCATCGTGGCCGTCGGGGAGTGAGCTCCTGGGCCCGCCCATCGTGGCCGTCGGGGAGTGAGCTCCTGGGCCCGCCCATCGTGGCCGTCGGGGAGTGAGCTCCTGGGCCCGCCCATCGTGGCCGTAGGGGAGCGAGCCCCTGGTCCCCATCGTGGCCGTCGGGGAGTGAGCCCCTGGTCCCCATCGTGGCTGTGGGGGAACAGGCCTTAGGTCCGGCCTTAGTGGACACTTGGGGAGTGAACTAGCCAACATCAGACCTCCCTGTTTCTTTCCCCTCCTCCCTCCCTCTCTTGGCCATTCTGCCAGTCAAACAAACAAATCTTAAAACGGAGGCCAGCGCTCATAGGGCCTACAGGTGGGACACTGCCGGGGGTCTCACCGGAACTCAGCGGGGAGGCCCTGCCCACATCGAATCGAGGCTTGGTCTTCACAGCGGTGACGGTGGTGACCACGGTGCCACACGGCATCACCGTGCGATCCTTTTCTATCTTTGTAGCAGGTGTAGGGAGCGGGGCCTGCCAGCCCTTGGATTCACCAGGTTCTACGTACAAAAACTGCAGAAAAGGGTGTGGTCACTGGAGGACCAAGTACCAACCATGCTCCATCCCTGCTGTGAAGGGGAAGACAGCAAACCAGGAGACCCAGACAGAGCCGCCTCCACCCAAAACAGTGGGAATAAAAGCTGGGGGACCAAGCAGGTCTCCTGGCGTCAGCCCCCTGAGGGGGCAAAGTGCAAACTTGCCACAGCCGAGACCACAACCACCCATGGGCTGGACTGCACAGGTCACGAGCCACCCGCTGTGCCACCTGGGAGCAGGTTACCAGGCTCCTTCCAGCAGTGGGCAGAGCAGGACTAGACCCAGGGAGAGGCTGGGCCACGAACCTACCTCAGCAGTGACGGAGCCCAACACGGGGCCGCTGAACGCGGAGCCGCTGGCCAGCGCAAAGCTCTGGGGTCCAGAAGGCTGCTTCTTAAATAAATCTAACGGGACCGTGGCTACCGCCAGCCAACCTGCAAAGACAGAGAGGGGCTGGTGCTGAGGCATAGTGCATAAAGCCACTGCCTTAGCACCAACATTTCCTATGGGTGCCAGTTCAAATCCTGGCTGCTCCACTTCCCATCCAGCTTCCTGCTAATTTCCTGGGAGAACAGAAGATGGCCCAAGGACCTGGGCCCCTGCATCCACATGGGAGGCCTGGAAGAAGCTACTGGCTTGGGACTGGTTCAGCTCCAGCCATGTGGCCCCTCGGGGAGTGAACCGACGGATGGAAGATCTCAGCCCCTTCTCTGTAACTCTGCATTTCAGGTTGGAATGTGTCTAAAGGTCAATGCCAGAAAATTCAGAGGGGCTGACCTCCTTCGGGGTCCTCCTGCTGGGACCCGGCTGCTGAGTTCCCGGGCGATGCTGGGAGGCAGGCGGGGATGGGGGCAGCCCGGTCACCTAAGTCGGACAGCGGGACTGCAGGTGTGGGCAGGTGTGGGCAGGTGTGTGCAGGTGTGCGCAGGTATGTGCAGGTGTCTGCAGGTGTGTGCAGGTGTGCGCAGGTGTGTGCAGGTGTCTGCAGGTGTCTGCAGGTATGTGCAGGTGTGCGCAGGTGTGTGCAGGTGTGTGCAGGTGTGCGCAGGTATGTGCAGGTGTGTGCAGGTGTGCGCAGGTGTGTGCAGGTGTCTGCAGGTGTGCGCAGGTGTGTGCAGGTGTCTGCAGGTGTGCGCAGGTGTGTGCAGGTGTCTGCAGGTGTGTGCAGGTGTGTGCAGGTGTGTGCAGCAGGGAGCAGCCCCCTCACCTGATGCAATGCAAGCTTCCCTGTGCAGTTCACGTTCGTGTGTGAGCACACAGCGGTGCCTGTGGAGTGTGCCCATGCCTGTATCTGTGGACACGTGTGTGCACCCGTGCGTTTGCTTAGATTGCACAAATGCATGCATGTGTGTGTGGTATGCATGGGTGCACTGGTGTGAATGTACACACGTGCACATGCATGTGGGTGTGTATGTGTTTGTATGTGAAGAGAGAGCAAGACAGAAGGAGGAAGTGAGCAAGTGCGTGAGCACAAACCAATGCAGGAAAACTGGGCAAAGTTACATGGGCTGGAGCAGAGGGCTGGAGGGCGTCTGTGCACTGTGCCTTGCAGTCTGACATGTGGATACCATCGGGCTGTGCTGGAAGGACCTGCAGGAGCGTGCTGGGCACTGGGGACTGGGCATCCCTCTGGGCCCCCCGGCTCCGACCTGTGCCCTCTGGGGACTGGGTGACTCAAGCGGCAGTGGCTTCGGATCACCTAGTGTCTGGGCAGGATCTGCAGGATCGGAGTGATCGCCAGTGGCTTGGTGTCACAGCTGGGTGAGCCAAGCATGGGATCCCCACTTCTCCACCTGTGCCGGGGGGAATCTGACAGCCCTGGGCAGGGCCGGAAGCTGCAGGTTCATCCACAGGTGCACACAGGCCCCAGTGCACTGGAATGACCACGACCGAGGCTGGTGCTTTGTTCTGTCCCAGCTAAGCCACTGTGACTGATTCTACAGAGCAAGGCCAGGCGATGGGAAGTAGAGCCAGGGGTTGAGAGGAGAGGACAGAGCAAGTCAGGAACTAAGGCAGCACAGGTTCAGCCTGGAAAAATGCAAAGAATTCTGCAGATGGCTGGGGGAGGCAGGGAGACAGCTGCACATGACTGAATCAGTGGTGTGGGCGCTGGCTCACTCCCCAAATGATCGCAACAGCCAGGGCTGGGCCAGCGCCAAAGCCAGGAACACCATGCAGGCCTTGTGGGTGGGAGGCCGCAGCCCAGGGACCATGGCCATCTCCATGACCTCGCAGGCGGGAGGCCGCAGCCCAGGGACCGTCCCCGTGGCCTCGCAGGCAGGTCTACACTTGCAGGAAGCTGGACCCTAGGTTGGGAATGGAACTCAGGCACTCTGCTACAGGATATGTCCATCTAAACTGACGGCCAAGCACCCAGTCCTTGAATCCTTCTCAATAAACCAGTTGATCATCTTCCCAAAATACATGAGGGGCTTTTCCAAAAGGAGGAAAAAAAGACGGGTGTGATGGAGAACGACCCAAAATGCCCGGTGCCACGGTCAGCATCTCCCACGCCATGGTCCGCTATTCTCCTCTAGCTCAGCGTCAGCAACACAACTGCCTTTGCCTCAACACGCCTCCCAGGAAACCTGGAGTGCGTCACGCGCGGGGCAGGCCACCTCGCAGGGGCCGCCCACCTGTCCCTTCCTCGGCCAGCCACCCGTCACTCACCTGAGGGCTGCCCGTCCTCTGAGATACGCAGGTGCAGCTCCTTAGATTTGGCATTCAGCTCACTGCAAGAAGGGGGAGAAACCAGGAATCCTTCACAAGGCAGTGGTGTGTTTCGTTTTGCTGCCCACAGCTGGCAGTTCGCGTGCTATGCCAGGGCGCCACGCAGACTTCCACAAAACATACATGAGCGAAAGGCTGTGCGTGGGTTTCAAAGGAACTTTTTTTTTTTTTTAAGATTTTGCTTATTTAAGGGCCCAGCATGGTAGCCTAGTGGCTAAAGTCCTTGCCTAGCACGCTCTGGGATCCCATATGGGCGCCGGTTCTAATCCCAGCAGTCCTGCTTCCCGTTCAGCTCCCTGCTTGTGGCCTGGGAAAGCAGTGGAGGATGGCCCAAAGCCTTGGGACTCTGCACACATGTGGGAGACCCAGAGGAGCTCCTGGGTCCTGGCTTCAGATCGACGCAGCTCTGGCCAGTGTGGCCACTTGGACAGTGAATCAACAGATGCAAGATTTTCCTCTCTGTCTGTCCTTCTCTCTGTATATCTGACTTTCTAATAAAAATAAATATTTTTCTAAATGCCTTCCAAATTAAAACAATGAAAAAGCTATACGAAGATTTTGAATTAAAAAAAATTTTTTTTGCTTATTTGAAAGGCAGAGTCCAGAAAAGGGGAGACACACAGACCTTGCACCTGCTGGTTACTCCCCAGATGGCCACAACAGCCTGGGCTGGGCCAGAAGCTTCACCTGGGTCTCCCACGCGGGTGCAGGGGCCCAGGCCACAAGCAGGGAGCTGAATTGGAGGTGAAGCAGCTGGGACTCAAATGGGTACTCATATGGGAAGCCAGCACCCCAGGCAAAGGCTTAACTCACTATGCCACCATGCTAGTCTCCTATTGAGGGGTTGGCACTGTGGCATGGCGGGTAAAGCCACTGCCTGCAATGTCGGTGTCTCATATGGCAGGTTTGAGTCCCAGCTATCCCACTTGCAAGCTGGCTCCAGCGAGTGGCCTGGGACAGCAGCAGAAGGCGGCCCAAGTCCCTGTGCCCTCGTGGCAGATCTGAAACAGCTCCTGGCTTCAAATAATTTTTTTTTTTAAAAAAGGAGCAACATATTTTTAGCAGGCATCAGATTTTTTTTGCTGTGTAGCCGTCTGGTGCTTTATTTAGCTAAATCCCCACTCACTAACCCTCAATAACAGGTTGCTTACATTCAGTGTTCGCTAATTGTCCCAAGCTGAGTACTGCTATGAGTGTTCAACCACAAAGCACAACATCTAGCTCCAGTTTATATGCCTTATTTCTCAGAAGGAACATCTTCCTAGAGGCTCATAGCCATCCTTAGCCCTTGCTTTTGTATGTCTAGTTCGGAAGTTTGTCAGTTTGCTAAGGGAGTGTTCCGATGTTCGTTAACCATTTCTGTATTTGTGTTATTGGAAAGGCAAAGAGTCCACAGCCAAAGTGACAGAGAGAGCTCGCTCATTTGCCAGGTCACGCCTCAAATGCCCACACCAGGAGCCAGGAGCTCCGCCTGCCGCTCCCCCGTGGCTGGCGAGGAACCAAGCCCTCGGTCGTTGTCTGCTGGCCCTCAAGGTGCACCTTAACAGGAAACAGAATCAGAAACGGAGGCAGCGTGGCCGGCACTGGGGCGCAGTGGGTGAACCCACTACGTGGGGTGCCAGCATTCCCTATGGGTGCTGGTTCCAGTCCCGGCTGCTCCACTTCCCAGCAGCTCCCTGCTGGTGCACCTGGGAAAGCAGAGGAGGATGGGCCAAGGCCTTGGCACCCTGGACTGAAAGAAGCTCCTGGCTTCAACCTGGGCTGCTCAGTGTGGTCAACTGGGAAGCGAATCTGCAGCTGACGAGCTCTCTCTCTCAAAATAGAAAGGCTTCTTTTTTTCTTTAAGAAGAGAAAGAAATGGAGGTGGCCCTTGAGCATAGGTCCTCTGACATGCGACCCAGGCACCTCTAAGCAGTGTCTTAACCAGACACCTGCCTCTGGCCCCACCTAAACTGCATAACATTTTCTAGAAGATTCTTGCACCCTGACTTCTGAGTACTCTATCCCCCACTTTCTATTCTCACTATCCAGTCTTGGAGTCTATCACACATGTCCTTCTATCCTGTTCTGGAAGGAAGGTAACCATGGCAACGTGACCTTGTCACAGCCAGGCACATGGACAAACTGACCCCACAGCTGGCTTTACTGAGAAGCTCGGGCAGGCGGCTGGCCTGGCAGCTGAACTGGCACTTGGAAAGCCCGTGTCCCATGCTGGAGTACCAGCTTCCGTCTGGATGCCAGGAGGCATCTGGTGATGCTCCCGTCCTTGGGGCAGGGGACGGATGTGTGCGTCCCAAGGACCAAGCGCCGGGCCACCCGGGGCTTCTGCGTTCACCACAGGAGCCTCTGTCCCCGACGTCACGCACGTGGCGACCCGCGCGGCTTTCTCGGCTCTTGGTCCGGCTCCAGCTGTTGCAGACCTTCTGTGTGTGTGTGTGTGTGTGTGTGTGTGTGTGTGTGTGTGTGTGTGTGTGCCTTTCAAATAACAATAAAAATAGCAGGATGGCCTCCAGATGCCAACATGGTGCTGTTCATTTTGCAATCCCGGGTGCTGCCCAATGACCTCGGGCCCATGGGGCAGCGCTGGGCTGCACTGGGCAGACTCACAAGGTGAACTCTTCTCCCCACGCGAGCTCGGTCGTGTTCCTTGCAAGGGAGCTGGAGAAACTCTGTGCGGGGTCGTTCAGCTGAGCTGTGCACACGGCGCAAGCGGAGCCTGCAACAGAGCGGAGGGCACAGAAGCATCAGCCTGCAGGGTCTGCTCACCCGCGGAACCCCGTACGCACGGAGATGACGCAGCTGCCCCGGTGAGCCTCAGCTGCTGCCCATCGTCGGTGCAGCATTTACAAACACTCAAAGTCCCGGGCTGCGTGGCCCCTGAAGAATTTCTTGCTGGCCTTGACCCTAACTGCCCCAGGCTGACCCCAAAAGCCTCATTTCTGTCCTCAGTCCTGGCTTCAGGTGGGACTCCCAGGCGGGGGGAACCCTTCCTCACAGGTGGTCTCCACTTTTACTTTTTCTAATTTTATATATTTGCAAGGCAGAGAGAGAAGGTGGAGGTGGGAGAGAAAGCGAACACGCTCCAAGACACTGGCCCACACCCCAGACACCGGCAGTGACTGAGGCTGCGCTGGACGGCCGCCAGGGCCAGGGAACTCGGCAGGCCACACGCGCCTGACTACCTCCGCCTTTCCCTGCTGCCTCCCACCGTGCGCAACAGCAGGAAGCAGGGCTGGGTGTGGGACACCGGAGGGGACCCCCACTTTCAGACAACACTAACAGCTCGTTGCAGAGAGGCTGAGCTTCAAGTCTAAACTTGAGCATGGGAAGGCTCTGCACAGGGTGCCACACATCACAGAATCCACTTCCCAGCTCCCAGCATGCAACGGGCTCGTGGCAAGTCCTGCTCATTCCACTAGTCAGGCTGCCAAGGCACCGGGCTACTCCAGCTTCCACCCTGTCTGCCTTGTACCATGCACCAGGTCAGGCACGATACACACAGGTTACACTCCTGGGAGAGACTGACCTGCAGAGAGGGACCACCTAGCAGGGAGGGTGAGGAGTGCGACCTCACAGCAGGTGCAGGTGCTCAGGGACCCAACCCTGGCCAGCTGTGCCTGGGCAGCCCACCCAGCCGCAGAGCAGCACAGGCTGGGACAGCCACGAACAGGTGCTTTGGCATGCCCTCAGCTGCAGGCTGGAGGCCCCCAGAATGAAGATCAGGAATGCCCTATGTTCCCTGAGAGTTCCTTCAAAGAACTGGTTCCTGTTTCTAGAAAAACGGAGTTGCAGGGGGCGGATGTGTGCGTCCCAAGGACCAAGCGCTGGGCCACCCGGGGCTTCTGTGTTCACACGACAGCAGCTACCCCCCAGCTCCAAGGAGTACCTAGGGAGCCACGGGCCTCAGACATCCATCAATCACGCTTGCAGACCACACCCCACCCCAACCTTTCAGGAAGGTAGAGGCTGTACACCCATGAGGGTGTCAACCGTGAGCTGACGGCTCCACAGGGGAGAGGGAGGGCTAGTGAGTGACAGGCTGGCTCAGGAAAAGAGTAAGGGGCTGGTGCCATGGCACAGTGCCTAAAGCTGCTGCCTGCCGTGCTGGCACCATATGGGCACTGGTTCAAGTTGAGGCTGCTTTACTTCTGACCAAGGTCCCTGTGGGAGATCGGAGAGAAGCTCCTGGCTTCAGCTCAGCGCCAGCCACTGCAGCCATTTGGGAGGTGAAGCAGCGGCTGGAAGGGCTTTCTCTCTGTCTTTCCCTCTCTCTGTCACTCTGCCTTGCAAATAAGTTAATACATTTTAAAAAGAGAAAAGAACCACTAAATGAAGAAATAGGGCAAAGTAAGAGCCCCAGCCCTCCCTTTCCTGGCCTCGGGGAGCACAGACGGGGGCCTTCTGTGGGGGCAGGGACAGCAGCGTAAGAAGCTCGTCAGAGCAGGGTCCGTGGCACAGACACTGCCTAAACACTCCCAGGCCACTCCCCCCTACAGCGGGGTGTCCCTCTCCAGCCCCACGCCCCCTGCGGCCAGGGACTCACCCAGGGCACCAGGGTGGCTCAACAATGAAGCTCGCACATTCCTCACCAGCAGTTTCAGGTCGTGAGCCCGGGGTGGCTTGCGAGGGCAGGGCTCCTGGGCTGTGGCTGGGGCGTGCTGGGGGCTCTGTGAGAGGAGCAGAGGAGGAGATGGAGCAGAGGCAGCGGGGACATGGGACAGAGGTTAGGTTGCCACACACCTGCTGGTCCACACCACAGCATCTTCTACAGGGAGGGTCAGGAGCAGGTGCACCGACAACATTCCTACCCCATCCTCAAGGGGGCGCCAGGCAGCCCCACACCAGTACCACCACGGATCCACCCAGCCTGCCCCGCTCGGCTCACCAGGCTGGCTTCTTGTACTGTGTAGCCAGACCGTTCCAGGCAAAGCCCTGAATGCTGATTTGGCCCAGAATGATTTTCGGGGGGGGGGGGGGCTGTGACGCTCTCAAGGGGACCACCCAGAAAACGCAGCGTGCCTGAGGCACCTCCCAGCTGGGAGCTGGAGGACGCAGGAAGTGACAAAGCGGAAATACCTGCACAGTCCTCTGGGCTTCAGCCACCCACGGGCCTGGCACGGGGATGGGTTATCTTCCCAGTTGTTGTCAGTGCTGCTGGACTATGGGCACCCAGGCCCTGGGCCAAATGCCCTGCCAGTGAGCGTGGGAGGTGTGTGGCTGCATGAACACCTGAATTGGCACACAGGGCACTGAAAGCCCCCTGGAGCACTGGGGACCCTCAGATATGACCCCAGCTCTGTACCCCCTCATCCCCAACCAGCTTACAGCAGACACATGAGCCAATGCCCAGTAGCAGACATGCGTTGCACACTCAGGCTTCTTGGAGAAGTCTCCCCAGTATGCTGGGGGTGCTGGGGCCACAAACTCCTCATTTACTTCTAAAGATTTACTTATTTATTTGAAAGGCAGAGTTACAGAATCTCCCATCCGCTGGTTCACTCCCCAAATAACCACAGTGGCTGGGGATTAGGCCAGTCGGAAGCCAGGAGCCTCATCCAGGTCTCCCGGGCACTTGATCCATCCTTCGCTGCGTCCCTGGGCACAGGGAGCTGGGTCGCAAGTGCAGCAACCAGGACCTGAAGTGGCCCTCATGTGCCATGCCAGCACTGCAGGTGGTAAGAGTGTGATCAGATCTCGAGTAGGTTAAGCCACTGCCTGTAATGCTGGCATCCCACACAAGTACTGGTTCAAGTCCTGGGTGCTACATTTTTTTAAAAAATTTATTTTTGATGTTTACATAGTTGATCAGGATGGGAAGGGTCAAGGGTCAGGGAAAAATGGGCAAGACCATTGTTTCCACATTTGCTTTTCCTTCTTCCTGTATCTGGGGCAGAGGAGGAGACGATGGGAGATAATACACCCTGCTCCCCTCAGTACCCGGGATGGGAATGGCCACCCAGCGTCATCCAGGGTCCCTGTCGTGGAGCATGTTCTGAGGGTTCTGCTCAGGTGGTTTCGTTAGTTCCGTGGCTGCTCCCCCTTCAGTGCGGCTCCCTGCTAACACACCTGGGAGAGCAGCGAAAGACAGCTCAAGTGCTTGGGCCCCTGTCCCCAAGTGGGAGAGCCGGCTGAGGGTCCAGGCTCCTGCGTGGCCCTGCCCAGGAGTGACCGACACAGGCTGTTTCAGTCAGGCAGGTGGGAGTGGCGAACCAGCGGTTCTGCAGCACTGCCTCTCAAATAAACATGTTTCAAACGTAGCATGATTAGATCTATGCCACTTCGAGTTCTTAGTTTCTTAACCTGTAGGTCCTGAAGGCGTGCTATTATCTCAGATTGTGACATTAGGAGTGTATTGTCGTGTTCCAGACAACCAGGCCTTCATCTGCCGCAAGGCGGCTGTGGACAGCCACGGTGCCCACGGCTCCGCTCTCCTCCTGGGAATGTGGGCTGACCCTGCTGAGCCACCCCTGCCCTGGCCTCACGCCCTGGGCAGCAGGAGTGACCCCCCCCCCCCAACGCTCACCGCTGCCCTCTGCCGGCCTGCCCACCCCTGGGTGCCTCAGTATCTACCCCTGTGCCCAACTGGCAGCTGTGCCATGTCCCAGGGTCTCTGGCGCCACCCCCTGCCCAGATGGTAGTTGTCAGGGGGTGGGACGGTGACAAGTTCGGGCTCAGGCAAGGCAGAGCCCCAGGGCCTGCTGGGGGAGGGAGCCGACCCAACTTTCACACCATGGCCTCACAGGGCACACGCACGTGGGGGCCCCAGCCACGCGGGAGGGCTCTGAGGCAGCCACCGCCGGCGGGAGGGTTTACCTGGAGGTCGTGCACGTGGGCCGGCCTGGCGCTCAGGACCAGGGACGCAGAGGCAGAGCTGACCAGGCCCTTGAGGATGCCGCGGAGCAGCGCGGACACTGCGTCCGTGTCCAGCACCAGGTCCTGCTGAGAGAGGACGCACAGTCTGAGGTCTTACACTGAGGAAATCCTGTCAGTCCACACTGAAGGGCGGGCACACCACAGACAAGCCTGTCCAGCAGGGGACGGGGGTGCCAGCACTGGTGGCGCTAGGAGCGTGGGCGCCCGGACACATGTGCTCCTGGGGGCAGCTGATGAAGGAATCCCCCCACACAGTCACCTGTCTGGAAGCTTCCACAATCTCTGCTGAAAGCTCATCCCCCAGCGGAGGGGGTTGCAATGCGGCACCTTTGGGAGGTGATGAAGCAGGAAGGTGGGGCTTTGGGTGAGATTCATGGGCCTGGTGCTGTGGGGTAGCAGGTAAAGCTGACATCTGCAATGCCAGCGTCCCAAAGGGGCGCTGGTTTGAGTCCCAGCTGCTCCACTTCCCATTCAGCCCCCTGCTAATTGCCTGGGAAAGCAGTCGAGGATCACCCAAGTGCCTAAGCCCCTGCACCCGTGTGGGAGACCAGAAGAGGCTCCTGGCTCCGGGATTCCGGCCAGCCCAGCTCTGGAAGCATTGTACCTGACACACCGGCAGGCTACTGGTTACTAAGCACAGGACCCACTTGAGACGGGGCGAGCCAACCCCACCCGCCCTGCAGAGACCCCGTGTGAAGAGTCGGGGTCACAGTCACGCGAGGCGAGTGCTGTGTGCAGGGGGCATTCCTGGGGGGCTGACTTGAGCGGGCAGCTGGTCATTCAGGGAGACCCACACCTATTTCTGCATCTCACATCTCTCTCTTTTATTTTTTTAAAGAAACAGGATCCATTTTTAAAAAGCTATGATTGCAAGGACAATTCAGTTGTGCTTTCCCCCCTCCCCCCACGTCTTCCTTCCGTTGTTCAGCTTCTGGTTTTTAAACTCAGAATGGGATGCGGTGGGAGGTTTTCTACGGGAGCTGAGGCACTCTGCCCGAGGCACCTGCCTCTGGCCTCAAGCAGCGGGAGGCCCGGGCTGGCGGGCAGCTGAGCGCGGGTGGGGGTCTGCAGGCGAGCCCAGAGCAGGGGCGATCCATGCTGCTGCGAGGAGGGCCGGCTGGCTGGGCTGCACCCTGCCAGGACTGCTCTGCCACAGAGGACTCTCCACCCAATGACTCCCCTTCTGTGCATGTCTGTGTTCCTCCATTTAACCCTCGCATTGCCCGGAGGAGCAGCTTGGGACCCATCTGCTCCTGCAGTGCTGGCTCACTCCCCAGACGGCTGCAGAGGCCGGGCCGGGCTGAACTCAGGCGCCTAAAGTCCCACGCGGGTCTCCCACAGGCAGCTAGGCGGTCCCTCAGCTTTCCCAGGCACGTGAGCAGGGAGCTGGGTGGCAAGCGCAGCGGCTGTCCTCGCAAGCAAAGTTGTCTGTTTATCCCCTTTTTCTTTTTTCTGACAGCTTCCTGCTAGAGGAGGAAGCCAAGGGTGAAAGGTCAGCCCCTGTCCATACAGGTGTCAGATTTCACACGCTGCCCCGCGGTTGCCAGGACAACCTCTCTGCCCAGTTCCTTCTCTGCCTGCCAGTCCCTGCCCCCAAGGCCATTCCTGCCCAGCACGGGGCCGCGGCAGCTCTGACCCCTAGGAGGACGTGCCCAGGACAGCTGCGAGGGCAGTGCCCCAGCGACCAGCAGGCAGGTGCGCAGGCCTCAGGCCGGGCAGGTAAACAAGTTGGGCGGAATAAAGCAAGCAGGAGTGTCCCATGTCCCATGTAGGGAGTGGCAGGGCACCAGACAGGCGGCGGGCACACACGGGCCAGAGTTGGGACCTCCCTGCAAAAGGGAAGGGAGATGGCCCACACACTTCTTGGGCCCTTGCCACTCGTGCGGGAGACCCCGGTGCAGTTTCAGCCTTCTGACTTCGGCCTGGTCTACCCCGGCTGTCACAGCCATGTGGGGAGTGAAGCAGATGGAACAGCCCTGTCTCTCTCCCTGTCACTGCCTGAGAGCTGGGAGGAAGGGAGCAGTGGGTGTCCGAGGCGTGAGACCCGCACCCCGGTCCCAGCGCTCCTGTGCACGCGGCTCACACACACCCATCGGCTGGGGGAGCCTCAGCAAGGAACCCACCTCCCCTGGAGCTCGGGGCTGCACGTCAATGACCATCTCGGGCGCCATGAGGAGGGACCACGTGACCTGGATGTCCTCGCGCTGGTCCTCCAGGCGGAACTCCAGCTAGCAAAAACAGGGAAAAGAAGGATTAATGTGGAACAGCCCTCTCAAGCAGTTCTGAGGGCCACGCACGCGCACATGTATGTATTTGATGATCACGTGTGTTCACGTGTGTGCAATGTGCACAGTGTGCGTGTTTATCAGATGCCCCCATGCATGCATGCTGCACAGTCATCTGCCAGCCCCACATGTGTGTGCACACGGGTGCATCGTATCTGTGTATTCATAGGGACAACTGCCCGGCTGGCCCTGGACCCGCCGTGGGAAGGGGACCCCATCCTCCCTCGGGGTGTAGCACCGGACACCATCGCACCCTGGGGTCTCCGTCACTGGAGGAGCTCAGCCGAGAGGAGGAGGAGGAGGGACCCGGGGGCCAGGCCCACGTGCCCTGGAGACGGTGCCCACAGGTGACGGCACCCTGCCGCCTTCCTCCTGTGTCTCTGGGAGACAGAAGGGCAGCCCCCTGCTGCATCCACACTCTCCTCCCAGGAGCCCGGATGTGTGGCACCTCACCCAGCAAGGAACAGCTGCGGGTGTGGCTGCGGCCCCCCTGGGTTCTGTGGGCGAGAGCAGCGCCCAGCCAGCCAGCTGTCTATACACTCATGTATGTGCCTGTCGCTGTACACGTATGGGGTGTCTGCAAGGGCACACACGTGCATGTACTCACACGCGGGCGCACCCACACACGTGTGCTGCACACGTGCGCATTGCGTGAATAAGCGCGTATCTGTGTAAATGTGCACGTGTGTATAGCCATCTGAGGGCACGTGTGCACATACCTGCGTGTGCACATACACATGTGTATGTGTGTATGCGTGTGCTGTGTGTGGCGGGGGGAGGTGTCCCCCTTGGATTTTCCACACAGATCGGATGCTGTGTAAGCTCACGACTGTAAACTACCACCGGAGGGCGCTCCTCCACACTCCTCACACCCACGCCCAGCCTCCACGCCCGCTCCCAGCCTCCACACCCATGCCCCAGCCTCCACACCCATGCCCCAGCCTCCACGCACCCAGCCTCCACGCCCGCGTCCAGCCTCCACGCCCGCGTCCAGCCTCCACGCCCGCGTCCAGCCTCCATGCCCCCAGCCTCCACACCCACGCCCCAGCCTCCACGCCCCCAGCCTCCACGCCCGCGCCCCAACCTCCATGCTCCCAGCCTCCACGCCCCCCAGCCTCCACGCCCGCGCCCAGCCTCCACGCCCGCACCCCAGCCTCCACACCCCCCCCAGCCTCCACGCCCCCCAGCCTCCACACCCGCGCCACACTCGCCCCAAGGTTCCAAGTTGGTTTTCCCACCTGCAAGTGAAGCGGGGCGAGCCGCACGTCATACAGGCCGCATCCTGAGCTCTGGGCAGTGGCGGACCCTGCGCTGACAGAGAACTGCACAGCCTGGGCCACGGCACGACAGGTCACCACCTGCAGGGCACAGGGCGAAGGTGACATGGTCAGAAATGGCACCAGTGCCGCTGTGTGAGCCAGGACACGGCTCAGCCATGCGGGCAGCTAGCTTCACCTGCTTCCGGGTACTCAGTGCTTGCCAACCAAGCCCGGGAGTTTGTCCTAGCTTCACGGGGCGTCTCCCAGGAGCTCAGTCGGCCTGGCCCAGACCGGCCATGCAGTCTGTTCCGTCACCAACTTCTAGAAACACATGCTTTGCTTTGTTTCTTTAAGACAGCCAATTTTAAAATCCTCAGAATTAAACTGAATTTAAAATCCATTTTCACGGCACTGTGGTGTGGTGTGTTACTCCTCCACCTGCGAGGCCGGCATGCCATATAGGTTCTGCTTTGTGTCCTGGCTGCTCCACTTTCTTTTTCTTTTTCTTTTTTTTAAGATTTATTTATTTTTATTGGAAAGGCAGATATACAGAGAGGAGAGTCAGAGAGGAAGATCTTCCGTCCAATGATTCACTCCCCAAATGAGTGCAACGGTCGATGCTATGCCGATCCGAAGCCAGGAGCCTCTTCCGGGTCTCCCACACGGGTACAGGGTCCCAAAGCTTTGGGCCGTCCTCGACTGCTTTCCCAGGCCACAGGCAGGGAGCTGGATGGGAAGAGGGGCCGCCGGGATTAGAACCGGCGCCCATATGGGATCCCGGGCGTGCAAGGCAAGGACCTTAACCACTGCGCCACCGCGCCGGGCCCGGCTGCTCCACTTTCAATCCAGCTCCCTGCCTATGGCCTGGGAAAGGCAGTGGCGGATGGTGCAAGTGCGTGGACCCCTGCACCCACCTGCTAGAAGCTTCTGGCTCCTAGCTTCCGTCTGGCCCAGCTCCGACCATATGGGGAGTAAACCAACGGGTGGAAAATCTCTGTCTCTCCTCTCTGTAAATCTACCTTTCCAATAAAAATAAATAAATCTTTTTAAAAATTTTCATTAGCCATCCTTTCTCTTTCTAAAAGTTAACCTTAGAAAGAAAGAAAACAATTTGCACAAATAGCACATTAAAGGGTTGAACTTGAAGGAATTGTTTGTACTTAGGTCACCTCTAACCTATCAGTGTTTATAAAAAACGAAGTCACAGGGACGTATGGGCAATGAGACAGTGCCCCAAAAATGCGGCTGTGACCAAAACAGGACAGCATGAGCTCATTGGGGCTCCGAGTCAGGGTCACGCAGTGACATCACCAGGCTTCAACCACACGACGGGGAGTGCTCAGCCGCATTTCTCACGGCCATCCCGCCTGGGGATGTGGCCACCTCCTGGACCTCCCAGCCGGTCAGCCGGCCCGGGACAGTGTGCTAGGCCAGCGTGGGCGGACACAGGCACGGCCAGGTGTGCCCGGCTGGGGGCGGGGTGCGGGTGGAGGTCAGGGGACGCGAAGGAGGGCACGTGTCAGCCGCCCCTCCCCGCTTCCCAGGAGCCCCTCGATGACCCCATGGCAGGAGAGGAAGAGAACATTCCTTAACCCTCCAAGGCATTTCCCAGAATCCAAAATAACCAAAGTGGAAAGATTATCCAAACAAGCCAGTGGCCAGAGCCTGCCCCTGAGCTGGGTTCAAGGCTGAGGCGCTCGATGGCCAGAGCCTGCCCCTGAGCTGGGTTCAAGGCTGGGGCGCGCTCCTCTCCCTCCTCACCTCCAGGGCAACCCACCCTCACCGTGGGCACCACCAACCAACCCACGGCCCTGGTCAGCAGCCCCTCCCCCAGCCTGCCCTCCCAGCACTCCCCAGAGGTCACCCTCCCCCGGCCCTTGGCAAGACAAAAATCTGGCTAGCATGGATCTGGACAGGGAGCAGTCCCTGGGGCTCATTCTCCACAGAGGGCTGGCCAGGGGTCACGTGGGTCTCAGCAGCCTCCCTCAAGACTACAGAAGGCTGGGCAGAACACGCAGACAGCACCTGCTCAGGTTAAACAAGCTCTCCACCAACAACCCTGCAAGAGACACTGGGACACCGGGAGAAGCCGCTGCCTTTGCTGCAACAGCCCGGGCAGCGGCCAAAACCCAGAACCAAGCAGGCACGCACCTGGTGTGCGCTGTGCTGAGCAGACTCAACAGAGAGAGAATCTTCCATCCACTGGTTCATGCCCCAAGTGGCCACAACAGCCAGAGCTAAGCTGATCCAAAGCCAGGAGCTTCCTCCGGGTCTCCCACAAGGGTGCAGGGGTGCAAGGATTTGGGCCGTCCTCTATTGCTTTCCCAGGCCTTTAGCAGGGACTGGGCCAGAAGGGGAGCAGCTGGAACTAACGTCCGTAGGGGATGAAAATTCATTTGTGACACCACAGCACCAGCCTCAGCCCCTTGTCTTAAAAGATTATTTGAGAAGCAAAGACACACACACATATTCCCCCTACCAACACACATAGAGATTCCATTTGCTGGCTCTCTCCCCCGCCAAGTCCCTACAATGACAGGCTGCAGTGGGCTGAAGCTGGGAGTTGGGGACTTCCTCTGAGTCTCCCGCATGAGTGGCATGAAGCCAGGATGTGGGTATGAAGTGCCAGGCACTTGGGCCGTTCTCTGCTGCTTTCCCAGGTGTGTTATCAGGGAGCTGGAAGAGAAGTAGAGCAGCCAGGATTTGAACCTGTACCCACATGGGAGAGTGGCGTCACAGGCGGAGACTTTAGTTACTACATACCACTCCAGCCCGTCTCAATTTGACTTCCTGAGAAACCACACTCTGGCCCGGGGCAGGTAAGCTCTCATTTCCTCTCCCCACCCCGTTCCTGGACACAGAGACCCCAAGCATTGGAAAAAGATGCAAAAGGGCTTGACACCCCTAACATTGCAATGAACTTTTCTAGGTCCACAGGCCAAGGAAGTGGGTCAGAGCCAAGACCTGGCAGAGCTCTCCTAGGATACCTGCTGTAGGCCAAAGAAATACCAGAAGGAGCTGGAGTCATGCGACAGTGGGTCAAACCACCCCCTGCAAAGCCAGCATCCAGTGTGGGTGCTGGTTCAAGTCCCACCTGCTCCACTTTTTGTCCAGCTCCCTGCTAATGGACCTGGGAAAGCAGTGGACAATGGCTCAAGGCCGTGGGACCCTGCACCCGTGTGGGACACCTGTTGGAAGTTCCTGGCTCCTGGCTTCGGACTGGCTTGGCTCTGGCTGTTGAGGCAATTTGGGGAGTGACCCAGTGGATGGAAGCCCTCTCTTAGTCTCTGTGTCTCCCGCTTACCCTTTTAAATAAGTAAGGAGAGTTTAGAAATACATAATCTTCTTTTAAGGTGTTATCCACAATGAGGCTTACATGCGTGCCACCGGTGCCTGCCAACAGAAGCAAAGCCAGTGCCACTGCCCCGGGGCGGAGTGGAGGTCACCTCGTGCAAGTGGCATGGTGCCTTCCCACGTGGCCAGAATGCCCAGGGTGAGCAGACACCTGGAGGGGGCGCTGGAGTCTCTCTGCCTCAAACCTTCACAGGTTCCCAAGGTCACGCTTAGGAACTGCTGACCCACCTCATGTTCTGGGGGTCCGGATGGCAGTAATGCCTCCCTCTTTGCCCCGTCTCCTGGAGCAGGACTCCACGGAGCCCACAGCCACCTGTTCCCTAGAAAACCAGCAGCCCCAGGTCAGGCCGCTTACTTCTGGATACTCTTTTTTTTTTTCCCCCAAAGAAAGCAAAGAACTTCTCAATTCCATAAAGAGGCACAATGGTGTAGGATGTTAAGCCTATGTCCACAGCGCCAGTATCCCAGATGGGTGCCAGTTCAAGTCCTGGCTGCTCCACTTCCCATCCAGCTCCCTGCTGATGCAGCTGGGAAAGCAGTGGGGGACGGTCCAAGTGCTCGGGACCCTGCACCTGCCTGGGAGACCTGGAAGAAGCTCCTGGCTCCTGGCTCCTGGCTCCTGATCGACTCAGCTCTAGCTGTTGTGGCCATCTGAGAAGCACACCAGAGTATGCAAAATATCTCTCTGTCTCTCCTGCTCTCTGCAACTAGGCCTTTGCAATACAAGTGTATATTTTTTGAAATGGCAGGTGCGGGCTTCAGAGGACCACCTGCACTGGTGGCAGAGGGCAGCAAGCCTTCCCTCACCTTTCCTGCACCCTCTCTAGCTCAGCCACAGACCCAGGCCCACAGCTCTGATCCTGCTACCCTGGTCTCCACAAGCAGCTCCCTGATCTGAACTTTTCCTGCCTGCTTCCCCTTCCCTTCTCCATGAAGCTTCTCCTAGAATGCTCTCGAACATTCTAGAGAACTGGACCAGGAACACAGCTGAGACAACACGCCCCAAAGGCCTCCCGGGGCTTCACTGTGTCTCACGGCAGACAATGCCTGGAGGGAAGAATCCCCGAAGACAGCGGAAGCAAAGACCCTTTGGGAAACGTGCTTCCTGCTCTGTCTGCCCCACTCGGCAGCCTGCTCGGAGACTTTCTGGAACAGAGATGCTTCAGTCCAAAGCCAAACCCCTGAGCGCTCAATGACACCCACAATGTCTGCACAGCTGACACTATCTGCTGCCCACAGGATGCTCCTCAAAGTCTGGGATGGAAAATGCTGGAAATAAAATGGCAGACAAACCTAAGGGCTGCTGGGTGGATGTTCTGGCTTCCCTTCCGGACCAGAGGCTCCCTGCGGTTCACTCGTTTCAGGGCAGAGTGGCACAGAGAGCGATCTTCCATCCCGGGGTTCACTCCCCAGATGGCTGCAGCCCTCGGCTGGGCCAGGCTGAGGCCACGAGCTGGGAGCGCCATCCTGGCTCCCACGTGGGAGGCAGGGCTCAAGCACTCGGGGCCGTGTTCCGCTGCTTTCCCACGTGCGTGCATTAGCAGGGAGCTGAACTGGATGTGAAGCAGAGCGGATGCCAACCGACACCCACATGGGGTCTGGATGCTACAAAGGGTGCTAGCGCCCTCACACCCCAACGTGTGCATCCTTGGTCCCACTTCACCGGCACACTCTAGATCCAGACAGGAATCCCAGGTCCATCCCAGGCTGCAGGCAGTTTCCGGTGTACGGCCAGATTGGCACACTCCAAACATTTCCGCTTCATACCCCAACAAACTAAATATGGGTGGGCGCACCTCCTCCGACCCAGGGTGAAGCTGTACCCCCGAGGGCCGACTCAGCCGCACCCACGCAAACAGGTGAGTGCATGGGAGTCACTTCTCCTGTTCTGGCTGGACAGGGGATCCCAGGGGACATGGCCCCCTCCTGGGGTCCTCCACACCCTGCACTCTAGGAAGACCCCAGTTGCAAACAATTTTACAACCTTCTCTCACGTGACCTGAACAGAAGGTGAATGAGACTCCGGAATTCAAGTTCTGCAAAGTTGGGGTGGGGGAGTCTGTGAGTGAGTGGAACTAATCAGGTGGGTCTGGGCGTGGCAGGGGAGGGGGCAGGGGTACACCACGTGGAGTCCACAGGTCAGCGACCACGGATGTCACACACGGTACTCACGCCCATTCGACGCCGGCCTGCCAGCACCTGATGCCGTCAGGAACTATGATGTCCAGGCAGGTGATGGACAGGGCCCTGCACAGCTCCTATTCCCCCTTCGGCCTTGCTGGGGAGGTGTGTGAACCCAGCAGACACAGGTCCAGAAGGTGGGCCCCAGGCCAGGCTGTATCTGGAGGACGCTGGTCCACCTTCGCTTCCAAGCCGTGGATTGCAGCTTCACACCCTTAATTGGCTGTTGCCATCCACGTGGAAACAGCATAGAGAACAGGGGCTCCTCCAGGGACCCCCAAACCCTGGGCAGTCACCTGCCTTCAGACCGACTATGCTGGAGGACACTTCCTGCAGGGACTACCTCCTCAGCTCTGCCCCAGCCCTGGCTCAAGGTCAGCCTCCACAGGGGCCAACCACACATTAGTGTCCAGCGCCATGGAAGGGTCAGCCCCCAGCCGCCTGCTGCATGGACTGGGCTCCCAAGCAGACTGAACTAGGTACTCCTGGGGAATCTGGGAATGGATATGGAACAAGTGGGGTGGGGGGTGGGCAGCATGCAGAGTGGCCCCTGGGGATGCCTTGTAGGGGTCAGGGCATGCCCAGCCACGTGGGGGTGCTGTGCTAAAGAGATTGCTGTCACCCTGGAGAATACCCACAGGGAAATGACACGCCCTGGAAGGGTGACCTTGCCCAGTGACAAATGTTTGTCCTTTGTCCTGGGTTCCAGGTACTAGGAATCCCCAGAGATAAGATTGCCTTTGCATGCTAATGAGGTGAGTGGGGGCTGGAGGGGGCTAGCAAGCAGGTGGCCGCAGCACAGCACAGGGCCTGGCTCTTAGCTTCAGTGGGGCCCAGCCACCAGGCACTTGGGGAACAGTCAAATGGAAGAGCCTTCTCTCTCCCCACTGTCTTTCAAATAAAACAAAAAGTCAATCCAAGATTTCTTCATATAGAAAGGAAATAGACACAGCAGGAAGGTGGCCTGAGGGCTGTGCACTGGGGTGGGGCCTGCAGGGCTGGTGTAGCCCAGTAGTGAGCATGGTGGACACAGTGCAGCACTGGCCCCCAGGCCTGCAGCCATGCCCGGCACCAGCCCCTGGGTGGACCCGAGCGGGGCCTCCGTGTCTCACTGACCTCCATGCACACACGGTGCTGTGCAGCGTTCTGCCCAGGGCTAGCGTCAGGAGAAGCTCTGAGGGCCTGCCTCCTCCCCAGAATGGGTGTTTTGGGACTGGGACCAGGGCTTGAGGTATCAGATTGAGTCCTGGCTGCTCTACTTCCCATCCAGCTCCCTGCTTGTGGTCTGGGAAAACAGTCAAGGATGGCCCAAAGCCTTGGGACCCTGCACCCGCGTGGGAGACCCAGAAGGAAGTTCCTGGCTCCTGTTTGGATCGACGCAACACCGGCCGTTGCGGTGACTTGGGGAGTGAACCATCGGACAGAGGATCTTCCTCTGTACATCTGCCTCTACAATAAAAAAAAATCTTTAAAAAAAAATTAGTGTGTCACATCTGCCCCAGGGATGACGAAGGCTGTGGGGAAGCTCCCAGCATCAGGGAGAGGGGGGCTAGGAGGCACGTGCTCCCACTCACCCCTCCAGGGACCTAGCCAGACCCCAGCAGGGCCCCACTGCAGAGGGAGCCTGGCCTGGGCTGGGTACCGAGATGCTCCAAGTAGCAGCAAGCCCACCGCTCTCAAACCTGCCATCGGATCACCACGGTGGGAGATCACGGGCGTGGCTGCAGTAGGAGTGGAGCTATCCACTTGTCCCACTCAGAGGACAGCCCTGGCCGTGGCCACAACCCAGCAGCCACACGGCCAGGGACAACATTCTCGTAAAACAAAGCTGGAATGTGCGCTGTGCACTGCCCGCAGCTTCCAGGAACCCGAGGAAGAGGACAGCAGCCAGAGGACAGCAGCCTGGCAGGAAGTGCTGGGGGCCCACCTAGCTGCTAAAAAGCTGGCTTCGTTCCTGTTTCATGAGCACATGCTGTGCACAGCCCAGGCCCCACCCGCCCCGTTCCTAATGCTGCCTCTGGGCCTCCGGCAAGCCCCCACGTCCCTGTTCTTTCATAAGCACCTGCCCTTCTAGGAAGAATGAGTAAAGAACAGGTGACACTGCCAATGACAGCAGAGGCAGAGGTGGCACGGCCTGCTCCCTGAGGACAGCACCAGCCTGGGGCTGGGGGCTGGGGAGGGCAGGGTCCCTTCAGTACTGACAAACAGGGAGTGGAGAATGGAGCAGGGCCAGGGCAGGCCTGGGGCGTGGGCAGGCCCCCTCCAGTCACCCGCCACAGCTGCTGCCGGAGGAAGGGCTGGAGGGCGAAGCTCCGCCTTCCTGGTGGATAAGATCTCTGGAGAATTCCAAGAACAGCAGATCAAGGAAGACGCAAAGCAACAGGCACGGAGAAGGAGGAAGCACGCCACACGCAAAAGGCCCACCACGCCCAGTGACACTGGCCTCTCTCAAGTCACCAGGACCTCATGCTGACTTAATGCAGTTGTCAGGACCCCTGTGTGTGGGCTACAAGCCAGGCATGGCAACCCCCAGCCAGCCGTGTGCATGCCTGCGGCTGCACGGACTGGCCGACCACCCAGTGGGCTGAGGCAAGTGTTATGTGGGAAAATAAAACCACTTCACTGAGTTCAGATGTTCACCCTTGTGGTAAACACAACATCCCACAAAATGTGGCATCCCACCCATGACCCAGCATGCCACCCTTGTTGAGGTCTAGCCTCGCCAGCGTGGGCGGGACTGCTTCCTCAGCCCCGCTACCAGACACCCCCATCCGCCTCCCCTTCAGCCCCTAGCAACCCCACATTCATCACCTAAGAGGACATGCGTGTAGCCATGACCTTTACAAGACAGCCCTTGCATGTTGTATAGCTCACCCACAGAAGCAGCACAAAGCGAGGGTGTTTGAACAGAGAGCATTTCCGTCTACTCATGCACTGTCCCCCCATGGCCCCCAGGGCCACAGCTGGGCCAAAGCCAGGGGCTGGGAGCGGCTTCCAATTCTGCCACGCGGGGGCAGGGCACCAAGCACTGGAGCCATCCGCCCGTTACCCAGGCACATTAGTAGAGAGCTGGGACTTGAACCAGTGCCCACGTGGGATGCTTTAACCTGCTGCGCCACAGCGCGGGGGGCCTTGCTTCTATCTTTCAGCTGTGGGTTTTCAACAAGGTCATGGGGTGCAGCCAGCAGCCTGCTGTGTCACCCAACAAGAGACCCAGTCCTGGACTGCAGGTTAAGCTGCCCCCTGGGGAGGTCAACATCCCACTGAGTGTTAGTTCCCAGTTAACACACCTGGGAAAGCAGCAGCAACGCATGGTCAGGTGCGTGGGCCCCTGCACCCATATGGGAGACCCGGAGAGAGCTGCTGGCTCCTGGCTTTGGTCTGGACCAGCCCAACCTTTACAGCCACTGGGGAGTGAACCAGCAGATGGAAGATCTCTCTCATTCTGTCAATCTCTCTTTTAACCCTACCTTTCAAATAAAAACCAAACAAATACATGTTTAAGGAAAAACCCGACACCCATCGCTCAGGCCTGCTCCACTTCTAGCCCAGGCCCTGGCCACCTAGCCTCTTCGCTGTATCGCGTGTCTGGGTTTGCTGGGTCAAGAGGCGCCTGCTGGGTGGCGTTTTGGATGTAGGCTGGCATCCCCCAGGGGTATCGATGGAGCAGTGTGCCTAAGGACTATACTCACAGCTTTAGTCATTCATGGGCTCCCAGGCAGGGGACTCCCCCTGCCCCAGGGTGGGGGGTCCTCACCCAGCCACCGCAGGGGACCAAGCACCGCTCACCTTCTCCTGGGGCGACCTGAGCACGCTGGAGACCTCCTGCACCGCCAGTGCCAGGGGCTGCTGCTGCTGCAGGTCCTGCTGGAAGTCCAGGAGCAGCTGGCCCTGCAAGAGAGCAGGAGAACAGTGAGGCCGGGGGCACGGGAGGGAGGGGCAGCTCTTCAGAACCTGGGTCCCTACAAAGCTCTGGGCTGCAACAGCCGCTTCCTGGTGGGGGATTCGGTCAGGGGAGAGGACAGAGGAAAGAAAGCCACAGCTGACGGAGTGACAGCAACCAGCTCAGCATGCTGGACTCTCGGTGAGGGCTGTCGGCCCAGGACAGCCTCATGACCCAATGAGAGACCTCTGGATCCCAAGGACATGGGCAAGATCCCTGGGATGGAGATGAGTCTCCCGACCCCCAACTCTGTTCCCTGGGCGGTTCCAGCACAGGGGTTCCTGCGGCCCAGGCCTCATGCCCCACAGGTGTAACCCAGCTCCTGCCCTCAACCCTGCGTTCCCATTATCTTTTCAGGGAGCTGCTCCTAAAAAGCCAGTGCCAGGGGCTGCTGCTGCCGCAGGTCCTGCTGGAAGTCCCCTACTGCATCTGGCAACCAGAACTCTCAAAGCAGGAGCTACGATATAAGGGACACACCGGGCTCTGACACACATGCCAAGCCTGTCCCGAGAGGCCCCACCCCTGTGCACAGAAATCCTGGCTCTATTCCGACACGCTGAGGATGGCACAGGGTGTCTGTGTGAGCCCGGAGCAGGTGCCAACACGGTCCTGTCCAGTGTGGGCACCCGGTGGTGGGGAGCACCAGATTGTTGGCAGGAGGACAGTGACCCTGCCACCCACGGGTACCCGGATGGTGACCCTGGCTCCTGGCACTGGCCTGGCCCAGCCCTGGCTGCTGTGGGCATTTGGGGAACCAAGCAGTGGATGTAAGATATCCATCTCTCCGCCTTACCAATAAATAACATACTAAAACCACTAGGCAAGCGCCCTGCAGCTCAGCAAGCAGCAGAGTGATGCTGTAGTAAGGTCTTAAGAATTCCCAGTGACCGAGAAAAAGGCAACAAGCTTGTAGCCACACCCTGTTCCAGCAACATTGACCTCACTCCCCATCACGCAGCCAGGGAGAATGACACCTCATTCTAGGGAAGGATGAAATCAGGGTCCCAGGAGCCAGGCTGGAGCTCACACCCATGCCACTGCCCTGCAAGCAGCAGCTGGCCGGCACTGACGCGCACTTGCAGCACAGTGGGGCTCCAGCAAGACACTGCCCCCCACCCCGGAAAACACGCGCTCTGCAGCTTTTGGCCCCTGCTCTGGGGGACCACCTGAGTGACATCCGTGACCAACCCTGGCTGGGCACTGCAATGCCCCTGGGTCCTCTCACAAAGCAAACACATTGTTCATTAGAAGCATTAAGTAGAGGGGCCAGTGCTGTGTCGCAGTGGGAAAAGCCACAGCCTCAGAGACGGATGCTGGTTCGAGTCCTGGTTGCTCCACTTTGGAGCCAGCTCCCTGCTAATGCTCCTGGGAAAGCAGTGGAAGATGTGCAAGTGCCTGGGCCCCTGCAGCCGTGTGGGAGACCTAGAGGAAGCTCCTGGCTCCTGGCTGTGGGTTAGCTCAGCTATGGTCACTATAGTCATCCGGGGAGTGAACTAGAAGGTGGAAGATCTCCATCAAATCAGTAAATAACATTTTTCAAAAGTAAGTATGAAATGAAAATAAGGATGGGGAGGCCATCGCTCCCTCTCCCTAAGACTGGTGTGGGTGCAAGTACTTGCCACGAGCCAGGTAAAGAATCCTGGGAAAGCTCAAACCACAAGAACGCAAGGAGCCACGTGTCTGCCTGGGCAGGCCGCCTGGCTCGTGGGTTCCACCCAGCACATCTGCAGCACGAGCTTGTGGCACTGTGCCAACTCATGTTGTGGCCGAACCTCCACAGCAGGGATCCTGTCCCTGGGAAAATGTGCCCCAGGTGCCCGAGGCAACAGATGCCCACTGGGCACCACCGATGGGCTTTGCGCTTTTGTGCACACAGTCAGCTACGGGAGACTCAGGACGCTCAGAGCCTACAGGTCACAGCTCATCCAAAGACAATGGAGCTGTGACGGAGGAACTGGCGGCAGACTGCCGTCCCCCGGCACCAAGAAACACACAGAGCGTGCTTGCCGAGGTAGAGCCTCTCCCAAGAAGGAGGCAATGGCGAGGACGCCCACGCATGGAGGAGGAAGACCCATAGAGCTTCCTAGGGAAAGCATTAGTTCTGGAGATGCCACCAGGAGCAGGTGAGACAGTCCAATTGGCTGTCCAAGAATCTAGTGGAATGTCGCCTGCACCCTAACGACTACACAGTCCCTGCTGGTGAGAAAAAACCAAGGCATGGGAAGCTAACTGCGCCATGGGACCCGATTCAAGGCATCAGCTCACAGTCATGGTACCAGGGGAACAGAGAGAGCAAGGTGCACACAGGTGCTCATAGGGCAGAGAGAGAGAGAAGTGCACACAGGTGCTTGTAGGGCAGAGCACGAGCGAGCAAGTGAGTCAGAGAGAGATGCATACAGGTGTTCATAGGACAGAGTACGAGAGACGGAGACACAGAGACAGAGAGCGAGCGAGGTGCACAAACGGGGCTGTGGATGGGGGTGGAGTTGGTGACAGGCCTGACGAGGTCCCCAGCTGACGGCCAGTGGAGGGCCTGTGACTGCCACACGGCGGCCAGGGTGCCCTGAAGGAAGCAGCAGTAGTATCCTGCCCCGTGGGGCACAGTACACCCGACCTGACTGGTGGAGAGGCGGTGGCTGCGGCCTGCGGTGGGGCGACCAGTCAGCAGGAACAGAGAGCCAGCCCTGAGCAGATGCCGCGGAAGCCACGGGCAGACCAGACGCGCTGAGGGAGGCAGTGGTCAGTGAGGAGGAGATAGAAGGGCGGCCGGAGGAGTGTGTCCCAACCCCGCTACCCAGGGGCTCGATGAAAGAGTAGACATTGGGACTGAGTGCAGCACGTTAAGCCACCTCCTGGGACACCACCATCGCATCCCGGGGCATTGGTTCAAGTCCCGATTGCTCTACTTCCCATCCAGCTGGCTACTAATGCACCTGGCAAAGCAGCAGAGGACAGCCCAAGGGCTTGGGCCCCTGCACCCATGTGGGAGACCTAGAAGAAGCTCCTGGCTCCTGGCTTCAGCCTGACCCAGGTGCTGGCTGTTTCTGCCATCTGGGGAGTGGATAGACCCTCTCTCTCCTTCCATAATGCTTTCAAAACACACCAATCTTTACTGCAGAGATCAATGCGTTAATAAATAAGGACACTTGATGCAAGCAGCCCGCTTTGCTGACTCATCCCCCGTGGGGCCACGTGACTGCCGTGTCAACTGTGAGGACTTTGCTTTCAGGACTGAGCCTCGACAGCTGCAAGGGCCCGGCTGGCACAGCAGGCACACGGCAGCAGCAAGTGTACCCACGGCTGGGCCCTGGGCTGCCATGTTCGGGCCCCTGCCTTCTCCTCCCGGCTGGCCCTGCTTCCCCTGGTCCCCGTCACGTGCACCAAGCAGCCACTGGCGTGGCGCTAAGTTAGCATTATCACAGAGCAGCTGGATTGGGGACCTGTGAGCCGAGACCCACCTGGAGCGGGCACTTAGCTGGGCATGTGGGAGGCCCACCCGCCATCCCGGGGCCCGGGCTCCAGCCCGGCTCCTTGTACTGCAGACCTGGGAGGCAGCGGTGACGGCGGTGGCTCAGGTAACTGGGCTCCTAAAAGCCACGGGGATGAACGCTGCCCTTGACCCCCAGCCTCAGCTGTGACCCAGCTCTGGCCACTGCCAGGACATGGAGGGACTCTCATACTCTCTGCCTTTCCAACAAAGAAATAAATCACATTTTAAAAACTTGGAGGTGCGAAACAGGAGAAAGGAGTTAAGTGCTCCACGGAGGCGGGGTTGGCGGCCCCCACGTTTATCTGTAGCTGGACACAGGTACACACGTCAGGGCTGTCCACAACACGTTCTAGTACACATAGCATCCTTTTAAAAAAATTGTATTTGAAAAACATTGTTACAGAGAAAGAGAGGGGAGAGAGATCTGCCTGCTCATTCACTCCCCGAATGGCCGCAATGGCTGAAGCTGAGCTGATCCAAAACTAGGAGCCAGGAGCTTCTTCCAGGTCTCCCATGTGGGTGCAGGGTCCAAGGTTTTGGGCCGTCCTCCACTGCTTTCCCAGGCCACAGGCAGGGAGCTGGATAGACAGTGGAGCAGCTGAGATTCCAACCTGCGCCCATCTGGGATACTTACACACAATCGGAGGCTTAACGTGCTGCACCACAGTGCCAGCCCCAACAGAGCAGCTCTTTTCAAACAACGACGCCAAAAACACCCAACAGCATCGATCATCTGCACTTAGAATCCGGGCTTAGGCCAAGGAAGAGCCAGCAGCCAACGGGGTTGGCGGGGACCTTATGATGTGGCAGAGGGCTTTGTCTGGCAGGCCCCAAGAACGCGATGCCAGCTCCAGGCTCAGGGCTGCTGCTGGCACGGGGCTGCATGGCTGCCAGCACCCAGAGTCGGTGAAGCTGTGATGATGGCGACAGCTCTCTCCACACCCCAAGGTGGGTGGCATGACAAGTTATAGTCACACATGTTTTGCAAATGTTCCCCTCCAAGTAGGCCAGCAACAGGGAAAGCCGGGCTGACGGGCAGCCGGGCAGGAGCAGCCGGAGTGGCCACTGTGCAGGTGCGGGAGCCAGAGGTCAAACCATCACGTGAAGGTGCTGCGGGGCAAGGGGCTCTGCCAGAGAGCAAGCTTGGGGCTGGCATCTTCGCACAGGTCCTTCTCCACCCAGGGGAAGTGCCTGAGGAACCTGGGAAAATTCCAGAGTGCTCACATACCCCTGCTTAGCAGTGGGCAGGTGGCAGGCAGTAGGCACACCCAGCACTGCCCAGCTCCCGGGTGATTCCCAGTGCCCTGTGTCCGACCTCAGATCAACCATGACTTCCCCTTGTGTCTGAGCAATACCTGGTCCTGTATAACTTAACGCCAGGATGGAACCTCAAACACTTTTCGGAAGGGGCTAGTGTCATGGTCTAGTAGGCTAAGTCTCTGCCTGCAATGCTGGCATCCCAGTTCAGGTTCCAGAAGATCCACTTTTGATCCAACTCCCTGTTAATGGCCTGGGAAAGCAGCAAAGAATTGCCCAAGTTTTGGGTACCCTGCACCCACATGGGAGACCTGGAAGAAGCTCCTGGCTCCTTGGCTTCGAATCAGCTCAGCTGCGGCTGTTGTGGCCACTTGGGGAGTAAACCAGCACAGAGAAAATCTTTGTCACTCCTTCTCTCTGAAAATCTGCCTTTCCAATAAAAATAAATAAATCTTAAAACAAAAACAAAAGCAACGTATTTCTGCAGGGGGCATGGCTGTAGCCAGAGAAGGACCAAGACAGGCCAGTCCGCGGGTTGAGCCTGGGCCGGGGGCTCCCCTTTGGAGGAGGAAGACTGGCAAGAAGAGCTCAGGGTCTCTTTGCATGTTAAAAAGGCAAAGCTGGGAGGGCACGGAGGCCTGGAGGGGTCTCCTCTGGACAGGAAGCATCGCATGTCAAGGAAGATGCTGGAAATAGATCAGCAGGGTCGCCTGGCTCCTCACTGGCCAGGACAGGGTGGGGGCAGGGCCATGAGCTGGACTCTCCAGGCCTGCAGCCATCAGCCTTAATCCAGGATTAGTGGGCCTGGGGGTGGGGGAGGGCCGAGAGGAAGGGCAGCTGCTGCCCGGGCACCCAGGAACACAAACACACACACCTGCTCACCCACATGCTCCCTGCTGTCACCGACAGGATGGCCACGGACTCCCGGAGAGTAGGGAGCTGGGTTACCCCAAATTCCATCGCCCACAAAAGCCTCCATTTGAATTCTAACCCAGCAGGTGCAACAAGACATGCTCCTCTCCCAGTGACACCACCCGGAGCCAGCCCACACAGGGTCTCACTTTGGACTTGAACCATGACCATGACGGCCTCTACCAGGCAGAGCTCAGAGCACGTTTGGGTCCAGGACTGCAAGGCGTGACCCCAAAAGCAGCCTGGCTGGGCTCTGCCTCTAACCACTGCATCCATCACCCTTCTGGCCCCCACACAGACCCTTGATACTTGACTGAACTTGACCCCAACCCCAAACTTAGCCAGAGAGGAGGGCCTTCCTTCCCTTTCTGTCTCGTCCTTCTAGACTTGGGGCAACTGGGAAGCATTGAAGCAAAGGAGTGGCATTTTGGGGGGGAGACCATCAAGAAGTGTCAGGCGAAAGAGCAGAAGCGGGGAGATGGGGACCACCCCCAAAACGCAGGGAGCTGGGCTTGTGGACAGGAGGCCCAGCCTGGCGTGGGGGGGGGGCGGCACCACGCCCCCCAGCAGCTCCCATCCTGCAAGGGAGTCTGTGGCAAGGCTCAAGCCATCAGCCTGTGGCAAGTTCAGTGCCAAAATGCAGGCCTGTGACATCAGGTCAATTAGGGGTCAGATACAGCAAAATCTGCTTGCTCTGGGGAGAGCAAGGGCTGCTTGCCCCAGCCCGCTGGCCGCCCCTCCTCCCCATCATCTGTGCAGTTGAGGGGGTCCCCAGCCAAGGCTCCAAGGCCAATGCGGACGCGGGTCAACGAGCTGACCTTGAAGGCAGGGTTACTCCTGGGAGGGAAGCCTCTCAAGCTGCCAGATTTATGTTGGTTTACACACTGTGCTCTTTCGCTTTTTCATTCCATGGCCGTGGGTGCCAAGACCACAGCACCAAGCCACAACGCCAAGGTTGAGCACCACAGACAGCCACCAAGGGCCAGGTCAGCGGTGGGTCCCACGCACACCCTTCTCAGCTTGGTCCTGCAGTCCAGCAGGTACAAAGTGACCCGGCCCCGGGGACCCTCTCACAGGGACCTGCGAACAGCCAAGCTGTCCCGGGCAGCCTGGAGCCTGGGGATGCACTCAGAGGTTTGCAGTCCGGGCTCCCCACCGAGTGCCCTCCCAACTTTCAAGGATGCTCCCTCAGGATGAGAGCGGTGGCCACGCCTCCAGAAAGCCAGGCGCCCCCGACGCTCCCTCCCGCCAGCCTGGGCTTCGGGAACTCACCCCTTTCCTCTGGGCCTCGGCGTTCAGGGCGGTCACCCAGGCCGTTTGCCACTGGCGTCTCCAGCTGCTCAACGTCAGGATCCAGGAGAGCAACGCGTCGGGCTCCGGGCGCTGCGCCTCGCCAGGCTCCGCAGCCACTGCTGCCTCCGCCCGCCGCCTGGATGCAGGGCGTGCCCGCGCCAGCGCCCACTGCGCCAGGTACAGTCCCACCGTGACCAGGGCCGCGACGAAAAGCGACACCAAGACCAGCCACTGCACCTCACCGAGCCACGAGCCCAGCCGGGCCATAGTGATGGCGCATGCCCCGCCCGGTCCCGACTTCTCCGAGCAGCTCCGGGGCCGGCCGGGACGCGCACAGCTAGAGAGGGGCGAGCTCAGGACATCCGCTGGCGGCCGTCCCGGAGCTGGAGGGGGCGTGGAGGGGGCGCGGCGCGCAGGATCCAGAGGCTGGAGGCCGGGAGAGCCAGAGGGAGAGGAAATGCCGGCGGGCGCACGGTGGCCACAGCGTGCGGGAGAGCGCCGGGAGCCCGCACACCTGGGGATGCGTGCGAGATGATCCCGTGGCCGGCGCTCCCGACTCCGGCGTCTGCCAGCTCCCGGGACCGCGGCCGGGACGCGTTTCCTCCTGGGCGCGCCGCCCCGGGCGTCCCGCCCGCGGCCCAGCAGTGGCCGCAAGAGGCGCGGGCCGCGGGGCGGGGCGCGAGGGGCGGGCGCCCGGGCGGCCCCGCGCTCCGGGACCCGCCCTCGCCACCCGCGCCTCCGCCCCTTAAAGGCCCCGCCGCCCTTCCCGCTCCAGGCCTGGCCCCTGGCCTTCCACGTGCGCGCACCGCACGCCCGGTGCTGCGATTACCCCGGGGCGCGGCGATCGGGCTTCTGCCCCGCGCGCGCGGACAGGCCCGGCGTGGGGACGCGGCAGGGGCGCGGCTGTGGGCGCTGAACCAGCCTGATCTCCGGGACGGCTGTGGGGCCGCAGGGCACAACCTGCGTGCGTGTGTGCACGTGTGCTTGAGTGTCTGCATCTGCGGTAACACGCAGCTGAGTGTATGTGCGAGTGGATTTGCGTGTGGACCAGGCAGTCTGAAGGAGAGTCCTAGGCAACCTCCCGCCAGGCAGCGCCAGCAGGTCTGGGGTTAAGTCCTTGGAAAGTCCCTGGAAATCCACGGCCTCACAGATGGCCTCTGGCTCGCCTCTGAGGGGTCCGCAGCGACCCCCTGCTAGAGTGGTGTTCTATCATGCAGTGTGTGACAGATGTGCATGGTACGTGGTGTGTGTGGTGGATGTGTGACATATTCTGCAGTGTGTGTGGAATGTCGTCTGGTGGCTGTGTGGTGTGTATGGCGTGTGTAATGACATGTAGTAGGTGTGTGTGACAGACGCCTGACCTTGCCTTGCACACAACCACCCATCTCAGGAAGGGTCCCAGGAGCCTCCAGCTGGCATGCCAGGCCTCAGCAGGGGAGAGGGGAGAGCAAGCCTGTGGTGGGGAGGGCGGGAGGGGGGAAGGGAAGAGGGCACAGCTGTGTTGTGTGTGTGTTTGTCTCTGACATAGCATGCCCTTGGCCTTAGCCCGAGCAGGGGTGTGCAGGTGGGTGTTGGGCACATCAGCAGAGACTCCTCTGGGCCCTGGCTTCCCTAGAGGAGGAGGAGGTGCCCAGCTTGGTGAGTAAGAGGATGGACAGGGTGGCTGGTGCAGGGTAGGGCTGCTTCTGGACAAGGGCCCCCGTCCCCAGACCCTCGTCGTCCACTCAGCCCTCCGGAGATCTCTGAGCGTTGGGGAATCCAGGTCTCCAGTCTCCTTAACTGGAGGAGACTCCCTTGGTGTCCTGACGCACAGCCCAGCAATCATTCAAACCATGCTGGTCCCCTTGCCAGGATAATGCCAGTAACTTCTGAGGGCACACGTGGCGGCCCAGCCGGGCTCCCTGGGCGGAGCCTCCTATCCAGTGCAACTGGCTGCACCGGTCGCGTTCCTGCAGACGTGTCTTGGAGGCAACACATGTTCACCCCACTGCCTTGTTGACAGGCTTGTCACTCCGGTAAACAGCAGCCGCCCATGGCTTGGCAGGTGTCACCCCTGCCGTGTTTTTTTTTTTTTTTTTTTTTTTTTTTTGCAAAGACAAGGTCAATATTTGCTTGTGTGCGGAGAACTCTGGCAGGCATGCAGGCCCACGCTGGCACAGCCAGGACCTGCTACAAGAACTGAATCTGTGAAAAAGAACCAGAACCGGCTACTTCCTAGCCGGCTGCATAGGGCACTGTGGCTGCAGAAGCAGGAGCCCCCTGGCCGACCATGCGGGTCCCTAACCCTAAGCTGACCTCCTCCCTGCACAGCAGCTCCCTCTGGCTCCAGGATGCTGTGGGCAGCTCTGGCCAGGGAGCCAGTCCCCTGCGAGCGCTCAGATGTGTGGGGTGCTCCGCTGGACTCTGCAGCACGAGCGTGTTGCTAATCGCTGACCAAGGAAGGCTCTGTGGTTGAGGACACGCCATGGCCCTCACAGGGGTGCAGGGCTGGCGTGGGGAGAACGTTGTTTATGCAGTAGCAGGTAGAACTAAACCCTCTTTCTCTCACACACACACCCCAGCAGCCCACAGGACACAGCAGGGACAGCCGGCCCCTGTCTGCCATCAGTTGGCAGGAAGGCCTGACTCAGCTTACACTCTGCAGGCTCTTGGCTTGGAGGGGGCACTGCTCCCTGAGGCTGTCTGCCGAGTTACCCTAAGGGGTGTGTAGGTAGGGTGCCCTTTCCTGGCCTTGCTGCAGCACCGTGCGCTTACTCATGGCCCAAAGCCCCACCTCGCCAGATATTCTCATGGGTGCTGTTCCCGCATCCTGAGAGCTTCTCTTACATGTCCAGTTTATGTGAAGTTTCTAGAAGGGAAAGAAAATGGCAGGGTGTGGGTGTTACTGAGGATGTGTTCGATTTGTCCCTATGTGGAAAAGGACCCAGCCCCCACAATTACTGAGACCGGCAGGATCCAGCCTCTTGGAGCCTGGTGCCCTGCGACAGCCACTCGCACAGCTCAGCTCGGTGGCACTTACAGGAAGATGTTCTGAGAATTCTCTTTAGCCAAGGGCTTTTAAGCCTGGCTCAGCAGTGACGGGGGAGGGGAGACACTGGGCTCAGGCCTCCAGAGGTCATTTCCACAGTGCAGCGGCCAGTCTGGGGGTGTTTCCTGTTGTGCCTGAGGCCTTGGTGCTGCGAACTGGCCAAAGCAGACACAACCTGGTCCCCCCTGGACACATCCATCTCCCTGTCAGGGCCTAGAATTCCAGTGATCTGGTCCGGGGTTTATCAATCCTCACTGCAACCAGAGGTTGCAGCATCCCTGGAGGAGGTGAGTACAGCACGAGCCAGCCGCCCCTTCCCCTCCAGACCCACTCACAGTGACCGTGTCTTGAGCTGGCCCCCCTCTACCAGAGGTGCCCCCTCTTCCCTGCCCCGCGACCGGTGAACCTCAATTTGCAGACAGCTTCTGCAAACAAGTTCTATTTAAAAAAAAAAAAAAAAAAAAAGCAGTGGACCCGGTGCGATAACGTAGTGGTTAAAGTCCTCGCCTTGAACGTGCCAGGATTCCATATGGGCGCCAGTTCTAATTCCGGCTGCCCCACTTCCCGTTCAGCTCCCTGCTTGTGGCCTGGGAAAGTAGTCTAGGATGGCCCAAAGCCTTCGGACCCTGCATTCGCGTGGGAGACCAGGAAGAAGTTCCTGGCTCCTGGCTTCGGATAGGCTCAGCTCCAGCTGTTGCGGCTGCTTGAAGAGTGAACCATCAGACGGAAGAATTTCCTCTCTGTATATTTGCCTTTCCAATAAAAATAAGTAAATCTTTAAAAAAATTTTAAAAATACAGTGAAGTGCAGGCCCTATGGGGTCTGCAAGGCTCCAGGCCTTCTCTGAGCCTTTGTACCTGCCGTGGAGACAGGCAGGCAATTGGGTAACCAGCCTGATAATTTCCCAGTGGTCAGCATCATTTCAGAGAAGGACCTGCCGTCTCCCACACACCTACAAGTCCACATCCCCGCATCTACCACCCACTGCCACTGTCCCTGGGCCACAACCTGTCTGTCCAGGACCCTGAGTCATGCAATGAGGCAGAGCCTGCCAGCCTGGGCTGCCAAGAGCCTGCCCTGGGCACCTGGGCAGCTCACCCTCGGACTGGACTCTGCCCACCTAGTGTGGGCTGAGGAACGTGACCCAGATGGCAGCCCCTGGGTCAGCTGCTAGTGGCTTGGGTAAGACGTAGGATTGCCTGGGGGTGGTGGCCTGGACCCAGGGCTAGAACCAGCCTCAGGGACAGACACCTCCAGGTGACAAGGGCTCCCAAAGCAGGCCTGCACCCTCCTCCAACTGCAGGCAGTGGCCTCCTCGCCTGGGGTGTCAGCCTGGAGGCGGGGGAGCATGCGTGAGCCTGGCCCAAAAGCACTCTAAGGCACCCACCGTGCCCAGGACCTGCTGTTGTGGCCCACCCCCCACCAGCATCACCGCAGGGTGACCGGGCGGGACTTGTGGGCTTTCCCTGCTAGTGGCCGTGCTGGAGGGAAGCCCAGCCTGGCTAACCTTGCCAGACGAGGGAAAGCGATTCTCCTCCTTTGTAACAAATGCATTACCTGTGTTCTGGTCTAAAGTTCCACTTGGTGCTATTAATACATATATTGGAAATCAAAATGAAAGAGAAGGACCCTTCAAGTGGCTGCACCAGCCAGAGCTGGGCCAGGCAGAAGCTAGAATTCAGGAGCTCATGCCTCTGCACCCGTGTGGGAGACTCAGAAGAAGCTCCTGGCTCCTGGCTTCAGCCTGACCCACTGTGGCCAGCAGATGGCAATGTCAATTTCTCTCTCCTTTTCTGGCTGTAACTTGGCCTTGCCAGTGAACAACGCAATCTTAAGCAGAATAGTTCCTCGTGGAGCAGCACCCACATGGAGTTACTGCGCGGTCTTGTTTTTCCCCAGTTCCACTGATGTCACCTTGTCCCCGTGTGACTTTGAACGTCCTCTGCATCTGCCCCTGTGCATTCCTGAGGTCGCGGAGGCGTTTCCCTCAAGAATCACCTTCTGGAATGTGGCCCCAGGGGAAGGACGAACCTTGCTGGTCACCTGCACGGCATGTCAGTGGCTTCCAGTGATCCCAGCATCTCCTTGCCGGGGTCGCCCTCATGCCCCTGGGGTAAGGGGCAGCTGAGAGAAGGGAAGGAAGGAAGGGAGGGAAGAAGGAAGGGAGGGAGGAAGGAAGGAAGGAAGGAAGGAAGGAAGGAAGGAAGGAAGGAAGGAAGGAAGGAAGAAGGAAGGGCCCAGTGTCTCCCTCTGGGTTCTCCCTATGGCCGCCGAAGGCCCTGGGAGTGAAGGTCCCGGGGGACGAGAAGACCATTCCCGGCCCTTCCTCTCCAGCCCACTGCTCTCCCCGACGCTGTGTGCCCTGCTAGGTGCTGGATGTCTCCCTTACCCCCACCCCGTTCCGGAGAGCCGCCTGCACTGGAGCCACAGCCAGGCTCTTGAGGACACAGAACGGCGTCAATACCACCTCCCCCTCAAGCGCACGACGTTTGTGCACCTGCCCTTCCTGTCCAGGTCAGTCTGGCCAGGCCTGGTGAGCTCTCCTCTCCGCAGGGAGCAAGAGGTGTGAGGCCACAAGGTGCAGGCAAGCAGCCAGTTCATTGCCACTCAACAGAGCTGTTCAGAAGGAAGCCAGAAAGAATGTTCCCGAATGTTCCTCCTGAACACTCCCAGCGGGCAGGTGGCATGGACAGCAGGAAGCACTTTCTCTGTGTTCTGGAAGCTGAGGGTTTGAGCTCAGGTTCTGGCGCCTGGCGGGGACCCTTGCTGGGCAGGAAGAGGGTGCAGGTGCTGACCTGGCTGGACCTTCCACACCAGGGACACTCATCCCACGTGAGGCCGTACCTCGGCCCTGGAGCACTTCACTGAAGTCCCTCCTCATGGCGTCACGTGGCGGATTTCAGCCCATCAACCTGGCGGGGGCAGGGGTGTGTGGGCCCAGGGACCCCAGGAGATGTCCCTGGGGGGGTCAGCTTCCAGTCTGCAGCACACCCCCGCCCAGGCCAGCTGCTTCCTTCCTGGAGCTCCGGTGCAGCGGCATGGGCACTTCCCAGGTGCCCAGCAGCCTGTAATCCACCATGCTGCCGATGGTGACAGTGATGGTGAGGGTTTCACCTTCGTTTTCAGTGACCCAGAAATTTTATGCAAATCTGATGCAACAGTTGAAGTTCTGTGGTTACCAGTGGCATACATGGTGTGGGGCTATGGCCTATGAGGGAGAACCCAGCATCCGGCCAAATCCTACCTTGGACCAGCTCCACCTGCTGGCCACTGCATGCTAGGGTCACGGGCAAAACTGAAAGCACCTAGGGCTGCTCCAGACACCTCAGACTCTCTCTCATACTCTGGGCATGCATCTTGGAGCAGAGTCAACAGGGACCACCCAGAGGAGGCCACTGTATGATTGTCTCTAGGGCTGAAGTGGAGCTGCCTTGGGCCACCCTCAGGCGCCCATGTCCCTGGGGTGAGGAGGGCGCTGGCGCTGTTCCCCCTCCCCTGTGCACAGGCGCCCCTGTGGGGGCTGCAGGGACCGTGAGCCCCCACGGCAGCCAGCAGGAGCCTGTGGGCAGTACAGACAGGTACTCTGGCAACAGATCTGAGAGATTAGAGAAGAACTGAGTCAACTTCAAGTGCACCAATCTGGGGCCCAGCAAAAGCAAACAGGAACTCGGTCCTTCCTGCAGGCTATGAGCGGGACCCACAGGCACGGATTGGCCTGGCACCCTCTGTGGGTGTCAGGGCGACGACACACCCAACTGACACCACTTCTACGACATCAGAGACCACCCTGCGACCCTTGCCTCCCTTGGGCTGGCAGGGCAACCACATTCTCAGCCACACCGCCCTGCCCGACACATCGGATGGTGAGAGCCGGGGGGTGGGGCCGTGGACAACTCCTTTTCATGCTGCAGCATGCCAGCCAGCGCACAGCCAAAGCCCCAGCAGCCTGTGTCCGCTGCCCCGTGCGCCCCACACAGGAAGCAAGGCTCCTCACTCCTGCCTCCCTTGGCAGTTGTCCATAGCTCCCGGGGCCCTCGGGGTCAAGTGTGGGTGCTGGGGGCTCCCTGATGTCTCCTCCATGTCCACGGTTGCCCATCCACACTCCACGCGCTGAGCCTTCCTGCCTGCCTGCTGCAGCCTCAGCCTGTGCTGGCTATTACATTGTCTCTTCTGTCTGACTAGCGCCTGCCTCAGTCACCACAGCTCACCAATCAGCCACCTGCCTGCCCACAGCCACCAGCCTGTCTACAGCCACCTGTACCTCCACTGCCACCTGCCTGCCCATGGCCACCCACCCACCCACCCACCCACGGCCTCCTGCCGGCCCACAGCTACCTTCCCACCCACGGCCTCCTGCTTGCCCATGGCCACCTGCCTGCCCATGGCCACCCACCCACCCACCCTCGGCCTCCTGCCCGCCCACAGCTACCTTCCCACCCATGGCCTCCTGCTTGCCTATGGCCACCAGCCCGCCTACTGCCACCTGCCTGCCCATGGCCACCTGTCTGTTCACGGCCTCCTGCGTGCCCACAGCCACCTGCCAGCCCACAGCCACCTGCCTGCCCATGGCCACCTTCCCACCTGTGGCCTCCTGCCTGCCCATGGCCACCAGCCCGCCTACTATCACCTGTCCACCCACAGCTGCTTAGTGAACTCTCCTTCGGTACTATCCAGAGACCCCCATGCTGTACTCAGCGGTGTGTGTCTGCCTCCCTGGCTGGACCCGAGTTCCTTGTGCTGCAGGCTCAGGCGCAGGCCCCCTGAGTCCCCTCCCCCGGAGGCTGCAGGGTTTCAGGAGGCGTCCTGGTCTGCTGGGAAGTGGGGGCCCAGTCTCACTGCAGTAGGTGTAAGACCACTGGGTGCATGATGGGCTCGGTCCAGGCGCTGCTGCCTGCAGCGGAGTAGCCTGTCTGGCCATGGCCCTGTTTCCAGCTCTCCCTGTGGACACAGGTGGGGACAGGAGTCCTCTCTGCAGCACAGAGGCGTCTGTTGAACTCCTTGGCTTGGAGGCTGAGTCCAGCTCAGGGACTGCAAGGCCAGGTCCCACTGTCACAAGGTCCCCCTGGTCTCCAGGGGCCAGGGGATTCCTGATGGCTGAGGCACCCCTGCAGTCTTCCTCCACTTTGTTCCAAAGGAAGTTCGCCAACGGCAGGTTGAAACCTCCAGCTCCGGGTCTGCAGGTCTGAGTTCAAATTCTGCCTCCCGTGATTTTTAGGGAAATCATTTTACTTTCCCATCCTTGAAATGGGCTGATGAGGGTACCTATGTCCTCAGAGTTTCCAAGAGGACTGAGCAGCCAACAGGCAGGATGGGCTGCAGGGAGCGTGCTGCGTCTTGGGCTCGCCCTGGCCCTCCCAGCACTGTCTTCCCCTCTCAGGCCATGAGCTGCCTGTCCTGGCCTGCTTGCATCCCAGCATGGAAGAGGCAGATGGCCTAGGCAGAGCAGACGAGTGAGCGAGTAAACGCCAGCCGCCTCAGCATGTGGGTTTCTGGGCGTGGCCTGGGCTTGGGTTTAGGGTGCAGATAGCACAGGACCTACTTAGCATTAGATCTTATGTTTTTATTTTTATTTGCTTCTTTGTTTTTATTGGAAATGTAGATTTATGGAGGAGAGAAACAGACATATAGATCTTCCATCCGCTGGTTCACTCCCTAAGTGGGAGAATCAGCTGGAGCTGAGCCGTTCTGAAGCCAGGAGCCCAGAGCTTTTTCTGGGTCTCCCACATGGGTGCAGGGTCCCAAGGCTTTGAGCCATCCTCGACTGCTCTCCTGGGCCACAAGCAGGGAGCTGGACGGGAAGTGGAGCAGCCAACCTGTAAACCGGCACCCAATGGGATGCTGGCATGTGCAGGCAGAGGATTAGCCAGTTGAGCTCTCAGGGCCCTGTCTGATTCTCTCATTCAGAGTATCCATGCACTTGGTCAGCCAGCCAGCAGTCCCTGGGGCACAGCCCTCAGCCAGGCACACAGCTGCGGCCTCAGGCCTGCTCTGCACCTGCTGGGCACAGGTGCCCCCGAGGACATCAGGTCTGCCTTGCACAAACCGACATCCCTGGTGAGTGGGCGACAGGGAAGGCAGGGCCACCGACAAAAGCTGCCTTTACCTTCCCCCAAGGGCTTCCCAACGGGCTCAGCAGGAGGACACGTGTCGCTGGCAGCCCGGGTAGCTCAGTGATGCCTCGTTCCTGTTTCACTCCTGGTGCCCACACAAGCCACCAGGAAAACGCTGGAGCCCTGCGACTGGGTGAGTGACGCAGCAAGGAGGTGACCTTGTGGGGAGTGCAACCAGGGGGTGCTTCCCGGTCACCCCCACGCTGCAGGCGCAGGGGCAGGTCAGGGGAAGGCTGAACTCGACCCCCAAAAAGGAGGCTGCACAGGAAGTGGTGGTGGGGGCGGAACCTTCTAGGCCAGGAAATGAAAGGAGCTGTTCCCGGCGGGCGTAGGAGGAGCACTGGACATGCGCGGCTGGGCGGGGCTGAGATGGGGTTTGAAACGAAGGCGGGATCTAGTCTTGCGTGAAGAGGAGGAATCCTTCTGTGAGTTGTTCTGGAAACCACACCTGGCAACACAGAGTCCGGGGGCCAGTGTGTGATGCAGCCAGCTGAGCTGCCACCTGCAGTTCTGGCATCTCAGAGTGGGGCGCAAGGTGGAGCCCCGGCAGCTCCACTTCTGGCCCAGCTCCCTGCTAATGCAGCTGGGAAAGCAGCGAAGCAGAGTCCAAATGCGTGCGCCCTCCCTGCACCCACGTGGGAATTCCAGGGCTCTGCCGCATTCCCACAACAAAGCTTTCGAGATGCCAGGGAAAATGGGGGTGTTTCCATTTCCCAGTTCCTACCTGAGGGTCTCCTAGTGAGCCCCCATAACCAGCAGCGCCTTCTTTCCCCTGCTGGGACCAAGTCACTGGCAAAGTTAGAGGAATTCCATGGCATGCCAGTGCAAGGTGGGATTGTCCAGTGGTCCTGCAAAATGCAAGTTGCCAGTCCCTCCCAGGGTTTAACGCCCCATTTTCCAAAGCATCCATCTGCCTTGGGCAGCCGGGCCGGGCCTGGGGGCTGGTTGGGAATGCAGAGTCCTGCACCCGTCCAGGCCTATAGGCAGAGTTGTGTTTGAATGTGCCCTGGGCACTGTGGGCATTGGCCACGAGGAGGTGTGAGAAGCCTCTGAGCTTCCCCTGTGGACCACACCCTTCCAGCCAGGTGAGCAAATCCATGGCACCCGGCCTGCATGCAGCCCACCGCAATTAGGACTCCCAGATGCCCACCAAGGACAGTCCGAGTAGCATAAGGCTTCTCATAAGTTAACCTCCACTGGTTCACTCTGCAGATACAAGGTAGCCAGGACACATGGTGGCTGGTAGATGCATGAGCAGCGAGCTGGATGGGAGTGGAGCAGCCGGGACTCAAACCAGTGACCCTGTGAGATGCTGGCACTGCAGACGCTGACTTCTAACACAGAGGTACTGCCGCCTGTTCTATAGGCTCTTCTTCTTTTCATTGGAAAGGCAGATTTACAGAGAGAAGGAGAGACAGAGTGAGAAAGATCTACCTGGCCATTGGGAATCGTCTTGCCTCCCGCCCTCGTCCAGGGGCGCCTGGCCCTGGGGAGAGCCTGCCAGGTGATTCCCTGCCCATCCTGCCAGCGGATACACAGTTCCTCATAGAGGCAGGGCCCTGGGGTCAGGACCACAGGGACAGCGCTGGCACTCTGTCTCGTGTGCGACTTTAAAGGGCTGCCGAAAGGTCAGGAACAGATAACTGAATGTCAGACTTTAAAAAAATATCAAAGTCGTTGTGAAAAACTCGCAATCAACAGAGTGTCCTACAGACCAGTGTGGAACGGGGCCCTGGGGAGCCACATGTGTCCTTTTTGTGGTTTCAAAGCTTTTTTTTTTTCCCTAGAACATGAAAGCAGTTGAAACATGCAGAAAAACAGAAAAGTTGCTTTGAGTTTCTGCATTTCACAGCCACGGGGCGACTCCGCGTTCCCTGTTGTGGCCTGAATTGAAAGCAGCTCCTCGATGGTCCGTGGTGTTGCCCACACCCGCTGCCTCGCTCACCCCACTCACAACGCACCTGCTGTCGGCAGTGACGACGGAAAACAACTTAAACGTCCAGTAATACTCACCGTCCCAAGTCCCATTAGACACAAGATCTTCCAGTGACATTCAAGCTCTGTAACGCCGCTTAAGAGAAATGACCACAGATGGCAAGTTGCTTATTACACATAAATATTCTTGTGCCGGTGCAATAGCCTTGTGATTAAATCCTCGCCTTGCATTTGCAGGAATTCCATATGGGCATCATGTCCCTGCTGCTCTACGTTGCACTCAGCTTCCTGCCTGAGGCCTGGGAAAGCAGTCGAAGATGGCCCAAAGCCTTAGGACCCTGCACCCACGTGGGCAATCTAGAGGAAGCTCCTAGGTCCTGGCTTTGGACGAGCTCAGCTCCAGCTGTTGCAGCCACTTGAGGAATGAGCCATCAGATAGAAGAGCTTTCTCTCCTTCTCTCTGTAAATCTGAATTTTCAATAAAAATAAATAAATCTTTAAAAGAAAAAATTGAATCCATTTATCCCTCCTAAGGAAACTTACTTGTTTTTTTCATATTTTCTGTATTTTCTGTTTCAACTTTCTTTAGGTGTAAATATTATTGTCAATTATGAACACTAAATGGTGTTAACTGTTCAAAGGTGTATTAATATGGAAATTATGGAAGAGTTGATATTTCTTAGACTGGAATCCAATGTCTTGAGAACTGCTGATTAGCACATTAACAATACATTTATTTATTTAAAACACAGAATTACTGAGAGAGAGAGATCTTGCATCCTCTGGTTCACTTCCTAACTAGCTGTAATGGCTGGGATAAGCCAAGCAGGAGCCGGGAGCTCCACCCATCCTCCAATGTGGCAGCGGCCTAGCCCTGTGGACCGCCTTCAGCTGCCTTAGCGGAGACTGGATCAGAAGCTGGGCAGCCTGACCCCAAACCAGCAATCGTATGTGATGTGGATTAAACCCTGCACCACAAACCCCGGATCATGTGGCTTTTTGTTTTGTTTTGTTTTTAAAGATTTATTTATTTGTTTTTATTGGAAAGGCAGATATACAGAGAGAGAGAGAGAGAGAGAGAGACAGAAAGATCTTCCATCCAGTGATTCACTCCTCAAGTGGCCACAACGGCCAGAGCTGGAGCTGATCTGAAGCCAGGAGCTTCTTCTGAGTCTCCCACGTGGGTGCAGGGTCCCAGGGCTCTGGGCTGTCCTCCACTGCTTTCCCAGACCACAGGCAGGGAGCTGGATGGGAAGTGGAGCAGCTGGGATTAGAACTGGTGCCTTCTGAGATCCTGGCACGGAAGGCGAGGGTTTAGCCGCATGGCCTCACATCCAGTTATGTGTTCCTCTTCATTTCCCTTGCATTTTCTCCTTCACATGAGTCCGTGCTGTGTGTTGGCCCGGGGTACTGGAACGGCCTGTGGAGGTCAGCTCTGGCCGCTGGCTGTGCCTGCTGACACTGACACGGGGCCGCCTCCCTGTGTACTGATTGTGAGCTCTGTTTGATCTGCTCACATCACGAAAGCTATGCCTTGCCGAAAGGAAGAGTGTTGTTGAACTCTGTCACCAGCAGTGGGGAAACTGGACTTGAAGCAATGTGATGGGGGTCCCAGGACCAACCCCGAGTCGGTGATTTGCTGGGAGGATTTGCCGGTCTTGGCAGGTAGTGGTGCTTGTGGGTGTGACCCAAGATGTGACAAAGGAAGAAAAGCAAATCAGCGAAGGGAAAAGATGTGTGAAATCTGGAGGAAGCCAGGAGCCAGCTTCGTGCGATGAGTCACGTGGGGCCCTCGGTGCCTTGTGCACCTGCTTGCGGTGACACAGGTGAGAGAGACACCCTCTCCCAGGTATGGTCGTTGGCCCCCTGGCTCCCAGGTTCACTGGTCTGTGCTGACACCACGACCGTCAGAGTGACAGCAGTGGGCAAAAGCCACAGGGTGTGTGCAATGATGTGTGATCTCTTGTTGCCTGCTAGGATCTACACGGGCAGGAAGCTGGCGCTGGCAGCCTGGGATCACGACAGCCCCTCTGGCCTCAGAAGCGCTCAGGCCACACACGCCCCACCTCAAATAGGATTTGCTTTGTGGAGGGAGAGTTTCCATGGGGGCAGGGTGGAGGCGTTCCTCCCCTTGGGACTCTGGGGTCCCTAAGGGATGCAGACGGAGGCTTAGCAGCCACACCCTTCCTGGGAACTCCCAGAGGTTTGAGTCCCAGCTCCTTGCTGGCGCATCTGGAAAAGCAGAGCAAGGTAGGAAGGTGACCCACCTGCTTGGTCGGGCCCCTGGCTTTGGATCATCCGGTCGTAGCTGCTGGGGCCATTTGGGGAGTGAGCTAGCAGGTGGAAGATCTCTCTCTCTCTGAAACTCTGCCTTTTAAATAAATACATTTTCCTAAAATGGACTTTCTTATTAATCATCTCTTCAAAAGACATTTGACTATGCGAAGCAAACTCCTAAGTGAGAAATAATGTCGAGGTGAAATGCACACGACACGACACGAAGCCCGGGAGAAGGGACACCTGCACTCTTAGCTGAAGCTGCAGATGACGAGCCAACGAAAGAAATGAAACAAATCATTAAAAACAATTCAGTTATTCCAAAGAAGGGAAGAGAAATACAAAACTGAAAAGAACAGATGGGAATAAATGGAAAATCAAAGTAAAATGATAGCATCAAATCCAGTCATGACAATTAATAACAACCATGGCATTAAATAGAAATGCTATGGTTGTTATTATATTATTTATATTATAAATATGATTATTAAAAGACAGGGAATAGGCCCGGCAGGGTGGCCTAGCAGCTAAAGTCCTTGCCTTGCACATGCCAGGACCCCATATGGGCTGCCAGTTCTAATCCCGGCAGCTCCACTTCCCATCCAGCTCCCTGCTTGTGGCCTGGGAAAGCAGTTGAGGATGGCCCAAAGCCTGGGACCCTGGAAGAGCTCCTGGCTCCTGGCTTCGGATCAGTGCAGCTCCAGCCGTTGTGGTCACTTGGGGAGTGAATCATTGGATGGAAGATCTTCTTCTCTGTATATCTGACTTTGTGATAAAAATAAAATAAATCTTTAAAAAGAAATAAAAGACAGGAAACATAGGATAAAATGTCAAATGATTATATTTAATGACACAAATTAAAAAGGTAGAGAAAAAACAGTTTGCTAAAAGGAACACAAGGAAATCTGAGTGGGTGTGTCCTGGCCCGGTGAGTTTAGCTTCCACGTGGGACGCCTGCATGTTCTGTTGGAGTGCCTGGGCCCCAGGCCTGAATCCACTTCCAGTTCAGCTTCCGGCTGACACACCTGCTGCTCACCCGCGTGGAGTCTGGCTCCTGGTCCCACTGGTCCACCCCTGGCTTTTGGGGATCTCTGAGGAGTGAACCAGTTCACGGGAGCAGCAGCGAAGAACTCTCCTCTCTCCACCTTTCCTACTCGCTTGAATTTTTTCAATTAAAAAAAAAAAAAGCTTGAATAAGGAAAGCTGACAGGCATGATAGTGGATAAAGCAGGTCGTTGAGATGTGACAGCCTCTCCCTTTGTTCAGCTCCTTTTGCAGTGCTAAATGTGAGGAGCCCAAATCGGAAGAGCCCGAAGAGGAAGGCAGATGAATGACCTCAATCCTCCCCCATCCTCCCTCCCTTTGCTCCTGTGCCACAAGGCCACTTGGTAGGGGGCCGTGCGGGGACGACGCTTGTTAGGGGTCCCGGCTCTGCAGCCAGGCCCCTGCCATCCACAGGCAGAGAGGCAACACGTGGTCTGGTCAGCACGTGCACAACTTCCGTCCAGTCCCTGGGAAGCACCACACACTCGCAGAGGAGTGGGTCAACACCTCCCAAATGTTCAAGGTCATGGAGATCCAAACGTCAGGAATTCTCTAGACTGGGCCAGGTGGCGTGGCCTAGTGGCTAAACTCTCCTGGGAAAGCAGTCGAGGACGGCCCAAAGCCTCGGGACCCTGCACCTGCATGGGAGACCCTGCACCTGCATGGGAGACCTGGAAGAGGTTCCTGGCTCTTGGCTTCAGATTGGCTCAGCTCTGGCCGTTGTGGCCACTGGGGGAGTGAATCAGCAGACAGCAGATTTTCCTCTCTGTGTATCTGATTTTCCAATAAAAAAAAAAAAGTTAAGAAAAAAGAGCATCAACACCCAGGGCTTTCTGGGCACTGAGGCAGCAGGGACACAGAACCCAAGGTCCTGATCTCTTTGGTTCTCAAAGGGCTGTCACTGCAACATGGTCTTTTTTTTTTTTTTAAGATTTATTTATTTTTATTGGAAAGTCAGATATACAGAGAGAAGGAGAGACAAAGAGGAAGATCTTCCATCCGATGATTCACTCCCCAAATTACCGCAATGGCCGGTGCTGTGCCGATCCGAAGCCAGGAACCAGGAACCTCTTCCAGGATCTCCCACACAGGTGCAGGGTCCCAAAGCTTTGGGCCGTCCTCGACTGCTTTCCCAGGCCTCAAGCAGGGAGCTGGATGGGAAGTGGAGTTGCCGAGATTAGAACCAGCACCCATATGGGATCCTGAGGTGTTTAAGGCGAGGACTTTAGCTGCTAGGCCATGCTGCCGGGCCCTACAAGGAAATCTTAAAATCCCACCACTAACGCATCTCCCTTCTTCCTCCAGAATCCAAGCACACATTCCAGTCTCTCCCCAGGCAGATGGCAGGGCGGAGATGGGTGCACCTGCGACCAGCAAGGGTGCCCGAGATTCATGCCAACATCCGCTGTCTTGGAGTGCAGCCGCCCCAGGAGAGCCACTCCACAAATTCAGGAAAGTTCCATGGCAGTCAGTATTCAAGGACACTTGTTTAAGAATGGGTACTGGTACTATTCAAATCAGCAGAAAACATCAGAAACTGGCTCACTGGAATATGTAGATGATGGTTGCCGCAGTTACAGTGGAGGGCGTAGCTTGCTTCTAGTCCAGGATGTCATTCTGACCTCAGGCTGGAACCCAGAAAGGACAGCGGGATCCCGCACACCCCGGAGGCAGCAGAGCCGCTGCTGGACCAGCGAGGGACACCAGCCAGTATCTCACACCAAGTAAGGACCGAAGTGACCCCCGCTTCCGTGTCAGCAGCGATTTACCGCCCCCGCCCCCGCCCGCCCCCGCCCGCCTTTCCAGTCCTCCGTAGCCTTCTCGTGTCCTGCTGCTGCAAGGGAGAAAGGCTGTGCGCTGGGGCTTCTTTGAATAAAGGTCATTTTTTTCTATACCTGGATGATGTGTTCCTTCATGGGTGCTTGGCGAATCTAGCAGTAAGTAATCCAATACATGGCTAGACAATCTAGAGTGAGATCTGTAAGGAATGATACTTAATTCTTGTACTAAGAAAACTTTAGTAATTTTACTTCCCAGAAAGCTTCAGGCCATGGACCTGTGCACAGCCACGCACAGCAAAGGCCTCTTCGGTAGGTTAATTTCTGCTTCTACACCTCACCGGGCCAGCCAAAGTCCAGTCGGCTGGCAGACGCAGCCACCACTTGGCTCTGAGCGGTCAGCTTTGGTCTGGGCTGACAGCCACTACTCTTACGAGCACCCATGGGTGCCATGTTTGGACCATTTTCACCAAGGGGATAAGCCGAGCCCCAAGTCACACTCCCCTCTCCACAAAGGCACATTAACCTCACTCTGAGTGGTTTTGGCAAAGTTATAAAGTAGCTCACAGGATGCCAGCACCTTACTTTAAAACTTCCTGCTGTCCCTTATCTGCACTGTTTGCCCTGCGTGACAGACATGGCTCCTCTGTCCTTCCCACCGGCGCTCCCCCCACAACACCCATAGAGAAAGACGCTAGGCCAGGCTTTTAGATTAACAAAAGAATATATTAAAACATCTTACATTCTTTCCACAACTGCATAAAAAGGCAGGCATCCTCAATACTTACAAGAAACAGTGGGGCTTTTTACATATTCAAAAAATTAATTACAATCAGGAGAAACATGCCCAGGAGTGTCTTTCCCAGCTCAAGAACTGCAGTGGGGAGGCTCCTCTCGGCAGGCGTCTGCCTCGCGCCCAGATCAACAGTCTAAAAACTGTCACCGGCATAAAACAATTAATGTGTCTTTTATTATTTTACTTCTCAATATTGAAAATAGTTACACGAGTGGAAGCATATTTTATTTATTTTTTTGACCACCAAAATAAACTCTTTCATCTAACGCTTTTTAAGGTACAGTATAAAAAGTTAATAGAAAAACCAGAACTGTAATATAAACTTTTTGATTCAAAATTTCATTTGAAATCTATTTTCTTGCCTAGACAAAAAATGTGAAGGAGACAGGACAGCATTAATTGCTTAGATCTTAACATGTTATGTAGTCTATATTAAGACCAAAAATACTTTTTACTGATTAACAGCACTATTTATTTTTCTTAAAAAAAAAAAAAAAAAAAAAAAACTCTTCCAAAAAAGTGTAGCATAAAGATTCAAGTCCTAGGATGTGAATTACAACACGAGGCTAACGGGTGTCGGCATCCCCAGGGACGCCCGCTCGGCCACAGGACGTGCTCACCCCAGGAGACACGGCCTTTTCTGGGGAAGTGACAGCTACCAGGATGCTCTGAGGTGAGCAAGGCCCCAGCTCATGGGAGATGCTCGGAGGTGAGCAAGGCCCCAGCTCACAGGGGATGCTCGGAGGTGAGCAAGGCCCCAGCTCACAGGGGATGCTCGGAGGTGAGCAAGGCCCCAGCTCACGGGGGATGCTCGGAGGTGAGCAAGGCCCCAGCTCACGGGGCATGCTCGGAGGTGAGCAAGGCCCCAGCTCACGGGGGATGCTCGGGCGCAGGCCTCAGGGTTCTCCGTAAAATGCAGAGACCTGCTGAGCCACACCCGAGGAGACGGCAGCCAGCAGCAGCGGCCACCTCACTCTCACTTTCCTTTTTCCATCCAAGTTTAACAACAAAACGGCAACTTACTAAAAATAGTTTGAGAATTTTTTTTTCAAGTGAGAGGATAAAAGGCAAAATTTCTTTTACCGATTTCTGTAATGTACAAAGTCAGCGAGCAGTCCAGAGAGAAGCCCGTGGGGGCCGCGGCCGTGCGGAATGTTGGTGACGAGGGTCGGTGTCGGCTAACGCAGGCTCAAGGGGGCAGCCTTGCTATTCCTCACCGAGGAAGGACTAGAACAAGCTCAAGTGTTCTATCGCTCCCTTGCCGGATGGCTTCCTGTGCTCAGTGCCACGCTGGTCTTGGGTGACACCTGCATGGCTTTCTGTGACAACCAGGCAGCACAGGAAGAAGAAAAAGCCCCGACACTTACAGACCAAAAGTAGCAAAGTTCACAAGGGTATTTATTAAGCAGTGAAAGCAGTGGCACCGTCTGGCAGTGGCCATTTCAGCTGTGGCACACGCCATCGACTGCTCGGCTGGGTTACACAGCGGGAAGGGGACTGTGTCCCCTGTGCGTGCTGAGTGACAGTGTCAGAGCCGCTGGCCCTGGGGAAGGATCTGCCCGGGCTAAGGGCCTGCCCTCCACGGAACCAGCCCTCACTGCTTGGGGCAGTGTCCAGTCAGAGGCCGGCTCCGCCCTTGGCCCGGTGGCGGGGCACGCACCCCTTGCACCCCACGCACCCGGGGCTTGAGGCGCCACGTGTGGCCGAGCAGGCTCCTTGCCCAGGAGTGCTGGGGACTGGTTTCCTATGTCTCCTGCGGCTCTGACCGTACTCCTAGTTTTGTTAGGTGACCAAGAGAAAATTTCATCATTTTATAAAAAAATCCAGGTGTTACTATTGCTGATTTAGATTTACGATTTTTCATACAAAAGATGTACATGACCACAAAATACTAAATATTTCTCTATTTTTTTTTATATCAAGTGTCAGGATAACTTACTAAAGTTGAGGTTTTCTTTCTTTTAAATTGTCTTTTTATTGCTAAAGTGTTGTAAGATGTGAATGTGTCAGCACACTGCCCGCTTCGAGCTGGGGCTCAGGGAACACGCCAAGGCTTCGCAGGACTTCGGGGTCTGCAATTTGCAAACAAGTAATTTGGACAGCATTTCACCAATCACAAACCAGGAAAAATGAAACCCACAAAATCTCTCCCCCCCAACAAGCCCCAGAAACCTCAATTACATGACTACACTGACCCCGTGGAATGAGAAACCATGTAAACTCCATTTTGACAACAACAAGATCGGACTGTCTCGTTTGCGATCTGGAACCACAACGGTCAGAAGTCCACTTCTCAAGTTGAGCGAGGACATGGCTAATGGATTCCGACGGATCTCGCAGCAGTTCAGGCACAGCGCTGCCAACCTCTGTGACTCTGTGTTTTCTCTGGAGAAGACCCATTTCACAGTCCGGGCCCTCAGGTGTGTGTCTGCTCGTGGCTCCAGAGACTGAAGGCCGTCTTGAATGTCCGGTGGCAGAGCTTGCACATGAACTGCCTTTTGAAGGTGATGGCCGAGAGGGGCGGGGCGTGGTAGAAGAGGGTGTCCGACTCTTGGGGTGCAAACAGTTTCTCCGCGGCCGGGGCAGCGGTCTCGGGCAGGCTGCCAGTGGGGCTGTCGGGCTCCAGCGGCTGGATCTTGGGCAGCGCCGGGGGCAGGGGCGGGGGCGAGGGCGAGTTGGTGGGTGCGGGCCCTGCGCTGGCCTCCTTGTGGGCGGCCGGCTCCTCCGTGGCCTGCGACATGTGGGACTGGAAATGGCTCCAGAGGCGGAAGTTGGTGCGGAAGGCCTTGTGGCACACGTGGCAGATGAAAGGTTTCACGGAGCACAGCAGCTCCTGGTGCCGCTCCAGCTGCTTGTGCGCCGTGAACACCTTGCCGCACTTCTCACAGGGCCACAGGCCTGCGGCCTTGCCGGGGCCCGCGGCCTTGGGGGCTGGGCTGGCGGCAGCCGTCTCGTCCTCGGCCTCGTCTGCGGGCTCCTCCTTCACCTGGACCTTGAGCTGCTGCCTCGACAGGCTGAGATCCTCGGGGAGGCAGGAGTCCTCCGAGTCCAGGTGCACCTGCTCCGAGGTATCGCTGCAGGCGCTGGCGTCTTGGGCGGCGGGGCCGTCTCTGTCGGGCTCGGGCTGCGCCTGCGGCCTGCAGGCCCCGCCGACGTCCCCGTTGTGGTCCAGCACGGGGCAGCCGGCGGCGGGCGCCATGCTGTTCTGGTTGTGTACCTCCACCTGGTGCCGCCAGATGCTGAAGGAGGACTTGAAGGTGCGCATGCACTCGAGGCAGGTGAGCTTCCTGTACTCACACCTGCCTTCGTGCTCCTGCTTGAGCTCGGCCGAGCAGAACCTGAGGCTGCAGTAAGTGCAAACGCTTGCGTTCCGGCATAAGCGCTCGTGGCTTCCTTGCTCTACGAGAGAAGACAGCTTAGCATTACAGAGGCGGCAGTGGAAAAGCCCCCGGCTCCCCACGGGGCCCGCCACGGGAGCCTGCTCCTTCGGCTTAAGGACTCGAGCGACGCCACCGCCGCCGCCGAGGGCCTTTTCGCCCGGGTGCATTTTTATGTGCTGCTTATATTGAGAGAGAAAGCGACAGGCTTTTCCACAGTGCGTACAAATGTAGGCGGCTTTGCCCCGCGCGCGCAGGCTCCTCTTGCCGGCCTGCGGGGCCTGTGCGCTCCCCTGGCCCTGGAAGCCGGGCTTCGTGCGCCGCAGCTTCACCAGCAGGGCCTTCTTAATCTCTCTCTCCCTCACTATGTCAATGAGCTTTCTCTGGAATTTCTCGTCCAGAACAGCCTGCGCACTAGCGGCCGGAGACGGGTTCTTCACTATGCCGTGCTGGGTCTGACAGTGCGTCCAGACTTTGAAGTTGGTGTGAAACCTCTTGTGACAAATGTCACAAGCGTATGGCTTCTCGGGGTTATGGTACATGTTAGCGTGGCGGTGCAGGCCCGCCATGGACCTAAAGATCTTAAGGCAATGTTTGCACTTAAACTTTCTGTTTGGTCTCGTCCCCTCCAACTCACCAAATTCGTCTTGATTCAAATCAGAGTCTGGGAAATGGGCGTGCTGGAGGAGAGGGGGGCTCGAGCCCGCCTCGCAGGGGTCGTCCAACACGGGGGACCCGTGCTCGTTGGCCTTGGGCTTCTTGAAGGGCAGCCTGTGGTCCGCCTGGAACCTCCGCTTGGCGGGGAGTCTGCTCATGTCCTTGGGGTCATCCTCCGCTTTGACGGGCAAGTCCCTCGTGGCCGAGGAAGAGGAGGACGAGGCGGTGGCGTCGCCCACGGTGACACGGATGATGTCCAAGGGCTCCGACATCGGGCTGCTGGGCTCCGTCTTGATGCGCACCTCGCTCACGGGGGAGGCGCCCTCCCTGTCGGTGGACTGCGAGGCGCTGAAGGACCTGAGGCGGTGTGGCTGCAGCGTGGGCCGCCGCTCGTCCGGGGTGGCTGGCTTCTCACCGCCGCCGCCACTGCCATCTTTCAAAACGGGCTTGTGGGAGAGGGCACAGAACACGCTGCCCGGGGTCTCGCCGGCCAGCACGGGGGCCCCCGGGGCCGCCTGCAGCTCTAGGGAGGGCGGGTAGACGGGCACCTGGCTGTCCATGGACAGCGAGCGCCGCAGCAGGCTCTTGACCAGCGGGCCGCTCCTGTCGATGCTCTGGGCGGCAGGGCGAGCCGCGCCGCCAGCGGACGGGATCACCAAGCCCAGCTTGGAATAGTACAGCAGGCTTCTGTCCTCGCCCTGGCCGCCCCCTTTCGGTGTTTCTTGCAACAGGTAGGGGGTCTCCGAGGAGCTACGCAGGGACAGCACGGGGGGCCGCGGCCTTTTCAGAGCCAGTTCTACAGCTTTCCCCTTCGGGAGCTGGGCGCCGGCACCCGGCTTCTCCTCGCCCACCTCTCTGTCCGGCAGGGGCAGGGAAGCATTTCTCTTGGCCAGACCAGCCCTGCTGGCATCAGCCACGGGCCCGGGCTGCTCAAGGGCCTTGGCAGGGCCCCCGGGACCATCTTTCGGCCAAGACTTTTCGGTGACCGACAGGCTGTGCGCCGGCTCGGCCGCCTTCGGGGTATGCGGCTTGCCGGTGCTGCCCTTGGCCGGGGCCGGCTGCGGAGCCTGGCTGGGCTCGGGCTGGCTCTGGCCGCCGGCCTTCCCTGGCGCTTCGTTCCGGCTCTGACACACGATGACACTCCTCTTCTGTGAGCTGTTGTGGTTGGTGGTGTCGTCATCCTCCACCGACACCTTCCTCCGGCTGGGGCAAGTGGGGAAGGGGGCCTGGGGGGTTCTGGAGACGATGTTGGTCAGGAAGGAGATGCCCAGGCTGTAGCCCAGCTCCTGCACGGCGGCCAGGCTGCCTTTCTCGACGAACAGCGACGAGGAGTAGATGTAGTTGAGGACGTTGTCGAAGGCGTCGGGCTCGCAGAAGTCCAGCTGGAACACACTCTGGGCCTCGTGCTCCTTGTCCGTGAAGAGGCTCTGGAAGTACTCGCTGCTGGCGGCCAGCACGTTCTTGTGCGCCCGGAACTTCTGGTCGCCCACGATGAGCAGCACGTCGCACAGCTGCCCCTTGAGGCGCTCCTCGTTGAGGGCGCTCAGCAGCGAGATGGCGTGCGCCGGGTTGATGTAGTGCAGCAGGCCCTCCATGGCGCAGGCTGCCCTGAAAGACGGAGCGGAGCGTGAGTGGCGGCGCGGGGAGGCCTCCGCAGAGGCAGGGGCGTCGGCGGTCCCCCACCCACCCCGCGGAGACCAAAGGCAGACAAAAACTCCTAGATCAGTCATCTAAATAACTGTGAGAAGGGCTGGCGTGATGGCTCAACTGGCTAGCTTCTACCTATGGGTGTCGGTTCATATCCCGGCTGCTCTGCTTCCCATCCAGCTCCCTGCCTGTGGCCTGGGAAAGCAGCGGAGGATGGCACAGAACCTTGGGACCCACATGGGAGACCTGAAGGAAGCTCCTGGCTTCAGACTGGTTCTGCTCTGCCTGTTGTGGCCACTTGGGGAATGAACCAGAAGATGGGAGATCCTCCTCTGCCTCTCCTTCTCTCTGTAAATCTGTCTTTCCTGTAAAAACAAATCTTAAAAGGCAAAATAAAATTAGAAAAAAAAACCCCACTTGAAAATAAAAAGGAACAAGACTCGTAGTTGAAGCGAGTCAGTAACCATTCCATCTGGAGGATTTCAGAAACCAAGAAGTACGGCATCCCCAGGATGGGGAGCCAGAGCTTGAGGGCAGTGTGAGGGTGCGGCCAGCCTAGCAGCTGAGCGTGACCCCGGCGTCAGTCCTGGCTCCGGCTTCCCAACACGCTAAGATGGCAGAGCAGGGCCCAGGAGTGTGGGTCCTGCTAGCCACGTGGGGACCAGGATGGAGCTTCTGGCTCCTGGCGTCGACCTGGCCTAGCCCTGGCTGCTGTGGTCTCTGTGGCGAGAACCAGCAGTTAGGTCCACCTCTCCTTCCTTTTCTCTATCATTCAACATTATTTTTAAAAAGAAAGGAAACGAAGGCTTTTGCACCAGAGGCTTGGCCGCCAGTTAAGAGCCTGCTGGGGTGCTGGATCTTGTACTAGGAGTGCTTGGCTTGAGGCCTAGCTCCACGGCTAGTGAGGCAGCATGGTAGGGCCCAGGGCTGGCTGGTCACCGGCCACCCCAGGGAAGGCCTGGGTTGTGGTCCAGGCTCTGGCTTCAGCCTGGCCTAGCTCCAGCTGCTGTGGGCTCTTAGGGCAGGAACCAACGGACAGGAACACTTTCTTTTTTTCTAAGAGATTTATTTTATTTGTATTGGAAAGGCGGATATACAGAGAGAAGGAGAGACAGAGAGGAAGATCTTCTGTCTGATGATTCACTCCCCAAGTGAGCACAACGGCCGATGCTATGCCGGTTCGAAGCCAGGAGCCTCTTCCGGGCTTTGGGCCGTCCTTGACTGCTTTCCCAGGCCACAAGCAGGGAGCTGGATGGGAAGTGGGGCCGCCGGGATTAGAACTGGTGCCCATATGGGATCCGGGCGTGTTCAAGGCGAGGACCTTAACCACTGTGCCATCGCACCGGGCCCGACAGGAACACTTTCTTTCTCATTTAAAATCAGGGGCTGGCACCATGGCGTAGCAGGGTAAGCCTCCATTTGTGACACTGGCATCCCATATGGGTTCTGGTTCAGGCCCTGGGTGCTCCACTTCCAGTGTATCTGGGAAAGCAGGGGAAGGTGGTCCAGGCCTTTGGGCTCTGCTGCCCAAGTGGGAGACCCAGCAGAAGCTCCTGGCTTCAGATCAGCCACCTGGGGTAAACCAGCAGGTGCAAGATCTCTCTCCGATTCTTGCTTCTTTCCTTCCAACTTTGTCTTGCAAATCAGTAAGTCTTTAAAAAAATTAAAATGCAAGAGGTTTGTGACGTGGGGTCTTTCGTAATTTGATTCTTGGTGCTATCCCTATTAACTGACTGGAAGCATGAGTGACTAAAGTCCCTCAGACCCGCACTACTGAGAGAACTGCTTCACGTGTGTGCACACGGCGGGGGCTACAGGCCTACAGAAACACATAAGGACTCGGAGAGGCATGGGTTAGGATGGTGCCGGGACACACACATCCGGGCTGGTGGGCCGGGGTGGGAGTCCCCACTCCATCTGGGATTCCCACCCTGGCAATGTGCACTGTGTGAGACAGCCATGAGGGGGGTAAAGTGGCCGGCTTCTGTGGGCAGACACATGGGGGTGCTGGGTCCCTGGCCTAAGCCTGGCACAGGTGTGGTGTGGGGAGCAGTGAGGAGGAAAACCGGAATGGGGAAGTCAAAAACAAGAACATGGACCTGGTGCAACGGCTCAATTTGCTAATCCTCCACCTCCAAGCACTGGCACCCTATAGGAACGTCAGCTCGAGTCACGGCTGCTTCACTTCCTATCTGGTTCCCTACTTGTGACCTGGGAAAGCAATGGAGGGTGCCCCAAAGCCTTGGAACTCTGCCCCTGTGTGGCGGGGGGTGGGAGGGGGCATGGAGGAGGCTCCTGGCTCCAGAATGGCACAGCTCCAGCCATTGTGGCTATTTGGAGTGAACCAGTGGATGGAAGATGAAAAAACAGGGCCCAGCGTTGTAGCCCACTGGCTAGAGTTCTCTCCTTGCATGCCCTGAGATCCCATATGGGCACTGGTTCTAATCCTGGTTGCCCTGCTTCCCATCCAGCTCCCTGCCTGTGGCCTGGGAAAGCAGTGGAGGACGACCCAAAGCCTTGGGACCCTGCACCCGCGTGGGAGACCCAGAAGAGGCTCTGGGCTCCCAGCTTCGGATTGGTGTCGCCTGAGCCGTTGGGACAGCTCGGGGACTGAATTAGTGGATGGAAGATCTTCCTCTCTGTCTCTCCTCCTCGCTGTATATCTGCCTTTCCAATTAAAAATATTAAAATTTAAACAAACAAATAAATAAAAATCGTTCAAAAAAACACCACTACCACAATGTGGAAAGAGAAAGCCACTGCTAGTGACTACTGAGCCCAGACCAGAGGCCTTCAAAAACCAAAGGGGACGTGTGGCCTCTTAGGTCAATCACCTTGTAACCTTACCAAACTCTTTCCAACACCTGCATGAGGGAAACCTTAGCGTGGTGCCTGGACCACGATGTCAGTGAAAGGCTCTCCGACTCTGAACAGGAGGCGAGAGGCCTGGTGGGCAAGGCAGGCTCTGGGGCCAAGCTGGCATGGCTGCCAGCTTCTCTGTGTGAAGTGGCTATGACAGCTGTGTCCTCCTGCAGGGCTGCTGCCGACGGGCTGGCGTCGAGCACATAGCAAGCACTCGGTGAGCTGTGAGGAACTGTCCGAAACAGCAGGGTTCCCAGGGCATTGTCAGAGCCTGCGGGACACTGCTGCACCCCACAGACCAGGCCCGACTCCCTTCTCCGCCCTTCATGTGGTCTTCAGGGAGCCCAGTGCCCCTCTCCTCAGCTTGACTCCTGCTCCCACCAGTCTGCAGGCTGCTCACCCAAGGGACCCCACGCCAGGTGGGCTCCGTACCACGGTCCCCACTGGGACACTGACTCAGAGCCCACATCTGCTGGGAGGAGTCATGCCTTTAGCCTGTGTCCGACCACAGCCTCGGCTGACCACCTCGGCTCCTGCTTGTCCTCACCCACACTCTCTCACACCGGACGGTCACCTTTAATTCCTCCACTTGCAGTCACCGGCGGGGCCTTCCCCTCTTCCAGTGCCGCCCAAGAGCCTGGCAGCACTGAACATTCTGGGGGAAGCGAAGTCCCTCCTGTGCTGCCATGGGGAGGAGCCACAGATGTGGAGCCAAAGGTTTAGCCTTGTGTTGGCAAACAGGGGCTCACAAGCCCAATTTGGGGGTTGAAATGGTAATTCTGAAATCATTCTAAAATAGCAAGGCCACCACTGGAAGTGCCAGGATCCATCCACACACACGGGCTGTCCCCCCACATACAGCCTGTCCACACACATGAGCTGTCCCTGGCAGAGGGTGAAGCAGGTTCCACCCTGAGGTCGAGGTTGTCCAGCCTTCGTGCTACAAAACGGGGACAAAGGGGCTCCCCTAGAATGCAGCGATCCCTGCTGTGCACGCAGCGAATGGTGCCCGGGGACTTCACTCCTTCATTTACACGGGAGGGCAGGCACTCAGAAGGCAGGGAAGCATGGTCACAGCCAAGGCAAGGCAGGGGGCATCGACCAGCAGGCACAATGTGCACTTGGCTGTTGCCAGAGAGGCCAACAGGCAGCCTCTGGAAGGTTCTGGGCAGGGCCAGGACAAAGCCCCATCTCCCGCTTTATTGGGATGGGCCTGGCCATGTAGCTGCTAACAAAGCTGGAAGTGGGGGGACGGGACAGGGACAGAGAGCTCAGGTGGCCAAAAGTCCACAGCAATGAGCCGAGTGAGAGACGGCGGCCTGGACCAAGCAGGGTGAGCACAGGCGGAAAGAGGAGGGAAGGTGAGGGTTAGGGGTGGTTCCAAATCTGCCAGGAGAATTAAGGAACGCCTCGTGGAGAGCCAGGGCTCGACAAACCCAGGGTTCCGATTCTGTAAGGAATCAACCCTTGACGTTATGTGGGCCAATGCTTGCAGGGAGTCGTCCCGAGGGCCCCAAACCAAGACTCGAGAGGAACCTGGAGCCCAGGTGTGGACCAAGGCACCAGGACCTGCGAGGACATGTGGGCTCATGTGACCCTCAACACGGAGCTGCCACCATGCCACCATCCACCTGCATCCTACGGCCAAAACACAGCTCTCCTGGCTTTGTACCACGTCGGGCGCTTCCACCGTGGTGCCTTCTTCCGGTGAGTGTACTCTATGTTCACGCTAAGGAACAGGCTGGGTCCCCACGGCTGCTGTCTATACATGAAACTGTCTTGGAGAAGGACATGGTAACAAAGTTCCTCACGGTCAATGTGCCAGACACTGGTCCCCACCAACCAACCAGCCATGGTTACCATGGCTACAAGAAGTACATGGACACCCAGTGACCTCGGCCAGAGATCTGACACACCCCGGAGGCGTACAAGGTCCCGTACGGGCCGATGATGGACAAAGGCCAACATTCCCTGTCCTATCAAGACCCAAGCAGGGCCGATGCCAGCATCCACGTCAGAGGGGATATAAACCTTTGTCTCCGCTACCCAGCTTGTCTTTCCCACTTGCAGTCCTCTCCTCTGCTGTTCATTGCTCCAGCGCACGGGAAAGGCCCAGGAACGGACTTCTCTGCTTAATGAAGGCCTGTTTGTACTCGGCTGGTCGGCAAAGCTAACAACTAGGAAGTGCGTGGACCAGCAGGCTTCGTCTGTAAGACAGCTTGCCCACACAGCAGCCGAGGATGCCCAGCTGCCAGTGGGCCAAGGCAGGATGGTCTCATGGCACTCGCCTGCCACTCCATTCTCTTCAACACCAGTTGGGTCCTCCACAGAAGCCCAGATCTGGGCGCCCACTCTGTGTGTACAGCCATCCAGAAGCTGAAGGGATGGCCCGATGGTCATGGATGTGGGGAGAGGCAGAATAGGGGTCACCTGATTTGGCTCCATAAAGCAGGCTCTTAGCCCCGAAACTCCAGCACCTTCGGCTTCTCTGCAAACTTCTGCTTGACAAGTGGAGAGGCCCAAGGTCACTCAGTGGGTGGCAGGGCAGCCTGGGTGGTCAGGTCTCCCATCACTTGCTCCTCACATCTGGGCCTCCGACCTGCTCTCCGCTCCACACTGGAGGACGGCGCTCTCACATGCACAGCCCGCCTCGCACGGCGCCCAGCCTGAGCCCAACCAGCAGCGTGGGCTGGCATGTGGACCTGGGACGGAGGCGGACACTGGCCAGCTGATGCTATCCGACCAGGAGGGGCCGGGCAGGACAGAAGGGACTCCAGGAACAGAACATGGCTTCATGGAGAGAAGGCAGGGAACTGGGGGTGGAGGCTGCAGCCACGTGACATGTAGGAAGTGGCCAGGACACTGCAGATGATGGCAGGAGGAGGTGTGAGGACGCTGGGAGCACAACTGGACCACTCAAGGACAAAGGAGTAGCACGCCACTCCCTGTCACTCCAAGACTTAGAAATTGCATGTGCTTGGGGAGAAGGGCTGGTGCTGTGGAGCAGTGGATTAAGCTGCTATCCACAATGCCGGCATCCTGTATGGGTGTTGGTTGGAGTCCTGGCTGCTCTGTTTCCCAACCAGCTCCCTGCTGATGTGCCTGGGAAAGCAGCGGACGATGGCCTGAGTACTTGAGTCTCTGCACCCACAGGAGAGACCTGAATGGAGTTCCAGGCTCCTGGCTCCAGCAGGCCCAGCCCTGGCCACGCTGGGGAACGAATCAGCACATGGAAAGCTTTGTCCCGCCTCTCTCTAATGCTGCCTTTAAAATAAATACATACATACAGCTTAAAGAAAAAGATCCTTGGGGCCCTGCGGCGTGGCCTAGCGGCTAAAGTCCTCGCCTTGAACGTGCCGGGATACCATATGGGTGCCAGTTCTAATCCCGGCAGCTCCACTTCCCATCCAGCTCCCTGCTTGTGGCCTGGGAAAGCAGTCGAGGACAGCCCAAAGCTTTGGGACCCTGCACCCGTGTGGGAGACCCGGAAGAAGTTCCTGGCTCTTGGCTTCGGATTGGCATAGCATTGGCTGTTGCGCTCACTTGGGGAGTGAATCATTGGACGGAAGATCTTCCTCTCTGTCTCTCCTCCTCTCTGTATATCTGACTTTCCAATAAATAAATAAATCTTATAAAAAAAAAAAAGAAAGAAAGAAAAAGACCCTTGCTTTCAAACTTGTAGTTACTAGATCTTGGAAACAGCGGGCCCTTAGCTGGCTAGCTGCAGGCAGAAAATACTGCTTTTTTTGTTTTGCCAAAAGTACATACTTGTCTTGCATCTGACAACCTAAGCATACAGCCCAAACCATAAAGGCTACACCGAGAACGCGGGGAAGCCTGGTGGCCGAGCGCCGTGGGGGTCTGGAGCCCCCTTGGCATGGTGAGTGGGCAGACCCAACTCTCCAACCTTCGCTCTTGGCTCCACAGCTGTCCCGTCAGGCCAGCCCGGCGGCTGGGTGTGCTGGCTCCTCAGGGTGTTTCTCTGACCTGGATACGGTCACCCTCCCGCACGTCACACCACGTGTGACGATGAAACACTGAGACAGCGCATCACACGGGGGGTCATGGGTGCTCCTCGACCGACGGCGGCGTGACGTCCTCACATCCATCTATGCCACTGCCCCGATGTGGCATCCTGTCTGGTGTCAGCTGTGTCTTGGCAACCCTGTGCTGCTGCCCAACCTGGTGAAGGGCAGACAGTCCACCAAGTGCTGACCCACCTGGAGACCCAAGTTCAAGGTCTGCAGTGTGGTTTCTACTCAATGTGTCTCTGGAATCTCAAAGTGCAGAAATCCGAAGTGCATCCCTCAAGAAGCTAGGCGGGGCTGTGCAGTACTGCTGCTGTCCCGGCCTGGCCCGTTTCCACTGCCCAGTCATTAGGAGAAGTGGTGGTGGCAGCTGGCAACCACCACGTAGGAAGATCGGATTCCCCAGCAGGGCCAGTACTAACCACTAGTTGGACATGGGAATCCTTGCCCACGTTTTTCCACACTCTACCAGACCCCTATTCTATGCTGCTGCCTGGAATTGCAAAATAAGGGCATCATGCGGTCAGCCTCTGGTGGAGGACAGCCTGGTTCTGTGACCAGCCTTTCAGGGCAGGGGGTGAGCACACATTCCTGGCACCAGCTTGAGCCTTTGGAGTCTTTGGGAGAACAGATGGCCCCAGTTGGAAAGTCCTTCGTGGTGTGGACAGCCTGGGGTCTCTGTCCCCCGGCCCCTCCCGTGCACCCCTTCCTTCCTCTGAGAGCGCGGAGTGAGGTCAGCTGAGGATGCGGTCCTTACAAGCAGAGTCACTAGGGCGCCACAGCAGTCAGCCCTGCCAGGGCGCTCAGGCGGGGGGCTGGGGGACCCCAGCTTAGCACAAACCAATCTAAGCCCTTCCTGCTTGATGTCTCCGGGTGGGCAGAAGCTGGGGGAAGGCGCACAGTTCCAAGCTAAGCACAGTGAGGGGTCAGTTCCCACGCCAGCAGGAAGTGAGAGCAGCAAGCCAGGCGACAGCACTGTCACCCACTTTCACGTTTTAGACTAGAACCGACACCGAGGAATGACAGCTACAGGGCAAACAGCCCAGGCCTAGCCCAGAGCACCCTCACCTACTCCCCGATATCCACACGTGACCCTAAGACTGAATGCTAGAAACGCGGGGCCTGGTCCTGGGAAACACCTGGGCACCCCCCGACCCACGACAGCCCTCGCCCCAGCCCTTCGTGCTCCTGCTGGATCTGGCTGGTGCTGAGTGTTGCCTCTTCTCCCCCACTGGGGACAGTGACGGCAGTATCTGCAAACCATCTCCGCTGCTCAGATTTCAAAGCCACACTGACTGCCAGGGTCCCAGAGGGGTTGCACTACAGCCTCGTGTGCTACTCCCAGCCGTGTTCACAGCCCCGCGCTCTCTCTGGGGTTCACTGTGGCGGCCCCAACCGTCAGCTGTCAGCCGCGTCTCTGGTCACGGCTCGGTGGCTGCGCTCTGGCCGCTGGGGGGAAGCACCGGCAATGCCGGGCTGGTGGAAGCTTTTGCCTGGCCCGGGGTCTGAGCACACGCCACCAGTGAAGGCAAGGCAGCAGCCAGCAGCCATGCCACGTCAGGCCTGCTACATGGATCCGCGCAGTCTGCTGGGTGGTCTGGATCTTTTCTGGCCCAGTTCCTTCTAATTAGTCTTCATTTAAAACCCAAGAGCAACCTGCATGTCTATAGTAAATTCCTTTTTCCATTCAAGCCCATTCCAAAGCAGCGGCTGCTGTTACTAAGGAACTCGCTCACACCCTCCTGCCTTGCTGCCCCCATTCCTCCCATTTCCCAGCCCTCCCATTCCCTGCTGCTGGACTCGCCAACTCGCACACCAGCCTGATGACCGAACCCCTCTGAGGCTGCACCTGAGCCACAGAGCACACAGCAGGGCACTAAGTGGGCTTAGCGCTTGCTGCATGCCACAACAGAAACTGAGAGGGTGCTGGGGCTGGCAATGGTGGAGGGACCCAGCGGGCACAGCCAGGGGATGCCAGAGGCAGCGCTTCAGCCGAGACCTAGGCTTTGAATGGAGTCAACCCCTACCCTGGTGAAAACAGCAGTGCACTGGCACTGTGGTCTGGTAGGTTGAGCAGCTGCCCACGGTGCCAGCCTCCCATACAGACACCAGCAGCTTCGGTCCTGGCTGCTCTGCTTCCTGTCCAGCTCCCTGCGGATGCATCTGGGTGAGCTGTGGGAGATGCTGCCTGGGCCCAAGATGAAGGTCTTGGGGTGTCCTGGCAAGAAGCGCTTAGCACAGGCACACAAACAGAGGGAGGGCTTGGGCACAGGTGCCACCTTGGTGAGCCGAGGAGCCAGGTCCCGGGAGCAACCTGTCAACACTTCCTGAACTTTGTGGAATCTGCTGCTGATGTTGTCACACTGTGTGGCGGCCCTGCACTGCCCAGACAAACCGTGCCACCTTCCTTGCTGGTTCAGCTCTCGGCGAGCACGCGCCTGCTCTCAGCCCTGGCCTAAGGTGCCCCGTATTGCTGGCCACCAGCGGAAACGTCACAGGCTTCCCACTGTCTGCCCAGTCCACAGTGAACACCTTCCAGCTCACCAAGAGGGGGCTCTGGCTTCCCCAACACATGTCACCGAGTCAGCTCTGTTCAGTCGGTGATGAAATCGCCTCTGGATGCAGTTCCCAGATGGAGCCATCACCGCAGGCATGTGACTCCGCTCGCCTGTCTGCAATGATGCAACTACTTCGGCTGAACTCACGGTACACTCAGCTTCCTCCTGGGACTCCACGCCACCCTAACACCCAGCGCTGGGTCTGGCTGGGCATCTGCTGGGCAAAGCCGGGCCTGCTCCCCATCATTCCCAGCTGCGTCACTGAGCCCAGCATACGGCACCTTGCTTTGCTTTTCCTAGGAGATCTTTGCAGCTTCTCTCTCCCTCAGAGCCACGGGTGCCACCTGCCAGCTCTAGTTCCAATAAAGTACCACCTGAAACTCCTACAATCTTTCAGACCTCAATATTCAGGGGTCAGCTGAAACTCAGTGACCAGCAGTCAGCAAGAGGGTGCTGGAGTTGATTCCAAAGGAATGAAGTTTTTCTAAAACCCATTTCAAGTTGTGGTACGGTTGGTGAGGCCCAATGCCGGCCACGCCAGCGCCCCAGCTGAACGAGGTCTGCTCAGCCTGGGAAAGCGGCAGAGGAAGGCCGTGGCGCAGGGGACCCTGCACCCACGTGGGGACCTGCTCCTGGGTGCTGCCGCCATTTGGGGACGGAGCCAGCGTTCGGGAGTGTGGGGGGAACAAGGCCGACTTGCCGACTCGGGGTGGGGTGCGCCTGACCCTCACCGGGCTCTGCTGCAACACACGCCTCGGGGGCGGCAAGGCTCCCGAGCCAACGCCCAGGCCGGGCGAATGCTGCTGGGCTGCATCTCTAAGGAGGCCCGCACAGCTAAGGGCCGGCTCCCATCAGCGCTCCGCCATGGGCGCAGGGGGCTGCGGGGCGCTCGCCGGGGCCACTCCCTGCGCCAGGCCGCCTGGTAGGGACCATGGGCGCCGAGCAGTGCAGGAGCGCAGGGCCTTCGGAGACCCGAGCCCATTCGTACGAGGGGCCGCCGGGCGGTCATGCCTGCCCCGCTGTCCAGCCGGGCCAGCGGCAGGTGCGGGACGCCCACGGCCGCCGACCTGCTTCCGCACGGCAGCCCCCACCCCCCGTCCAGAACCGGCTGTGCGCGGGTCCGCCCGCACCCCACGAGAGGCGTTTCAACGGGCTCCGCGTGGGAGGACGCGAGGCCAGGTAGGACAGCTCGTCCGCCGCCCCCGGGGCAAGCCGGCCGAGCCGAGCGCCCCAGCCAGTCAGGGCACGGAGCATGCGCAGCTGCGAGGGCGAGGCCAAGTACGGGCAGGGGGCATGCGCAGTGTGAAGCCACAATCGGCTACGTGGGAGTCGGGGCATGCTCGGTGAGCGCCCGGGGCCCCGCGCAGGCGCAGAAACGGCTGGAGCCCGCCACCCCGCTGGTGAAGAAAAAAAAAAAAAGAGGCGAGAAATCACCTCAGAGTTACGTCAGGAAAGGCCGCGTTCTGCGGGGCGGCCGCAGCCCCCCCACCCGAGGCCCTCGCAGTTCCGCCGGCACGAGAGACGTGACGGTCACTCACCGCTCTTTCGGCCCCGAGGCCGACGCCGGGCCCCCGTTTCCGCTCACACTCGGCTCGCGCGCGCCGCAGCCGCCGCTGCCGCCGTGATTCCATCCATCTTGAATTTGACGTCATCCCACACCAGGGATGAAGTCATCGCCGGCAGCGCTCGTCACGTGCGCGGGTCTGTGATTGGCCGGCGGGCCCCGGGGGTGGGCGGGGCGCCGGCGGCCGGGGGCGGGGCGGCCGGCCAGGGGCGGGGCCTGGGGCGTCGCGCGCGGCGTGGCCGTGGCCGCCGCATCCGGCGCGCTCGGGCTGTGAGGGGAGCGGGCGAGGCGGGCAGCGCCGCATGCCGGGGAGGCGACGCGCGGTGCCCCTTCTGCCCGCCGCCGGTCAGGACTCGGCCGGCTGACGGAAGCCGCGGCGGCCGCGGAGGGTGGGGGATGCGGCGTGCCTCGGAGGGCGCCCACGCGCCGCGGCTTCCGAGTGCGGGGCGGCCGTCGGGCGGGCAGACCTCGGAGGGGAGCTGCCCGTGGGCGCGGAGGGGCCCCCGAGACTGGCCCGAGGTGGCGTGGGGGCCTTGGGACGGCCTGAGGGGGGCGGCAGTGGCTGCCTCTCCTGTCAGCCTCGCTGGCACCTGCTTCTCCAAGCCACTTCCCAAACCAGAAAAACCGAGCAGTTTATTGAGCTCAACGCTGAGTAGCAGGCAGCTCGCTTAATTTCTGTTTCTCACTCAGCCCCTGGTCGACGCGTGGGTGCCCCCGCCTGAGTCGGACAACCCCGTAGCTTAGAAGGCGGACACTAGGGCGGAGAGGCCGCCAGCGGCTGAGGACATGTTGGGGTGTCGGCAGCCGAGAGGCAGCAGCTCCCAGGAGCTCCCGTGCAGTCGCCGGGACTTTACAACCTGTGTTAAATCTTGGCCAGTGCCTGCTCCGTTTTTCAGGGCTGGTTTTGGGAGCTTGCGTTTACACACAGGGCCACGGGCAGGTCAGTTGTACAGGGCTTAAAGGGGTGATTGGAATGCATGATGTGAAAAATTTAAACCCAAACTTCCTCTAGTCTTGGTGGTAGGATCTTGGACTTAAAAGTCTTACAGATGTTTAAAAGTTTTGAAAAATGTTGTTCGAATTTGAACTGTGATGTGAAAACAGAAAATAGCACTGTGTTTCTTTAAGATTTTATTTTTACTAGAAGGTGGGGCTAGAGATCTTCCATCTGCTGGTTCACTCCTCACGTGGCCACAGCTGCCTTAGCTGAGCCTGTCCAGAGCCAGGAGCCAGGAGGTTCTTCCAGGTCTCCCACACAGGTGCAGGGTCCCAAGGCTTTGGGCTGTCCACCACTGCTTTCCCAGGCCACAGCAGAGAGCTGGCTGGAAAGTGGAGCAGCTGGGACTAGAACCAGCGCCCATATGGGATGCTAGTGCTGCAGAGGCTTGACTGTTGCAACCCGTGCGCTGGCCTCGTGCTTTGTGTGTGAAAGGAGCAGATGCTGTGTTTCAGAGGGCGCCGGCCTTAGCTGGGACTGGAGTGGAGAGCCAGAACGAGAGCTGGAGGCCGGCGTTCCTGCCCCCTGCTGCCCATGCCGCCTGCGTGCAGCCCCTTCTGGCTTCCCTGTGCTGCATGCACACTCGGGGGGCCCCCATGCATGCTGTCACTGTGGCGCGGCCTCCCGTGTCCCAGGCCCAAGAACAGGTGCAGTCCTCGGCTCCTCCCTCTCCCCTTGTTTGGCTCCGTGCTGGGCCCTCCCTGCTGATCTCAGTGTCTCTGATAATGTCATCACTTTTTCCGCCCCAGTTTCCTCACTGCTCTAACAGCATGCGCCGTTTTTCTGTTTTCCCTCACTGGAGCAGTCGTCTTTGAAAGCTAGTTATCCTGCCTTGTCTTTGCTCAGACTGGAGCCTGTAGGAGAGAAATGACTAATCCACCCCTTCCCCTGCCCCCAAACACACAGATGGAGAGAGAGAGGGAGAGAGCGAGACAGCACTGGCAGCGTCTGGGTTACTTCCCCACTGTCTGTAACAGCCAGCGCACGGGCAGGCTGAAGCTAGGAACCAACAGCTCCGTCCGGGTTTCCTACTTGGGTGGCAGCCATCAGTGCATTGCCTCCCAGTGGGGGAGCGGGGGCCCAGAAAGAGGTGTTGGAACTGGAGCTGAGGCGAGCCCACCACGGGCCACAGCACCCACCCCAAGGCATGCTGTTTTCATGGGCATCTTGCCTTGCATGCTGAATGCCTCTGGGGTCCCACTGCCTCTGCCCCCTCGTCAGCCTAGGCCCCCACAGCCCCTTGGGTTGGTTTTGCTCACGGCCTGTGTATGGGAGGTCCTGCAGGAGGGATGTCCCCTTGCCTGTCCGGTGTTTGTCACGTAGCTCGTCTGTACACGGAGGCACCCTGAGCAGGCCTCTGGGCACAACACACATGAAGTGTGTGCAAAGTCAGTTTCTGTGGGCACTTTCCTATTAGGCATGCCCGTCTGCAGAACCCGCAGCTGTGCACGCCGCCAACGGTGGGACTTCCTGTCTGCTGTCTGCCTGTGCTGCTCTTCTGTCCCCTTCGGGGCTGCTGGCTGCCTGCTACTTGACCCGGAAACTTCATGATTATTTCAGTTCTGATATTCACCTGTCACTAAATCCCATCAATCTACTTCCCCCTCCCAACGATTTATTTATTTTTAATTTATTTGAAAGGTAGAGTTACAGAGAGGAGAGGAAAAGAGAGAGAGATTCTCTAGCTGCCAGTTCACTCTCCAAATGGCCACAGTGGCCAGAAGTGGGCTACTCAGAAGCCAGGAGCCAGGAGCTTCTTCTGGGTCTCCTATGTGGGTGCAGGGGCCCAAGCACTTGAGCCATCTTCTGCTGCTTTCCAAGGCGCATTCGCAGGGAGCTGGATGGGAAGCGGAGCAGCTGGGTCTTGAACTGGCACCCACATTGGATGTCTGTATCTCAGGCGGAGGCTGTGTGTATAACAACCGGGACTCTGGGACTGTGGACTGTGTCCATTGCTATGTGCCACAACACCAGCTCCCAGGCTACCAGTCTGATGTGCCCATTCCTGGTACCAGTGTCTCTGCCAGTCGAGGCCTTAGCCCAGCCCACTTCCAGTTTCGCTTCCTTCCCTACCCAGTGTCATCTGTTTTTAATCTAACTCGTGTCTCTTCGGTCACCCGACTGCCTTGCGCGCCGCCCTCCAGTGGCTTGCGGTGGCTTGCTGTGTCTTCACTGCGTCTGACGGGGCCGTGCAGGCGGCCTTGCTGCTGCCTGCCTCCACCCAGGCCACCCTCCACAGTCCACCGCCTGTGCTGAGCACTGCCCCGCTGGGGCTTGCGGTATCTGCACTGGGTCTGACGGACAGGTGCCGTGCAGGCGGCCTTGCCCAGGGCTCTTCACCACCAACCTTTTCATGTGGGGCTTCCCGGAAACCTGGCACCCCGATTTCCTTCCTAAGGGGTCAGGCAGGCCAAAGCTGCCTGGGCTGGTGACGTGTGTCCTCCCTGGGCCTGGGCTGTTCCAGTCTGCTCTGTGCTCACTGGTAGCAAGGCCATGCCCGCCAGCCTGAGCCTTCTGAGTCCCAAGCCCTGCCAGGGCTGTGCCGGGGCAAGAGCTTCCCCTCCAACGCCCTGTTGCAGGGTGGCCCTGCCGGTGGTGTCTGTAATACTGGAGTCCTATTTGTGTTTCTTGTGCCACACACACACACACACACACACACACACACACACACACAGCCCTTCTGTGCGTTGTGGGAGGAAAAAAAAAAAAAAAGATTAGAGATTGTTGTGACAGACTACCACAGTGACTCGGTGGTTTCCAGACAGTGGCCATCAATCCTGCCTCGGCTCTGCAGACCACGTGTCTCCTCGGTGTCACGGGGGTAGACGTCAGGGTGCCGGCAGGGCCACCCCCATTCCTGGTCTTTTCTAGCTCCAGTGGCTGCTGGCACGCCTGGGCTCATGGCCCTTTGCCCTGGCTACTGCCACCACAGTCCCACCACCTTTGTTTTCTGAAATTTCTCTGCTTGTCCCTCAGCAAGCCACTTGTGGTCCACCCAGACAGCCTGCCTCAAGGTCCCTACCTCAAGATCTTTGCAGAGACCCCTCCCCGCCTTCCCTCTAAAGGTGCCTTGGTGAGTGCAGACGCAGGCCCCTGGGACCTGGGGGAGTATGGAACACGCGGCATCCCTCCCTGTGTGTGACAGAGAAGGCAGAGAATGGCACGGGACAGAGGCAACCAGGAAGGTGGCAGGGTGCTGCCACCATGGTGGTGAGTGCCATGTCACAGCCTCAGGCAGGCCTGAGCATATGGCTCGCAGCACACTGCAGCAGCCTAGGGCAGGCCCAGTACTGGCAGCACACTGCAGCAGCCTAGGGCAGGCCTGGCACCTGTGTGACACGGCTCGCAGCATAATGCATCATGCTCACATTGGTTGGAGTGATTGGATCCGTGGGTTGGGAAAGTTCTGCTTTTTAAACATTATTGTCAGGCCGGCACAGTGGTGCAGTGGGCTGATCCTCTGCCTTGTGGTGCCAGTGTCCTATATGGGTGCCAGTTTTAGTCCCAGCTGCCCCACTTCCCATTCAGCTCTCTACTAATGCTCCTGGGAAAGCAGCAGAGGATGGCCCAGTGCTTGGGCCTCTGTGCCCACGTGGGAGAGCCAGAAGAGGCTCCTGGCTTCCAGTTCCAAATTAACTCAGCTCTGGCTGTTGTGATCATTTGGGAAGTGAACCAGTGGCTGGAAGATCTCTTGTCTCTCTCCTTGTGTCTCTAAAATCTGCCTTTCAAATAAAATATTCTTTAAACATTATCATCTAAGACATGGGGTACAGTCTCCAGGACCAGCTCAATCAGAAATCTCCATTCATGGCGATTTTTCACCGAAGGACCTCACATGTTCCACCTCCCCCTGCTTTCCCCCCGACGGTTGTATTCTTATTCCTCCAAGAAGAGTTTGTGGGTCCCAGCAGTTCAGCGCACAAGTGTCCCTGGGGGGAACGGGGCTGCAGCCACACCCCAGACCCCAGTTTGCAGGAGGCTGTTGTGTGGAACAAGTGTGGTAGCCCTCCCAGTTTGACAGTAAACTCTATGGGGGATATGAAAATGGGGCTTTCTCCAGTGTTACCCCTGACGGAGCCATCTCAAGAGGGCTCACTGCACAGTTGTCCCATGCCCCATGTGTGCACGAGCCTCAGGGAAAAGTGGAGGGAAGGGAAGAGGAAGCAGCCGGTGGCCCTCTTGGTGACCTTGTCAATAAGCGATGCTGCTCTGAGAATATCCTGGGCGTGGCTGGCTGCCAGCCACTGCTACTATCACGGAACACACGGGACAAGAAGCCTAGGAAGCAAAGAGGCTTGCTTTGGCTCATGGTCCTAGAGGTTCAGAGGCCGCCGTCCAGCAGCTCCTAGACTTGGGCATCTGGTCAGAGTCCTTACGACAGTCTCCTGAGCAAGAAGGGGAGACACAAACATCTTCTACTCGGCTTCACTTTGCAGATGGCTGCAGTGGCCTGGGTTGAGCCAATCAAAACCCAGGAGCTTTATTTGGGCCTCTCACGTGATTGCAGGGGTCTAAACACTTGGGCTGTCCTCTTCTGCTTTCCCAAGCCACAGACCGGGAGCTGGATGGGAAGTAGAGCACCTGGAACGGGCGCCCCTGTGGGATCCCAGCACCTGCAGGCAGAGATTAGCCAGTTGGGTCTTTGCACTGCCTTCTCTGTAGCTTCGAATTCGCAAGTTGATGAGCTCTTCTTTGAGGAGGGAGTGTGTGGGGGAGAGCGGGAGGGTCTCCCCTGTTGGCCCCTTCCCTCTCCCTGCCTAGCACAGCCCCAGGCTCTGGGAAGGCACAAATGCCACCATCGGCATCTTCTCTGGGGGAGGTAGATGTGAACCCAGCTTCCGAGGTCAGTGTTCTGAGACGTGGGGACACTCAGGGTCACTGACACAGCAGTAGGGAGGTGTTCTGTCTCTCCCGGGCCCTGGCCCGGTGGGGCTCAGAGACCCTAGGTATTGACTGCAGAGCTCTGTCTGCTCATAAAGTGGGGCTCCCTGGCCGGAGGCTGGACAGCCCTGGTCACAAGTCGAGGTGGTGCAGATATGTTGGTTCCCACGTGCTGGTGGCTGTGGATTTGCAGGCTGGTCCTCAGCCTGGGCGAACAGAAGAGCGTGGCGGAGGCGCTGGTCAGGGATGCCCGAACCATGTAGAGGGACTGCCACAGGGGCACGTGGCAAGCCGTGTGGCCGGTGCGTGGATCACTGCCGAGAAGGACCAGGTGTTCTCAGTAGTGTCTGTTGTTTTTCGGTCTCAGAGACTTGCGGTCGAGGTGGGCCGGGAGGGCTTCCCGGCGTGGAGTGGGAGAGCTGCCTTCTCCCTGGAGGAGATTGGGGTGTGCGTGGAAGTTGCCCTGCCTCCTTTCTGCGACGCAGCTGTCTCCGGGAAAGCGTGTGTACTCATGTCACCAAGCTGACATCTTCCAGTGCCTCTGGGAATGGCCCCCCCTGAAATTCCTGTAGAATCACTCGTTGGAGCACTAGACTTGTTGCTGGGTGCTTGCTTACCAGGCACTCCCAGAAAAACTGGGTCAGATGGTTTCATCATGGCTTCTCCAGTTAGCCAGGGGCGGCTGTCCCCTCCCCAACCCCTCCTTTTTAGGGTGACTCAGTTGACTTGGAGCTGTCTGCTTCTCTACCTGTGACTCGGTTGCTTCTAAAAATAGTTGCTCTGGGCCTTTCTTTGTTTCGGAGCAACCATGGTCTGGCCCTGGAACTCGTCAGGGCGCTGGCCAGTGACCAGCAGGCCCGGGTGAGGTCATCTGTGGTTTGACACCGTCTGCACGCTGGATTCATTGCACACACTGTTGGCTCCAGCAGGTCTGCCATTTCCAGATGATAGCTGGAAATGCCCCCAAGGATTTTGCCTTACAAGTGTCACTGGAATTTTTATTTTTTGAATTTTATTCCTATTGAAATGACAGATTTACAGAGACAGGAGATCTTCCATCTGCTGGTTCACTGTCCAAATGACTGCAATGCAATGACTGTGCTGATCTGAAGCCAGGAGCCAGGAGCTTCTTCCGGGTCTCCCATGCAGGTGCAGGGGCCCAAGGCTTTGGGCTGTCCTCAGAGGCCTGGTGGAGTCCCGGCTGCTCGACTTCTGATCCAGCTCCCTGCTGATGCCCTGGGCGGGGAGCACAGGAGGGCTCAAGGGCGTGGGCCTCTGCTGCCCTCATGGGAGACCCAGATGGAGCTCCTGGGTTTTGACTTCAGCCTGGCCCAGCTCTGGCAGTTTTGACTATTTGGGAACAAATTAGCAAATGGAAAATCTCTCTCTCTCCCCTTCTTCTTTTTGTCTCCTCTTATTTTTCAAATCTTAAAAAAAAATAAAGAAAAATCAAACATGATTCTTTTTTTCCCCCCAAAAAAACCCCATTTATTTATTTTAATTGAAAATCAGTTACAGATAGAGGGAGATACAGAGAGGTTTTTCATTCGCTGGCTCACTCCCCATTGTGGCTGCAATGGCTAGAGCTGAGCTGATCCAAAACCAGGGCCTCTTCCAGGCCTGGTCCAGTTAGGTAGAACAGTGCCTGCTCAACAGCAGGTGACAGCCATAGCAGCTTTCCCAAGAAGCAGAGGCTGGAAGACCGTGACTCACTGGGTTTGGGGGTGGGGCGAGGACAGAGGGGCCGTGACAACACCCCGTTTCTGGCCAGGAAGCCAGGTGGGCAGCACAACCCTGCAGCACCCGCAGTCCCTGCCTGCCCCCTTTGCTTCCCCGTGCCCAGTGCAGGCCGTGGGCTGTCTGAGAGCCCTGCTCGTGCCCGCAGTCCCTGCCCGCCCCCTTTGCTTCCCCGTGCCCAGCGCAGGCCGTGGGCTGTCTGAGAGCCCTGCTCGTGCCCGCATGTGTCTGCCTGCCCGCCCCCTTTGCTTCCCCGTGCCCAGTGCAGGCCGTGGGCTGTCTGAGAGCCCTGCTCGTGCCCCCATGTGTCTGCCTGCCCCCTTTGCTTCCCCGTGCCCAGTGCTGTGGAAGCATCTTACATGACAGCCAAGGTGTGGCGCCGAGATGCCAAGAGATCAGATCACAGCAGCTTCAGGATCTTGATAAGCTTGCTTGCTGGTTATACCTGCATCTCAGGGTAGACTCGGTGTTCTGTGAGGTCTGAGCGGAGAAGTTAAGAAGTCCAGGGGGAGCAGGTGGCTCCCGAGAAGTCTGCGTCCTGGTAAGGGGGCTCAATGACTCAGCATAGAAGGGAAGGAACAGTTAGTGGGAGGCTGTGTCAGGATGCTTCCAGGGAGGAAGGACTGGGGTCATGGCGTCGGGAGCTTCCTTGTGCCACGTCCCCAGCTCTGCATTGCTCTGGGGATGCTGCCCAGTGCCACCTGTGCCCAACGCCAAGGAGCGTGGAACGTACACGCTGACCCTGTGAGGGGATCCGCTCCATCCCAACTAACCTCCCAGTGTTGACAGTACACACAGTGGCTGCATGGCGTCCAGCTGCCGACCCTTGAGGCAACCTGGGTTTGTGCAGGGAAGGCAAGCGGGGTCTTGTTCAAGTGCTCGGCCCAGCAGCCCTCTCTTGGGAAGGAGCTGAAATGCAAGAGCGCCTGGAGCTGGTCTCTGGCTGGGCGATCCAGAGTGGGCGCTGAGCCAAGGATGAGAGCGGTGCTGTTTCTTTCCCAGAAATACCAAGAGCCTGCTGCTTGCGGGCCAGTCACCCACGAGGCACTGATGTTCTGTTCCGTTTATCTGTTCTGTTTGTTTGAAAGGCAGAGTGACTGCTGGTTTACTTTCCAAATGGCTGCAGGGGCCTGTGCGCTTGGGTCATCCTCTGCTGGCTTCTCAGGCGTGTTAGCAGGGAGTTGGGCAGGAAACGGAGCAGCTTGACAACTCCATGTAACCCGGTATTCTCCTGGCCCCTGTTGGAGGAGGAAGCCCTGGGACACCCTTTAAGGAGAGGGATAAGCCCAGCCCCCCAGCCTAGGTGGCCATGGCACCTGCAGAGGTCCAGGGAGCTGCCCCTGGGCCCCTCCTCACACCCCTGTGTCACAGGGGGCTTGCTCCTCTCTCCTGCCCACCTTTTTCTCGCTCCAGCCTAGGTGAGCGTTTCTGCCCATCTTCTTTCTGTGAAACAGTGACTGTAGGAGAGTTGGGGAAGCTTTGCAGGCTGGAAATTTGAGACCAGAGATGGGGGTGCTCCAGGGCCCCAGGCAGGTTGGGGTGCAGGCCTCACGATAGGAGAAGTGGGCCCTGCTGGGAGGCCTGGCGGCCAGGATGGGCCTGGCCATGGACACACAGCATGTGTGCTGGTGCAAGAGCCCCAGGGAAGCTCATTCTTTCTTCTTCTTATTATTTTTAATATTTATTTTTATTGGAAAAGCAGATTTGTAAAGAGGAGAGACAGAAAGAACTTATAACAGCTGGTTCACTTCTCAGATAGCCACTATGAGCTGAGCCAATCCAGAACCAGTAGCCAGGAGGTTCTTCTGAGTCCCCCACGTGGGTCCCAAGGCTTTGGGTCATCTTCTACTGCTTTCCCAGGCCACAAGCAGGGTTCTGGATGGGAAATGGAGCAGCTGGGACTCGAACCAGCGTCCATATGGGATGCTGGTACCATACGCAGTGGGTTAGCCTACTATACCACTGTGCTAGTCCAGCCATTCTCACATGCTACTCTGCTCCGAGCTATGCCCAAGGGGAGGAGCTGAGATCTGTGGTCCCAGGAGAGAGATCTGGGCCTCCAGTCTTCCTTTGTGGGTGCACTGAGTAAGGCTCAATGCTTGCCAGGAGCAGGAGCAGCTGGCTCCGCCTCTGACCGTCCCAGAATTTCCTGTGTCACCGGCCTGCAGCTCGCCAGTGCAGGTGCACACAGGTGCTCGAGCGAGATTCCAGCAGGGGCTGTGCCTTCCTCAGCGCCTCCTTGCCACTGGGTTTTTACTTACCCCACACGGACGTGAGTTTGGGTCCAAAGCTTATCTCATTTCACTGACTTTTAAAGAATTACTTATTTATTTGAAAGGCAAAGTTAGAAAGAAAGAGAGAGCGAGGAGAGAGAAGAAAAGGTTAAGAGAGATTGGCTGGTTACTTCCCAAATGTCCACAATGGCTGGAGCTGGTCTGGTCTGAGACTAGGAGGCAAAAGCCTCTTCCGGGCCCAAGCACTTGGACCATCTTCCTCTGCTTTCCCAGGTGCATTAGGGAGCTGGATGCTAAGTGGAACAGCTGGGACTTGAACCAGTGCTCAGATGGGATGTTGGCAGCACAGGCAGAAGCTTAGCCTGCTGTGCCATCACACCCACTCTCCCCCACTTCCCATCCTTTCTTCTAACCACAGGGTCCTTTGGTGGCCCAGACGGACAAGCCGATACCGTGTGTTCCTGCACGTGTGTGCATGTGTCGCCATTCTCACACAGTGACTGTGAGAAGCTACTTGCCCTTGACCCTGTCAGGTGTCGGGTGGGCTCCCCACCCAGTGCTTGGAGAGAGCACATGGCCTCCGTGGGAGTGGGTCCAAGTGCAGACAGCACACGTGCGAGTGTCACACCTCCTTGGCCCAAGAAGGTTGTAGTGACATGAGTCAGGACACGCTGACATGAGAGCTGCTTCCTGATTTAGCACAGTTCACCAGCTTCCCTGGTGCCGATACACACTCCCCTTCCTTTCTGGGCCAGGGTGAAGCCCAGCAAGCAGGGCTCGGGCTCAGTGGGTCTGTGGGCTGGCTGTGGTGCCCTGGGCCAGCGGGTCAGGGCCTGGCTGCCTAGGTTGAGCCAGCCTGGTGGAGGCTCGCGTAGAGATTTTCTCAGGGGGCACAGTGCAGTGAGGGGCAGGAAGGGGGCCCAGCAGCTGTCCCCCAGTGTGAAGCAAGCGCTGGCCATGATGTCTGGTGACAGGACTACCTGGGACTTTGTGGGGAACTGGGGCATTCCTGCAGCTCCTCCATGGAAACTGGCCCAGGTGCCAGTGGTGGCACCTTCTAGCTGGTTCTAGGTCAGTTCTCTGCAAGAGCAGACCACGGGGAACAAGGCTTCAGCCCGGTGTCTGAGGGGTGCGGCCCTGTGCACAGAGCACGAGAGCCATGCTGTGGGCTCCATGCCCGTGCACCCCTTTCTCCTGTTGTCTAGCCCTGCTGTGCCGGGGTGGGGGTCCTTGGAGAGACATGGGACGTGGAGCCCCCACTGATGGGATTTGTGCTTACAGGGGTGGGGAATGCCCAGGTGGGAACTGAAGTTCAATACATCTGTAGCAGGTTTTCTTACAAGCCATTCATTGCATTTGAACGGCAGAGTTACAAAGAGAAGGAGTGTTAGAACTCTTCCATCTGGTATTCTCTCCCCCCAGATGGCCGCAATGGCCATGGTTGGGCCGATCTGGAGCCTGGAGCCAGGAGCTTCTTCTGGGTCCCCCACACGGTGGCAGGGGCCTGCGGACTTGAGCCATTCTCTGCTGCTTTCCCAAGTTTATCACCGGGGGCTGGGTGGGAAGTGAGGCAGCCAGGGTACAAATTGGCACCATATGGGATTCCAGCCTCCCAAACAGTAACTTTACCTACTATGCCACAGCACCAGTCCTCAGCTACTTAATTTAAAAAACTTTTTAAAGATTAATTTATTTTTATTGGAAAGTCATATTTACAGAGAGAAGGAGAGACAGAAAGGTCTTCCCAGCAGTTTGTGCAAGGTGAGGACTTTAGCCAATAGGCTACTGCGCTGGGCACAATTTAAGATAATTTTTAAGTTTGTTTTTACTGGAATCGCAGATTTTACAGAGAGAAGGAGAGACAGAGAAAAAAAAATCTTTTATCCACTGGTTCACTCCCCAAATGGCTGCAATGGTCAGAGCTGAGCTGACCTGAAACCAGGATCAGGAGGTTCTTCCAGGTCCCTGACACGGGTGCGGGGTCCCAAGGCTTTGGACCATCCTCTGCTGCCTTCCTGTACCATGAGCAGGGAGCTGGATGGGAAGTGGAACAGCTGGGACGTGAACCAGAGCCCGTATGGGATCCGGGCACGAGCGAGGGGAGGATTAGCCGATTGAGTCATTATGCTCTCTGCTTCTGTCACTTTGCCTTTCAAAGCAGAGACCTGTTGTTTGGTCTGCAAGGCGTATGTGCTCAGCCCTGGCTCTTCGTATTGGCTGAGGGACCGGAGACCCACAGGCCGAGGCACAGGCCTCGCAGGTCTCCGAGCAGCTGGCAGTGTCCCCGCTGCACACAGCAACAGCAGCAGGTACAAGCCTTGGCACATGTGCAGCCCTGTGCTCTGGGTCTCCGAGAAGGCACGCAGGGCCCCAGCTCGGCTGCTGCAGGACCCTAAGTCTCCCGACACATGAGCTGGTTGAGATGCCTTCCAGAATGTTCACTGTGAGCACCACCCCTGTCCACAGTGAAAAGCTCAGGCTCCTTGGCTCATTAAACGCTGGTGCCTTTTCTCAGCTGCACACAGCCTTCCCCTTCCTGCTGGTGTGGGATTTCCTTCCAGAAGCCCTGCTCTGTGCAGATCTGCCCCTGCACCACTCCCACCCCCCAGCCCTTGAACTTGGAGTTGGATTCTGGTGGGTACTGTGCTGACACAAAGCCCTTGGGATTCTGAGGTTCTCTGCTATACAGGGCAGCGAGAGGTCCACATAGCAGCGCCTGGACCAGGGAGGCTGTGGTCACCTGGACACAGCACACACGATGCGATTGAGGGAGGGGCTGCAGGACAGAGAGATGCTCCCGGGTTTGCCAAGGGTGGGCATCCCCAGTGTCATTAGAAGGAGGTATGGTGAGACCGCCGTCTGGGAAATCTGAGGATCGGGCCAGAGGAAGGGCTGGGACGTGACGGCCTTGGCCCCGTGAGGCTCAGAGAGCTGGCAGCCCTGTTCAGCCTGTGCTTTTAGGCCTCAGCAACAGAGCTGGGGAATTGGCAGGCTGAAGGTGGGTTGCAGATGCTTGCTTTTGGCCTCCAAGGCTTTGTGTGCTGGCAACTTGGTCCCCAGTTGGAATCTTGGGTCTGGAGAGATCCATTGATCCTTGTGGTAGGCAAATGTAGTAGGGCAGGTGGTTACTGAAGAGGAGGCCCCGCCCCGCCCCGCCCCGCCCCACCCCCTGCACCTGTCTGGCTAAATGGTGATGTATTCATAAGGGCTCTCACCAGGAGCTAGTGGGCATCCAGCTTCCTGTGCCTGACTCCAGAGAGGGTAGCTGAAGCCCAGGCCAGCTGCCAGCACCCTCCCCCAGGGCAGGTGTTTGGCTCAGTACCTGCCAGGCTCCGGACTGGAAGACCCTGTGGTTTTCTAACTGAGGAGTCGTCCATTGCTGGAGAAGACAGGTGCTCTAAATGCGGACCTGTACAAATGCTGAATTCCCCTGCTGTGAGAAAGCTCAGTGGGAGTGGTGTATGGCAGAGTCTGCGAATAGTGGCGTTTAGGCTAAGGGTGGCTGGGACACGGAGCGCGCGTGTATGTGTGTGCATGCTAAAGGTAGGGCGGTGGACTCCAGATGTGTTCGAAAGGACAGTTTGCTTGTACGTTCTCCACTTGCAAGCCAGCCTGGGGCTCCAGGGACTGCCTGTGGAGCCCCTAAGCTCAGGGTGGACGGAAATGGGGCTGTAGACATCAACAGGAGATCGCGGGAGAGATAAGCTTGCTCCACAGTGATGCTGGGGAACAAGGCCAGGGTGGTGTGGGTGGCCGAGCTCTCCAGGCCTGCAGGCCACTGCGGAGTGGGGAACAAAGGGCGCCTGGGGCTGGCAAGGGCGGTGGCAGGCTGTGTGGTCCCTTTAAGGAGGGGTGCAGGCCCAGAGCAGTGAGTCTTGGGGTGAGGGGATCTTGTGTGAATTCTACCTACTGCTGCTCCCCAACCCTGTGCCTGGGTCAGGGGAGGCGTGGAGCAGAGAGCTACCTGGGGGCAGGGCAGGCAGGCTTTTCCCAGAACCCAGACACCCCTGTAGTCTTTAGACCCACACACGGCCAGACGTCTTGAGTGCTGCAGCAGGCACTGAGTGTATACCATCGCTTCCATGGCTTATCCCTGTTGTGTCCAAGGGCAGGCTGTACGTCCCCAAGGCAGTGACTCCCAAACTGATCCCAGCGCCCTCCTCAAGTCCAGAAGGGAGGCTGGACTTGAACCTGGGCCCTCTGACATGGGACGTCCCAAAGAGAATCCCTAACCATTGGGCTACACTCTTTTCTTTTTTATTTTTTTAGATTTATTTTTTATTATTATTTTTTTATTGGAAAGGCGGATATACAGAGAGGAGAGACAGAGAGGAAGATCTTCCGTCCGATGATTCACTCCCCAAGTGAGCGCAACGGCCGATGCTATGCCGATCTGAAGCCAGGAGCCTCTTCCGGGTCTCCCACGCGGGTGCAGGGTTCCAAAGCTTTGGGCCGTCCTCTGCTGCGCTATACTCTTTTCAATTTGAAAGTCTTTTCCTCAGAGTAATAATCCATGATACGTTTCATTCCATGTCAGAATTACATTTTACTAGTTGTGATCGATCGATAGAGAATATTGAAATACCCGGAGCTAGCTTTGTCTGATGCCCCAGGATACAGTCACGTGGCTACAGGGTGTGTCCTGGGCTGCTCCAGTGTGAGCAACAGGGAGAGTGGCCCAGTAGGGGGTTGTCCCAGGCTGGGCAGGTGTCCTGGCTGGGTTGGGATGCCACCATGGATGAGGGGTCAGCTGCATCTGCAGCCAAGATCACCTCCCAGCTGCATGCCAGCCACTGCCCATGCCAGTGAGGGACCTTGAAGAAGGGCCGATCAGTGCAGGAGCCGCAGATGGCCAGAAGGAGCCACTCATGGGCACCGCGTCCACAGCTGGATGCAGCATCTGGCAGCTCACAGGGCTTTTCTGATGGACAGCAGAGGTGGTGCATGAAGAGAGCAGACCTGGCAGAGCTCCAGGGACAGGAGGGAACTCTGGGCACGGTTAGCCTTCCTTTAGACAGTCTGAGCTGGCAACGTGACCGCTGCCCAGAGCAGAGCAGAGCTGGGTGACAAGAGCTCAGCAGGCCATTGTTATCCTGGTGCAGGTTTGTGGGGTCAGCCCAGTGGGCTGTGGCTCAGTTCTTGCTGCCCCCTCAATTGTCTACATGGCCACCTGGCAGGCCATGAGCTCATCATCCCACAGGTCTCAGGAGGACTGCATGGAGGTATCAACTGGGGTTGGGGAAGTTCTGAAGCTTGCTGTCATATTAAGAAGTATCCTCTCCTTGTCGAAGGATGCGCAGTGTCCCCTGGCCTGGTGAGTCAGATCATGCGATGGGACCATTGTGCAGCACAGGGGCTGCTGGGCTGTGCTCGAGGGAGAGATGAGGATGAGCCCAGCACAGCTGTTGTGTAAGCTTTGCCTGCGGAACCCTCCACCACCCACGACCGCTTGTCACTGTGATGGTGGGAATGGCCATGAGCGCTCCACACTATGCAGTTCCCACATCCACGGTACCACACGAACCGATGCTCGCCCATTAGCTGTTCCTCGTTGTTACCCAAGAGGAAGCAGAGTGCCAAGCCAGTAGGCAGGGAGGCCACATCCCTCAGGTTCCCTGGCTTGGCCTGGATGGTCGTGGCTGCCAGAGAGGGCAGCCTGTGGACTTGGCCACAGCAGCTCTGCCTGTGACTTCCTGCCCTGTTCTCAAGAGCCAAGGGGGTGGCTTGTGCATGGTACAAGTGTGTGCATGGTGTATGTGGTGTGTGCATGGTATGTGTTGTGTGCATGTGTGCTGTGTACATGTGTGTGGTGTGCATGGTGTGTTGTGTGCACATGGTGTGTGTGGTGTGCCTGGTATGTGTGGTGTGCATGTGTGTGTGGTGTGCATGTGTGTGTGGTGTGCATGGTGTGTGTGATGTGTGGGACCTGCGTGGTGCTTGCCCTGGCCTTACTGTGCATGTGCTGACCTGGGCCCTGGGTCTATACCACCTTCTCACCTCTCACTCCACAGTCCTCAGGAACCCGCTTGGTGCTTTTCCCTTTTTCCTGGATCTTAAGATGAACAGCCGAATCCTGGAGGCCCTCAGGTCAGCCAGTGTGTCCTGGGCTCTAGAAACAGCTGGAGCACCTTGCACTCACTGGGAGGAAGGGGGTGAGGCCAGAGCTGGTTGTGTCCTTCCAGAGACCGGCTATGGTAGACAGCATGGTGCAGGTGCAGTGACATGTTGGATAGGTCACCTCCACTCCATGGCTCTGCATAATGCCCACAGCTGTTGTCCTCCGCAGGCCAACCTCTAAAGGGACAGGACCAGGAGAGCAGGCCATAGGGGCTCCCTTGGCAGTAGAGGAGGGTATCACCTCCAGCAGCCACACCCCCTGGGGGCCTCTGCAGGAAGCCAGCAGGGATGCTCATTGGTGACTCTGTTGTCCACTGGCAGGTGCCCTGCAGTAGCTGCTGGAACTCTTGCTTGTCATCTCCGTGTCCACCCTGGCGGCTGCTGCCTGGCCTGTCTGAGAGAGGGCCGGCCAGAGTTCCTGCTGATAGCTTCTGTGCAAGCCCACGGGCCAAGGTGGTTATGCAGCTCTGGTGCACCAACCCCAGCTTTTCCTGCCCCACTGGAAGAGACATGCCATCTTCTCTGTGGGCAGCAAGCTATGTGGGGCCAGGTTCCTGGTCAACCCAGAATGGACTCCAGGCCACTTCTGCGGCCCCAGGCCAAGGCAGGGCGCCGCATCCCTCTGCGCGATTTGTTTTACAAACAGTCGGGCTTTAGACGCCAGCGCAGAATTGGTGTTTATTTGAACGGTGGTGGAATCTTTAACAGCGGCAGCCTTAATGCATAATCTGTTTCTGTGGGGGGAAAAAACCCGCAAAAACACAATATTTGATTTCCCACTGGGGAGGGGAATCTGGGAAACCCAAACTGGGTCTCCATAAACTGCAGCCTGCACCTCTGGGGGCCACGGGTCTCCGCGTTGCTGGTCTCGTGATGATGAAACAGGGCAGTTCTACATGCAGGGAGATGTCGCCCCTTGTCGCCTGTGGGGAAAGCTGTCTGCTGTGCCTTTGGGGATGAGCAGGGCAAGGAAGGCATGTCAAACAAAAATATTTGACTTTGGCCCAAATGGAACATATTCGGAGAATGTGAAGTCATTTTCTGAGTAATGTGCCCATCTTGGAGGCACTTGGGGAGGTGGGGATGGGGGTGTCTCTCTCCAGCTTTATTTAGGTCATTACCACAGAGCTGAGGCGTAGGCTGGGGCTGAGGTCATTGGATGGCTGCCACTCAGGACAGACTGACGACCAAGCTGGGACCACTTGAGTGCTGGATCTGCCCTACACTGGGGTTGGCATCTCGTGCAGACTTTGATAGACTGCAAGGTGCCGGAGGCTTGGGAAGCCCAAGGAGCTGTCGGCGTGCAACTGTGGGTGACCAGGGATGCAGCCAAGTGGCTTTCCTCCTTGCACAGTGCAGTGAGAGCTGGCCTGCTTGTCCTAGGCCAAGGAGCATGGGGTGGAGAGGGTCGGGGGCTTGCATTGGGCAGCTGTGTCTACTGCTCCCTGGGTTAAAATTTATCTCTTTCCCTGCCTCCACCCTCCCTGCCTCCCCCTTTTCCACAGTAAGCATGCCCTAAGACTAATTTTCTCAAAACGCTAACCAGCGCCAAGAGCCACCCGGTGAGCTTGGAGGAGCACAGGCTCTGCTTTGGTCTATCCAGGGCTGGCTTGGGAGACTGCTGTTATTCCCCAGCCAAGGTCATGGCACGCACGTGGGTAGACGATGAGTTCACCTTTGTGAGAAACTAAGGGAAGACCGGCATGTTGAACGTTTGGCCAGGATGCTGTCACAGAGGAGCTGGGCAGGGGTGAAATGGGGACTTGAAGAGCAGAGGGTGAAGGACGCCAGGGGCCGCCATGGTGGGAAGAGCCATGGTTGAGCAGGTGGGGCTCAACTGCTAAGACCTCAGGGCAGGGCATGTCGTGGGCATGCTGTGCACCAGGGGTGTCAAGGGCAGAGGGGTCACGGTCTAGGCTGGGCCTGAGCCCTACAGACCCAGGCCAAGTCCCCGTGCTTCCGGGAGCCTCAAGGGAAAGGGTCACTCCTGGATTCCAGGACCACGGTTAGGGGCTAGCTTGGCTTGACCACGTGGGGAGGGAGCAGGGTAGAACGGTGTGTGTGTGTGTGTGTCACTGGGTCAGGCTGACTGGCAGAGACCTTGGGTTGGAGATCATCCTCATGCTTGGGAGATGCGACTGCAGTGTCTGCATCTCTGGAGGAGGAATTGTGTGTGTATGTGCATGTGTGTGCGCCCCTTCCTGTGTGTGCATGTGTGTGCCCACACCTGTGTGTGCCCATGCCAGTGTGCATGTGTGTGAGAGTGTGTGCCCACACATGTGTGTCCACGCCTATGCGAGCATGTGTGCCCATGCCTGTGTGTGCATGTGTGTGAGCACATGCCTGGGTGTGCATGCCCATGCCTCTGTACGTGCATGTGTGTGTGCCCACACCTGTGTGTGAGCATGTGTGTGTCCATGCCTGTGTGTGCCCATGCCTGTGTGTGCATGCCCATGCCTGTATGTGCATGCGTGTGTGCCCACACCTGTGTGTGAGCATGTGTGTGTCCATGCCTGTGTGTGTCTTTGTGCTTGTTCATGTTTGTGCATGTGTCTGTGTCCACACACATGCTTGTGTGCGTGTGCGGTAGGCTCACTGCAAGCCCCAGGAGCTGTGAGCCATGCAGTCCAGGGAGCAGGGGTTGTGCTGGGCTTGGAACCAGCTGGCATTCAGCTGAAGGCACTTGGCAGGAGTTGCTGTTCACAGGCCCAGGGAGCAAGGTGGCCTGGAGGGAGGTTGTGGAGGATGGCTCTCTGGGTATGCTGTTTTGGTGCTTGGCCCTCCACCCGCAACTGTGAGGCCTGGCCATCCTGGGGGGTCGGTGCAGTCCTCTTAACCCTCAGCGCTCTGGCGAATCTTTCTGAGAACAGGGATGTGGTCTCCCTCAGTCACTCACCTTGCCCTGTCTAGGCCCTGAGTGCCATCTGAGTCCGGCCCTGCTCCATCCTAGCCCCTGGCTGCCATCTGGGTCCAGCCCTGCTCCGTCCCAGCCCCTGGCTGCCGTCTGGGTTCAGCCCTGCTCCGTCCCAGCCCCAGGCCGCCGTCCGGGTTCAGCCTGCTCCATCCTAGCCCCTGGCCCACTGAATAGGTTCCGCCCTGCTGTTTTTTGTAATTATTTTTCCAGCCTAGGTTTCCTCCCAGGTCTGACATTGCGTTGAGCTGTCACAATGCTCAATGATTATGTTCACGTTTGAGTGTGCAGCTGGAAGCAGTGAGACCGAGAGGCTCGGATGTGAAGGCTCAGAATCCCCAACACGCTCTGTCAATCAATAACCTAAGGGCAAAGGCAGGTCTGTGTGGGCCCGGGTGCCCTGCAGGGAACAGGTGCGCGTAGAGGCCTGTGGCAGCTGTGCAGTCAACGCCGCCTGGCTCAGTCTTCACTGGCCTGGGGGCAGCATCTGCTCCCTTCCTTCCTGAACCCAGCTGTGTGTGCCGCAGCAAATGCGCCCTCATGCTGCTCCACCATACACTCCATGGCAAGTGTTGTCCTAACTCCGAAGGACTGACAAGTTAGCAGCTAAGCAAAAGCAGCACGTTACCTGACGTGGACTTGACCAGTTTGCCCTGGCAGCGTTGAATAAACATTCTTTGTCCGGGAATGCTGTTGGGCCAACCCCAGCTCGGCGCCCTTTTTGTGTGTGTCTTTATCTCCGAGGCCTGTGCGGTGCAGATAAGGGAAGTGAGAGGCAGTGATGGGATCGCTCCCGGCCGCAGCCTGCAGGCCCCGCCGGGTGAGCCCGTAGCATCCTGACCTCATTTTCAGGCCACTGACGCTCACATCCCTTGCTGGGGAGTTAGCTGAGAGCCACGTGCGAAGTGAAAATGTGCTTTCAGCTTTTATGTTAAAGAAACCCCAAACCCCAAGTGCTAATGTCACACTTTTTTAAAAGAAGATTTATTGTTTTTTTTTTTTTTGAAAGACAGCTACAGAGACAGAAGGAGAGAATCTCCATCTGCCGATTCACTCCCCAGGTGGCTGCAACGGAGCTGAGCCAACCTGAAGCCAGGAGCCAGGAGCCTCCTCCAGGTCTCCCATATGGCTGCAGGGGCTTACAGTGTTGGGCCATCCTCTGCTGCTTTCCCAAGCTGTTAGCACCAAGCTGGATCAGAGGAGGAACAGCCGGGACATGAACCGGTGCCCATGTGGAATACTGGTTCCACAGGTAGAAGCTTAACCTACTAGGCCACATTGCCAGCCCCCAATTATGGTTTTTGAATTAACAGCGAAGTATTTAGGATGCTGTATGGACCAACAGGAGGCACTGGTACCACACTTGACTTGGGTCATACACCTGATTGACACAGCTGGCTTTGTAAGTGTGTTACCTTCTTACTGTGCTCAGAGTGGCCTGCCATAGAGCCCATGGCTTCATGGTGGAGCACACCAGCTCCATGAACACATCCCAGAGGTCCTCTTGGTACTACCAGGGCATGGAACCTGCCAGAGCTGACTGGGGAGAGTCATCATTTGGTGGTGCCCTCGGGCTGCCATGGCCAGCAGCCTATGGGAAGGTGACATCAGCTGCGAGTGTCCCCGGCTGTCTCACTTTGGTTCCAGTGGAGATAGAGAGGGCGGCTGGGCTGGGCTGGGCTGGCTTACGTCCTCGCGCAGCGCCAGCAAGCAGGGGCACCAAGCTTCCTTTGCTCAGGTTGTTGATGCAGTGCACCTGTGCACATGGGGTCCAGTGCTTGGCTCAGGTACCTTGTAACATTGTCCAGAAAGGTGAGGCAGGTAACACAGCGCCCTCTGCTGCCTGGTGCCCGTGGCCGAGGGCACCTCGCTGCTGCCTGGAGGCAACCCTGAATTCTCAGCGATGTCTTAGGAACAGTGTCCACACGGAGAAGCTGGGAACCGTGTGAGCAGAGGCCCTGAGTCCCGCAGGGAATGCTGGTGCTCTTGCCTGCCCACGCTGACTGTGAGCCTGGGCCTGCAGGTGTCTCGTGTGCTCCGTAGTCACTTGCACACCTCCCACTGTGTCCCTGTGCGGCAAGCAGGTGTGGCTGTTTGTGTTGTGCCTGCTTGTATGTCCTGTGTGCATCACAGGGAAGCCCCTACAGAAGTAGCTGAGGCCCTCCCTGGCCAGGTGGACATCCACGTCCTGCTAGCTCCCACCCACTGATCTAAGGCCCTGGCTGCTTGCAGTGCAGCCTGACGCCACCAGGCCCCGTGGGTCAGCCTGTCCCCTGCATTCATTCATCAGGTGCTGGCTGACGGGCTGAGGGAAAGCCGAGCCGGACAAAGATGTCAGCTTGGAGGTCAGACCAGCACTTCAACGGTCCAATCTGGTCCTGCTGCTAGCTTGCCTCACAGTTTGCCCATCGAATTTTCTTAGAACAATGTGAGAAGCCTGACAGACAAGCCAGCTAGCACCCAGGGCATTGTCAGCATGGGTCAATTTCCCTTCTCTTCTGATCACGAGCAGACTGGCTCTGGGCCCATCCTGGCTCAGGAAGACCCCATCTCCTGCCAAGACCAGAGAGAGAGGGTCTGACCTTGGGGCTCTGAGCAGGCTTGGGTCTGGTGGTGGGCCCTACAGGCCACAAGCGCCCCCCTTGTTTGTCACCATCTCCTTGCTGGGGTCTCCCCAGGCTGCGTGCTCTGGCCCCGCCCCAGGTGCGGGCGTCAGCTCCCTGGCGCCTTCTGCGGCCTCTGGGGGTGGCCCACTGGAAACCCTGTGCTCTCTCTTTTCCCTTCTGAGATGGAAAAACCCACTGCCTGGCGCCGCCCGCCGGGGAACCCTTCCCGCTGGTCCTCCCACTGGTGCAAGCCCCAGGCCAGCACCGGGTCTGGGGTGAGCCTGCTTGTCCCCCCAGATGCCCCCGGGGACACCCTGACAGGCTTTGAGGTTTCCAGGGCAGATCTGTCTCTCCCAGCATCGCCTCACGTGTGTTTCCGAACAAAAGCCCTGTGGCCTTTGGAAAATGGAAAAGGAGTGACTCATCTGGGGCGGGGGTGAGGGGAAGAATGCTCAACCCTTTGGGGCGACCACGGTCCCCCAAGTCTGGCTGTGGGCGGGTCCCCGGCAGAGGCGTCGGCGTCAGCCTGGCTCCTGTTGGTGGCAGGGACTTTTCCCAGTGAGTTTTCTTCCTTGCTTTGCCAGGGCCAGCCTGCCGGTGCCACCCTGGGATCTGGCCCCCCCGAGTGCCTGGAAAGTCAGAGTTGCAGAAAAGAAAGAAAAGCAGCCAGCGTGTGAGTTGACCTGTCTTTGTGGTGTGGGAGCTGTGGTCTTTCAGAAGTGTCTGCTCAGTGGCTCGTCTACCCGGGAAGGTCCCTGCCCTGGTTCACTCCCAAGGTCAGAAGCCCCTGGACTGGATCAGTCTCACTATTTGTTCCCTGGAGGGCCTGCCTGTCCCTTGCAGTGGCATCTATGTGTCTGTGGCCCATGCTGTCCTGCCCACCACACTTTCCCCTGCTTGCCTCAACCCCAGCTGGTGACAGCTGGACTCACCCATAACCCCGCTGGGGCAGGCTGTGTCCCCTACGTGTGCCAGGCACAGGGACAGCTGCTCTGGCACTGGCCTGCTTCATCTGCATCCTGCATGTTACCTGGGCCCAGACCCTCCCTGCTCGCCTGTCTACACTGAGACAAGCATCTGGGCAGCAGGTGTACTCTTGAGTAGCGACCGTGGCTGGCCTCGCACAGGGTCATGTCAGGTCATCTCATGGGCAGGTGGTGTGTAAACCAGGAGGCTCGTCTGTGGGCACTCAGCCGGTGATGTTGGTGTGAGTGAGCCAGAGCAGCTGGGCCTTTCTTTTTCTTTTATTTTTAAGATTTATTTTTATTGGAAAGTCACAGTTAGAGAGAGAAGGAAAAACAGAGAAAGATGTTCCATTTGCTGGTTCACTCCCCAAATAGCTGCAACGGCCAGAGCTGAGCCTCTCCTAAGCCAGGGACCGGAAGCTTCTAGGGCTCCCATGTGGGTGCAGGCCCCCAAGCACTTGGTTTATCCTCTCTGCTTTCCCAGGCCATAAGTAGAGAATTGGATCAGAGTGGAGAAGGCAGGATTTGAACTGGCACCATGTAGAATACCACCATCACAGGTGACAACTTTATCCTGAGCTCAGGTTTATAACACCCCTCTTCGGTGGGCGCCATGCACTGCCTGGGATGTCCTAACCACCATAAACGCCCTGCCCCGTGGAGTCCAGGGACTGAGCTCCCAGCACCTGGGTGGGGAGGGACTCGGGCTAGGGGCCCTCCAAGTGCCACTCAGCAAGCTGGGGCCACTCATGCTCTCCTCCCAGCAGCTCATAGGTCCCCATTGTCCTGTCCCTGCAGCACGCCATCCTTGCCCCTCAGAATCGACTCCTGTTCACCCGTGTGTAGCGGGAGCCATCGCTTGTGAGGTGGTCCCTGTGGCCCAGAGGCTGCAGGAGCCTGGAGGTGAGTGGGACCCGAGGCTTGGGGCTGGGTGGCAGGGGCCAGGCCAAGTCCCCTGTGCTGCCATTCCCGCGTCATTGTCTCTGGCCTAAGCATTCGGAGCTTGACCCACATTCCTGCTGCTGAAACTCAAGTCGACCTCCTTGGATGAGGCGCCAAGGGATGTGGAGGCCTGGGTCGCCTCCCCCGGGAGGGGCAGTACCTCGCATGCCTGGGCCAGCTTTGTGGCGCTGCCCACTTCAAGGCCGCAGTGTCCTGGTGGCTGGGCAGGGTGGGGGTACATCTTGTGCTAAGGGCTCCAGGGGTTTCTGGGTAAATCAATCTCCCAGCCCCAGGGCCGGTTGGGAGGACACAGCTGGCCCCACCCTGTACCCCATCTGGTCCCCACTCAGCCCAGGGGCCTGCAGTGCAGCCAATGGCTGGCTGTGGAGTTGTGTTCAGGTCAGTCTCCCTCTCGTACCCTGCTGGCCTGTGTGGGCATCTGACAGGTGGGATGGCTCCTTGGGAGGGGGAGGGTTTCAATCCCCCAGGTTTGTACCTTCCCAGCCCTCAGGGTGTCACGTGACCTTAGCCTGCCTGCATTCACATTTCGTGGCTGGTTGTGGCTCCGCTCTGTCCCTGTGCCAGGGCCTTCAAGAAGACCCGTTTCTGGCCTTTCCGCTTCCCCCTGCTACCCTGCAGAGAACCCCAATACTTTCCCCAGGGATCAAATTTCGGGGGGGGGAGGGAGAAGCAGCATGGTCTACCAGGCACAACCCCACAGAGCACCACACCCCTGCTTTGTCCCTTGGCAGGGAAGTCAGAGCAGAGAGAGACAGGAGAGAGAGAGGGAGCTGAGGGGAGTTGCAGGTCTTGGTGGAGTTTCCACCCTGACAACAGGAGCCACAGGCCAGGCTCAAGGATAAAGGGACCCCGTGTGCTGCCTGATAAATCCATACCCTAGGTCTGCCCACAAGCCCTACAGGCACCCCAGGGCTCCCACACTGCGCCTGCTCGGCCAGCACCCAGGGGTTGGAGGGTGAGGCCGTGACTGCCCTGGCCCCACTGCTGGGTGACAGAACTTCTGGCTCTCACAGTGTCCCAGGCTCCAAGGTCAGGTTGTGGGCAGGGCCGTTGCCTGGGAGCTGTGAGCCCATGGGTGCAGATTTGCTGAGTCGCTGTGGCTGGTTTCCCCGTAGCCTTTGGTGCGTGTGGGCTGGTAGACGGATCCCCAGATTGGTCACGTCTTCTCCTGGCTTTCCCCACGAAGGGTTTCCGCTCTGCTTAGTCTTCGGACTTGGGGTCCACCCTGAGTCCTGGATGATCTCACCCCAAGATCTGCAGTCACATCTGCCAAACATCTGGTTTTCTAATAAGGTCCTGCCCCTTGGGGGCTGGGGCTCAGGCATGGAGTGAGAGGGTATGAGCGTGTACTCAGGCACGGAGTGAGAGGGTGTGAGTGTGTGTGGGTGTGATGCATCAGGCTGCCTGCTGGGATTCTCCCACAGTGCTCTGGGCCTGCCACCTGCCCCTTGCGGTCCTCACGCAGCTGCTGTGTCCTTCTGGAACCCTCCCTTCCCCAGCCGCTCCCAGTGCCCCAGCCTCGGCCCTGGGGCCATGGCAGCCTCTGAGATGGCCTCACGTGCTGCGCAGAGGCGCCGTTGGCCTGGCTTTCCTCTCTAAGTGGATGCCTGGGGGACACGGCTGTGAGCGCCTATAGTCATCTGAGAGGTGCCTTTGCTGGCTGGTGCAAGCTCTCCCTGCCCTCCCCACACTTCTCCCCTCCCTCTTCCCCTCTGGGCAACCTGAGCCCAGGAAAGGCACACATACCGCTCCCTGCCTGGCTACGTGGATGACTCTGGGAGGGAACTGTGAGCATTGGCCATTCCCCAAGGCCTCCTGGGCTGCACCAGCTTCGGCAGCCTCACTGTGGCGGGGTGCAGCCCGGGAAGGTGCAAGGTGGGGACCTGCAGGGCAACGGTGGGTGATGAACCCTGGAGTGGTAGGCGTGGGACTTCCCCGAGCACCCTTGGGAACAGAGCTAGAAAGGTCACAGAGAGAGTGGGCCATGGCCAGGTCTGGCCCCTTCCCTCCTGTAGGAAGTCCTGTTCATGTCCAATAGGAAGTTCTTCCTCTACCACATCTCCAGGTGTGAGTGTGGGCACATGTTTGCATGGACACACAAGTGCATAGGTGAACACACACGTTAGTATGAACATATGTTAATGCGAGTGTGTATCTGCACAGATTCTGAGTGTGTGCAGCTGGATGCACATGTGTGAGTGTGAAAGGGCACACCTTTGTGTGTGTCCTTCAGCGTTACACACTAGTGGCTGCCCCAATGCTTGCCAACCTAAGACACTGTTCAGGGCAGTGGCCCCGGGGCGGGGGGCAGACAGATGGGCCCCAAGTGGGCTGTATCCTAGCTGTGTGGGACCCCAAGTACTGAACGTTCTCTTGCTCTGGGTAACTACATGGGGTTATGTTCTCCTCAAATCATTCATATGGAGAGGCAAATGTGGACGAGCCCAGTGGCTGTCCTGTGGAAAAACACAGATGTGTAACATCTGGAGAAAACGCCATACTGGGGGTTACATCAGCTCTCCGGGAGCTGGAAGGCCAGGCCGGAAGGACACTGCCGTATGGAAGAAAGGAGAAAGAGAGCTTCTACCTGCTGGTTCTCTCTGCAAATGTGTGCAGTGGCCAGGGCTGTGCTGGGCCAAAGCCAGGAGTCAGGAGCCTCTGGGTCCCCCCCGGGAGTGCAGGGTCCCTAGGACGTGGGCCATCCTCTACCGCTTTCCTGGCCTACAAGCAGGTAGCTGGATGAGAAGTGGAGCAGCCAGGACATGAACAAGTGCCCATAGGGGATGCTAGTGGCACAGTGGAAGGGCTGCCGTGCCACAGCACCAGCTCTTGGAAGTTTTTCAAAACCCTCTAGTACAGTATGAAAAGAAAGTGAATTATGGCACTGTGTGGGTGACCCCAAAACCCAGTACGTCCCCAAGTGGAAAGCTGCCTCGATGCAGGCCCTTCTCTCCATGGTGTGTGGTTTCTTTGGGTCATGACCAGGGGGGCAGGGGAGTGGTGTGGGAGGCACCTGGGCTTCAGGCTGGAGCAAACCCAGGGGTAATTTTTGAACATTTTCTGCATCTGGGTAATGGGGAGCAAGGGCCTCTCCCTCAGTGGGGTGGTGAGGAGGAAAGCCAAGGTCCTCATGGGGCTGCTGTGGGTTAAGCCACCACTGAGATACCAGCATCCCATTTGTATACTGGTTTGAGTTCCGACTGCTGCACTTCCCATCCGGCTCCCTGCTGATGTGCCTGGGAAAGCAGTGGGGGATGGCTCATGTGCTTGGGCCCTGACACTACTGGAACACTGGTTCTGAGATGGCGCCCACTCTGTCACAGCTCTATATGGACCTCCTAACCATCCACCTGGTCCTGCATTCACTCACTCATTCATTACTACGAATACATTTTTATTTTTCAAATATTGCATTATAGCTTTGACATGGATTCTCTTCTGCTTGAAACAGAAAGAAGACGATACCTTGATGGGCAGCACAGCACGTGAGTTTGGGGGCCGCTGTGTTCTGGGGCTCCTCACTGTGGGGACCCCTGAATTGTGGGGGTGTTTTCTGCTTTCCATTTTATTAAACAATTTTTGTTTGCTCATTTGTTTATCTAGGTGTAGTTGTGTGAGAGCTGGAGAGACAGAGAGTGGGAGACCAAATATTCTTCCATCCCCTCTGGTCCACACCCCAGGCAACAGCCAAGGGCTGCAGCCAGGAGCCTGGAAGGGCAGCCATGTCACCCACAGGGGCGACAGGGACCACAGCCAGCACCTGCCGCCTCCCCAGGTGCACTTGAGTAGCAAGTTGGAGTCAGGAGCTAAGCCGGCACTGCACCCAGGTAGGCACTGCACTGTGATGAGGGTCTCAGGTGTTCCAAGGGGCCAACCCCAGCACCAAGCCCCCTCCCCGCCAGGGTCTGCTCTGTGTGCCTGTCTCAGCATCTCTCCTTCAGCCACCGGGGGCGGAGATGAGGGTGGGGAAGACACGGCAGGTGATCAGGCAATATTCATCCCCTGGGAATAAAAGCTGTAGCAACAGCACTCGGGCGTTAGCCTAGGGGGTCCCTTCTGGAAGAATCTTCTTGTTTAGGGCGCTTAGGGATTTGGCCGAGAAGCCAAACAACCACCATGGGGCTCCATCAGACCCACGGGACTTCCTCCATGGGCTGTAGGAGGGCTTTGGCTGTCCCAGCCGCGGCCCAGGGCAAGGGCGCTGCCAGCTACACAGCATGGGCTGTGAATCTAAGCATGTATTGCACAATGGCCTAGGAGAAAAACCCCCAGTCCCCTACAGCACTGCCAGTCCTCCCCACGTCCCCATGGCCAGGGACGCTTCCAGAGACCTCTGTCCTCCTGGCCGGAGCTGCCATCTGCGTGGACGTGGCACGTGGCACAGCTCAGCCTTCGGACTCAGCATTCCTCAGCACCGCTGAGACCTGGCTGCCGTGGACACGCCTGTGTCGGTGATGTATCCATTTCCTCAGTTTCAGCTGGACTTCACAGCTGCTGAGCAGGAAGAGGGGGAGAGGTGGGGGCTGAGCTCCTGACCTCTGACCCCCATTGTCCCACCATGTGAAGGCCGCCTCTGTGAACCAACGGACCTCTTTGATGGGGACTCTGGCTCCCTCGCCAGCTCTGAGAATGCTTTGATGGAGGGAGTCAGGTTCAGGGCCAGGATGCGCTGTCTGCATGGCAACGAGACGGCTTCCAGTGAGGTGGCTGGGGCCATTGGGGACTCAACTTTCCTGCGAGATATGCCATCTGTGCCAAGCAAGAATGGCCCATGGCACGCAGATGCCCCGAGGGGCACGGCTACGGTGGCAGGCGTTCCCGAGCAGGCTTAAGGGGCGGGCTTCCTGTGAAGCCATTGCCACCATCAGCAGCCCGGGGGACAGAAGGTCTTTGCTCCCAGCCCAGCAACTCAGCTCCTTTCACGGCCCTGCTTGGGGAGACTTGGGCTATGCCAGGGGAGGTCAGAACCCTGTGCCACCAGCGCTGGACCATGCTCAGGGCCTCAGGGCTGGCCCTCCTGGCTCTGGTCAACCTTGTGAGCTTGAGCTGGGCCAGTGGCTTCACAGGTGAGGTGTTCGGGAGACCCTGGAGGAGGAGGGCTCTGCTGAGACGTGGTGAATGCTCCAGCTGGCCTTGCAGGGGCAGGCCACGGAGGGGGGTGCGGTGGCACGGAGGCCAGCTCCTCTGGCACGCACACAGGGGCCTCCACACGCCTGGACAGACAGGGTCACAAGGGTCTGAAGGAGCCCCCCGTTCTGCATTACTGGGGGTGATGTAGCTGTCGTGGGTCTCTCTTTAGCTGCCGTGGCACCTGCTGCCAACCTCAAGAGCTGCAGTCTGGCTCGGCTTCTTGCCGTGTGCACTGCTGGCTGCCCAGGCCTCATCTCACTGGGTCCTTCCGTAGCTGCCAGGCATGGCTGGGGCACAGAGGCTGCGGCATGGGTGTAAGCTCCTGTGGTTGGCACTGGAGGAGTGGGTGTCTTCAGGCAGGGGTCTGACCCTAGGGCACTGGGCTCTCTCATCTCTGAGATCAGACCCAGGACCTGGACGCCTGGGCTGTCGGCTCTCAGACAGACGGCAGGAGCTGCAGGACATTCCTCTCTGGGCGCTGCTAAGCACCAGGCCCGGAGGCAGCCCAGGGACTCGAGAGACCAAATGTGACAAACACCTCCCAGGTTTCCCAGGAGATGCGTGTGTGTGTGTGTAGGTGTGAGTGTGCCTGTGTAGGTGTGTGAGGGCCATGCTGGTGCCCAGCTGCAGTCCTGTGCCTACCAGCCCCTTGACTCCCAGGGGCCCGGGACCCCTAACTGTATCACAGCAGCACCTGCCCACAGGTCAGGGTGGAAAGCGCATGCCCGCCCTGCCTGGCTGACAGTGCAGGGAGCCCTGGGTGTGTCCCCCGATCAGTGAGCACATGTAGCCCCTCACCCACTCCCAAGCTCAAGGCCCAGCTGCCCCGGTCCCTGACACTGAGTTCTGCCCCAGCCCAGGCCTCATGCCTCCTGCCCCTCATAGGGTTTCTCTGCCAGCTCCTTTCCCATGTTGGAGTCAGCCGGCTCCCCAGGCTGACCCCACAGGGCTGGTTAGCAACCAGAAGACCCCAGGCTATTGCTGCTGCAGGGGGCTGGCTCTGAGGCCCCTCCCATCAGCTTCCCAGGATATGGGATAGCCTTGCAGTCTGTATCCTTGTGTGTATGGCAGGGGTGGGGCGAGGGGTGCTGTGAGGTCTCCACTGGGGGGTCCCAGCCACTGCCCCACTGTGGGATGCCGATGGCTGCTGTCTTCATCCCTGCATCTCTCCCCATCTCTCTCCCCATGAGCCAGTCCTGCTGCTCTCAGAAGGAAACAAACCCGGACCTGGAGCCTTGGCCTGCAGGCTGCTGGGTTTAGCAGCGCCCACCCAGCGCTGAGAAATTGAGGATTGGCAAATGCGGATGTGCCCAGCCAGCTGTTTACCCTGTCCTGAGGCTCCTGAGGGCTTTGGGGCAAGGGGAGGAGCGAGGCTGGTGGATGGGGCTGGTTCCTCACCCCAAATCCCACAACCTCGAGGTGCCAGTGACTCCTGGTCTTGTGCCTGTGGTCTGTGGGTGGCACAGGCTTGGTACTGAAGCCCTGCAGTCCACCTCCATCCAGTGCATACATCTGCGGGTCAACTAGAGCAGTCCTTGTCACAGGAGAGACAGACTCTTGGGAGAGCAAGGAGGGAAGCTCCAGGAGCGATGTGGAGAGCAGCCCACAACAGAGGGGTGTGATTGTGGGGTCCTTGCTGATAGGAAGCAGGCTCCAGGCAAGAGATAAGGGAGGGTCTGTCCTGCACCCCATCTCCTAGCAGCTCTGTCCTGCACCCCATCTCCTAGCAGCTCTGTCCTGCACCCCATCTCCTAGCAGGTCTGTCCTGCACCCCATCTCCTAGCAGCTCTGTCCTGCACCCCATCTCCTAGCAGGTGTGTCCTGCACCCCATCTCCTAGCAGCTCTGTCCTGCACCCCATCTCCTAGCAGCTCTGTCCTGCACCCCATGTCCTGGCTGGTGACTGTGTACCCCTGTTGGTATTACAGTCAAATAAACCATCACCATGTGTGAGGGTTTTTGGTTTTTAAAAATTTATTTATTTATTTGAAAGGCAGAGTCACAGAGAGAAAGCTCTTTCATTTGCTAGTTTACTCCCCAAATGGCACAGTGGCTGGAGTTGGGCTGATCTGAACCCAGGAGCCTGCAGCTCAGTTTGAATCTCCACATGGGTGCAGGGTCCCAAGGCTTTGGGCTGTCCCCCACTGCTCTCCCAGGCCACGGCAGGGAGCTGGGCGGGAAGTGGAGCAGCTGGGATTAGAACCTGTGGACACAATCCTGCTGGGGTGTGGTTCGTAGGTGGAGCCCAAGCTTTGGCTCAGTGCAGGGGTCTTTGTCCGCCTGCCTGAAGCCCCTGGTGGACTTGACCCTGGAGTTCTTCCTTTATTCTCCCCACCCTATCCCTGCTGCAGAGACCGGCCTGTCCTTGTTGGGCTATCAGCTGTGTGAGCGCCTGGTGACCCAGCACACCCGCCGGGTGGAGGCCACGCAGTCGTCCCGCGTCACCTCTGTGTCCTGCGGCGGCTGGATCCCCTGGCGACGATGCCCCAAGACTGTGTACAGCACACAGTACGTGGCGGTGGACGTCCCCGAGGCCAGGAATGTGACCAGCTGCTGTGAAGGCTACGAGCAGCTGGGCTTCTACTGCGTCCTACGTGAGTCCAGGACACAGGCTCCCCTAGGAGGAAGCCCAGAAGTTCAGGACTTGCTGGAACTTTCTAGAATGCTGGTCCTCCACCTCGACCAGGCATCAGGATCATTTGAGGGTGGCAGCAGGGGCCCTGAGACTTGGCTCTTTTCTACCCAGAGTCCCCAGTTCCTCACCATCCTCTTGCTTGCTCCGGGCAGTTTGGGGCTACTGCCACCTGCAGGATGTTGGAGCTGGTCACGGGGCAGAGTGGCTCAGCCATCAGTGCCCAAACAGGAAAGGCGCAGTGGTGTAGGGGACCTCCACTGGGGAGCAGGTGGTGACCCGGGTGGCTGGGTGTGACATGAGCTCTGGGAGCAGGTCCTGTTCCCTCTCCTGTTACAAGGTGGGGGTGGGAAGTGAGACTGTGAGGTCAGGTGCTCACCTGGAGTGGGTCCGTATCACCTGCATGGTGGACCCTGCTACTCCGGGGCCTTCTCCTCAAACCAGGAGGCGACACGCGGCAGAGTCCTGGGCCAGAACATTGCTGCAGGGCCACCTGGGCACCCCAAGGAGGTTTTCCCCGGGACAGAGCAGCAGCTGTCCCCTGGGAACCCTGTTCAGAGGTCAGATGGCTCAGGAGAAGCCGTTTATAAGGCATGCTCCTCCACCAGTGATGTCCCCAGGCCACCACCAGTGCCAGCGCCCCAGCCACTCGAGGAGCTGGCTCCAGCCCTGGGGTTATTTTTTTCAGAGCCAGGCTGCCAGGCGCTGGTCTCAGGGGCCCCTCCTGCCTGACACCTGTTCCTTTCCCAGCAGGCACCAGGGTTGCAGCCTTGAGCTGTGCTTACTGCTGTCCGTGGTCCTGGAGCAGCTCCCTTCCTGGGGTGATGGGGTCCACGGGCATCACCTGAGAGGACCCTGGGACCAGGCACACTGGACCTCACTGTGCTGCTCCGTGGAGGGCACCCAAGGCAGCTGCACTTCCTCTACCTGCCGGCAGGTGCTGCTCTCTGGGTTGAAGCTCAAGTTAGCCACAAGATGGGCGAAAGGTGTTTGCAGCCATAAGTGAGGCAGTGGCCGCAGAAGTCAGTTAACAGCCCCTCGGCTTTGTGCGGCTTAAGGCAGGGAGGGGCTGGTGCTGCCATGGTGAATGTGAGGGGCCGCCAGGGACTGAGGAGAGGGAAAAGGTGAAAGTTGCTGCTCTGCAGCTGGTTGTCAGGTATGGGTGACATGTGTCCTGGCCACTTGCCATTTGCCCAGGACCCCAGCATGTTTTTTTTTTCCTTCTGCCCCTGGTGGTGAGCAGGCACCCCTCAGAGGGAGGACAATGCAGGTCACTTCTGCGAGAGATCACCTCCGCTGCCCTGCGGTCCCAACACCATCTCAGCACCTGGCATGTGGAGTCCGACCTCTCAGCTAATACCCACTCACTACACAGTCCTCCTCACAGCCTCCACGGCTGGGGAGGGCAAGCCTAGGACCCCTTGGGGGGCTGGAGACACCCCCTAAACTTCCTGCCCCCTTGCTGGTTGCTGGGGCCTTTTCTGTGAGTACATCCTGTGCTGACCAGGTCAGGGATGCCAGCGAGAGGAAGCAGTGGGTGATGGTTTTCTAGTGGGTGCCACTGCCTCTCCTGGGCATTGCTGTCCCTGAGGCACGGCTCTGGGCACAGTCCACTAGTGCTTGCCAGGCACTGGGCACTCCGTTCCACTGTATGCAACATCTGCCAGGGACTTTGCCCCGCTGCTCTCTGCGGTGCCGAGTGGAGCGCCGACCCCAAGCTCTGTGCAGATGCAGACAAAAAACCTGCCTCAGGATGAGCAACCCTTGATGGAAGCCACCGTTTTGGGGGTGATGGCTGAATTTGCTTTGTTTTTTGAAGATTTATTTTAATTATTAGAAAGCAGAATTGCAGAGAGAGAGACAGAGAACAAGAGCGTGTCTCCATCCCCTGGTCCACTTCCTAACTGGCTGCAACAGCCAGAGCTGAGCTGATCCAAAGCCAACAGCCAGGAACTTCTTCTGGGTTTCCCATGCAGGTGCAGGGTCCCCGTGCCTTGGTCCATGTTCCACTGCTTTCCCGGGCCACAAACAGGGAGCTGGAACGGAAGTGGAGCAAAGCAGACTTAAACTGGTGTCCATCTGAGATGCTGCTTCCCTCTCTGCCACAGTGCCGGCCCCTGTGTTTTCTGTTTGTTTAAGTGGATCCCTGAGTTTAGGGTGATTTTACACCCATGGAGAAGCTGTGAAGAGCACAGAGGGTCCCGTGATCCATGGCCGGTCCAGTCTCTGCTCCCGTAAGCTGCTCCCAGCACCGGCACATGGGGTCCCGTGATCCATGGCCGGTCCAGTCTCTGCTCCCAGCACTGGCACATGGGGTCCCGTGCTCCATGGCCGGTCCAGTCTCTGCTCCTGTCAGCTGCTCCCAGCACCGGCACATGGGGTCCCGTGCTCCATGGCCGGTCCAGTCTCTGCTCCCGTAAGCTGCTCCCAGCACCGGCACATGGGGTCCCGTGCTCCATGGCCGGTCCAGTCTCTGCTCCCGTAAGCTGCTCCCAGCACCGGCACATGGGGTCCCGTGCTCCATGGCCGGTCCAGTCTCTGCTCCCGTAAGCTGCTCCCAGCACCGGCACATGGGGTCCCGTGATCCATGGCCGGTCCAGTCTCTGCTCCCAGCACTGGCACATGGGGTCCCGTGCTCCATGGCCGGTCCAGTCTCTGCTCCTGTCAGCTGCTCCCAGCACCGGCACATGGGGTCCCGTGCTCCATGGCCGGTCCAGTCTCTGCTCCCGTAAGCTGCTCCCAGCACTGGCACATGGGGTCCCGTGCTCCATGGCCGGTCCAGTCTCTGCTCCCGTAAGCTGCTCCCAGCACCGGCACATGGGGTCCCGTGATCCATGGCCGGTCCAGTCTCTGCTCCCGTAAGCTGCTCCCAGCACCGGCACATGGGGTCCCGTGATCCATGGCCGGTCCAGTCTCTGCTCCCAGCACTGGCACATGGGGTCCCGTGCTCCATGGCCGGTCCAGTCTCTGCTCCTGTCAGCTGCTCCCAGCACCGGCACATGGGGTCCCGTGCTCCATGGCCGGTCCAGTCTCTGCTCCTGTCAGCTGCTCCCAGCACCGGCACATGGGGTCCCGTGCTCCATGGCCGGTCCAGTCTCTGCTCCCGTAAGCTGCTCCCAGCACCGGCACATGGGGTCCCGTGCTCCATGGCCGGTCCAGTCTCTGCTCCCGTAAGCTGCTCCGGCACATGGGGTCCTGGCTGGGGAGCAGCCCTGGACACTGCCGCTCTCTGACCCCCTACACTCCATTCCTCCTCTCCCACATGGCCTTGCTGACCCCCCAACCCTGCAGCTCTGCCTGGCCCTGCGGCTCCTACCTAGTCTGGCTTGCAGGCTTGTGCCCCCAGCTGGAGTCCTTGCTGAAGGCAGGACTTGCCTTTGGCTCCCGGGATGGGGCAGGTGCCTAGCACTGTGCCCAGTCCTGAGTGAGTGGGAGGATGGGCGGGGCCCTCCAGGAGGAGGCCTGGAGCCTGCGCTTGGGGCACCAGCCCCTCAGGCCTGCTGCTCCCTGGGGGCTGCATTGAGGGCACCACCACTGCACTTTATTAACCTTGTGTTTCCACTCCTCCCCCAGCTCTGAATCGCTCTGGAAAGTTCACCTCCAGACCCGGGGTCTGCCCGGCGGCGGGGACCGGGCCAGGAGCATCCGCGTCCCGATGCAGCATAGACACCGACTGTCCTGGACTTAACAAGTGCTGCCCCTGGCTGGGGGGCCACCGCTGTGTGACCCCCACACTCCAAGGTAGGGCTGCTGTAGATGCACAATCAGTCATGCAAACTGGGGGATTAGGGCTCAGGAGAGGGGGCAGGGATGCCCTCCCCCATGGGCACACATGGCATGTGCACTGTCAAAATCCTGCCACTGCGGCATCAGCAGGTGAGCACCAGCAGCCGGCCTGGGTATCCTGGAGTGGGAGACGTCCCTTGTAGGGCAGAGTTCCCAGGGCCTCATGGGCAGGGGAGGTGAGTGCTCAGGCGAGTTGCTCAGTGCTCCCAGTGGGGTGTGTGGGCATCTGAAGCGTGCCCCCAGACTTGGCTGACGTCCTCCCAGCCCTATGCTTAGGACACTGCCCCCTCTGTGTCCAAGCTGCCAGCCTTGAATGTTTTCCTGTGACCAGGGGAGAACAGGTGAGCCAGGGTCAGAGCCAGCGAAACAGGTGCTCAAAAATACCCCACCCGACAGGTGCTTGGTATGGGCTACTATGGGCATAAGTGGCACCATAGTTGGCGTATTGTGATACTATATGTCCACTCTGCTGTTAAATGATGATAGAATCCCATCATCAGAAGGGTACATCTGTGCAATGATACAGTTTGAGAGTACAAACAGGATGTGGCACAGTCTACAGTACTTCTATATGTCGGGAAGACATTATGCTACACCGAGAACTAGCAGGTGGATTTATACTCCCAGATAATCTCTTCAAGGGAAGGCCGGCTCTGTGGTTCCCAGCTTTCCTGACTGCCCAGGGACAGGTGTCCACGGCCACTGGAGGAAAGGAGTGAGGCAGGGACCGGGCAGGTCTCACCTGTGCCGCAGATGTGTGGGCGGGGCCTGGGAGGTTCTCACTGTGCTGCAGGTGTGTGTGCAGAGAGGCCAGTGCTGGCCAGTACTCTGCTTCCCAGCTTCTTGTCCCCGACTCCATTGGCTCTGGGGTTCCCTCCGTGCCCCCGGGCTCCTTCCTCAACGGTGTTTGGGGTGTAGATGCAGCCCCCGAGAACATGTTGGCCTGGTACAACGTGACCATCCTGGTGAAGATGGACTTCCAGGACCTGCTGCGAGAGGACCCCCGCCTCTTGAACCACACGCGCCTCCTGGGCTCCCTGGTAAGTGGGGAGAAGGGTGGGGGACCACTGAGGGCATGGCAGGCTGCTCAGCATTGCTAGGGTGCAGGAGGCAGCAGGTGACACCCAGTTAGGGGTGCAGGAGAGAGGTCCATCTCAGCTGCTTTCCCAGGCCATAAGCAGGAAGCTGGATCAGTTGTGGAGCAGCCAGGACTCGAACTGGTGACACTGTGGGATGCTGACATCACAGCTGGTGGCTTAACGTGCTGTGCCACAGCACCGGCTGCCACCACAGGGGCCTCAGTTTCCTCGTCTGAGGCTGGGGGTACCTTCCTACTGCGTGACGCTCTCATCCTGGCTTCACAGGTTATCAATGCCCTGCAGCCGCTGAACGCCTCCGTCCATCACCTGCACTCGGCCAGCAGCGACCCCTCCACCACGCTGTCGCGGCTGCTGCTGGGCCTGCGGCAGCTGCTGCCCATGGCCAGCATCTCTGGCATGCTGGATGAGCTGGTGCGGCGCGTCTACGAGGTGGTCAGCGTCCAGGTGCAAGGTCAGTGCTCCCTTGGGGCGGGGTGGGAGGGGCACCTGGACATCCATGTGCAAGGTGGACTTGAGGGCTGGAACTAAACCAGTGGGTGGGAGCTCTCTGGCACTCTGCCTTTCAAACAAATAAATCTTTAATTAAAAAGAAAAAAACAAGGAAGCGGGAACTGATCCCTCACCCTGGCCAGGAGCGGGGCTGTGGTGTTCGGTGGGTGCCCCGTCTGGGCCTCATGACAGCAGCAAGGGGTCGGGCTGTGTCCGCCTGCTCCCTGCACTTGGCAGCGCCTCGCTGAGGTCGCTGCTCCGGGAACTGTTGCTGCCCGATAGGACCACCACGGAGGGCAGGCCCCGCTGGGCAGGGTGGCGCTGCATGAGTTTTGGTTGTCAATCCAGAAGCCAGCTGCACTCCGTCTGTGGCTGGGTGGCCCTGGTTTCATCCGTAACCACCCTTGCACAGTTCGTGGCACGTGGTCATGGAAAAGATCCATTGATTCAGTTTTTCTGCAACTCGCGTTTCTGTGAGCTGGGTGACCCCTCCCGCGTATGGATCGCATGGATTTCTTCTTTTTTTTTTCCCACAAAGAAAACTTGCAAAATACCATTTCCATGAACTTCTTGAAGACTTCAAGTGCGGATTCTTAAACTGTCTTCATGACGGTGAAAACTGCTGTGTCATTCCCTGGTGCCCCAACTTCTCAGAGTGCTGATGCCAGCTGGGCACTGGCGTGCCCTGCCCAGGTGTTGGCAGCTGCTGGGAGGGAGGCCAGTGCCAGCCTTTTGCAGCATGTCCTGGGGCCACTGCCCAACACACCTGCCCCCCTCTCGCTGCTGGGACCCACAGCAGCGGCGAAGGGTGAGGGGCCGGGGGAGTGAGGAGGTGGGCCTGTCCTCTTTGTCCTCAGATGTGAACGAATGCCTGTATGAAGAACTCAGCACCTGCTTGGGGGCGGAGCTGTGCGTCAACGAGGAGGGCTGGCACCGGTGCGCTGGCGTGCAGGGGTCCTCGGCGGGCCCGCCTCCCCAGCTGCGGAGTCACCTGGAGGAAGGTAGTGCCCAGGGAAGGGAGCCATGCCAGGTGCTGGGTGCAGCTGATCCATATCAAGCAGAAGTAACTTGAGGGAACGGCAGGTTCCCTAACAGGGTGCTGGCCACCCTGGCTGCTTCCAGGTGGCTTTGCAGGTGGCTTTTCCAGGTGCTTTGCAGGTGGCTCTGGGAGGCCTGGGCTCAGGCAGGCTGGAACTTCAGGGCTCTGAGGTGCTAACCTGGCAGACGGCACTGAGCCCACCTTCTTCCTTCTTTTTTTTTTTAAGATTTATTTATTTTTATTGCATAGCCAGATATACAGAGAGGAAGAGAGACAGAGAAGATCTTCCACCCGATGATTCACTCCCCAAGTGACCGTGATGGCCAATGCTGCGCCGATCTGAAGCGAGGAGCCAGGAACCTACTCCAGGTCGAGGGTGTAGGGTCCTGAGGCTTTGGGTCATCCTCGATTGCTTTCCCAGGCCACAGGCAGGGAGCTGGATGGGAAGTGGTGCTGGAATTAGAACCAGTACCCATATGGGATCCTGGTGCGTTCAAGGTGAGGGCTTTAACTGCTAGGCCACCGCACTGAGCCCGAGCCCAGCTTCTTCAGTCATCTCTCACTGTGACCAGTCCAGCACTTGTGAGAAGCCAAGGGAACTTGGTACCAGCTGGGGGCTCCTGGAGTCCATCCCTGGAGGCAGCAGGGTTGAGGGCATGAGCGAGATTCAAGAAGCAGGAAAGTGGGGTGTCCAGCGGCGGGTTAGGAAGCAGGGGAGAGGGGCTAAGAGCAGGCTAGAGGAGGAACCCTGGAGACCACAGGTGAATCAGAGGAGGAGGAGGAAGCAGGGGGCCGTGACATCCTGCTGGAGCAGTCGGGTGGCTCCAAGGAAGGGGACAGGGAGACAGGGCTGGGCTTGGAGCTGGCAGGGAACTGGCAGGGAGCTGGCACTGTGTGTGGCAGCCAGCGTGCCCACGGCTGAGGCAGGTGCAGAGTGAGGGGCTGGGCTGTGAAGGAGGCAGGCTCCTTAGGCAACACTTAACTGTGGACTTGGAGGGAAGGATAGGGGCCCTGGGCATGTAGACCAGGAGCCCCGGCAGCTGTGTGGATCTGCGGGGTGTTGAGGAGTGGACCAAGAAGGACCAGTTCCAAAGCGAAGCCAGAGGGCAGAGCTCAGCAAGCCGGCAGTAGCTGTGAAGGGTGTAACGGGGGCACAGGGAGTCACTTGCACCTGGGGCTCCTGGCGGTGGGGCACGCCAGCTGCTGGGCACAGAGGAGGGATGTGCTGAGGTCCTGGGTGCTGATGCAGGCGCTAGGGCGTAGACTGGAGCAGAGGTGGTGCTGAAGGCTGGTGGGGCCTGGGCATGGCCCACCCTGCCGCTTCCAGAGGGAACTCGTGAGCACGTCTGGCAGCCCTGACACCGGGTTTTTCAGAAGATGGGGTATTTGGTCACATTAGGGAATCTTAGGTTCCGTAAGTGGAGGTAACGGGGCTGTGGCTTCTAGTGTTTTAACAGCACCCCCTGCCCCGTCGGAAGTACTTTCTGCCAGAGCTCCAGGGAACGATGTGATGGGGACTGGGACGACGCGAAGCTTGCAGCCATGGGCAGAGTGACCAGGTGTGGTAGCCAATCCCCATGCCAGCTGACCTGGCACAAAGCACAGGGCAGGCGGCAGGCCGCAGGAGACCCGGCACAGGGCAGGCAGAGGGCAGGCCGCAGGCCGCAGGAGACCCGGCACAGGGCACAGGGCACAGGGCACAGGGCAGGCCGCAGGAGACCCGGCACAGGGCACAGGGCACAGGGCACAGGGCAGGCCGCAGGAGACCCGGCACAGGGCACAGGGCACAGGGCAGGCCACAGGAGACCCGGCACAGGGCAGGCGGCAGGCCACAGGAGACCCGGCACAGGGCACAGGGCACAGGGCAGGCCACAGGAGACCGGGCACAGGGCAGGCGGCAGGCCACGGGAGACCCGGCACAGGGCACAGGGCAGGTGGCAGGCCGCAGGAGGCGGGGTGGAGGCACAGTGAGCAGGTACGTCAGCAGGGCTGCTAAGTGAGCTCCACGCAGCACTGAGGTGTGGGTGCAGCTGGCAGGAAGGAGGTGGTCAGCAGCCAGTAAGATACAGAAAAGACTCAGAGAGCTGAGGGTGTCCCCAACAGCAGCCAGGGTGGGATGGACCAGAGTTCCAGGGTAGGACAGCCGTGGGATGGACCAGAGATCCAGGGTGGGACGGCCATGGGATGGACCAGAGTTCCACGGGGTGGGATGGCTGTGGACAGCCCTGGGATGGACCAGAGTTCCATGGGTCCTTGGACACACTGGGTCGCCCTATGCGGCTGGCAGGTGTGACTGCGTCTCCTGTCATTCCAGTGGAGGACACATCACTCCTCACCGGGCTGGCCATCGCCGCGTGTAAATCCTACGGCATGGCCCTCTGCCGCGGGTGACCAGTCTGCCATGTCGAGCCCCCAGGAAATCAACTGGCCTCCGTGACTGGGATTTGCTTAGGTGGACTGGCCATGCTGCCATGCTCTTAGCCGTTCCTGTTGCCAGGGCAGTAGCCCGCTTCCTGCCCGACCTTCTGCCTCGTGACACGGGCGCAGGGGGTCTTGCTCTCCCCCCAGGGTGGGGGCGTGGCCAGTGTAACAAGCAGGCTGTCCTGTTGCAGGGACTTCCAGAGGCAGTTCCCTCCCTTTGTGCTGGTAACTGGCACTTGGCATGCGGGCTGTGTGCTAAGCACGTGTTGGGTGTTGCCTCGTTTAATTTTTAGAACAGCCCTGGGAGGCAACTACTCTTTTAAAAAATGTTTATATAAAAGTGTTTCTTCCCAAATGGGCACAATGGCAGAAGCCAGGAGCTTCATCAAGGTCTCCCTCTGGGTGCAAGAGTCCAACCATTTGGGCCATCCTCCACTGCTCTCCCACCTGGGAGAGCACGAAGCTCATTAAGCATGAAGCTTCATTAAGCATGAAGCTGACTGGAAAGTGGCACACCCAGGACTCGAACCATCACTCATGTGGGATGTCGGCTCTGCAGGCTGTGGCTTCACCCACAATGCCACACTGCGGGCCCGGAGGCAGCTACCTTTATGGGAAATAAGAGCTGAGGCAGGCCCCTTTCTTGCCTCAGGCCCACAGCTTGTTCTGTGCAGAGGCCTGTGGTCCAGGCTGCGCTGGCCTGTCAGTGGGGACACTGGCGGGACAGCCCTAAGATGGCTGCCATCCTCACAGTGTGCTCCAGGGGGCAGCACCACCGGAGCTGAGCCATGCCACAGCCATTCCCTCCTCTGAGGCCCTGGGCGCGTGGCCCCGGGAACCACGCAGTCTAGGGCCAGCAGAGCTGCTTTCCTTCATGTTCCAGAATCCAGCCTGTAGCGGGAACCTTGGGTCCCTGTTTCCTGAGTGTTTCTGCTGGCGGTGAGGATGGCTGCTAGGAGGGACGGTCGGATGTCCAGCTGAGAGATGCCAGCTGCGTCCTGACCCCCAGTGGGCAGGGGAGCAGCAGGGGGTTTCCATTTGGACGCCAATGCAGATGAGCAATGGGCTGGCTCGGCGCGGAGGCACCAGGCCTTGGAAAATACACGCACATGTCGGATCCTTTTCTTAGGAAATTAGGCAGCCGGCTGGTGACACGCAGGGCGGCCGGGTTCGTGCAGCAGTGGAAAGCCGCAGGAAATCATTTCACGCTCCCATGTCATGTCCCAGGGCGTCCTTGGGGTCACCCTCACACCCCGCACATTGCCTCTGTGCACAGCTGGGATGGAACAGCTACTCAGTGCCTGGACAAACCCTGCTTCCCACTGGGCGGGGCAGCGCCGAGGCAGGGCACCCTGCCTGCCTGCAGCCCTCTGAGACCCCCCAACTCAGCTGCCAGCCCAGATAGCACGGCAAAGCAGGCCCTCTCCTCCCCCAGGGGCTCCCTGGCTGGAGCTGTTGCTGTGGCCACCTCCCAGACGGCCCTGGCCCTGGATGAGCCGGCCAAGCTGCTGCTGCTGCTGCTGGTCTGGCGGGCAGTGCCAGGGGAGCATGCGCATCCAAGGCTCCCCAGGGGGCAGTGGGCACTGTCACTTCAATGCCCCAGCCTTGCCTTTATAGGCAGGATGGCAGGACAGTGGCGCTGCTCAACCTTTGGATTGTTTCCTTGGAAATGAAAGTGTGTTTTCCCTGGGATCACATAGCCACTTAGTGGCACCAGCTGCTCAGATCTGAGGTCCACAAAAGGTGCCACAGCTCCCGGGACCGCGGTGCTGTCGGACTAACCCCGCCCTGGCCTCCCGGGACCGCGGTGCTGTCGGACTAACCCCGCCCTGGCCTCCCGGGACCGCGGTGCTGTCGGACTAACCCCGCCCTGGCCTCCTGGCTGGCAGCTGCCAACTCAGACAGTCTCCTTCCAGCTTCAAGGCCATGTCCTGTTTTCACTCCGTCCTCTGCCCTTCAGCACTCCACCTCCCCTGGCTCTGGCTGAGCAGGACACTGGTGCTTGTCCCTAGGGCCACCGAGTGACCCAAGATAGCCTGCCCACTTCCAGAGCCTGTGTTTCTTTGCGGCTGGACAGGTGCCAGGTCCACGTACTTGCCCCAAAACCTGCTCCAGGGAGAAGTCACCGTCCACTAACTCCCATGGGTGGTAGAATAGCGAGGGATGGTGGGGGAGCAAGGGGCCAGGGGGCCAGGGCCAGAGCAGCCTGTGACCCCCACCTGCCCACTGTGGCCTCCTGAGCTGTGGAGAGCGCTGCTTGGTGCTGCGTGCATGGGCAGCACGAATGTAGCACATAGCGCTTCTGGCAGGTGGATTAGGCACTGCGGCCCACAGAGATCCACTGGGATCCTGGGATCCACCTGTGATCCATTGGGATCCTAGGAGGCAACAGAAATGCAGGGGGGTGGCATCTGAAGCCTGGGCTAGGGTGGAGTCCTCTCCATCTCAGAGTCCCTTGACATGGAGTTGTGACGAGGTCCACAGTGCAGGGCCCAGGCCATGGGCTGCACATGAGTAGAGCATGAAAGAAAATGCTAGAAAGGTGGGATGGCTGGGCCTGTCTTTGCTTTTGTGAGCGGCTTTAGGGGTGTCCAGACAAGTGTGGAGAGAGAGGGGAGAGAGAAAGGGAGAACTGTTCACTCCGCACGTGGCTGCGGTGGCCAGAGTGCCATGCACTCTCCTTCCAGGTCCACCACGTGGGCGCAGGGCCAGGAGCTGGGAGGGAAGTGGAGCAGCCGGCACGCAAACTGGCGCTCACCTAGAATGCAGGTGCTCCTGGCAGTGCCTTAGCCAGCTCCGCCACAACACCGGCTCCACTTAAGGCGGGGAGGGAGAGGCTGGGCGTCCAGTGGCCGCAGCGTCTGACTTCAGGTGGACGCTGCAGACTCATGGCGGTGGGGGAGGAGGGCGTGGGGCTTCACCACTTAGGCCCTTTGCTTCGGGAAAGGCTGCCTGGAACTCCAGCTGCGGGAAGAGAGCCCAGCCCCAGCCGGAACTAACGTGCCAGGTAACCAGCGTTCGGATGGAACCTGGCGCCTAGCCCGAGGGCCACTCACTTCCCCTGTAACCCACAGCTGCTGGGGAGCCAGCAGTCCCCCACCTTTCCCCCTTTTAATCCAAAGAGAGCTGAGCTTTCCACCAGGCAGGAGGGTGGATTTGGGCAGCTACCTCGGAGTGCATCCCAGAGCGCGGCTGTTGGTAGGGAAGTGCACTGAGGGCCGAGGGAGGTGGCCGTGCCCACTGTCCTCCCGTGGACACATGTGGGGGCACAGGCTCAGTGTTCTCGGTCAGCTGACCACGGGGTTTAGCCTGGCGGCCTCAGGTATGAATCTGCATGCAGTGCCTGTGGGCACGGTGCGGGGGCAAGCTGCCGTGGGGGTCATTGCTGCCCGTGTCTTGGCACGGTGTCATGGTCAGCAGTCTGCAGAACTTGTCTTGGCATTCTGCCAAACACTGATTCTGTATTGCATAAAAGGCCACATGTGGGGCCAGCATGGTGGTAGTGTGGGTTAAGCTGCCACCTGTGGCACCAGCATCCTCTATGGGTGTTGGTTCAAGTCCCAGCTGTTCCACTTCTCATCTAGCTTGTGGCCTGGGAAAGCAGCAAGGGATGGCCCAAACGCTTGGGCCCCTGCGTTCGTGTGGAAGACCTGGATGAAGCGCCTGCCTGCTGACTTTGGGCAAGTCCAGCTATGGCCTTGTGGTCATCTAGGGAGTTAGCCAGAAGATGGACGAGCTCTCTCTCTGCTTCTCCCTCTCTATCTCTACAATTATTTCAAAACAAATAAATACACTTTTGTTCTTTTAAAGGCCACAGTGTTATCCACAGCCTGGACCCAGCACCTTGGGTGAATCACACATTTGGCTCAGCCGGAGAGTGTCTGAGATTTCAACCTCAGACTTCCATTCGTTTTTAAAGATGTATTTATTTTTTCTTGAAGTCAGGGTTACAGAGAGAGAGAGAGAGAGAGAGAGAGAGAGATTGCATTTGCTAGTTCACTCCCCAAGTGGCCACTGTGGCTGGAGCTGAGTTGATCCATAGCCAGGAGGAGCCTGGGGCCTCTTCAGGGTCTCCCACGCAGGTGCAGGATCCCAAGGCTTTGGGCCGTCCTCGACTGCTTTCCCGGGCCACAGGCATGGAGCAGCTGGGACACGAACTGGTAATGTTGGCACTACGGGTGGATGACTGGCATGCTGTGCCACCCGCATCGACACCTCTTGTTTCTTGTTTGTCTCAGTGGCAGCACTTTGACATCTTGCCCTGCTGCTCGCATGCTCTGGCAGCTTCGGGGAGAGAGGGCTTGGCCCCCCGCCTCGGACGACCGGGTTTGGTTTACAGTCGTGCGTGGGCCGGCTTGGCCACGGGAGGTGAGGATCCACCTGTGCTTCAGGGAGCTCTCCCTGACGTCTCCTCTCCCCTACAGACTGCCCTCCTGTCGGTGACCACGTGGCGCACAATGTCACCAGCACTGGCTTCCGCGTGTCCTGGAGCTCCAGTCCCGCCCAGAACCGCACCTTCCACGTCCAGGTGTCCAGGGGCGGGGTCCCGCTCAGCAGCTCCTGGACCCGGGCCCAGACCGTGGCGGTGGCCGGGCTGGAGGCAGGGGTCCTCTACGAGGTCAAGACCAGCTACCAGGGCTGCGGGGCTAACATCTCGGCCGTGCTGACCGTCAAAACTGGTGAGCTGCCAAATGGATTGCGGGTCATCCTGGCCCTGTTCTGGGGACCCAGTATGGCTGCCCCACAATGTCCCAGAGCACATTAGGGCAGGGACATTCCATCCAAGTCTCTCACAGGGGTGGCAGGGGGCCCAAGGGCTCAAGCCATCTTCTGCTACTTTCCCAGTTATATTGTGAGAGCAGAGACCATGTGGGATACTGGTGCTGCAAGTGGAGGCTTAACCTACTATGCAATGGTGCCCCTAGCTTTAAAAAGTTATTGAGAAGGGGCTGGCATCATGGATCAACGGGCTAATCCTCTACCTGCAAGAGCTGGCATCCCATGTGGGTGCTGGTTTGTGTCCTGACTGTTCCACTTCCATCCAGCTCCCTGCTTATGTCCTGGGAAAGTGGCAGATGGTGGCCCTAGGCCTTTGGCTTCTGCACTCACGTGGGAGACCCGGAAGCAGCTCCTGACTCCTGGCTTCGGATCAGCTCAGCTCTGGTCATTGCGGCTATTTGGGGAGTGAACCAGCAGACAGAACATCTTTCCCTGTCTCTTCTCTGTAAATCTGCCTTTCTAATAACAACAAATTAAAAGATTATTTGAAAAGCAAAAACACATGTACATATGCTGCTCCCCCAACAGAGGCACACACACACATGCAGAGCGAGCGCCCTGTTTGCTGGCTCACACCCTCACCCCCAAACGCCTGCTCTGACGGACTGCGCTGGAGTGGGGGGGGGCTCTGTAGATGTGTCCCTCTGGAGCGGCGTGAACCCCGACACCCAGGCTGTCACTGCCATCCAGGGCATCTGCATTAGCGGGAAGCTGGGGTTGCACATGGCAGCTGGGCTCAGCGCAGGGCCTGGAGCGTGGATAAGGTATCCCAATGGCCTTTTAGCTGCTGAGCCAGGTGCCTATCCTGGGCCCTTTCTGCAGGAGAGTGGTTGGCAGAAGGCCTGGGGCAGGGGGGTTTTGTGGGAAGGTCTTCCCTGCAGAGTCCTCGCAGAGTAGGTGGCAGCTTGGGTGACGGAGCAGCAAGGGGGCAGCTCACTCCACAGCAAATCCACCCTTGCAGTCACCATGTGACTGCACTCAGGAGGGACCCGACCTCCCCTTCCAGGCCCACCTGCTGACACCTGCTGTCCAGGGGCCTGAGTCCTCACCACAGCAGCTCTGGGAGTGGGGGGTGCCCTCCTGCCATCGCATTGGCCTTGTCTGAGGCTACTTTGCGGCCAGCTGGGATGCCAGTGCACATGGTGCAGCCGGTGCCTGGGCAGTGCTGGGTACTGACTGTCCATGAGGCTCTAGGCTGAGGCCCGACCGTCTCAGGACACAAGGGTGTTTATCCGCCACCTCCGCGACTGAGATGGGTGCTTCCGAGGGGCTCTCAGGAGAAGCACGCCTGCACGCGTGGGTTGGGGTCAGCATTTCCTTGGCTAACTGCGGGAGAGACAGAGCCCTCTCCTGCCTCCCACTCCCTGCTGAGGGCCGAGCCTCCACTGTTGTCCCTGCGTGTCTGTGCAAACAGGCGACCTTTGCGGCAGAAGCGCCCGTGGCGCATGCTCCCGGGATCCGAGCTCATTCATGTGCTTCTCCTCTCAGAGGCCCAGCTGTTCAGAGTCACCCTGAGGATCGTGGACCGCAACCTGACAGTCGAGCTGCAGGACCCCAGCAGTAGCGAGTACCAGGCCTTCGTCAGCCAGCTGCTGCAGGAGGTACAGGCACCTGCGGTCCGCCCCTTCCCGCAGGTGCCCGGGCCACGCGACTCCCCCACCCCTCGCCCACCATGGCTCTCCCACCCCTCGCCCACCATGGCTTCTGCTCTGAGGGGGCCCCTCGCTCCTCGGTGACATCCTGTCTTTTGGCCATGTGCAACGCTCGGTCGTCCGACCAGACCTTCTGTCTGGGAAATCTATTTCCCGACTTTGGTGTGCCTTCCTGGGATAAGCATTTGCCGGGAACCACAGCCTCTGTTCCTGCCGTTTGGCTAATGGGCAATGCCAATGCGTGGCATAGGACAGCTGAGCCAGGTTCCACGCTCTCTGTCTTCCGACGAATCTGAGACACAGGAATTACATAAAAAGTTTGAGATTGCAACCCTTCTTGCCAACTAGCGCAATAACCATAGTTGACAGAAGACATGGGATTCCTGGGTGAGGCCAAGCACTTTTTTAAAAAAATTATTTATTTGGAAGATAAAGAGAGAGAGAGGAGAGAGAATGAGAGCGAGAAGAGAGAACGGTCTTTTACCCACTGGGTCACTGCCCGGATGTCTATAACAGCTGGGTCTGGCCTAGCTGCAGCCAGGAGCCAGGAGCTTCTTCCCAGTCTCCCACGTGGTGCAGGGGCCCAAGGACTTGGACTGTCCTCTGCTACTTCTTCAGGCCATCAGCAGGGAGCTGGACCAGAAGAGAGCAGCTGGGGCTAGAACTGGCGCCCATATGGGATGCTGGCACCACAGGCAGAGGTTTAACTAACCCCACCACGGTGCCAACCCCAGATACAGGGCTTGTTGTTTAGGGCACAGTCCCAGGAACGTGAGGTGGAGGGTCCAGTGGGCGATATGCACCTGTGGGCCTGGCTCAGTTCATGGAAAAGTGGGATTAAAAGTTGATTTTGATTCAGTCATTTTTAGATGGACTCATTTGTTTGAAAGACAAAGGTCTTGCATGTGCTGACTCACTCTCCAAATGGCTGCGTTACCTGGGTCTAGACCAAGCTGAGATCAGGAGCCAGCAGCTTCTCCCAGGGGTCTCACGTGGGGGCAGAGGCCCGAGGACACAGACCATCCTCTGATGCTTTCCCAGACACATGAACAGGGAGCTGGATTGGACCGGTGCCGCTATGGGATGCCCAGGTCCCAGGCAGCAGCTTGGCCGACAGTGCCTCGATGCCATCGGGAGTGTTTGAAGCCCATGTGTATTTCCATGAGCTTGTTCAAGCATCTCATAACCTAGCGCCCTCGAGAGGCAGGAGATGGAGTTGCTATTTGCCAAGGGCGTTTCCTCCATCTGCCAGCAGGGGTCAGTGCCGAGGGCCTGGGAGTTTCACTTCCTGGACTGCAAGGACTCCCTGCAGGAGGTGTGCTGACCCCAGAGCGCCCGGCTCTGCGTGTTTCCTGTTGGATGCAGCCCAGTGAGGCAAAGAGACCACCCCGAACAGCCACGGGGTCTCCGGGTTCGGTTCTCGCATGAGCACACACGGTGACAGCCCAGGCTTGGGGGGCCCTCTGTCCCTCGAGAAGCCTGGTGGAGAGGGGCTGTGAGCCCGTGGGGGCAGTGGCGCTGTGTCTTTGCAGCCTGTTGATGGCAGAGGGGAGCGGCGACCCCTGTGCCCTGCCCAGTGCCGTGCCCTGGTGACACGACTGGGACACCTGCCCGTCCCACACTCTCCTCTTCCTCGGGCAGGTGGAGAAGTCCTTGCCGCCTGCCGTGTCCGACCTGCGCAGGCGCGGGAAGCTGTGGATACACCTCGTGTCCCTGCAAGCGGGAAGTGTGGTTGCCACGCTGAGACTGACCGTGCAGGACCCCGAGTTCCCACTGCAGGTGTCCACGCTGTCGCCCATGCTGGGGCCGCTGTGGGCCAGCACGGTGTTCCAGATTGACCGGCAGGGAACGCAGGTGCAAGGTACGGGCGGGCCTCTCTCTCCCCACGGGGTCTCCTCCCTCCCCAGGGGTTTAGGCGGCCATCTTTAAAGGGAAATCAAGCGAGACGAGTCTGGTTCTTTGCTGGAACCTGACCCTGGCCTGGGAAACGCCAGGCCCTCGAGTGCTGCTTCCGCTGGAAGAGAGGGCCCCCACTGCACACCCGGCCCCCGCAGGACACGCGGGACTGGGGCCTCCTCCCTTCTGGTGGTGCCCTTGGCCTGGAGGCAGAAGCAATGGGACTTGGGGCCTGACAAGGGGGAGAGGATGGAACATTGTCCACTCTCCCGGTGTTCCATGGCATCTGGTGTGGCCTTGCCTGGGACGCAGGGGGAGCTGGAGGGGCTGCAGCCACAGCCTGGCTGTCCCAGGGCTTGAGCACACACAGGCTCTGGCTGCGAGGGCGGGATCATTTCCTCAGAGCTCAGACACCTGTTGGTCCCCGTTCCCCTCCCAGGCACGCTGCCCGGAGCCCCTGTCCCAGCGGAGAGGTCTGCCTGGCTGGCTCAGGGCTGGGGCCTGGTGCATGGGGTTCTGAGATGGAACCCTCCGTGGTGTGCAGCCCAGCGTGGCCACCCAGGCTCCCCTGGCTCCCCCTCCCTCCTGCTACAGAGCCGTCAGTGTAGACTGTCCCACATCCTAGTTGGATGAGGACTGGGTTATGTCCGCCTGCAGAGTGGGGATGTGCTCAGTTAACACGAAGTCTTTGAGGGACACAAGTCTCCGGGTCCGGCCACCCCGCGGTGGGCTCAGGGTCCCAGTGCACACAGGCATCCTTCCAAGAAACTGGGAAGACGCGCAGGCATGCAGGGTGGGTGAGAGCCACATGACGACAAAGACAAGGTCCTGAGTGATGTGGCCATGAGCCCCCAGGGCCAGGAGGCCGCAGGGAGCCCCCCTGGAGCCTGCCCCTTCCAAGGAAGCACAGCCCTGCTCATGTGGGGTCCCCAGGGCTGCCTCAAGCTGCCCAGTGGGTGCTGATGGGTGCTGATGGGTGACGGCCGCCCCAGGCATGGAAGGTCTCACATGCATAATGGTTGGTCAGGCTGTCCTAGCACCCCAGGCCTCAGGACGCTGTCCAGGCTGCCTGGAGGTGGTGACACACCTTGAGTGTGCCACCCACCTGGCCCCAGTGGGTCCCAGTTGGCACCTGCTGGGCAGTTGCGGCTGGAAGGCAAGGGCACCGGGTCCTGTGACCTCACTGGCCTTGGGCTCATCCATCCTTAGGGATCAGGTTTCCCACACAATGCACAGGGGTGGGAGTAGGGTACAGCCCCTGGCTGGCTGGCCCAGCAGCATGCACAGTGCCCACGCAGCCCTGACCGTGACCTTCTGCCTCCCAGCCTCAGCCCCTGTCCTCTGGTCAGTGTCTCCCTTTCCCACCCACTGCAGACTGGGACGAGTGTGCAGACAGCTCGGAGAATGACTGCTCGCCAGCCGCCCGCTGCATCAACCTCGAAGGATCCTACAGCTGCCAGTGCCGCGTGGCCAGGGATGTCAACCCCAGCCGGTCGGGCCGGGCCTGCGAGGGTGCGTGTCCCTGCCCAGGCCCTGGTGGACACGGCCACTTCCCCACCATGCACGGTGCCAAGGGCCCACGGCAATGCTCGTATTTTAGCTTCTTTTAAAAAGTGGATGAGAGACAGTACCATCATGGGAGCAAATGCATTTAAAGAATTATTATTTAATTATTTGAAAGAGTTACAGAGAGGAGGAGAGAGAGAAAGAGTGAGTGAGCAAGCTTTCATCTCAGCTGGCCAGAGCTGGACATGTCCAAGGTCAAGACCCAGGAGCCTCTTCTGGCTGTCCCCTGGGGCACAGGTCCCAAGGCCCGGGCCGTCCTCTGCTGCTTTTCCAGGCCACCAGCAGGGAGCGGGATGGGAAGTGGAGGCTTTGCTTGCTAGGCCGCAATGTTGGCCCTGATTTCAGTTCTTTTAAAAGCAGACGAGAGACATTAAAATAAAGGCAGTAAAGCACGTAAACCACGACGCAGCCTGCTGCTATCTTCATTCTAGTAGTCACAAATGTGATTTCCTTTTGAATCAAGGCATGAAGACTCCGTATGCTACTGCTCCTCCGTAGACAATATCATGCCCTAGAGGGTGGGATTCTGGGTGGGCTCTGGCCAAAGGCCCAGACCTGCCGTATCTCTGTCCCCAGTGGGGGCTTTTGGGCCGCTGAGCTGAGAAGCTAGGGTTGATTGGCTAGCCAAGTCTACAGTTGATTAGCTGTGTCTGCCCTTGGGCACAGACGGGCACAGAGCGCGGACCGGCCATGCCTCCCTGCTGGGCACAGACGGGCACAGAGCGCAGACCGGCCATGCTTCCCTGCTGGGCACAGATGGGCACAGAACGCAGACCGGCCATGCTTCCCTGCTGGGCACAGATGGGGACAGAGCACGGACCGGCCATGCCTCCCTCCGGGGAGTGTTCTTGTGGAGGGCTAGCTTCTGTGGGCGTGGCTGCACTTCTTGTGCACCAGGCGCCTGTCTGACTGATGGTGGCTGTGTCTTGCAGGGGACATGGGGAGCCCCACGGGAGCTGTGCCATCTGCAGCGGCAGGGGTCACGGCCCCATTGCTGGGCATAGGAACAGCAGCACTCAACGCAGAGAACCTTACCTTGGCATCCAGCCCAAGGCACCTGCAGGATACCCAGACCGCTGGGCCCCCGCCCAGCATCTCAACGCAGCAGCACGAGGAACGGTGGGGCAGCACAGGGCGAGGGGTGGCCGAGGCAGAGCCCAGCACAGCCCCCGGCCTGGGGAGCACTGCCCCCTCCAGGGCTCCCAGCTCAGTTCCCAGTTCCCACCAGGGGGCAACAGCTGACCTGCTGGACACCAATGGACAGTTTCTGGGAGCACTTACCACGAAGCCACCCCCTGAGGACCCCACGGGCCACGTCGTGTGGCACACCACCCTGCCCATGTGGGAGACCCCCCTGAGCCCCACACAGTGGAAGAACGAGGACCCCAGCCTCCCTGGCTCCCCAGCCTTGCCACGGACCCCGACTCTGGCATCTCTGAGGACCCCCACCTGCGGTGAGTACTGGGGAACCCCGCAGTGGGCAGAGGCCTCTCTCCTCTGGGGCATGAGGACACCCAGTGGGCTGGCACTCTGCAGCTGTGCTGGTCTGGGTGGGGAGAGGGTGTGACCCCTCCCCATCTCAGCCCTCTGCTACCACTTCCTGAGCTCCCGGTGTGCAGGAGTGCAGAGGAGCCCTGGGGGACCCTGTGTGGGACCAGCCTCAGCAGCAGCAACCCTGGCTATTGGGCACCCCAGTTATCCCGTACCACAATTATGCTGCATATCCAGCTGGGCTGAGCTCTGGTCCAGCGCCACCCCCAGTGGGGCACTGCACTCAATGGGGACACACTCCAGCCTGGTCCACCTCCTTCCTCTCCCCACCAGATCCTGTCATGTACAGAAGTGTGGCTGTCCCCAAACCCCCGGGTGACACGCAGGAGACTCAGGGCAGGAAACAGCCCGGGCCATGGCCGCCCTACAGAGGTGTCTGTCGTGAGCTCACGGCACTGGCTGGCCTTGATCAGTGCCCAGACTTGGCTGCTGCCCAGCAGAAGCCAGCCTCTGTTTGACCTCCCGTGGCCCCCAGGACATCCCTGTATGCACACACAGCTCTATCCCCTCCGTGTGTCCCACCAGGGTGGGAGCTGGGCAGCCCTGATGACAAGGGACCCAGAGCCTGCTTCCTCATTGTCGGGGTCCAGAGGGCTCAGGACCTACCCCCTGAAGCCATTCCCCCAAATCCCTGGGGCGTGCAGGTGCATCCCAGGGCGACTGCTGTCCGACTCCCAGCCTGAACCAGGCTCCCCTGCGGCGGCTCACTGACGGTGGTCTCCATTTGGTGTTCTGCTCGCAGCTCCTGTCCTCATTGAGCGGGTCACCGTCTCCAACGTGACCAGCTCTGGCTTCCACCTGGCATGGGTGGCGAGTCTCGCTCTGCGCCCCACCTTCCAGCTCACCCTGAGCCCTGCGCCGAGCTCCACTGTGGGTCTAGAGACCCAGGACACGCGTGTGGTGTTGTCGGGGCTGCAGCCAGGCGTCCTGCATCTGGTGGAGCTGGTGGCCAAAGCATGTGGGAAGGAAGGTGCCCCAGCACACCTCAAAGTGAGGACAGGTAATGGCTTTGGAGCGTGCCTTCCTCTGCCCAGGAGGACAGGAAGAGGAAGAGGGGAGGAGGGAAAAGGAGGAGAGAGGGGGGAGGAGGAGGGAGAGAAGAAGGAGGGAGGGAAGGAGAGGGGGAGGAGGGAGAGGAAGAAAGGGAGAGGAGGAGGAGGACTTCGCGCTGGCAGAGGTTTCAGAGGACTGATTTACCCAGGAGCCCTGGGGTTCCATTTTCTCCTCCGCATTGGTGTGTCTGCTCATTTTGCTAGCTGGACACAGGCTGGCCGGAGACTGCTTTCAGGGTAAGCTGGGCAGGCTGCGGGCCGGGCTGGGGTGTCCCAGAGCAGCCCACTGCCTGCCCAGAGCACGGGGAGAACTGAGGAGAACTTTTGCAGTGTTCATCTGTTGAGCTGTGCCCCTCTTGCCTTGCTCGGTGGACTTGGCCTTCAGGAAGGGCAGTGGAGACCTGCGAGTGACTGTCCTGAGCCCGGGTCCCCACAGTAGGGGCTGAGATTGGATGGAGGCACCGCGAGTTCACAGTCAACTTTGTCCCTGCTGATGTAGATTCAGATAAAATTCCTCTCTTCTCCCTGTTACCTGAGGCAGTTGCAATTTCAAAAATTTTCATTGCTTATTTTCGTGGAATTTGAATGAGAGAGAGAGGCAGAGATCCAACTGCCGGTTCCTTTCCTAACTGTACCAGATGGGGTCAAGCCAGGCCAAAGCCAGGAGGCCAGAAACCCATCCTAGCTCCCTGTCCAGATAGTGGGGGGAGAGGGCGCCCAGGTGCCTGAGCCTCCACCAGCAGGTGCACCTGCTGCCCGCCAGGGTGCACCTTAGCAGGAAGCTAGAAGTGGGGGTGGGGGGAGCTGGGACTTGAACTCAGTGTGTCCTGTGTTTCCTGGGCCACTTCCTTACCCGTGTCCCCCGAAGACCCAAGGTTGTACAAGGTTTGCAGGCAAGTCCTCACCCCTCAGGTTGCTTCCCAAGCACTGAGAGGGGGACTGCATTCTTGGGGGAGCCTGAAGGTGACCTCCTGGGGTGCAGCAAGATCTTTGGGGTTCTGTCGCTGTCCTTTGATGTGCTAAGGGGCCTCTGCTTGGGAGATTAGACCCAAGTCCTTGTGACCCTGCTGGCTCAGGCTCATGGTGAGCTGGAGGAGGGGCAGTGGGTGGCACTGGCTGGTCAGACAGGCCAGCCGTGGGACTGAGAGCAGAGCTCGCCATGCCAGCTGTTGTGACTCGGCTCGGAGACAGCAACATGTGGGGCTGGATGGCTCAGTGGTTTGTCTCCAACCTGAGCAAGGAACTCTTGGCAGTAGTGGCGGTGGGATGGGGGGCAGGCTGTAAGCTCCTCACCCATGTCTTTCTCTGTCGCTGCCCACATAACCCTTGGCACATGACAGGTACTGCAGGAATGTCTGGTGGAGGCAGGACTGGCAGGGGGCACAGGCAACCACATGCTGGAGCCGGGCTGCTATGGGGCTGGGATTCCAGGCTGTGCATCCCATGTGGTCCCAGAAAGCTCATGTGGGGAAAAGATTCAGCCAGAGGAAGCTAGAGCAGGGACGGCCCAGCGGAGGGGCATCCTGGGTGGCCAGGGACAACTGGCTCACCTCTCAGGCCCTGGCATTGGCAGGCGACGGTGCCTTCCTAGGCCAATTGGAGTTGTTTTGACTTGCTGTGAAGTTGCTGGAACCCTGTGTACAGAAGACGGCATCAAGGTGGGGGAGGGGAAGATGGGGAGCTGGTTCTGCAGCCCCTGGAAGGTTCTCCCTCTGTGCCCACACTCCCCCTTCAGGGCAGCAGGTCCAGATCCTCCTTCCTGGGCTCAGGCCAGCCTTGGCTTGTCATTCGCCCTGGGCGAGGAGGCTGCACGGGGCATTCTGCTGCCCTCAGCCATGTGCCCACGCCTGTTCCCGCAGAGGCCAGGAAACTCGGCGGCCAGGTGAGGCTCGCCAACGTCTCATTCTCCGAGTCGCTGCGCAACACCAGCAGCCGTGAGCACCGCGAGTTCCTGCAGCTCTTCCTCAAGGCGGTGAGTGTCCTGCTGCAGGTAACGGCAGGTGGAGTCCAAGGCCCAGGAATCGGCCCCACGGGCCCCTGGGCTGTGTGCTGGAGGAGGCGGGGAGGTCCCCAGGCTCCTGGCTTGCCAAGGGGGAGGCGCATCAGCAGGAAGGACCCATCTTTTCTGTCCTGTGTTATACCGCTTCTGCCCGCAGTGGGGTCCTGGGGACACACAGCCCCCACCTCCTGCTTAAAAAAAATCTTGAAAAAATTGAGATATATTTCACATACCGTAAAAACGTACTTTTAAATTTTGTAAGATTTAATCATTCTCATGTGAAAGAAAGATTGTATAGAGACAGATATCTATATATATAGATAGAGAGAGAGAGAGATCTTCTGTCTGCTGGATCACTCCCCAAATGGCTGTGATGGCTGGGTGGATCTGAAGTCAGGAGCCAGGGGCTTCTTCCAGGTCTCTAGCGTGGGTACAGGGTGCCAAGGACTTGGACCCTCCTCTGCTGCTTTTCCAGGCCACAAGCAGCATGATGGATTGGAAATGGAACAGTTGGTTCCATTTGAACAGTTGAACCAGTGCTGGTATGGGATGCCGGCACTGCGGGCTGAGGATTAGCCTGTTCAGCCACTGTGCTGGCCCTGAGTGCACAGCAGAGGTTAGATTATCTTGCACAATCGTGCAATGACCATGGATCGCCACCCTTTTGAAAGGAAACCCTGTGGCTGAGAGGTTGCTGGTCACCCCTCCTGGGCCCAGGCTTGATATCCGTCTCTGCGGGCGAAGCTGAGACGCACAGGGTCATGCCACGCGTGACAGCCTGCCTGGCTGCTCTCGCTCAGCGTGGTCTCAAGCCCCGTCCACCTGCAGTGTTCCGGCTGAATGGCACCACTCCACTGCACGGAGACCCCATGTGATCCCGCGTTTCCTATTGTTTCCTGCCACCTAGAGGCAGGCTGCGATACTGCAGAACTCGACATCGCCTCCTAGGGGCAGAGTGTGATAATGACGAGCTTTGCAGTGCCCCCTAGAGGGAGGGTGTAATACTGCAATGACACTGCAGTGTTGCCGGCCAGGGACGGCCCCTGCCTCCCGCAGCCGTCTGGTGCTGGCCCTGGGATCTTGGCTGTCAGCTGTCTAGGGGTCCCCAGTTCCCAGCCCAGCACGTGCATACAGGAGATGTTGGGGGTTTGATTGAAAGAGGTGGCAGCAGACATGATGAGGCCGATCAAAGCCAGCCAGGGCTCTCTCTGGGTCCACAACCATTGTTGGGTGACAATGGACTTGTCCCTTGGATCCCTCAGACACTGGGGAACATGACGCTGACTCCTGGGTCCTGGGTTGCCCTCCCAGCTGTTCTCTGGGAGGTCACGGCCCTGCAGGAGCTTAGCATGACAGCCTGTTTCATCTGGCCTTTCTGGGCTGGCATGGGATAGCATGGTGTGCCATCTTCTCAGTGAGGGCCAGGCCTGCCGCGGGACAGCGTCTCACCAGAGGCCGCCCTTTGGCAGGTCCCCATGCCCTGGGCTGCAGGTGGCTCTGCTCACAAGTGGCATTTCTCTGAAGGTGCGGGGTTCCTTGCCAACTGAGCTGTGCCAGCAGCTGGACACCGGCGGGGTCAGGCTGGAGGTGACCCGTATCACCAACGGCAGTGTCATGGTGGAGTTCCACGTGCTGATCATTGCCGACGTGGACGTGGGGGAGGTGTCTGCTGCGTTCCTGGCTGCCCTGCAGAACATGACCGTGCTGGAGGTGGTCCCCAGCGACACCTTCCTGCAGGGTACGTGGGGGCAGGGTCCCGAGGGGAGGGGAGACAGTGGACACCCCAAGGTGCCTCTCGGGGCCTCCCTGCGTATGAGTTGGATAAGACAGGATCCTCTTTCATTTCTCACTGTGATTGGGAACTTTCTCTCGAGGCTCCAGATGGCAGGCAGTCTGGAAGCTCCCCAGGGCGCTGTCCCAGTCCTACCCTTGCACTTGCCCCAGGGCTGAGGGGTGCTGGGTCACTCCCTGTACAGCCCCCTCTTCCCCCTAGGTTCTGAGAAGAATCATTGAGAGGTGGGGTCAGTGCCATGGTGCAGCCAGCTGGTCCTCTGCCCTGTGGCACTGGTTTCCCATATGGGCACCAGTTTGTGTCCCGGCTGCCCCGCTTCCCACCCAGCTCCCTGCCTGTGGCCTGGGAAAGCAGTGGGGGACAGCCCAAAGGCTTGGGACCCTGCATTTGTGTAGGAGACCCGGAAGAGCTCCTGGCTCCTGGCTCGGCTGGGCGCAGCTCCGGCTGTCATGCTTATTTGGGGAGTGAACTAGCAGGTGATGGAAGACCTTTCTCTTTGTGTCTCTCCTTCCCTTTCCGAAAAAAAAAAATTCTTTCAAATAAAAGCAAATCTATCTTTAAAAATAACTGAGAGGTAAGACAGCGAAGAAGGCAGCGCAGCTTCTTGTCTCACCTCACATCAGAAAACAGATATTAACCCATCAGTGACAAGTGTGAAGGGGGGGCGGGAGACTGGGGACTGTATACAGTCGCAGACGTCGAGATCCGTAAGCATATGTAGATTTCCTGTTTCACCCCCAACCGTCCAGGTGTCCTTACGGGGCAAGCAAAACTCCCCAGTAGTCTCCATGACTTGTCGGAGGCTTAATGTTCTAAAGTTACAGCAAGCCCGTAGAAACAGATGATGAATGCTGAGACCTGAGAACTACGTGCGAGAGCCTGTGCCACAAATGGCCGCCTCTGCTGGGCCCCCTGCGTTGGCAAGCTGCTCGCTTGGTTCATCCAGGCGCATGACAACTGCTGTCAAAAGTCCTGGCCCCAGGGGCGGGGCATGCACCTGTTGGAGGGGCGGGGCTGGTCTCCACCCGGCAGTGCATTTGGCAGCAGGTGGCCTCAGCTGGACCCATGCTCACCCACGGGACTGCTGCCTAGAGCTTCTGAGACGTCAGGGACCAGGTCTCAGTGTGACGTCAAAGCCAAGGGCCTGGAGGACCTGACGGTCCCGAGGCAGGAGGGGTGCCAGACGGTGCTTGGTCCGCGCCAAGGACTGTTGTCAATTAGAACAAGAGAGGTATCTGCTTTCTTTTCAGATTTATTTATTTATTGAAGGGCAGAGCAGTAGGAGGGAGAGAGAGGGAGAGAGAAAGAGAGAGAGTTTCCATCCACTGGTTCACTCCCCATACAGTTGCAGTGGCCAGGACCGGATCAGGCAGGAGCCAGGAACCCCTGCGTTTCCCACGTGGTGCAGGCGCAAGCACCAGGACACCCTCTGCCGCTTTCCCAGGTGCATTAGCAGGAGCTGGATCGGAAGTGGGACAGCCGGGACTCTCACCAGGTCCTTGATCTGGCTTAACCTGCCGTGCACAATGTGGGCCCCAAGCAGACTTCTGAGCTGGAAGGGTGTTGGTTCAACTGGATGAGGAACGTGGCCACTGCCATCCTGGCTACAGTGTGGTCTGTACAGGCCAGGGGACCCAAAGACCCCTGGGCATGGGACCAAAATCTTTCAGATTCTGGAATACTGGCAAATATCTAATGGGCTACTTTGGTGACAGCACCCAAGTTTTTTTTTTTAAGAGTCATTATTTTTATTGGAAAAACACATTTACAGAGAGAAGGAGAGAGAGAAAGATCTTCCATCTGTTTGGTCTACTCCCTAAATGGCCACAGCAGCCAGAGCTAAATTGGAAGCCAGGAGCTTCTTCCAGGTCTCCCACATGGGTGCAGGGTCCCAAGGCTTTGGGCCGTCCTCTGCTGCTTTCCCAGGCCACAGGCAGGGAGCTGGATGGGAAGTGGAGCAGCTGGGATGAACCTGTGCCCCTATGGGATGCCGGCACTGGAGGTGGAGGATTAGTCAGCTGAGCCATTGCGCCGGCCCCACATGCTGTCTTGCATGTCTGCTGTTACAGAGGCTTCCGGAAGGCCCCATGCAGGGAGCTGAGTCAGGAGTTGGACCCAGGCACTGTGCCACGTGACATGGGCTGGCTTAACTGCCCCCTCAACCTGCGTTTTATTTTAAAAATAGTGATTAATGGATGAACAAGTTAGTGCTCCAGGGAGACACACATCGCGGCGAGAGGGAAGGTCTCCACCCGCTGGCTCACTCTGCAGTCGGCTTCAGTGTCCGGGGCTGGGCCACACCGAAGCCTGGAGCTTTCTCTGGTTCTCTCACATCGGTGCCAGGGCCCAAGTGATCGGGCCCTCCGCTGGTGTCTCCCCAGGCACACTAACAGCTGGACTGGGAGCAGAGCAGCCAGGGCATGAACTGGTGCCCATATGGCAGACTGGCATTCCTGGTGGTAGCTTTTCTGCCACCCCACAGTGCCAGTCCCTCGAGCACCAGCCGGCAATTCTGTGCTGGGCTTTCCTGGTTTGACCCGCTTCCAGCAGTCTGTGCCGCTCTTGGTCCTGGATGCAGACAGGGGCAGTGACCAAGGGCCTCTTCCAACTTACCAGGGGTGGGTGCGGGCCCCTCCTGTCTGCTGGCCGCCTCAGGGGGGATGGGGGGACACTCCACCCTGGGCCCAGGCTCCTTCTGGATCAGCCCCTGCAGACACATGTCCTTTGTGTCCCCAGAGCTGCACTGGCTCCTGTGCTATACCCCCCGCTGGGAGAAACAGCCCCACAAGGCTGTGTGAGGGCACCCTGGCCCTGCTCTCTGCTGGAGCCCCTGGGCCACGTGGGGTGATGGATACCCAGGGTCCACGGTGCTGCTCTCTGCTGGCAGCCCCTGGGCCGCGTGGGAGCTGTGGTACTCCGGGCCCACAGCGCTGCTCTCTGCTGGCAGCCCCTGGGCCACGTGGGAGCTGTGATACTCAGGGCCCACGGCGCTGCTCTCTGCTGGCAGCCCCTGGGCCGCGTGGGAGCTGTGATACTCAGGGCCCACGGCGCTGCTCTCTGCTGGCAGCCCCTGGGCCGCGTGGGAGCTGTGATACTCAGGGCCCACGGCGCTGCTCTCTGCTGGCAGCCCCTGGGCCGCGTGGGAGCTGTGATACTCAGGGCCCACGGCGCTGCTCTCTGCTGGCAGCCCCTGGGCCACGTGGGAGCTGTGATACTCAGGGCCCACGGCGCTGCTCTCTGCTGGCAGCCCCTGGGCCGCGTGGGAACTGTGGTACTCCGGGCCCACGGCACTGTTTTGTGTCCCGATATCCCACAGATTATGACGAGTGTGCAGCAGGCGAGGATGACTGTGCACCCGGGACCACCTGCAGGAACACCCTCGGCTCCTTCTCCTGCGACTGCGAGGAAGAACTCGACTTCCCCATAGAATATTCTGGAAGATCCTGTGAAGGTGGAGTGCTCTATTCCTTCTTCCACGATCCTGCCCCACAGCGTCTTCTCTCAGGACACTCGTTCACGAAGGCCTGCTTGTCCCAGTGAGGTCCTAGGCAGCTGTCCTGTGTGCACGCGTGTGCGTATGTGTGAATGTTGCACCACACGCGTGTGTTTGTATGCATGTGTGTTTTTCCCTTCCCGTCCCTTCACTCATGCACCGCTCCAGGCACTCCTGGGGTTCACTTGCCCCAGGCGTGTGCACTGGGACGCTCCTGGCTGCCTGGCCGACGTGCAGTGTGCGTGACCAACCCCAGAGGCAGCACTTCTCAGCCCTCCGTGTGTTCCCTGCTCTCCTCATGTGCTCGGCCTCCGGGTTTAGCAACCCTTAGCTCCTGGGAGAGCTGGAGTCCAGAGATGGGCTGGGGCCACCTCTGAGGACATTCAGCCTCAGGCTGGAAACAGGAGGTACAGGGGAGGCGAAGCTATTCCTGTCCAATGAGTGTGGTTAGGGAGGACTTCCTGGAGGAGGTGTCTTGGAGCAGCTGACAGGGGAAGGCTGAGGTGGCCCCTGGCAGAGTGGGCAGGCGCACCATGAAAACAGGGCTGGTGAAGGTGGGCAGGGCGCATGCTGGACATTAGACGCCCACAGGAGACAGGAGTAGGCCAAGATGTGGAGCAGCGAGGTGTGGAGCAGCGAGGCCTGGGCTGGCAGAAACACGCACAGGTGCAAGCGTGCAGCCATGGTCCCCGCACTGTGCAATCCTGCAGGTGCAGCCGCCACAGGCCCCAGAGCACAGACCCACATTCCTTCCTCCTGTGCCTTGCAGGTGACTCCCCTGACAGCACTGTCCCAGCCCCCAGCCCTGGGGCAAGCAGCCCTGCACCCTCAGGCCCGTCCCCTCGGCTGACACTGAGCAGCGCCGTCAGGGTGCTGTGCGAGATGGAGAAGGTGGTCGTGGCCGTGCAGAAGCAGTTCCTGCGGCAGGAGGCCGTCCCCGAGTCGTCCCTCTACCTGGGCCAGCCCGCCTGCAATGTGAGCCACAGCAACAGCAGCCACGTGCTCCTGGTGGCCGGCTGGGGCGAGTGCGGGACCCTCGTGCAGAGTGTAAGGCCTGGGCCCAGAGAGGGGGCGCCTATGGGAGGGGTGGGATCTGCACCCCCAGGGCTCTGGTCCCAACAGGGACACAGGGAAGCCAAGGGCTTGGGGCAGCTTCAGAGTCAGGGGTGAGCGGCCCCGTGAGGGTTGGAGGAGCAGGGGGAGTGGACGACAGGAAAGACGGGAGTTGTGTATGTGTCTAGGTTTGTGTGTGCGCACATGTGTGTCCAAGCAGTACACACATGTGAGTGTGCGCACAGTGTGACCACGTGCATGTGTGTGTGGTTGTGCTTGTGTGCCACCGTGAGGGGATTCAAGGGTACACATACTGCATGCTTGCATCATGTGACCGTGGGGAACACACGTGAATGCATGTGTACATCTGTGTGAACACTGTGTGAGAGTGTGTGTGAGTGTGTGAGTGTGAGAGTGTGTGAGAGTGTGACAGAATGTGAGAGTGTGAGTGTGTGAGAGTGTGTGTGAGAGAATGTGTGAGAGTGTGTGTTAGAGTGTGTGAGTGTGTGAGAGAGTGAGAGTGTGTGAGTGTGTGTGTGAGAGTGAGTGTGTGTGCGAGAGTGTGTGAGAGTGTGTGAGTGTGTGTGTGAGAGTGTGTGAGAGTGAGAGTGTGTGAGAGTGTGTGTGAGAGAGTGTGTGAGAGAATGTGAGAGTTGTGAGTGTGTGAGTGTGTGAGTGTGAGAGTGTGTGAGTGTGTGTGAGGGTGAGAGTTGTGAGTGTGTGAGAGTGTGTGAGTGTGTGAGAGTGTGTGTGAGAGAGTGTGTGAGAGAATGTGAGAGTTGTGAGTGTGTGAGTGTGTGTGAGCGTGTGAGAGTGTGAGTGTGTGTGAGAGAGTGTGTGAGAGAATGTGAGAGTTGTGAGTGTGTGAGAGTGTGTGAGTGTGTGAGAGTGTGTGAGAGAGTGTGAGAGAGTGAGAGTGTGTGAGAGAGTGAGAGTGTGTGAGTGTGTGAGTGTGTGAGAGAGTGAGAGTGTGTGAGAGAGTGTGTGAGAGAATGTGAGAGTTGTGAGTGTGTGAGTGTGTGTGAGCGTGTGAGAGTGTGAGTGTGTGTGAGAGAGTGTGAGAGTGAGAGTGTGTGAGTGTGTGAGAGTGTGTGTGTGAGTGTGAGAGTGTGTGAGTGTGAGAGTGTGTGAGAGTATGTGAGTGTGTTTGAGTGTGAGAGTGAGTGTGAGAGTCTTGTTAACGTGTGAGTGTAAGAGAGTGTGTGAGAGTGTGTGTGAGAGTGTGTGAGTGTGAGAGTGTGTGAGTGTGAGTGTGTGAGAGTGAGTGTGTGTGAGAGAGCGTGAGAGTGTGTGTGAGAGTCTTGTTAATGTGTGTGTGCTGTGTGTGCACGTGTGTATGAGGTATGTACAGTGTACAGATTGCTTAAGGTGTGTGAGAAAGGCAGGTGTAAGCATGGAGCAGCTGTGAGGGTGTCCCAGTGTGCACGTGTGTGCATGCATAAGGAATGTGTGTACGTGTGTGTATGGGACTCGTGGGGGAGTGTGTAAGGGGTGTGCATGTGTATAGGAAGGGTTTGTTAGGGACGCATGCATGTGTGTAAGGTGTGTAGGGCACGTGTGTACGATGTATAAGGTATGTAAAGGGTATGTGTATAAGGCATGTAGTTGGCGTGTAATGCATGTGTGTGAGCTGTGTATGGTATGTAAGGTACACGTGTGTGTGTGGAAGTGTTCATCAGAGCCCCCCAGGGAGGCCTGTGGTGGTGTCCCCAGTTCCCTTGCGGGCTCTGGGGGCCTGGGGCCGGGGTGGGGCTGGTAGGAGCCCCGCTGGATTGGGGCTGCATGATGGGGCAGCCTGTGTGGGGTCCACTGGGCAGGCTGGGGGTGCAGCACCCTTGCGGGCTGTGGGTATGGGCCCCAGGCTTTGCCGCTTGTCTGCCTGTGTCCCTGTCACCAAGCCCTGCAGGGACAGGCAGCGCCTAGGGGCCAGTCCTGGGGTGCAGGATGAGGCCTGCAGGTACAGCCGGGGGTGGGGGGACGGAAGGCTGACAAGCGAGCTCAGCGTGGTCCCTGTGGTTCAGGCTTTTCAAGAGGGGGCATGGGGAGGGGTTGTGTGCCCCAGTACCCCATGGGCATGCGTGAGCCATGTGATCCGTGTGCAGACATGATGGCATCCTAGACCCCAGGGCACCTGGACCTGTTCTACCAATGGCATTTAGGGCAGATACCTGGAGGTCCAGCTTGTTCCCGTGCCCTGTGGCCCAGCAGATTCTGAGGCTGGGGCAGAGCCGGTGGGCTCCTATGTGACAGGCCCACTGCCCCGGGGAGCCCACTGCCTGCTCAGAGGGGCCCTGGAGTGGCAGAAGCAACCCCCACATCTGCCGTGACCGCGTCCTTCCCTGCCTCACTGTGAACCCTCAAAGCCACACGGCTTAAGAGGCACCTTGGAGGTTCTGCTTCCCGCCGGCTAGGGCTGCCCAGGCATGGGGTGAGTGGCAGCTTAGGCCCCAGGGACAGCGTGGAGGACATGCAGGCTGCAGTAGCGGCATCTGAACAGCCTGCAGGGTGGTCCTGGGCATCCCGGTCTGAGGGACAGGTGACATGAGTGACACAATAGCCATGCAAGCTGTGTCCTGCTGCCCGAATCCCGGGACTCTGCGACCTTCCTCACATACAGAGCTGCCTTGTCTCAGTTTCCCAGCCAGGTGCCCTGGGGCAGTGCCACGGTGGGGGGTGGGGTGGTGGCAGGTGCAGTGCCCAGGTGGACAGCAGGTGTCCAGCCCTCCGCTGCCTGTGACGGTGAGCGCCGCGGTGGATCCTTGGGGTGTGTTCACATCGGAGGGGCAGGTAAAGGAGGGCAGCTGCCTCCGCACCCCCCATGACGCCCAGAGCGGGGTCCCCAGCGGGATCAGGGGGCCTCAGGCTCACAACCCCGCCTGTGTGTGTTCAGAACAAAACAGACACGGTGGTGAGGACCACACTGAGGAGTGACCTGTCCCCCGACGGCGTCATCCGGCACCTCAGAATCCTCAGCCCCATCCACTGCGCCTTCCGCAACCACCTGCTCACGTCCTCAGGGTACACGCCGGAGTGGGGGTGAGCAGGGGCATCGGCCCACCCGGGACCCTTCTTGGGAACAAATAGGCGGATGCCGAGAGGGGCCTGGTGAGCGGCCGCCAGCTTCCCCCTTGCTGCTCTGGGTGGGGTGTCTCCAGTAGCTGGCAGGAGGCCCTGGCCCCGGGGGGCTGCTGCAACCCACCCCCCACTCCTCCAGCGACCTGACCAGGGTCTCCTGGGCTTTCCTCTTCTTCCATAAACTCCTCCCAACGCCTGTCTTTACATCTCCCCCTGAAGGAGTGAGGGCTGGCTCTTCCCTCTGCCGGCCCTCTCTTAGGCGAGAGACAAAGAGATCCTCCATCTGTTGGTTCACTGCCCAAATGGCCGCACTAGCCAAGGTTAGGCCAGACCGAAGCCAGGAGCCAAGGACTTCTTCTGGGTCTCCCATGTGGGATGCAGGGTCCCAGGCACTGGGCCGTCCTCCACTGCTTTCCCAGGAGCATCGGCAGGATGGGAAGTGGAGCAATGAAAGAGGCAGCAGTGCTGGCCTCTGGTGTCCTCGTTCTAGGGGCTCGCGTGGGCGAGGCTCCTAAGGGCTGCCCACCCGCCCCAGGGTTTACACTGTCATCGAAGATCTCCACGGCGCGGGGAGCTTTGTCACCGAGATGCAGCTGTTCGTTGGGGAGTCCCCCATCCCCCAGAACCACAGCGTGTCTGCCAGCGATGATGTGAAGATCGAGGTGGGGCTTTTCACCCACAAGGGCAACCTCAAGGTGGTGCTGACCGAGTGCTGGGCCACCCCGTCCAGCAACGCCCAGGACCCGGTCACCTTTGGGTTTATCAACAACAGGTGAGGGTGGGCCACAGGGCTTCGGGGCAGAGGGGTTCAGACTGGGTTCTGGGGGCTGCCGGTGCAAGTGCGGGGGATGCACCCTCCCTGCCCCCAGCTGCCCGGTGCCCAACACCTACACCCGCGTCATTGAGAACGGCGACTCGCACAAGGCGCAGTTCAAGCTGAGGATCTTCTCCTTCATCAACACCTCACTCGTCTACCTGCACTGCCAGCTGCGTGTGTGCCTGGAGGCGCCCGGAGCCTCGTGCAAGATCGTGAGTGCCCGGCTGGTGGACGCTGCCCTCCCCGTCCCCGCTGTCGCTTTAGCCTCAGAGCCTAGGGCCCGGTGGCTGCCGGGCCTGCAGACTTAGTGTCAGAGCCACGCGTATCCGTGTGTGTGCGGCCTGTGGAAGCTGGGGCAGGGGCCCTTGGCAGTCACCATGGACTCTAGCAGCGCTTCCTGAGGTTGCCTTGGTGAGGGGGTGTACTGCGGTACAACACGGCCCTGTCCAGCTGCCGTCCGGCCCCCATGCCTCCGCGTGCCTGACAGCCGCCTGAGGTGTCATTAGGTGACTGCGAGTTCATGGAGACGTCACAGGGTACTTGGAGAGCCCCTAGACGGCGTGGACTTGACACTAACCCCAGAAGGGTCTGGTGCTTTGGGGTGCTGGCCGAGCCCCCCAACAGCTGTCCCCAGTAAGCTTGCCCCTATGAGGAGCAGGATGAGAAGGAGGAAGAGGAGGAAGAGGAGGTGGAGGAAGAGGAGGTGTCCTCTGTTGCATGGTGCCAAATCGCGCCGTGCAGCAAGCGTGTGGGTCACCACTAGCCATTCCTTACTGCTGCCACGGGCCGGGCATGCTGTGTGAGTGGGCACATTGCCCCTTTCCATGGCTGACAGTTCCGTAGGTTTGCTCATGGCAATGCCAGCACACACACACATACACGCCTACATGCACACCTGTACACATACATGAAGAAAATGTCACGTGGACGTCACTAGGTGTCCCACAGCCCTTCTCCATGGGGATCCACTGTGTGAGTGGCCTGGCGGTCAGCTGTGTGTCTGAGGCCTCCAGGTCCCTGGCTCTCTACGAGAAAGAGGCGCTGGCCCCTGAGCTGGCTGGCCCAGGACCCTGCTTGTGGCTCCCCCGAGCTCAGCCTCCACGGAGGCGGGTTGAACTTGTCGCCTTTCCCACTCAGAGCTGATGAGCTTGCCCCATCCCATCAGAGCTTGGGGGTGGGGGGACCCCGACCGCTCCCGGGAGCAGGTGGTTCTGCCCTACCGTGTGTGACCTCGGCAGCTCTCTCCGAGTGCCCTTAGGATGGGGGTTGTGCCAAGAGGGTGTCCCGGGGGTGGGGAAGATCTGTTTCAGCCCTCTCCCAGCTCCAAATGACAAGATCACAAACAGCTGGAGGACCAAGCCAGGCAGCCTTTCAAAAATTAGTATTTGATAGACGCTAGCTAAGTTGATCTCCCAGCCACTGGTTTGCTCCCCAAATGTCTGAGGCAGCCGTGGCTGGGTTGGGCCAAAGCTGGCAGGCAGGACCTCGGTCTAGGTCTCTCCTGTGGGTGGCTGAACCCGGATGCTGGAGCCATCACCACCGCTGCCCCCAGGGTCTGCATTAGCAGGAAGAGGGCATTAGAAACAGGAGCTTGGAATTGAACCTGGGAACTCCAGGATGGAGACAGTCTTTGTGTCCGCTGGGGCACATGTCTGTCGTCATGTGCTTATCATGTGAAGGCTGTGGGGAGCAGACAAAGGCCATGACCTTGGAGAAAGCGGGGAGACTGTGAGGGCAGGAGGGGCCTCACAGGGGGCAGGTGCCAGGAACCCGGGGCGTGCAAGGGGCGTCCTCCACCTTTGTGCTTCTGCACTCGCCCTCTCCTTTGGCCTTGCTAGTGCCCCCGGCTCCCTGGGGCCCCCACCTGGGGCAGGATCACCTGCCACCCGGCTCTGCTGCCGTGGGACAGAATGGCCTGAGCCGGACGCCTGGGCCAGTGCACTCACTTCTGGCTTCTCTCCTGGGTCCCACAGAACTGCAATGACCTCCGTGTGCTGAGGAGCGGTGAGACCTCTGCAATGCACCAGACGTCCTGGGGGCCCCTCGTTCGCTCCACAGGTGAGCCCCATTTCAGCGGCAGTTGGAACACCCAAGGTTGTGCCTTTGGAGTGAGAAACTGTTGAGACTTTTCTGCAAGGCTCCCCATGCAGAATGTTCCAGGCTTGCCAGGCTGCACAGCCCCGTCAGCAGAGGTCTGTCAGCCCCAAGCTAGGGACAAGAAGATCTGGGCTCTGCGAGGCCCAGGCCGAGGTTTCCTAGAGCCAGTCAGGGAACTTGGCTGCACGGGTTGGGGGTCCATGGGGCAGGTAATGATGGGGAAGGTTCTATTCCTGCTGTGTGTGCTTGGGAGCGTGTGTTTGTATGACCAGAACAGGTGTCTGGCTGCTTCGCCTGCTGGTGGGATGAGTTCATCTATTGCACAGACCAGTTGTTCACCTGCCAGGCCACATCCATCTCTAGCTCCCACAAGGGACGGGGCTGTGCACCCAGGCCACATCCATCTCTAGCTCCCACAAGGGACGGGGCTGTGCACCCAGGCCACATCCATCTCTAGCTCCCACAAGGGACGGGGCTGTGCACCCAGGCCACATCCATCTCTAGCTCCCACAAGGGACGGGGCTGTGCACCCAGGCCACATCCATCTCTAGCTCCCACAAGGGACGGGGCTGTGCATGCACGCCTGTGTGTGTAGTGGCTGAGGTTGCCAACTTTTGGGGTGCACAGCCTTTTGAGTCTATGAGGGGTCCATGTGGGTTCAGCCCAGGCCTCTGTGCTGGAATCTGGCATGACCCCTCCCTCTCAGCACCCCCCTTCCACATTCTTTCTCCAAACTACCCCAGACATGAGGCTGGCTGAGATACCCCAGCTCTTGGGCCCCTGCTGCGTCTCCTTGGGAATGCACAAGGTCATGGTCTCCTAGGAAGGGCTTCACTGGGCTCCAGCTGGGAGCCAGCTGCTGGGCTCCAGGTGCAGCCTTGGGTCCCCCATGGTGGCTCTGGCCTATAGTGCTGGACCCTGGGCACACTGCTCACTCTGCACCTGTCTGCTCCGTGCAGGTGCACCTGTGGGTCCAGCGCCAGGCCTGGGCGCTGGCTACGTGGCCCTCATCGTGGCGGGCGTCCTCGCTGTCCTGGCGGGGGCCGCTGCCCTGGTGGTCGTACGCTGCCAGAGGATGACTGGAAATTACAGCATCAAGCTCCGCTCGGACAACTTCAGCTACCGGGAGTTTAGCCAATAGGAGCTCGTGAGCGACCCAGAGGTGGGTGGAGCGCGAGTGGTGACCGTGCAGTGGGCGGGGCTCCAATGTGCGCGGTCCACCTTCCTGGACCTGACCGTGTACAGTCGGGGAGGGGCCCTGGGCGAGGAGCAGGCGGCCAGGCTTTGCACCTCAGGGCCAGGGCAGTGCGGAGGGATGGAGCAGTACCCAGCATCCAGCCCGAAGGTCAGCTCTGCGAGCCTCTTATGGAGCACCACCATAGTGCAAGCATTCCCGGTCCCCCGGCATGTCACGGAAGGGTGCAGGAGAGCGTGAGGTGGTGGAGGGGACATGCTCCAAGGCCCTGCTCTGATGCACAGAGTATGTGTACGTGTGAATGCCCGTGTGTGCGTGTGCCATGAGCCCATGCCCACATGTAGATGTGCTTGTTTCTGTATCATGTGTGTGAATGTTCCCACGTGTGTACAAGTGAATGTGGGTTGTGTGTCCTGGTGCACCTGGCACACTGGGCTCTGCTGGGGGACGCTGTGCTCTGTTCTTGTCCTCCGTGGGGGTGTCCTTCTGCTCGCACAGTGTCCCAGGTGTGGGAGTGTGGGGCTCTTGGTGTGTGTGCTTAGTGGGGAGTGCCATGGTCATCATTTGCATGAAGGCTTTGAGATCCACCAACGTCAAAGGTGCACCAGGCAGCATCAGGGCATCGTGGTCTGTGTGGACCATGTGGCTAGGGTGGACGTGGGGCCTGGCTGGAGCGACGTGGGCGGGAGTGCACCCCACCTTCCTGTCCTGGTCAATGTGTTACCAGTGCCTGCCATGTCTTTCCTTTCGCAAGGGCCCCAGGGTGAGCAGAGCCCTGAGCACACCTGTTTCCGTTCAGTGGGGACTCTGGGGAGGGGACCGCATTCCCACCAGCCTCTCCTGGGCCCTGTGGCCACAGAGCATGTGGGCCCCACTCTGCCCTCCCCAGCACACGGTCAGTCATCTACTTCCCAGTGGCCACTCCCCACCCAGCTGTGCTGTCCTTGTCACTCCTGCATTACTGATGGGGTCTGGGCAGAGGGAGGTGCCAAGTGTCGCAGGTCATGGCCTGGGGCGTGGGACCCACCACGCAGGTCACAGCCTGGAGTGTCGCTGGGCTGGGGCATGGGACCCACTATGCAGGTCATAGCCTGGGGCATGGCAGGGCTGGGGCATGGGACCCACCACACAGGTCACGGCCTAGGGCGTCACAAGCCTAGGGCGTGGGACCCGCCACACAGTCACGACCTGGGGCGTGGCAGGGCTGGGTGTTTTGCACAAGTGCACACCTGACTGGTGACACTTGGTGCGATGCCCTCCAGCCTTCCTGGCTGTTTGAAGGCAGCTCAACAGAGGGGAGGATCTTCCATCCTCTGCTTCCCACTGCAGATGGCCAGGCCCGGCCAGCCTGAAGCCATGAGTCAGGAGCTCTGTCCTGGTCTCCGACATGGGTTCAGGGCATTGGCAGGCAGCCGAATGAGGAGAGGAGCCGGGATAGGCACTGGCTCTCCAGTATGGGGTACTGGCTCACATGCAACACCTTAGCCTGCTGCCCGAGCCACAGAGCTGGCTCCTGTGTAGGGGTTTTCTGAGGAGCCTCCTGGCTCTCGCAGCAGCCCCAGGTATCCATGGTGGAGGGAGCCACTACTGTGGCCAGGAGGGACAGAGCCACCCAGCAAGCAGCTGTTTCTCCACCTTAGTCCCAGCCTTGGGACAATTCTGAGGGTCCCAAACAGGGGCAGACAGGAGCCACGTCCCAGTGCAGCCTCACATCCTGATATCAACTACTGAACAACAAAATGCTTCTTTAGGCCCCAGATTATCTCCTGAAGGGTGGGTCCTGAGGCCCCTTCCCCTTCCTGTCTCCAACCTGTTCCCTCACCCATTGCCAGGCGTCAGCCCTGAGCTGCCCATGTGTCCTTTCTCATCAAGCAGGCAGCTTTCCCAGCCTGGCTCCCTGCCTCTGCTCTTAGGAGACATGGAACATTGGAACAGCTCTGCCCCAGGGGTGCACCCCAGTTCCCTCCTCAGACAGGGAATTTGGGTCCCAAGCACTCTAGCCAGCCAGTCACTCTGGGCCATCCTTCTCTGAAGGATGTGCAGGTGCCACCTGCTGGGGATCTGCTGGCCCCAGTGTGAGAGTGATGTTTGCCTCAAGTCTGCCACAGCCCCTCCTCCCTGAGGGCCCTGATGCCCCTCCACCCAACCACCATGTGCACGTCACTTTGGATGTTGGTACCTGCACAGCAGAGACCAGCCCTGGAGGTTGGTCATTAACCAACCAACTATCCAATCAACCAACCAACTAGCCAACCAATAACTGAACAACTAACACCAACAACCAGCATCAACCAACTAACCAATCAACCAGTCATCAACCAACTGACCAGCTAATAACTAACCAAGCATCAGCTAACCAACTAAGCACCAACCAATAGCTAGCCACGTAGCCATCGACTGACCAACAAACCAACCAATAACTAACCAGCTAACCAACAACCAGCTATTAACCAACTAACCAATCAACCAGTAACTGTCAATTACCAAGTAACCAACTAACTACTAACCAATAATGAGTCAGCCAATCATTAACTAACTAGCCACTTAATAATTAACCATCAATCAACTAACCCACCAATAACCAACTAACTAACCAATTAAACTGTTAGATCTGCTGACCACCAGAGAAAGGAAATACCATCCAAGTACAAACAGGCCTTCATTAAGCAGAGAAGTCCGTTCCTGGGCCTTTCCCATGCGCTGGAGCAATGAACAGCAGAGGAGAGGACTGCAAGTGGGAAAGACAAGCTGGGTAGCGGAGACAAAGGTTTATACCACCTCTGACATGGGTGCTGGCATCGGCCCTGCTTGGGTCCTGATAGGACAGGGAATGTTGGCCTTTGTCCATCATCAGCCCGTATGGGACCTTGGCTGCCTTCGGGTGTGTCAGATCTCTGGCCGAGGTCACCGTGGTGTCCACCCACTCTCTGTAACCACAGTAACCATCACAAACCAACTGACCATCAACCAGTAACTGACTTAACCAATCAATAATCAATCAATGAATCAATTATCAACCAACTAATACATAGGTAACCAGCTAATCAACCATTAACTATCTCATCAAACAATAACCAAGTAGCAAACCAATCACCAACCAATAACTAACCAACCAACCAACCACTAACCAGTAGCTAGCCAACCAACCAGGCACCAAACTAACCAACCAGGCACCAAACTAACCAACCAGGCACCAATAATTCACCACCCACCCACCAGTTGCACCCCGCGAGGTGGTGAACTTGGTGCAGCCCCTCCCAGAGCAGCCCTGAGTGTGTCTCCACAAATAGTGCTGATGTGCTGAGGTCCAGGTGTGGCTCACGACCTCGTGGCTCTCATTCTTGGCATCTGGGAGTCACTAGCCTTGCATTCTGGGCATGGCCCGTCACTCTCCAGCAATCACCTGTCATGTCCTCAAGCCCCCTTCGGTCACCTCCACTACCATTAACTCCACTACCATTAACTCCTGGGGCTTCAGGATCCAGGGAGATTGGTCCCAGCAAGCCATGGCACTTGGGTCCCTGATGCCAAATGATGGGAGGTTTGTGTGTCACCCAGGCATAACCTCCCAGCTCTGTATTACCCATAATACTTAGTGTCATGTTTGTGTCACTTTGTTGCTGCTGAGTGACATCCAGGAAGCAAGGGCAGCGTGCCTGGGTGTGCTCAGCGCAGACGTACTTTCCCTCCACTGCGTGCAATGCCACCCATGTCACCACTTCCAACTCTCCCACCCAGGTCACCGAGAGTCAAGCCCTCTCCTTGGTTCAGCGCTCACAGATGTAAACTCTGAGCCCCAAGATACCAACAGCAGCCCCTGCTCATGCCCACAAAGCTCCTCCAGGAAGAGGGAGGGCAGGTGTGGCTGAGGGCAGCGTGCTGGGTGGGGTCCCCCAAGCTGGCACCAGCATGCTTTGCCATCACCCGACTGGCCATTACTCTGTGTATTAGAAGAGCTTGAGTAGGGGTTGGTGCCACGGCATAATAGGTTAACCCTGTGACTGCAGCGCCAACATGGGCACTGGTTCATGTCCTGGCTGCTCTGTTTCCCACCCACTCCCTGTTATGGCCTGGGGAAGCAGTAGAAAGCTCAAGTCTTTGGGCCCCTGTACCCACATCGTGGACCCAGAAGGAGCTCCTGGCTTCTGGCTTCAGAAGGGTCCAGTTTCTGGCTGTTATGGTCATCTAGGGAGTGAACCAGTCGATGGAAAATCTCTCTCCTCTTCTGTCTGTAACTCTCTCTCAAATAAATAAATAAATAAACTTTAAAAAGAAGTATATGAGCTAGCTAACAGCTGTGTGATGGTCTTAGATGAATTTAGAATCCACTGAGCCCTTAGCTTTTTTGTGCACAAGGTTGATTCTGTTGGCTGCGACTGCTATTCACGGAACACGGAGCCTTGTGGTGTGTTGGGTGTTTTCAGCATCTGTGAGGAACCATGACACGTGGCCCGTGTATTCAGCTGATCCTGAGCTGCTGACGGGGCGCTGGCTGGGCTGGGTGCTGGCGTGGCTTGGCTCATGTCACAGGCTTGGGAGGACTGCACTGCCTCGGGCTCTTCCTATGTCGCCCCACCCATCCCAGCATCAGCCCTGCACCTGTCACTTGCCCCTCATCACCAGAAGTGTGAGGCATGGGCTGGGGGCCTCGTGTGGCTCTCAGAGATGGAGCAGCTGCCGCATATCCGAGCACCCCCGCTGCCGGCCATCCACGGTTCCCGCACAGTCGTAATGACCTGTACTCTCTGTGGTGACCTCATTGCACCTCCCCTGGCCTGGCCCCCTCTTTAACACTTCCTGAACACCGCCCCCAGCCCCAGGCCCAGAACTCGGTGCCTTGGATGACACAGAGGTAGAGGTGGCCTAAGCCTGGCCCCCACAGAGCATGAGGCCCCATGGGGAGGCAGCCGTTCTGGCCAGCAGGTGGTATGGATCTGAGCGCTGATCAGGATGAACATATGTGTGCTGTGAAGTGTCCCTGGCCTGTTTCGTGTGTCCATATGTCTATCCATCCACTTGTCTACTCATCTACTTAACCATTCATCCTCTCAACTATCCATCCATCCCTCCACCTACCCATCTATCCATCTATCCACCATCCATCCACCATCCATCCATCCCTCCATTCGTCTGTCCATCCATCCGTCCATCCATCCATCCATCCATTCGTCTGTCCATCCATCCATCTATCCACCATCTATCCACCATCCATCCATCCATCCATCCATCCATCCATTCATCTGTCCATCCATCCGTCCATCCATCCATCCATCCATCCATCCATCCATCCATTCGTCTGTCCATCCATCCATCCGTCCATCCATCCATTTGTCTGTCCATCCATCCATCTATCCACCATCCATCCATCCATCCATCCATCCATCCATCCATCCATCCATCCATTCATCTGTCCATCCATCCGTCCATCCATCCATCCATCCATCCATCCATCCATCCATCCATTCGTCTGTCCATCCATCCATCCGTCCATCCATCCATTTGTCTGTCCATCCATCCATCTATCCACCATCCATCCATCCATCCATCCATTCATCTGTCCATCCATCCGTCCGTCCATCCATCCATCCATTCGTCTGTCCATCCATCCGTCCGTCCATCCATCCATCCATTCGTCTGTCCATCCATCCATCCATCCATCCATCCAACAAACACGCCCAGGTATCTGTGTTGGGTCCTCGTTCTTACACTGACACTTGGAAGCTGAGAAGCCTGAGGTGAGTCCTTCATGTCCCCATCCATGTGAACAAACCCTCCTGAGTAAATGACACTCACTAAAGCCAGCCAGGCCTCTGCAGGGAGCAGGGAAAAGACCAGAAAAAAACCCCACTACATGAGGGTGCATGTGAGCTGTGTATGAGTGCGTGCATGTTTATGAGCTGTGCACACATAGGGGTGTGCATATGTGACTGTGGATATAAGCTGTGCATGGAGCATGTGACTGCGTGAGTGTGTAAGTGGTGCACACGCACGTGCATGTGTATGCTGTACGTGTGTACACATGAGTGTGTATGTGTACATCGAATCTGCATGCATATACTGTGTGTGCATGTGTACATGAGCTATGTGTGTGGAGTGTGTACACAGCCTCTGTACACAGGAGTTGTGTACGTGTGTGTGTGTGTGTGTGTGTATGTGTGTGTGGGAGGGCTGAGACAAGGCCAGCGTCCTGACTGCTGTGTCAGCATTCACAGCACCTTTCACCCAGGCTCTTGGCTGGACTGGCCCAAGGCATTACACCCATGGCATGTGGAGCCAAGGAGAGAGCAGGGAGGGTTCTAAAGTGGCGTGGGGTGCCCGTGGAGTCACTCACTGCTCTGCCTGGGACTGTGGTGCCCTAGGAATGGCTCCAGAAGACTCTGCCCCAGACAGAGCAGCCTAGGCCGCTCCTGAGATGGACAGAGGGAGATGGTGCAGCGAGCTCGCAGCCGTAGGTGTCTTCCTGCTTGGCCTCACCTAGAGCCTGCTGTGTGCCAAGCACCCGCTGGGGGAGGGGACATGTTACGGGTTGGTCCACACCAGGTACAGAGACAAGAACAAACCTTAATGCCCCCTGCTGCCTCGTGAGGGAATGGGAAGAGAGATGTAGGTTGCCGGGTTACCACCACCTGCCAAAGATACCTCTGGGACCCAAATGTCCCCAGTCAGGATCCCAGGAAGTGATTTGCCCTACAATGGAGGGTCTGACGGTGGAGGGTCTGTTGATGAGGTCCGATGGTGGAGGATCTGGTGGTGGGGTCTAGTGGTGGAGAGTCTGGTGGTAATGAGGTCTGACGGTGGAGGATCTGTTGGTGGAGGGTCTGTTGATGAGGTCTGATGATGGAGGGTCTGGTGATGAGGTCTGATTGTCTGATGGAGGAATTTAATCCTATGGAGGGGGCAGTCATGAGCTCAGGAAGTTCTCTTCGCCAGTGGTCCAGCCTGCACATCCCTTGCCTGCCACCAGATGGCAGCAGACACCTGTGACCGTGGCCCAGAGCAGCACCCCATCCCTGATTCTCTCAGGTCCTTCCTCTGCTGATGGTGTCTCCTGCCTGGACCGGTGTGTGGTTGTCCCCCAGCGCCTGGCCTACTCGAGTGAGGCCCTGGAGACTGTAGACAGACACAGCTCAAAGGGTGTTGTTGTCCGTCCTGCTCCTGGGTGTGACGTGACTGCTAGATGGAGTGACAGCGGCTCACACCAGCAGTCCTGGTGGCAAGACCATGGCTGGCCTCCTGGGGCTACACCTCTGCTTGATATAGTGGCCGGTGCTGGTGGGAGCAGCGTGGCCCTTAGCAGAGCGCTCCTATCCAGTGCTGTGTGATTGGGTGGTGATGCAGGGTCTGCCGCGGTCGTTAGGCAAACAGGAAGTTTGGAGACCAGATGGGGTCTGCAGTTCCTGCCTCGTCCCTGAGGGCAGGGAAGGAAGGGGCTGCTCTGGGCCCTCGTGGTTCCTGCCTGTCCTTGGTCAAGGAGCTGCAAGCAGGCTGGCTGTGATCCCGCAGGGAGCCCTGCCACCATCCCTGGCCCGGCCTTGCCCCAGGAGAGGAGTGGCACAGTGCCCAGTGGTCACAGGTGTGTCCACAGGAGACATCTGTGCCTTGCAGGGCCAGCTGTTGGCCTCCAGTGGGGGAAGGGCAGCGGGGACCTTGACACACGTCTCTCAGTGCAGTGGGCTAGTGGCCAGTGAAGTGACCACTCAGTGCATGAGGCTGCAGCCCTGCTTCTGTGTGGGCCTGAGGCTCGCCCAGCCTTGAGCATCCACGGGGTTGGGGAATGGAGCCCTCGAGAGTCCATGTTGGCTTCAGGGCAGGCTGAGTCCCCCCACACCCAGGACATGCACACGACGTGGGGGGTGACCCGAGTGAGAAGCAGCAGCAGCGACCATCGGGTCTGAGCACAGCTGGCCACAGGCCACCGTGTTGGTGGGACCTCGCACACCTGCTTCTGCCTGGGCCCTCAGGCTGTCCCAGGGGTGAGTGCTGCGGTGGGGGTGTGAGCTGTGAGCACATGTGACGGGCCCTGCAGGGTGAGGCTGTGACTCCACAGGTACTGGCCATGTGACCCAGCTGTGGCCTCCCCTGAGCCCCACTCCTTGGAGCAGTAGGACCAGGAGGAGCCTCTGAGCAGTGCAGGTACCTGGGGATCCTGGAATTGTGGGGTCCTGGTACTCTCATTAAGGTTCCATTCACAGCCTAGAAGGAGCAGGGTGGTGGCCATCACCAGGGTGCAAAAATGGTGTCCCCTCTGCCACGTACCTCTCCACCTGCTTACCTGCAGTCAAGCCAGCACCTGCCAGGGAAAGGCAGAAGGCCTGAGCTGAGGGAAGAGGTGGCCACACTCCACCCCACTCCTGGTACCTCTGCCCCCCGCCACTCAGGCTCCTGGGCTCCCTGCTGGACGCCAGCCACCTGCCTGGTGCTGTTCTGCAGCCTAGGAAGTGCCCACGTACAGAAAGCACCTTCCTGGGTCTGGTGCAATAGCTCAGCCAGAAAATCCTTCAACTTGCGGCATCAGCATCCCATATGTGTGCCGGCTCAAGTCTCAGCTGCCTCACTTCCCATCCGGCTCCCTGCTCTTGGCCTGGGAAAGCAGTGGAGGACGGCCCAAAGCCTTGGGACCCTGCACCCGCGTGGGAGACCCAGAAGAAGCTCCTGGCTCCTGGCTTTGAATCAGCTCAGCTATGGCTGCTTCTTCCATTTGGGGAATGAACCACTCAATGGAAGAAAGATCTTTCTGTCTCTCCTTCCTTCTCTGAAAAAAAAAAATCTTCCTTTCCAATTAAAAAAGTATTTGAAAACATTTTCCCAGATATTTGAAGATTTAATCTGCGATTTATTGAAGTTGTTAAATCCCTAAGTATTTCTTAGGCACATTCTACTTCTCAGGCTTAATGTTTTAAGGATTTATTTGTTTTATTTGAAAAGTAGAGTTACAGGGCCCGGCGCGGTGGCGCAAGTGGTTAAGTCCTCGCCTTGCACGCCCGGGATCCCATATGGGCGCCGGTTCTAATCCCGGCAGCCCCGCTTCCCTTCCAGCTCCCTGCCTGTGGCCTGGGAAAGCAGTTGAGGACGGCCCAAAGCTTTGGGACCCTGCACCCGCGTGGGAGACCCGGAAGAGGCTCCTGGCTTCGGATCGGCATAGTATCGGCCCGTTGCGGCTCACTTGGGGAGTGAATCATCGGATGGAAGATCTTCCTCTCTGTCTCTCCTCTCTGTATATCCGCCTTTCCAATGAAAAATAATAAAAATAAATCTTTAAAAAAAAAAAAAGAAAAGTAGAGTTACAGAATCAAAGAGACTGGAAGACAGAGAGAGAGAGAATCTTCTGTTCCTGTACTCCCCAGTGGCTGCAGGGCTGAAGCCAGGAACCAGGAGCTTCCTCCAGGTCTCCCACGTGGGTGCAGGGGCCCACGCACTTGGGTCATTTGCTGCTGATGTCCCAGGCCAAAGCAGGAAGCTGAATCAGAAATGGATGAACTGAGATTTGAACCCTTGCCCACACGGCAGTCAGTGCTCCAGGTAGTTTATTCTGTAATGCCACGGTGCTGGCCCCAAGACATCATTTTTTAACTCAAAGAAAAAATTAGGTACAGCACACACTTACCGAGATGGCTTCAGCAGTAATGAGAAAGCGGAGAGAAATGGCCTCACTCTCCTGCTGGTCCCCTGGGACACCCCTTCCTGCAGCAGGACGAGGTAACGGCTCGGGGTGGGCAAGGCTCCAGTCTGGGCGGCCACCAAGGCTCGACCTCAGAGTCTGTCACACGGGCACTGCCCCCAGCCCCAGAGTGCCAAGACCTCGGACTCCACAAACCAGGCATCAGATGTCCCAGGGGCCTCGAGCCTATGCCCAGGACCCAGTGAGAGGCAGCCCCTTGGGATACGCAGAGTCTGAACCCCCTACTCACTGGGGGAGCCCCTGAGTGCACACAGACCATGTGGTGCCGAGGGCAGGGAGCTCATGTGTGTGTGGGGGGGGGGGGGCTGCACAAGGGGACCAGCCCAAGAGCTCAAGTTCTGTGAAGACCCTGCCTGTCCCCAACCCCGCTGCTGGGAAGTCAGCACCTCCTGCCGCCCCAGCTGGGTCCCTCCTGGGGCAGGGCGAGCCCCTGGTTCTCAGCTGTGTATTGACGTGGGGAGCCAGCCAGGGTTGGGGGCCAACATGCTGCTGCAGACTCAGAAATGGCCATAGGGCCGAGCAAGGATCGGCCTCCCCTAACCAGGGTGTCCTGAACCTCCGGCCTGCACAGAGGTGGCCTTAGGTGAACACAGCGGGCTCCAGGACAGGCAGGACCAACCCAGAGCCTCCACAGCCTGGGCTGGGGGCAGTGGAGGTCCCCACGCCTGTTCACAGCCTCTGACCCCTTGGCCAGGGCCATGGCTGTAATCGCTGGGCCCAGGTTGGCTCTTCGAAGCCTTGTCCACCACCCTGGGCAGGGTAACTCTGTGTTTAGGATGCAGAGCAACATGGTGAGGGCATCCTCGGGTCTGGGGGGCGGGGCGGGGCTGCTGGAGTTCAACATGAGAGATGTAGACAGAGTTGAGAGAGAGAGGACAACCACTACAAACTCCCAAGGAGCTAAAGGGGAAAACAAAGAAACACAGGGCATCCGAAGACACAGGCAGTGGACACCAGAGCCAGGAGGGGGCTCTGGGCACCAGTGAGAGACCCTTGATGCCATGAGACTCTCGGGGCAGTGGCCAACAGAAGCACCTAGCCCAGACAGGACTCCACAGACACTGCCCACGGTGGGGACCCGAGTAGGTTCCAAGGGTCACACTGCCTCCTGTGGGTCCGAGCCAGGGTCCTGGGCAGGGGCTGCCACCGGCCTGGCTTGGGAGGTTCTCACGCATGGTGGTCAAGTGCAGTTCTCCCCGCCAAGGACTGGGAGGTGGGAGGTGAAGCATAGCCGACGGAGAGCTGAGTGTGCAGCCTGGAGCACATCGGGGTGGGGTTCCTCTGTGGGTTCTCTTCTGCATCTGCTGGCTGTGAGCTGGGTGGAAGCTGTGACCCTGCCAAGGTCACCACCCTGGGACATTCACCTGGCCACGGGTAGCAGATTCTCCTGGGAGAAGCCTGGACTGAGGGCTGGACTCTGTGGCCCGAAACACCGGGCTGCTTCGGAGCCCACGTGCTGTGCTGCTCTCTCCCCTGGGCAGAACTAGGGCCCCGGGCACAGAGCAGCCCGTATGGGGGGGGCTCTGGGTGAAGGGGTGGTGGGCATGGAATGTCTGAGCCTGCTACTGGGTGTAGGCTATGAGGGCGGCCAGCGGTGTGGGTGGTCACAGCCATAACTGTGGCACACACGAAACACACACAGTTACTTGAGACCACAGCCAGGCCACGTGCATCACAGCCGGCGTCTTGCTGCTGTCACACTGAGCTGCTGATCAGCAAGGCATGTCCCCGGGAGATGGCCCTGCCGGGGACACCGTGCTTGCTCCATGTGGATGCTGAGAAACTACCCTGGTGCTAGAGGACCATGGCTTTACTTCCCACCCTGGTGACCTCTGACCTAGCATTATCATTATTTACCCAAGAAAGCATGAATGGATGTTTGAAGGGAGATGCTGTGTGGTCTTAAAAGAAAGAAGACATGAAATAGAATTAAACTCACACGCATGCTGGTAGGACTAAGCACCTGTTGGGGAGCTGGCTTGGTGGGGTGTACCCTGTCCAGGCCGGGGTGTCTGTCAGTGGGCCTGGGGGTGGATCCGTCCTACGACTGCAGCCATCAGCGCTGGGTGCTGGGCGGGGGGTCAGGGCAGGAAGTGGGAAGACCTGGGCCGCTGCCACAGCCACCACTGCACACGGGAGCCAGGGCCGCTGCCACCACTGCACAAGGGAGCCAGGGTCGCTGCCACAGCCACCACATACACGGGAGCCAGGGCCGCTGCCACCACTGCACACAGGAGCCAGGGCCGCTGCCACAGCCACCACTGCACATGGGAACCAGCTGTGGATTTCCTAGTGGGGGGTCTGTCGGTGTCCACCCAACTGGGCAGCTACGAGAACCAGAGCTGAGGACAGCACCTGATGGCGTGTGCCTGATGGGGGTTCTGGAAGGTTGCTTCAGCCAGGCCAAGGCACCTGCTGGTGGGCATGAGAGTTGGGTCTGGGGGTAGGCCCCCACTCCCATATGGACACCAGAGCCAGGGGAATGGTCTAGAAGGGGCTCAAGGGGTCACCCTACATAGGCCATTTTACCTGCTGGTGAGTGTGAGAGCTGGGGGTGGACCAGATCAGACCACTGCCCTTGCCAGGCCTCCCTGAACTGGGGCTGGGGGCTAACTTGGCAGGGGCTTTAGAGGGGCCCCCTTATTATGCAAAAGCATGTGCAGAAATGTCCAGGAGACAGGGCAAACCACCGCCAGGACCAGGCTGCTGCACCCAGTGAGGAACGCTAGAACCAGAGCTGGGGGCCAGCTGGGCAGGGTGACTGGTCAGGAGTGGGCCCCAGAACTGCATACGTGCCTTGGGCCAAAGGGATCCCCAGTGTCAGGAAATACCATGGACGTGTGGTCCAACCGCGGAGCACATGCTGGGGCTGGCCAGCCCCGCTGAGGACGAAGGAGGAAGGACGGACACAGATACACGGGCCTCTGACCAACAGAAGAGCTCAAGTGCCTCTGCAAAGGATGGAGCAACTCAGACCAAGTCACAGGGAAAGCACCCAGGCCTGGGGACACTGCAGGCAGACGCGGACACCAACAGGCCTCAGAACTTACACAGGAGGGACGGATGGAGTGTGTGACTTACATGACTCCAGGAGGACATCCCCCATCCCCCAGCATTAACGGGGGCTGACAACAAGGAGCACCCGCCCCCACTCCCATATGGACACACTCTCACCTTCCTCCCCTCCCTTCCTGCCCCATCTTACCTGAGGCCTGCATGGGTCTGCAGCCCCTGTCCCCGGCCTCGTAATGATCATTAGGGGAAAAAAAAAATCAATGATTGAAAGTACATTCGCTCGTAACTTCTTAGCAAGTGACAGCTCAGACCCACGAACAGCAAGAGCAGAAGAGCAAAGAAAACCTCGTGCCTGCTCCAGTAGGTCCAGTGCTGGGACGGGTGGCCGGGCCATCGGGGCAGCGGCCACTGGGTGTGGGTCAGGAGGCCCTGAAGGCATGCTCGCTCTGGCCACTGCTTGGGGCCTCGGGGTGGGCAAGTGTCCCCACCGACACACACTCAGTGAAACATTCTGATGGGAGCCGCGTGTTGCTTTGCAAAACACGCGTGCAAGAGCTCAGAGCAGCCCTGTGCTGGGTCACTGACGGCAAATGAACAAGCCGGGAGCTGGTGCGGCCAAGCGGGGCGACACACGCCAGGAGAGGCGGAGCTGGCGGCCTGCGAGGTGGGGGGACAGCAGGGTCCCCCACGCACCGATCGTGGGGAGTCTGAACGTAGGGATGAAACGCTGAGATCAAGAACTGCATCCCGAGTATTCCAGCCTGTGGTTCACACACGGCACCCTGGCCCGGGCAGCCTGAGGATTTTAATGTTATCACTTTTTTCTTTTTAAGAAGATTTATTCACTTACTTGAAACTTGGAGCTGCAAACAGAGAGAGAGAGAGAGAGAGAGAGAAAGCTCCCGTGCACTGGCTCACTAGAGCAGGGGCCAGGAGCTCTGTCTTAGTCTCCCACATGTTGCAGGAGCCAAGCACTCGAGCCATCCTCTGTCCTTTCCCAGGGCTTTTAGCACAGAGCTGGATTGGAAGTGGAGCAACTGGGACTTGAATCGGCACTCATATGGGATGCCAACGCTGCAGGCGGTGGCTTTTCTCACCATGCCACAGCACCGCGCCCTAACTTTTATTTTTTGGTCAGTCCACGAATCTGTGCATTACTGGGAGGGGCACCCTGTGATGTGGTGACACAGGTACAAGTTGTGTGATGTGCGATCATTCAGTCTCTGGCTTTAAAAAACAAACCTCTGTGCCTCTGGGTTAGCTGGAGTCCCCTGCGGTGTGCGAGCTGGACCGCTCTCACACTTGCAAGGCTGGTAGGCTGCCACCCCTCCATGCTCGGGTGCTCTGCCCTCTGCTGTGCTGTGGTGTCGTCATTTGTCACAATCAGCCGTCAAACACCCCCTTCCTCCGGCCGCCTCCATGGCATACAGCCCTCCTTCGCTCCGTGCTTCCTCCACTGCCGTGTCCTACGCGTGAAGCACCCGGCGTGCTCAGCGTCCTCAGACGCCGCCCTCACAGGAGAAGGCTCTGGCCCGCACCTGTGGCAGGGTGCAGAGGAGGGGAGGGCTTCGTGGCGGTCCTTGCGAGTGGGCCTTTCTTCTCCCCGAGACAATGGGCTCCTTGAGCCCGGAGACAATACCTACTCGTGGCTTATCCTTCCCACAATGCCTGGCACTCGGCCAGTGGCCAACACCCGCCGGGCGCCCTGGCACCGGCCAGCTGGCTGAGCCGAGGAACAGGGAAGGCTTAAGGGTCACAGATTCTGACCAGACTGGGACGCACCAGGCGGACGAGCCAGATCCCCCAGCCGCCTCTCGGTGGCGTCTGCACACCCCTGCGCAACCCTCCCTCTCGCAACCCACTTCTTCCACAGGGGAGAGGGGCCACACTCGGAGATTCTGGACTTCAGCGTCTGCCATGTGGGAGACCTGGGAGTGCATCCCCACTTCCCACGGGAGGAAGCAGCTGCTTGGATCCCTGGAGACCCGGCCGGAGCTCCTGGCTCCTGGCTTCAGCTTGGCCCAGCCCTGGCTGTGGCAGGCATCTGGGCGGTGGACCCAAGGGTGAGAGACTTGCTTTTCTCTCTTCTGCATCTCAGATACATGAACAACCTCACCATTTATTTTTAATAAAAATATCTGGCTTTCAAAAGACCCAGAGCAGACCCTGGGTGGGCAACGCAGCCTTTGGTCGTGACCGTCCGGGCATGCACCGTTTCGAGCATGCGGAAGCAGCAGTGAGAACGAGCGGATGCCGTGGCATTTTCTTTGTTGTTGGCCTTTGCTTTTCCAGTTCCCCAAGGGCTGGCTGCCGGGAACGTCCACAGTGTGCTGGGATGGGCACTTCCAGAACATTCCCCTTCCTCCAGCTAGCCTGGGTCTTGGTGGGAGAAGGGATGTGATTTCAGAGTGGGAGCCTTGTGGCGCCATAAGCTCCCTTGAAGAACTAGCAAGGGTTTGCTATCAGAGCGGAGGCCAGCTTGGCCGTCCACCTGCATTTTGTTGATTAGTGGCCACTTACGGAGGGTGACCTGGGGTGGAGCTGGGTGGGCTGCAGTAGGGGCTGAGTTGCACGCCGAGTGGCACCCACTTCACTCCAGGAACATTCTACCCTCCCCATGCACCTGGGCTCAGTGGGCATGCTGCTGCCCCCGGAGCACGGAGCTGGGTAGTCCTGCATGGCAGCCGGGTCCACACCTTGTGTCACCAAGGAAATGCTGTCCAGGGCTCCCAGGGCACAGAGGCCCACAGCTGTGCCCTCCTCCTCCTGTGGACCCAAAGCTGTCCTTCAAACGGCAGAAGTGGGGACCCAGACAGGGTCTTCTGAGGAAAACATTTGTTTACTTATTTGATAGGCAGAGGTATGGAGTCAAAGAGAGAGGTGGGGAAACACAGAGAGATCTTCCATCCATTGGTTCACTCCTGAAATGGCCACATGGCAGGAGCTGGGCCAGGTGGAAGGCAGGAGCCAGAAGCTTCATCTGGATCCCCCACATGGATGTCCTTGGGCTGTCCTCAGCTGCTGTCCCAGGAGCACTGGATGGGAAGTGGAGCAGTTAGGACTTGAACTGGGGCCTGTATGGGACGGTGGTGCTGCAGGAGTGGCTTTACTTGCAATGCCATGCTACTGTTCCCTTCCTCAGAGTCTTGGCTCCCAGCCAGCATGGTCAGCAAAGGCTCAGACATCAGAGCATGGTGGCATACCTGTAGGAATAAAGCAGCCAGCAGGGAAGTGGCCGGCACCTCTAGGCTTCGGGAGAGGCCTGGGAACTGCGGCAGCGGTGGCTGTCCTCGGGTCCCCAGGCTCTCAGCACCCATGGGCCTGAAGGCCAAGGCCAGGGTCCACAACAGGGAGTAGGGGGTGGGGTGGGAGCATCTTCGGGGGACGGTGCCCCTCCAGGGTGAAGGTGTTCTGCTGCCTCATCCTTTGGGTCCAGGGTGGAGAGGGGCTCTAAGTCCTGGGGACTGTCCTCTACTGCCCCCCCAGGTTAACCACGTCAGAGCTCCCCCAGTGGCCCAGCTCAAGCCCCATGGACAGATCCCAAGCTACCATGTAGCCGGTGGGTCAGGGCTGGACCATGTGAGTGGAGGAAGGCGACCCTTCATGCTGTTCCCAGGATTCCTGGCAGGAAGCAAGGGGTGGTTGGCTTCCGAGGACACACTGCCCCTCCCCGCCGACCCTGTGTACCTGGCCTGGAGGCCTCTTAGATCACCCGTGAGCGGCAGGCAGTGGCCAGCCAGGTCTTGCCTGGGACAAAGCCGTGTCTCTGCACGTCCACAATGGCACGGTCTGGGGTCCGGCTGCTGCAGGATTATTCACGGTCAGAGTTGGAAACGTCCTGCATGACCCCTCAGGAGCTGGTGTTGGGGCCCAGCAGGGTGGGCAGCACACGTGACGTGACACCCCCACGTTGAAGTGCCCAGCTTTGAGTCTTGTCTGCTTCCCACCCAGCGTCCTGGGAGGCAGCAGGGGATGGCTAGGCCGTTGGGTCCCGGATGCTCGTGTCGGGGAGCTGGGTGGAGGCTTGGGCTCCTGGCTTTGGCTCTCGAGGCAGTTGAGGGGATGAGTCAGTAGAAGCAGGATCAATCCCTCTCTTATTTGCTCACTCTTGTTCTCTGCTGTTCTGCCTTTCAAATCAATAAAAGTAAATAACTGATTTTTTAAAGAGTATGAATCACCTGCGTATCCAGAAGCAGCGGGCAGCTCTGGGCTGGGGTTGGGGGGCTCAGAGCAGGCTGAGGGTGGGCACAGCTGGGGGGCAGGAAGCTCCCTTCCCTCCACTTCTCAGCTCCTCCAGCCTTCTCCGGCTGCATCTGCACCTGTTAACCTGATGGCTTTCAGAGTTGGCCATGAAGCAGAGACGGGGAGCTCTGGGGCTTTCAAATCCAGAGCCTATCCTGGGTCACTTGGGGCTGCCTCTGCGCGGCAGGTGTGTGACGCCTGCGTATCTCCCTCCACTGCAGAGCTGCCCCCCTTGGCTTTACTCCATCGCCCAGAAGGCACCTGCTTTACTCGGGGTCTGCCACGCTCGGCCCAAGGCTGCGCATCCATGAGTTATGCAGGAGGAGTGTGTTGGCGTGTTCAAGCATGGACAAGCACGCGGGGTGGAGCTGTGGGCCTGGGTCATGGGGACCGAGTTTGCCACAGCTCTCTGTGCCGCAGGGACACAGTGAATCCTTTGCGGTGGCCTCCCTTGCGTGGGCTGCTCCCTGGCTCTGGGTGTCCTCTGGGATGCCAGCTGAGCACGCACAGCCCAGCCCCCCGGGAGGGAAACGGCACCTGCTTCCCCCAGATGAAGGAAGGGCCCGCCTGGACCTCTTAGGATGGGGGATCTCCACAGAGACCCACGCCGGGCAGCCTTCACGTGGCCGCCCTGTGCCTCCGATCCCACTCACGAGGCAGCCCAAGCACCCTGTGCAAACGCTGCAGCTCAAAACACGCCCACTGGCTTCTCTGCGCTTGCGAGTGTGACATCGCTTGTATTGACACACACAAAGAGCTGACACTTGATGGCTAGGTTTTCCGCCTCGATTAAACATTTTGAAAGGTTTTTTTTTTTTTAAGTTACAAAAAAAAATCATTGGAGTGGAAAAAAAAATCTAGACTTGCTGCAGGTTCAAATGCCAGCCTGGATGGGGTGACATTAACACTCCTACTTTTCAGAGGCAGAAAGATCGCTCAACACTTAGGGACATGTGTGTGTGAGAGGTGTGCTGTGTTGTCATCAGCCTTGACGTGTGTGTGTGTGTGTGTGCCTGTGTGTGTGTGTGAGAGAGGTGTGCTGTGTTGTCATCAGCCTTGACGTGTGTGTGTGTGTGAGAGGTGTGCTGTGTTGTCATCAGCCTTGACGTGTGTGTGTGTGTGTGAGGTGTGCTGTGTTGTCATCAGCCTTGACGTGTGTGTGTGTGCCTGTGTGTGTGTGTGTGAGGTGTGCTGTGTTGTCATCAGCCTTGACGTGTGTGTGTGTGTGTGTGTCTGTGTGTGAGAAGTATGCTGAGTGAGCCGTGAGCAAGCAGAGTTGACACAGCGTGCGTGTGTATGCCGCTGTTGTAATGTCTGAGTTCACACTTGCTGACATGGTTGAACACCCGTGTGTGTGTTGGATGTATGTGACTCCTCTGGGAACGCCCTGTTCACATACACCTTGCACACTGTCGTGTCGGGCTGCTCTTTGTTATGAGGTCATAGGAAGCACCTGGCTGATTCCTGCGTCCTACCCAGACTAGCATTCAAAAACCACGATCCTTTCACAGCATTTCCACCTGAATGAAGGTGACTGAGCTCTCAGACTTGCTAAAACGCATGGGAACAACCTCCCCAGATCTTGGAGAGGCCTTGGAACCACCCGCTCGATCGCTGCAGCCCTTCTAGGATTGTTTGAGCTTTGGGATCACGTTTTGGGTCCTTCATCCCGGTGTGGCTCTCAGGGTGCCTGGATGAAGTTATGTGGGGTCTATCTTCTGCTCTCTCACTTCTCCTGCCTTCCCCTCCTCCCACATAGCTGCTCATCTGAGCCAAGGGTCACCTGTGCAGTGCTCCTACAAGTCCACACATGAGGGCTGTTCCCAGGAACGACAGCCACCTACACCACCGCTCAGGGCTTCCTGATCTGAGCACCACTCCAGGCAGGAGTGAGGTCCCCCTGGGCAGGACTGTGGTCCCCCTGGGCAGGAGTGAGGTCCCCCTGGGCAGGAGTGAGGTCCCCCTGGACAGGAGTGTGGTCCCCTTGGGCAGGACTGTGGTCCCCCTGGGCAGGGTGTGGTCCCCCTGGGCAGGAGTGTGGCCCCCTGGACAGGAGTGAGGTCCCCCTGGGCAGGAGTGAGGTCCCCCTGGGCAGGAGTGTGGTCCCCCTGGGCAGGACTGTGGTCCCCCTGGGCAGAACTGTGGCCCCCTGGGCAGGAGTGAGGTCCCCCTGGGCAGGAGTGTGGTCCCCTTGGGCAGGAGTGTGGTCCCCTTGGGCAGGAGTGAGGTCCCCCTGGACAGGAGTGAGGTCCCCCTGGGCAGGAGTGTGGTCCCCTTGGGCAGGAGTGTCCCTTTTCAGCCCTGTAGGAGGTGTTGATGACACTGCCCGCCAGCTGAAGTGCACCCTGACCTGGTGGGCTCTGGGTCACAGCCACCATAAACAGGTGCGGCAGCTTCATCTTGAAAATTCCTCAGGGCAGTGACCTAGCCCGCTTCTGTGCAACACCCGAAGGGCACACATTCTTCTCGTTCTTGGCTGTGGAAGTGTTGGGCTCTGCTCTGGCTGCTGTGCCCGAGCCTGCTGGGACCCGCTGGGGTAGTGTGGGGGATTGGAATTCTCTTGGGCTTCTCCATGCAGGAAGCACCCTGCAGGCCCCGGGAGGCTGTGTGGGGAGCAGTCGGCCCACGGGGCTTCTTCTGTCTCCTCGCCACCCTTCACCTTCCTCATTGTTCTTTCTGAGCTTTTCACGTTGGAAGCTTTGCTCATGGTTTTTCTATCTGCTCTGAAGAACTCTTTAAGGGGTTTGCATGGCTCTTTAAGACACTCACAGGGCACTTTAGGGGCGGCAGCGGGGACCCCCACGTCCCGAGTCTGGGTTTGATCCCAGCTTTCTGCGGGTGCACGTGCCAGAGGCAGCAGGTGAGGGCTGGAGAACTGGGTCTGTCAATCCTGTGGGAGGCCCAGGTGGATCCTGGGGTCCTGGTCTCCTCTGTGGGCATTTAGGGGGATGAACCCGGGGCTGGGAGATCTCCGTCCTGACTCGGGAGCCAGAGGGAACTTACCCGCCCCCAGGCTGCCTGTCTCCCGGTGGTCTTTTGTGCACCTATTGCTGATTTAGCCACAGGCACATGAGGTCAATGAGAGCGGGCTTCCACAGTTTGCGTCAATTGGGCTCAATGTATGTGATTCGCCTAAGGGACACCTGTGGCCTCTCGCGTCCCAGAGACCGCCGGGGTCCACCTGCGTCCTGGAGCCTCTTTCGTTGGGTGATGCTCTAATCCCAGAAGCAGGAGGCCCAGGAAGGATGCCTCCCCAGGGAAGGGTGCTGTCCTGCCCGTGTCTTCCAGGGCTCAGTGGTCTGCCGCAGGACCCTGAGCGATGGCCGCCAGTGTGCTCTGCCTTATATGTGTGGAATATATGTGTGGTGTGCTGCATGAAGTGTGTGTACGTGTGATGTGTGTGGTACGTGCCTGTGGTGTGTGCATGTGTGTGATGTGTGTGGTACGTGCCTGTGGTATGTGCATGTGTGTGTGATGCGTGTGGTACGTGCCTGTGGTGTGTGCATGTGTGTGATGTGTGTGGTACGTGCCTGTGGTGTGTGCATGTGTGTGTGATGCATGTGGTACGTGCCTGTGGTGTGTGCATGTGTGTGTGATGCGTGTGGTACATGCCTTAGTGTGTGCATGTGTGTGATGTGTGTGGTACGTGCCTGTGGTGTGTGCATGTGTGTGATGTGTGTGGTACGTCCCTGTGGTGTGTGCATGTGTGTGATGTGTGTGGTACGTGCCTGTGGTGTGTGCATGTGTGTGATGTGTGTGGTACGTGCCTGTGGTGTGTGCATGTGTGTGTGATGCGTGTGGTACGTGCCTGTGGTGTGTGCATGTGTGTGCGTGATGTGTGTGGTGTGGTACGTGCCTGTGGTATGTGCATGTGTGTGTGATGCGTGTGGTACATGCCTTAGTGTGTGCATGTGTGTGATGTGTGTGGTACATGCCTGTGGTGTGTGTGCCTGTGTGTGTGATGTGTGTGGTACGTGCCTGTGGTGTGTGTGCCTGTGTGTGATGTGTGTGGTACATGCCTTAGTGTGTGCATGTGTGTGATGCGTGTGGTACGTGCCTGTGGTGTGTGCATGTGTGTGATGTGTGTGGTACGTGCCTGTGGTGTGTGCGTGTGTGTGATGTGTGTGGTACGTGCCTGTGGTGTGTGTGTGTGTGATGCGTGTGGTACGTGCCTGTGGTGTGTGCGTGTGTGATGTGTGTGGTACGTGCCTGTGGTGTGTGCATGTGTGTGATGTGTGTGGTACGTGCCTGTGGTGTGTGCATGTGTGTGATGTGTGTGGTACGTGCCTGTGGTGTGTGCATGTGTGTGGTGTGTGGTACATGCCTGTGGTGTGTGTGTGTGTGATGTGTGTGGTACGTGCCTGTGGTGTATGTGGTGTGTAATGTGTGTAGCATACAGTGTGAGAGTGTTGTACGTGGTGTATGTGTGCTGTGTTGTGTGTAGCGTGGTTGGGCTGTGTTACACGTGGTATGTGTGTAGCGTAGTGTGTGGGAGCTGTGTAGTGTGTGTCGTACATGGTGTGTGTGTGTAGTATGTAGTACTGTGATGCGTGTAGTGGGTGTAGTGTTGCTGTTGTATGTGGTATGCATATAGCATGTAGTACATTGCTGTGTTATATGTAGCGAGTGTGGTGGGTATGTGTTGTATATAGTGTGTGTCATGAGTGTCACGAGTCTTCTGTGACTCAATAAAAAAGCAGAGTAGTTCCCAAGCCAACACATCGGCAGCAAAGTCGAGCCTCGTGTTTTGAACAAGCCTTGGGTTGGCAGCCAGGAGAATGGCTTCTCATGTCCCTGAACAATTCCTGGGCCTTCCTGGGAGGCAGAGCTCACGCTGTGATGCCATCAGGCTGGTGGTGGGAAAAGAGACAGATGGGGCCCAGGATGGAGCCGCAGCGGGGCCCAGGCCCCCGAGCGCCTGGCTGGGCTCCACTGCAAGGCAGACCGCGGCCAAGCCCAGCATCGTCAATGAAGAACTCCTTTACAACCGAAGGTGGCCGGGGCTCCACTTCACTGCTCACTGACTGCTCCTGTGACCTGTGCTTTCACCACGGGCACCTGGTGGAGGAAACGCCCCAGTAAGGACCGTGGGTCGCCCTGCACACCTCCTGCTGCTGCCCTGCTCTGGATGCGGCGCTGGGAACCTGAGACCAGCTGATGGCGGGGGATTCTACAAGCTGCGTGCGTGTCCCTCAGCAGGCAGCTAGCCACTGAACCACAGGCAGCATTCTCAGGCTTCTGACTCCAAGTCAGGCTTCCTGAATCTTCCTGTTTGCCTCCTCTCGTGGTTACTTAGCAACACAGGAAGCAGCTTCTTGCTCAGGTAAACTGGGGGGTGAGCAAAGCAATGGATCCCAAAGATGGAAATCCAAACCCTTTCCAGGCAGGAGGGAACGTTCGGTGCAGTCCGCTCCAGGGAGGCCGGCTCCAGGCACAGGGAACTCACACCTATTGGAGGAAGGGTGTGGCATCGTTGATCTTTTTCCGAAATGAGAGAAGGCTTGTCCAGGGTGGCCTGTGTGGATGGGGAAACTGTTGGCAGCAGACTTAGTGCCCGGGCACCAGGGGATGCGGGGTGCCTTACTGCGCTGCCAACTCCAGGGAAGCTCACGTGGTGACTGGAACAACATTCAGATGATGTGGCCACGCATTCATGCTGAGGATAAGATGATGTGGCTAGAACGATCCCACAGCGATTAGAAGAAAACGAGCTGTTCCCGTCTCCCTGCCCCACACTTCACTGCGCTGTGCCATCCAAGAGAGCGTTGCGGGGGGGTCGTGTTCCAGCACCCCAGCTCTGCAGAAACTGTGGATGCACCAGGGGCAGCGTCAGGGCACAGCGAGTCAAGCTGCCACCTGCCATGCTGGCATCCCATATGGAGCCCTGGCTGCTCTGCTTCGGAACCTGTTCCCTGCCCCTGTGACTGGAGAAGCAGCAGAGGATGGCCCGGGTGCTGGGGCTCCTGGTGTCAGTCTTGTGCAGAAGGCTGGATGTCAGCCTGGCGCAATAGCACAGTGGTTAAAGACCTCGTCTTGCACGCGCCAGGATCCCATATGGGCGCCGGTTCTAATCCCAGCGGCCCCTCTTCCCATCCAGCTCCCTGTCTGTGGCCTGGGAAAGCAGTCGCGGACGGCCCAAAGCCTTGTGATCCTGCACCTGTGGGAGACCTGGAAGAGCTCCTGGCTCCTGGCTTCAGATTGGCTCAGCTCCAACTGTTCTGGCCACTTGGGGAGTGAACCATCAGATGCAAGATCTTCCTCTCTGTCTCTCCTCTCTGTATATCCGCCTTTCCAATAAAAATAAATAAATCTTTAAGAAAAAGAAGAAGAAAAGGCTGGGCGTTGAGCCGGGAGCTCCATGCGAGACTCCCACGTGGCTTCCCAGGGGCACCTCTGAGAGAGCATGGGGCAGTCGCAGACATGTGCAAGCGAGACCTGCAGGAGGCAACCCCGCGGGGATGACACATTTTTGGATGACGTGACGAGTCCGTAAGACATCAGACTTCCCCCAGTGTGCTTGCAACCCCACAGCTTGTAGCAGAGGGAAAACAGTGGGTTGTGATCCTGGTGAAAAGCCAGCCACCTCCCGACACGAGGGACCTCAGCCAGCCTGCTTATGCCAACCCGAGGGGGCAAGAGCTGTCCTGCAGCTGGGTGTTCTCTCAGAAACCACATTCCCAACGGACACTTGAACGGAGGCATCTTTGACCAGCCGTCTTCCCGGCTCAGGCCTCTGAGTCCCCTCCCCCACCATGGCTGTTAATTACCCAATAGCTTATCCTCCGTGGGGACTTCCCAAACCTTGGCAGGTTCTGACTCTTCCGGGCAGGGAACCAGCGCACTGGCCCCACCGTCCGCCCTGCTGATCAGGGTGTGGGTGCTGGCTGAATGTTCTCAGCTCAGCTGACAACTGAAAGGATTGCTCTGCTGGGTAAGGAGATGGACACTGCCTCCTCCACCTTCCCCCAGCCCTCCTCTTCCTCCTCCTCTCCTCCACCTTCTCGTCCTCCTCTGGCAGGAGCTTCCTGCTGACAGGGGACTCTGGCCGGGCGGTCTCCATCCACCCTGGTCATATAGGAGTTCAGACGCCAGCGCAGCATGCAGCCTCTGCCTCCAGGATTGCCCAGTTGTCCAGCACTAGCCTTGTGCCCCCCACAACGCCATCCTGCCTGGCTCTCAGCTCCCCTCCGCCCTCGCTGCCTGCCTCACCTCCTTGGTCCCCAGAGCTCCGGCCCCAGCTCCGGCCCCAGCTGCAGCCCACCCTGTGGGTGCCATTGGGCTGCCATGGCCCCCCGCACCTTTGTCACAGAGGGCAGGGAGAGCGTGGACTGCTGCAGCTCTTGGGGGTCACCATGACTGCACCCCACCTCGCAGAGGCTGCAGGCTGAGGTTGGCATCTCCTGTCCCTGCAGCCTTATGAGAGCTTGCCACCCTGAGCACCAGCCCTCGTGCCCGTGAACAGTGCCGTCGATGGAAGAAGCAAAACTGGGCTTCGACTGGCTGGGCTGGGAGCAGCCCCATGTGTGGATGGGACCGTGCCGGTGATGTTCTGCGGGCTCTGGCAGCGCAGGTGCAGCCTGGGGCCTGACTCCAGGGCTCCCGGCTGCAAGAGTCCCTCCTCCAGGACCTGAGCAGGACTCTGGTGAAGGTGCTAACACACAAGGTTTTGAACAAGCCAGGAACTTCTTCCAGGTCTCCCATGTGGGGGCAGGGTCCAAAGGCTTTGGGACATTCTCCACTGCTTTCCCAGGCCACAAACAGGGAGCTAGATGGGAAGTGGAGCAGCTGGGACTCACTGGTACCCGTATGGAATGCTGAAGCCACAGCTGGAGGCTTAGCCTACTATGCCCCAACACTCTAGGTTTTAAAGTTAGGGTTTCTACGGTTCCAACTTGGAAGGGGATGTTGTTCCACAGGGTGCCTTACCTGCAGGCTGCGTGGCTTGGCTCTGGAACTCACAGCCAGGAGCCTGGGGTCGCTGCACTGCCCACTGCACGGGCCTTCCCATGTGCAGCTGACCAACCATGGGACAGTGGGCGCTAGTCCCCAGCTCCTCGGGACACCATAGCCCACAGGTGTCCGAGTCCCTTAACGAAGAGTATCTGCATCCCAGCAGAGCACGTGGCCTCGGCGGCTGTCAACCATTTCCAGGGGGCTCCTACCTCCCAGCCTGGCAGGGGCAAGGAGTAGTTGGTCAGGGCAGCTCAGTGTGTAGTACGGAAGCAGTCACTTCTTCCACACATTCATTTCCAGCTTGACAGAGTCCATGGACGGGATGTATGCAGTTTTCCATTGTCAGGGTCTGATTCAAAATGGCCTCCCCAAATGGTTGCGACAGCCAGAGCTTAGCTAACCAGAAGCCAGGAGCCTGGGGCTTCTTCTGGATCTCCCATGAGGGTGCAGGGGTCAAGGGAGTTGGGTGATCCTCTTCCGCGTTCCCAGGAGCATTAGCAGGGAGCTGGGTGAGAAGTGGAGCAGCTGGGCCTCCTCCCTCTCTATGTCACAACCCCGACCGCAGGTTTGATGGATGGCAGCCATGTTCATTGTTGCTTCCGTGGCAGCCCCTGCCGGCTGGAGCAGACGCACAAGAACCCCTGGCTGGCCTCCGCAGAGTGGATCCCAGCACCACCTGGCCACTGGGGTCCTGCGTGGGCAGCCAGCCAGGACGGGGTAGCGGCTCTGTGAGGGAGGCCTCGTGGCCCACCACGCCGTCTCCGGCTTCCTCGCTCGGCCACGAGGAATTCACGGGCAGCCGCTTCCTCCATCAGCACCCCCTCGTGGGCTCTGCAAGAAACTCGGTCTGAAGCGGGTCTTTAGTGCGCCTGACTCAGGCCAAAAAATCTTGCATAAAAAACAGCTTGGGAAAAACTGCGTGAGGACGGAGATCCTTGCACGTGTGAGATGTAACCCTGTCTGTGGGTGCGCGGCCGGCCTGTCCAGGCAGCTCCTTCGGAGACTGGAGCCCAGCCAGCCAGGGCAGCGGCCCCACGACCAACAACGGAGCCCGGCTTCTGGCTCGGGTCCCACTGCTATTGCCTTGTCCGTGCATGCACCTGCTGTGAGGCATCAGGGGGCCCACCTCGTCCCCACCCGGTCCAATTCCTCCAGCACCTCCCCCTGTTCTGGTCCCAGCCCCAACCCTTTGCTGAACGGCCTTCCCGAGGCCTCGCGCTGCGGGTGGGCTGTGACCAGGAGCTGCAGCCTGTGGAAGAAAAGCCACAGCTGGAATTGGCGGCTGTGCAGCCCCTGGGCTCCCAGGCCCAGTGCTCCCAGTCTATTGCCTTGGAGTTTAGAGGTGTATCTGTGTCTGGTCTCAGGGCTGTGTGTGTCTGTGTGTGTGTGTCTGGTCTCAGGGCTGTGTGTGTGTGTGTGTGTGTCTGGTCTCAGGGCTGTGTGTGTGTGTGTGTGTGTACACGTGTCTGGTCTCAGGGCTGTGACACCTGCCTTCCCTGTTGGGATGACTGGGGTGACTCCCAGTGTGTGTGTGTGTGTGTGTGTGTGTGTGTGTGTGTGTGGTCTCAGGGCTGTGTGTGTGTGTGTGTGTGGTCTCAGGGCTGTGTGTGTGTGTGTGTGTGTGTGTGTGTGGTCTCAGGGCTGTGTGTGTGTGTGTGTGTGTGTGTGTGTGTGTGGTCTCAGGGCTGTGTGTGTGTGTGTGTGTGTGTGGTCTCAGGGCTGTGTGTGTGTGTGTGTGTGTGTGTGTGTGTGTGTGGTCTCAGGGCCGTGACACCCACTCCCCTGTCAGAATGATTGGGGTTTAACTCCCGGCTCTGCTCCTAGTTCCGGCTTCCTTAGGCCCCACAGGTGGTTCAAACAGATGGATTTCTATCCCTCACAGGGAGACCTGGGCTTCTGAGGTGGGAGCGGTCAGAAGATGGGAGCTTATTCTGTTTAAAAAAATAATTTAGGTGGGACCAGCAAGGTGGCACAGTATGCTGATCCTCTGTCCGTGGTGCCAGCATCCCATATGAGCACCAGTTCGAGTCCCAGCTGCTCCACTTCCCATACAGCTCCTTGTTTGGGGCCTGGGAAAGCAGTAGAGGATGGTCCAAGACCTTGGAGCCTTGCACCCACGTGGGAGATCCAGAAGAGGCTCCTGGCTCCTGGCTTTGGATCAGCTCAGGTCCACCTGTTGTAGTCATTTAGGGAATAAACGTGCTGTTGGATGATCCTGCTGTCTGCCAGCGGCCCCTCACCTAGCTCCTGTCCCGGTTACTCCACCGGGGGGTAGAGAATAACAACCCAGGGGTTTGAAAACAACTGCTCTGGGGGGAAGCCATCCTTTTACGCTGGAATCCCCAGTGGCCATTACTGTTATTTATGCATCAAACTCTTTACATAGCAAGGACCGAGTGATGGACAGACCCCTCCCCACCCATCCCCAGGACACAACCCTGTCCTTCCCAGTGTGGCCAGGGTCCTCATCAGGCAGCAGTGGCCGTCTGTGTTTTAGTGCCCTCAGGCCTTGCAGAACTGGACAGGCCCTGCGGAAGCGGTCATGGGGAAGTTGCCCTGCGCGTCCACTTCACTTCTTGCTTTCCCAGAGCTCGAGGCCAAATCCTTCAGGTCCTCGTGGGTCTCAGCAGACGCATCCCAGTTCTGCCTTGTGGTGACCTCGGGCTGCCCGGCTGAGTGGACAGGCACAGGATGAGCTAGCCAAAGAGGAAGCTGTAAAAGTGGGGGACTGGACATGGGGGCGTGGGGCCCTTGGTCCTGTGGCTCAGCTGGAGCACCCCACTCAAGTCCCCAGTCCTGGATCTTAACTCACGGCTCAGGATGGGGTGCAGCCAGGCGCCCCGGGTGATGCTGTCAGCAGTCTGGCTCCACCCACAGCCTTGTGGTGCACCCCCTGGGCAGGGGCAGGGGCCAAGTTCAGCAAGCTCACTGCGGAAGGCTGTAAGAGGCGCTGTGGCTGTGGGGGTGAGAAATAGGAGAGACTACACAGTCCCAAGAACAGAGACCAGGGCACAACATGGGGGGCACGGCTGCTCTGAGGCCCTCACTCCAGGGCAGCAGATGGGGTGTGGGGTCGGTCATGAGGGATGAGGTTCTGGGAGCTGGGAAGGAGGGGTTTGGAAGGCTGAGAACAGCACACTTGGACTTGGCAGAGCACACAGTCGGACAGACAGGCAGGTGGACAGGTGTCCGTCTTGGCTCCTTCCGAGGTGATGGAGCCGAGGCAAGGACGCCTCCCTCTCTGCGTGTCCTCATCCCTGTGCCCCTGTGGCCATCCTCACAGGCACCTGCACACTTCCTGTCCCCAAGCCACACAGGAAGGGTCAGCAGTGGCCACAGGCAGGCCCTGTTTCCTGACCCTTGAGCTCTCTGGAGTGGAGCACCAAGGCGAGGGATTGTGATTGGCTGTTCCTGGTAGCCATGGTGGCCATGCTCTGTCCTGTGGTTCTTTCCCAGGTGGCCACAGTGGCCAGGGCTGGGCCAGGGGGAAGCCAGCAGCTCCATCCTGGTCTCCCACATAGGTGTAGGTGCCCCCGCACTTGGGCCGGCCTCCACTATTTACCCAGGCACATCAGCAGGGCGCTGGATGGGAAGTGGAACAGCCAGGGCTCGAAATGGTGCCCATACGGGATGCTGGCACCATAGGGGCAGCTTGAGCCACAACACCGTCCCCGACATTTTTTTTAATTAAAAAATGATTTACTCAAGCTTTGCGCAGCGACAGTGTCATAGCCAATGAGGTTTATTCGAGGCTATTGTTCCCTGAAAGCCGTTTCCAAGAATGTTTTACTCAAAATGTGGGGTAACTGGGTGAGCTGGCTACCTTCCACGTGCTGGGACAAACAAAGGGAAATGGTGAAAAGCGACTTCCGCGGTGAGCTCTGGGCTGCCCGAGACTGGGAGGAGACCCATCCTGACTGCCGGCCACAGGCAGTGACCTCACCACCGTCGTGGCCGTGCGCCTGGCACAGAGACGGGTGACAGCACCCCCTTGGCAACAGAGCTGGAGGAAGCGAGGGGCCGGAGGCAGGCACGAGGGAGGTGAGAGGTCGCCCCGGGGCGGGGGCTGTCTCACCCAGGCCCTGGGAAGGCGCCGAGGGGAGCCGTGGGAAGAGAGCTACAGAGAGCAGGCTCCCCGGTTCTCGGCCGACTCCGCGCAGCAGAAAACTAACCAACGGGCCCCAGGGCCGATCAACAGCCCACACCTGAAATGAACTCCAGCAAAACGGGGGTCGTCGAGGACAGGCACGCTGTCCACACAGTGCAACTGGGTTCTGAGGAAAGGGGGGAATGGCAGGGAGCCAACTCTTCCTAGGTCTTAGGAAAGACACCACCATTGGTCCCAGAACCCAAATCCAAGCTCTACGAGAACTGTAAAGCTCTTACCTCGGCAATGTAGTAGCAAAATGGCGTAGACCTACGGGGCCGGTGTGCTGGTGTGGTAGACCAATCCTCCACCTGAGGCCCGGGCATCCCATAGAGGGGCTGGTTCTAGTCCCAGCTGCTCCACTTCTGATACCACTCCCTGCTTGCGGCCTTGGAAAACAGCAGAAGGGGGCCCAAGGGCTTGGGCTGCTGCACCAACAGGGGAAACTTGGAGGAAGCTCCTGGCTCCTGGCTTCCAATTGCCTCAGCTTTGGCCAATGTAGCCATTTAGGGAGTGAACCAGCAGGTGGAAGATCTTTTCCTCTCCTTCTCTCTGTAAATCTGCCTTTTGAATAAAACAAAACAAACAAAAGCCTTTCTAAAATGCTCTTTAACAGCCATTGTCTGATGGCCCCGAGCCATTCCCTGGTGCCAGGAATTTAGACGATGCTCTCCTAACCCACTGTAACTGCGCAGCAAACATCCCAGGTACAACATGCTGGACGACGAATGGAAAGAGAAATGCAACTAAAATTCATGCAGCCAAAGCAGTGTTGGAAGGGAAGTGTGTCACTGTGAATGCCAGCATTGAAAAGGAAGGATGGGGGGCGGGCAGGGGGCAGAGGGAAGCCCAGGCCTGGGCCGCTGGTCAGGTGGCCCACAGGGGCCTGCAGGCTCCAGCCCAACCCCAGTCTCAGTGTGCTGACCTAGGAGGGGCCGCTGCCCCATCAGCCAATGTTCCGGCAGCTGGAAGCTCCCTCTTCCTCCCTCTATTTTTCAGAGTAACACTAACAAGTAAATAAGCTAACCTAAAAGCAGCTGGAACGGAGTGATTGGTGAAGGCCAGAGCAGGGAAATGATAAAGTGAGGTTCGTAAAGGCTGCTGGGTACCAGGTCGGAACAGGCAGCTGAGAGTGATGGCTTTGGACAAAGCCGCAGGCATGAGGACCTACCAATGCTCCCAGCGCAGGCTGGCCCCGTGCTGCGCCTGGCACACCGTAAGTGCAGGGGAACGTTGCAGCCACAGGTTACGGCCTTCAGTTGCCGACACGCTGGCTTCCTTGGATAGTCTAAAGATTCCGGCAACTGCAGGCAGCACCTCAGTGGGTTGTCCTCTTCCCCCTCCCCCCCCATTCTAGGACGGGATGACTCGAATGTTTCCGTGGAAATACAAGACCCAGAACAGCCCGCAAAAGCTCGGAGAAAAGCATTGTTGGAGAACTCACGCAGCGTATTTGGAGACTTAGCAGCCAGCTGTCATCAAGAGGGTGTGTTACCAGTCCAGGGAGAGGAACAAATTGTTCCGAAACACACCTGCCTGTTGTACACTCACTCGGCAACCACCCTGGTGACTCGGCGGGAGATGGACAGTGTTCTGTGTGAACTTGACCGCCACCACGGACGAGGCCCACAGCCTGTGGGGACCTGAATTCAAGGGGGGTCGTGAGCATCCACGGGAAACCAAAAGCAGTGTTTGTTCTTGAATAAAATGTGAAGACATTTTCCTATCCTTGTGGGTGGCAGATTTTTAAAGACAGCTATGCTAAAAAAAAAAAAAAAAAGAAAGAAAATGAAAATCAAAAAGCCTACGAAGCATCAGATAAATTACCGATTCACTTTAGATTTCATTCAAGCGAAGAGTTCCGTCAGCAGCCAAGAACAAACGTGATGGGAGGAGTCTGGTGTGAGCACGCGGAGCTGCGGGCGCTGTGCTCCTGTTCCTGACCCACAGCCCAGTATCTCCACTGCCAGACACCCAAGATGGAGCCAACCCACACATACAAGAACGCTCCGCAAATGTCCACTGCAGGAGGATGCGCCAAGGATGCCCGTGGCAACAGGTGTGGCTCTCAGCATCCCGGGGATGCTGCTGTGTGCCAGCCAGCCCAGGACCGCGAAGGAGCGGTGCTGGCCCGTGATGCTCGGGGCCAGGGCAGCACCTGCCTGCAGGGATGTGCAAGGGCAGGACAGGGAGCGAACAGTTCTCTCCCATGGTGCCCGTGGGCTGCAAGAGAGCCAGATGTGAGGACGTGGGTGCACGGATGTGCAGATAGGTGAGCTCTATATAGACACACCGATAAGGTTAGCTCTATCCAGATGTGCAGTTAGGTAAGTCTTCTCTCAGGAAGAAAAGCCCCCCACTGCCCCCAGCTTGTGGCAGGAAGCCTGCCTGTCCTGAAGCTGACATGGGACACCGGCTTGCTGTCTAACCTTGAGGCAGTTCTATGAGCTGTGAATGCCTCACTGGTACTGGGCGTGGCTACGTGTGCAGCTTTTGGAATTGTGGTGACGATACAGGAGGGCATGCAGCTGGCAGACTGAGTCCCCGCTGTCCTCACTGCCCCTGCCATCAGGTGCCCCATCTAGGTGTTCATGGAGCTCTCTTCAGGCCACAGAAGGGGCTCTAAGTTGCCTCAGGCATTCCCTCGTGCACCCTATGAACCACCTGCAAATGCTGCCTGAGTTCTGTCTGGACTGTCACCATCTCCAGGGACAGTGCAAGGCAGAAAGGCCTCCAGAGTCACGCAGGTGACCCCAGTGTGGTCCTGGGGTGGCATGGGCATGCTTTCAGCCTAGAGCCTTTACTGTGCTCATGGTCCAGGGCAAGTTGGCCCCACAAATCTGGGAAGGAAGCCGCCATGCCCTTTAGTAACCCTGCTGGGTTCCTGTTTGCGGCGCGCCGACTGTGTTAGGTAACAGCATTGCACACACGATTGCGTCATGCCCATTTTAGAACAATTTTCCTCATGCCATGAAACAGAAACTGAATCATCCATTGTGTGTGGTTGGGGTTGTTGGGAGGGTGCATGCCCTAAGCAACACGCTGGGACAAGTGTTTGCAGAGTGCGGGCACTGCGGCGGGCACTGCTGGGGGGCAGGTGCGTTGCGTGGGTGCTGTGTAAGGAGCATGAGCGCCTGGGGGGGGGGGTCATGGATCCAAGATTCTGTCCACCCTCCCCACAGTGATACCAAGAAAAGAGGATGGGCTGACTTTTCCCAAGAGACTCAGTGGAGAAGCCTGAGCCGTTGTGGGTGACCACAGCTCACCCCTTTCCAGTCCTCAGTAGCATCCCATGGCTTCCACGGGGGCCTTCCACCGTCAAGGGCGTCTGGATTGGGCCCGGTTGCTGGCTCTCACAGACAGGCCTGCCTGCCTTTGCCTCCGTGCGGTGCACGCTCTGTTCTGGTCGCATGCCCAGAACAGCCGTGGCGTGGGCTGTATGGCAGTGGTGTCTCCAGTCCCCCGGGCACCATCCTGTCCAGTGCCCTCACCTCCAAGGCTGGCCCTCCAGTGGCACCTTCAGGCTCTCTGCCAGGTGTGTGGTGTTAGCTCGCTGAGCTTCTCAGGCCCTTCGCCCGCACCCCGCAGGTCGGAGCCTCACACGGGTGTTTGCTGTCCCTTACCTTCCCAGGCCCTTCGCCCGCACCCCGCAGGTCGGAGCCTCACACGGGTGTTTGCTGTCCCTTACCTTCCCAGGCCCTTCGCCCGCACCCCGCAGGTCGGAGCCTCACACGGGTGTTTGCTGTCCCTTACCTTCTCAGGCCCTTCGCCCGCACCCCGCAGGTCGGAGCCTCACACGGGTGTTTGCTGTCCCTTACCTTCTCAGGCCCTTCGCCCGCACCCCGCAGGTCGGAGCCTCACACGGGTGTTTGCTGTCCCTTACCTTCTCAGGCCCTTCGCCCGCACCCCGCAGGTCGGAGCCTCACACGGGTGTTTGCTGTACCTTACCTTCTCAGGCCCTTCGCCCGCACCCCGCAGGTCGGAGCCTCACATGGGTGTTTGCTGTACCTTACCTTCTCAGGCACTGCTGTCTCTTGCCCATCTTCCAATGGGATGGTTTGACACTTTTAGTTAAAAAAAATAAAAGTTGACTTCTTCGAGTTTTTCATGCTAATAGAGCCCGATCTTTTGCTGGGAATGAGGCTTTGCAAATATTTCCACCCTATCTGTAAGTTGTGTTCTCAGCATCTTTTTAAAAAGATGTTTATTTATTTGAAAGGCAGAGTTAGAGAGCGCGAGATCTTCCATCTGTCAGTTCACTCCCCATATGGCTGCAACAGTTAAAGCTGAGCCAATCTGAAGCCAGGAGCTTATTCCGGATCTCGTACATGGGTAGAGAGTCCCAAGGCTTTGGGCCATCCTCAACTGCTTTCCCAAGCCACAGGCAGTGAGCTGGATGGGAAAGTGGAGCTGCTGGTACATGAACTAGTGCCCGCATGGGACGGTGGCGCTGCAGGCTACGGCTCTAGCAGCTGCGGCCCCGCACCAGCCCCTGTATTCTCATTCTCCTAACAGGTCTCTCTCAGACTCAGTTGTTTTAGTTGGTTTTTGTTTTTTTTTTTTTTTTTTTGCTTAAGCAGAGTCCAACTTATCAACTTCCGCTTTGATGGTGTGTGTGTTTGGTGTTCAGCGTGAGAACTCAACATCTGGCCACAGAGCCTAGAGATTTTTCTCCCAATGTTTGTCCTAAAGGATCATGGCTTGGCTTTCAAGTCTGTACGTCATTTTGAGTGTACCACTTGCAGCGTGAGGCCAAGTTCAGATTGTGCAGCCTGTTTTTTCTGTCTCTTTTGGCCCTCACTCCTCCGGTCACTGCGCTGTGCAGCAAGTGTGGAGAGCAGGTAGCGAGTGGAGTGAGTCCTTGGACAGCTGCAGGCCCTGGGAAACCATCCTGAACTCCGCAGGCGTGTGTCTGCCTAGGCATGTATGCATCTACTCTGCCAGCTGTGTGTCTACGTGGACAGGCCGTGTGCATCCTGCTAGCTATGCACACAGGAGAGTTGGAAGGCAGCCAGCACCATGGCTCAACAGGCTAATCTCCCTCCTTCAGTGCTGGCATCCCACACAGGGCTGGTTTGAACCCCAGATGCTCCACTTCTGATCCAGCTCCTTGCTTTTGGCCTGGGCAAGCAGCGGAGGACTGCCTAAGTCTCTGGAAGCCTCAATCCACGTGGGAGAACCAGAAGAAGCTCCTTGTTTCGGATTGACTCAGCACCGGCTATTGTGGCAATCTGGGGAGTGAACCAGCAGATGGAAGATATTCCTCTCTGTAAATCTGCCTTTTGAATAAGATAATAAACCTTTAAAAGAGAACTGCCGCAGCCCAGGTCCAGCCGAGTTCGGAGCTCAGGAAGGGTGCGTGAATCGCGGGAAAGAAGGCAAGAAGAGCCGTGGACCACTGCGGCATGATGCTCAGACTGGACAGCAAAGAAGAGCTGCCTTCTTCATTTATGCAGGAGCCTTCACAAGCTTCACCAACGGGTTCATTTTTACTTTGTGGTTAAAAGAATGATTACAAATGCAATTCTAAAAAACATTATTACCCTTTTACTTCAAAGAAAACATTTGCAGCAAGCCATACTCACTCAGACCTGCAGTCCCTGGCTGAAGCCGGGAGCTCCACGGGCGGCACATGCGGTTATGTAGTGACAGTCATAGCTAAAATCGATTTTCACTAAACCCAAACTAACATTACTTAAAATATCAAGAATTCAAAATTAAAAAGAAAGCTTACAAATGAAAGGGACTTATAAAGGTGTATATTATAGATTTTTAAATTAAATCTTACAGGCATACACTACCCTCCCCTTCACCTACCACTGATTGAATTACGTGTTTGCTTTCTTGTTAAAGAGCAGTGACAGGATCAGCGTAGCTCAGCCTTTGTATGAACAGAGGGCCTTCACAAGAAACTTCTTGTTATCTTTTTAAACTATTTTCTTTTCCTAAATATAAGTGCCAATATAAGGGAGAGCCTGGACCGGCTGACCAGCCACCTCGGCAGGGCTCACACTGACCGTGCGCTGACCATCCCCAGGGCTCCCTCACTGCACCAGCTGGACGGGACGGAGAGGGGGGCCTTCTGTGTACACACCGCACCATGTCCTGGGCGCCCCAAGCCCACCCCTCAGGCACTGAGCCGTGACTCTAGCTGGTGATGTGTGGGCTGTCACCCTGGCCTACACGTCAGGTCACGTGTGTGGTGTGCACCTCCTTGTCTGCTGCACCCATGCTCCGGAGACAGCACCTTTGCCATTCCCAGGTTTCCTGTGGGGTTAACCTTCTGGCCCCTCCTGGGCAGGCAGCCCACCCCTCACCTCACTGGGTCAACCTTAGTGGCTTACGGGAGCAGGCCCGGAGCCACCCAGAGCACACAGCCAGGAGTGCCACTCGGGCTGAGGGCACACATTAGGTCCCTGCGTCGCTGACCTGTCTGGTGACTGGCTTCCTGCCACTGACAGCCTGGAGTCCTGGTACACAAAGGAGCAGGGTGGACACTGGCTCTGGGTCCTGCAAGGTGGAAGGTGCCTGTCACCTAGCATCTCCCACAGGGGAGAGAATTATCCCCAGGACCTGAAGGGGGATGGACAGCTCTGGCAGGGGAATTGCCACCGCCAACTGCCCTGCATGTCTCTGGGCCAGCTTCCTGAAGCTGCCCGCAGCCCCATCACTCCTGGCAGCCCAGTGTCACCTTTGTTCTGCTACTCACCCACCTGTCCGCAGCTCTACCGACCTGCACTGGGGCTGCAAGTCGGCCACTTGCACGTCTACCCCAGGTGAAGAAAGTTCCGGGCATACTGTGGGAAGTGAGGGGGGTGGACACTGGGCAGAAGAGAGATGCCCGGGGCAGGCATAGTGTCACTACCCATGTCCCACGGGGAATGTTCACACACAGGAACCCCCATGGGGTCTGTCCACCATCCCCCTGGGTCCTCTGTGCCCCTCCATGGGGTCTGTCCACCATCTCCCGGGTCCCCTGTGTCCCTCCATGGGGCCTGTCCCACCTGCTCCATCCCCCTGGGTCCCCTGTGTCCCTCCATGGGGTCTGTCCGCCATCTCCCGGGTCCCCTGTGTCCCTCCATGGGGCCTGTCCCACCTGCTCCATCCCCCTGGGTCCCCTGTGTCCCTCCATGGGGCCTGTCCACCATCTCCCGGGTCCCCTGTGTCCCTCCATGGGGTCTGTCCACCATCTTCCGGGTCCCCTGTGTCCCTCCATGGGGTCCGTCCACCATCCCCCTGGGTCCCCTGTGTCCCTCCATGGGGTCTGTCCACCATCTCCCCGGGTCCCCTGTATCCCTCCATGGGGTCTGTCCACCATCCCCCTGGGTCCTCTGTGCCCCTCCATGGGGTCTGTCCACCATCTTCCCGGGTCCCCTGTGTCCCTCCATGGGGTCTGTCCACCATCTCCCGGGTCCCCTGTGTCCCTCCATGGGGTCTGTCCACCATCTTCCCGGGTCCCCTGGGTCCCTCCATGGGGACTGTTGCACTTGCTCCCTCCCTCCGTGAACCCCCCTCCCCATGTCTCCTCTGCTCTGATGCAGGAGGTAGGCCCCAGGCCGGATGCCACAGGCATTCAGCCTTCGGATGTGTTTTGGTGGATCCGAGTCCTCATCTCAAAGCTCTGGGTTTGGGGGCCTCCTGATCCACAAATGTCAGGGGAACCCAGTCTATTGTACCAGAGAGACTCTTAAACTTTGAGCACACCTGCTTTGCCTGTTGGGACGCGCTGTCATCCACCTGCGGGTGTGGAGCCCACCTGTCACTTCTTTCCTAGAGGCCCGGCTCCCCTGAGGCTGGTGGGCAGGTGGCCCAGGTGTACAGAGTTGAGAAGAAACACATTCCAGGTCTGAGTCCGGACATGCAAACTCCAGAACAGAAGGACCAGCCTGCGGGGCTGGGCCTGAGGAATGCCTGTTGCCATGGTTATCAGGAAGCGGCATTTACTGCAATACAGGCTGGGGCAGCGGCGCAGGGGGTCACCTGATGCTCAGGTCCGGGGCGGGCCGTGCGGGTGCCCCAGAGCAGCCGCACACAATTTGGAAGACACAGCCCTGCGCCAACCCTGGAGCCATCTGCGTGCGCCCAGTGCGGCCTGGATGTGTTAGGGACCTCGGCATCCTCACCTCGCGCCTCTGCTGCCTGCGCCCTGGAGGGCGCCCTGCAGATCACAACTTCCCATACGCCTGAATGCGCGCCTGCCACGGCATAGAAGGGTAGTCCCGCTCAGAACGGGGTGGGAGTGGGGGGCTGCATCCCTCTCTGATCCATCTCGGATCTGGAACAGCAGCTTCCAGGCTGGGAGGCAGCGGTGGTCCGAACTGGGGGATCTTCCCCCGCCCCGCGAGCTTGCTCAGGACCCGGGGGAAGACCCGGGGGCTTGGTGGAGCTCTGGTCAGCCTCGGTTGGCCACTCTGGGAAAGAAGCGCGCGTGCGGGGCCGACCGCCCCCAGCGCAGCAAAACAAGAGCACGCGCACCTGCCGCGGCCCGGCCCTCGGCGGCGGCCAATCGCGGGGCGGGGCGGGGCGCGGCCGGGAGGCGAGCGCGGCCGGAGCCGGGCGCCGCGGCACAGCCCGGAGCGAGCGAGAGCGCAGCGTCCCCGCCGCCGCCCCCGGGGCATGGCCTGTCTGATGGCCGCTTTCTCGGTCGGCACCGCCATGGTGAGTGTTCGCATCCTTCGCCGCGCACACAGAGACCCACGCGCTCTCCCGGACGCCCGCTGCTGCCCGGAGCGCGTCCTCAGCGCGCCGACCCGGGGCTGCCCTCCGAGAGGCGCCCGGCGCCAAGCGTCCCGGCCCGGCTACCTGGCGCGCCTGGGGATGCCCCTGGCGCGTGAGAGGTAGAGGGTCCGGGAGTTGGGGGGCGGTGAGCAGCACCACAAAGTGGACAGATGGCCTTGACCTCGTCCGCTTGCTGGGAGGGGCGCGCTGGGCAGGGGCTGCAGCCTGGGCCCCAGGAGGGTCGTGTCCCTCCTCGAGCGGGGACTTCTGCCGGGGGAATGAGGGACACACAGCAGGAGCTGCTCCCCGAAAGCCGGAGCCTGACCTCCCGGTGTGGGGGGACGGAATTGGGGGCAGCCTCGCCGGGCTTAGCCAGGGGCGGGTGGCCGAGCCCGCGGGGATGGACAGAAGCGAGGGGACACCTGCCGGCAGCCTTGGTGCGCGCGCCGCGTTGGGGCGACCCGGGAGGAGGGGGCGATCCCGCTTCTCCGGAGCGGGCTCGGTGAGCGCCCGGTGGTCCGGCCGGGGCGGACCCCCTCCGCCTTGCTGGAGGGGACCCCCGGTGGGAACAAACCAGCACCCCATCCCCATTCGTCGCCGACCCCTCGCCCCCGCCGGCCTTCGGCGTCTGCGCTTGGCTCGCGGAGCACGCAGCTCGGAGCTTGGGGCCGAGTTTTGGATTTCGGGGCACCCAGAGGAGCAGTCCCAAGTCCTGCGTATCCCCCCTCCCCCGCACCCGCTTGTTTGCCTCTGTCCCTGGCTGCCGGGTGCTTCCCGGAGGCTGGCCCCCGCCCCCACCTCGATTTCATTTTTAGCATCCTGGGTTTGAAGTCAGCAGGGCGCTGTGCGATTTGACCGACAGTTACCTCTTGCCTTGAGCTCAAGAAAAAAAAAAAAAAGGAAGCCGGGGTTTGCGCGCATGCTCCGTTCCGACAGCCGCATCCTATGATTCCAAACAGGTTACTGTAGAAGCGCGGAGCCTCGCCAGCTCATTACATAATGGTTTGGTGTAAAGCGATAGAATGGGGCCGCACGCGGGTCCAGGCGGTGGGAGGGGAGCAGGGAGGACTCCCTCCCGGCTTGTGAGCTGGCGGCCTGGAGGACGCAAGGAACCAAGCAAAAGCCGGACCCGCCAAGGGGAAGGCTGGCCTAGGTGGATGTTTGGGGGAGTGCCTGGCCCGGCCTCCTTCCGCGCTTACCTGCTGGCCCCCCGAGTGACACCAGAAGGCTGGGATGATTGATGATGGCGAGAAAGTTGTAGCCGCTTGTAACTTGTGCAGTTCTCACTGCAAAGGTGGCTGGGCCATGTGGGACCGGAATGAGTCAGACTGTTTTGAAGAGACAGTTTTTTTTTTTTAAATGCCAGGGTGTTTTTTTTTTTTTTTTTTTTCACATTACGGTTTTGTAGATTCCCACAGTTTAAATGTTTTCTTCCCACATGGAAATGCTGGAACCTTTTTTTTTTTTTCTCCAGGGAACATTGTTGGAAAATCACTTCTTCCCTGAAAACTTTATACTTTTTACATTTTTATTATTATTATTTGAAAGAGTTCAGAGAAAAGAGGGAGGGATCTTCCATCCGCTGGTTCACTCTCCAGACAGCCACAACGGCCGGAGCTGGTTCAAAGCCAGGGGCTTCTCTGGGTCTCCCACTGGCTGCACACGACTTGGGCCACTCTCCACTGTTTTCCTATGGCGAAAACAAGGAGCCGTGAGCCCTGAGACAGGAACAGGCATGCTTGTAGCATGCTGGTGCTGCAGGCGGAGGCTTAACCTACAGTGCCACAGCACCCATCCAAAAGCCTCATGGTTTCCTAAGGAAGCATGAACTGTTTACACACCAGCAGCTGCATCTCCCTGGGTGTGTTGCTGTTATCTGAAGGTGGACAAGCAGGCACAAGGGAGGCATCTGGAATTCCACCTGCTCTAAGCTTCAAGGAAAAATGTAAAGCATTACAAGAAACATCCAGGTCCTGAGGGAACCTTTGAGGTCCCCAGGACCTGGGCTGCGCCTTTCTGTTGCCTTGCTGCCCTGAGGTCCAGCAGGTACAGGCTTGGAGGAGGAGCAGAGTACCCAGGGCAGCCGCTGGGGCCCCAGCTAGGGCGGGCAGGGTGGAGGGCTGGACAGTGGTGGGGCCTCTGCGTTGCCCTTCTTGCTTGGTTGAGGGCGCAACAGTCCCATCATTTCCTTTTGGGCAGCCGCTGTGACAAGACTCAGAAAGTCCCTTGTCAGGCAGGCACAAGGCTGGCCACGGTGTCTCCCACCTGGCTCAGCATCCCACAGTGGCCTGGGGGCTCACTGTCGGAGGCTCCTGCACACACAGCAGACCTGAGCCCCGCCCAGGTGGGAGTCCTCAGCCATCAGCCCTGGCGTGGATGTGCTGTGTGCTGTGGTGTGTGTGTTTGAGTGAGTGAGTGAGAGAGAGAGAGAGGTACCTGACAGCCAGCATAGCAATGCCAGGGCAGGGAGGGAAGGGGCGCTGGTGGCATCCTCCAGGCTGGCCCCGCTCACCTGAGGGCTCTGTTTGGGAGTGGCAGGTGTGGCCACCCCTGGGGGCAGAGGGGGTTCTTGCCTGGGTGTTTCTGGGACTGCTTTGTCTGGGGTGGCTTTTGTTGTGAGTTTTCCCATCACAGATGGTCCAGAGGCCTGCGGTGTGAGAGACTTAGGGCTCAGGATTGGGGGCGGGGGGTCCCTGTGGCCTTTCACTCCCTCTCCGGGCCGGGCAGCATGGGTCTGTATGTCAGTGAGTCTCTTCCCTCCCCTTGCCCAACCGTTTGAACTTGTTGCTCAGGTGTGTTGTCGCTCCAGGCTGGAGTTTAATAAGCCCTGTGCTAATTGCCATTGTGTGGAGTCGCTCACCTGGATGGAGGAGGCCTTGGCATTGTGGGTTACCCCATGGCCCTCTCTGTTGTCACCAAGCAGGGTCCTGCTAGCATGTTCCCTCGTCTCCCTGGAGTCAGGTGCACCTGCCAGCCACCTGCCCTCCAATGCTGGTGCCCTGATCCTGCACTTCTGGTCCCAAACCTCTCCCCCTTTCCCCAAAGGACTGGATCTAGATGAACAGAGCCCTGCCAAGCGTTGGCGAACCCTGCCCCAGCCAGACCGTAATCTTGAATTTGAGCTTGCTGAAAGACCAGAGGTCGTGTCTGTCTGTCCTACTGTCTGCTGCTCAGTTTGTCCAATGAGGGAGTGTTGAGGGGCAACTAGGGGAGCATGGAGTCCCAAGAGGAAGCTGGACCCTCACTTGGCACAAGTGGGAGGCTGACATAGCTGCCCCAGTGTGTGGGTGCCTGTGGGGGTGGCGGGCCCCATGTCAGACAAGGACAGCAGTGTCCCCTGGCTGTGGGACTCACCATGGTTGGAAGGGTGGAGGTTGAGGGGGCGACTGGGTCACTCCCCACCGCTGCCCCAGCAGGACACCATGCCGCCACTGGGGCCTGCAGGTTGTGCCAGAGGCTGCAGGCTTGTGTGCAGGGGGTGGGTAAGTGTGGACTTGGCACGGGGTACCAGTGAGTCGCCTGGTCCCCAGGTCGCTCAGCATCACTCGCCCAAGGCGGAGTCTGGCGTTTCCCAGGCTACCTGGGGCCAGCAGGGTTCAAAGCTGTGACCGCAGGTGACGCCTGGCTGCTCCTGAACCCCCAAGCACGACTAGGTCCGTGTGGTCACAGCCACGGCCCCCCACTGTGCCCCTCCTCCCTGCCCTGGGAAGGCGGCCACTCTCAGCACAAAGGGAGTTCCTGTTGCTCCCCTGTGCTGTTGACCATGTCTCCAGAGCCGCTCGGCCCATTGCCCCTCACTAGTTACCCAAAGCAAAGCATTGCCGAGACTGCACCATCCCAGCGTGCTTCCCACGAGCCATGTGCCCATATGGACATGCGTCCCTCTGGTGCGAGGCACCCATGTGGGGTCAGGTGTGCCAGGTGACGTGCGTCCCTCTGGTACAGGTCTGCTCCTGCCCGCCCCTGGACAGCGTGTCACACATCTGGTCTCCCCATCTGTCTTTGCAGAACCCCAGCAGTTACTCGGCAGCCATGGTTGAGCCCAAGTCCGTGTGCGTCTCCGTGGACGACGTGTTCTCGGGCAGCATGGACTCGGCGGAGACGGAGCTCATGAACGGGCACCTGAAGAAAGTGGACAACAACCTCATGGAGGCCCAGCGCTTCTCCTCGCTGCCGCGCAGGGCGGCTGTGAACATCGAGTTCAAGGACCTGTCCTACTCGGTCCCTGAGGGACCCTGGTGGAGGAGGAAAGGTAGGAGAGCAGCTGGGACAGGGGAGGGGACGGCCCCAGAGGGTCTCCTTGGGGCTCCGTGGTTCCTGTGGCTCTGGAGGTCAGGAAGCTGAGGTCTTCTCCCGCTGTCGCTGCCGCAGCTCCGGCCATCTTGTGTGGCTTTTCCCGTCTGCGATTAGGTGACATTGGAGTTCATTGTGGCTCTGACATCTCGGGATGCTAGTGCAGGCCGACTCTCTGACGCCACCCAAAACCTTGCAACTACCTTGATGGATTTCAGCTGACTTTCTTCCTTCCTTCCTTCCTTCCTTCCTTCCTTCCTTCCTTCCCTCCTTCCTTCCTTTCTTTCTCTCAAGATGTATTGATTTTTATTGGAAGGGCAGATTTAGAGAGAGAAAGAGACAGAGATTTCCCATCCACTTCTCAAATGGCCACAATGGCTGGAACTGAGCTGATCTGAACCCAGGAGCCAAGAGTTTCTTCCGGGTCTCTCACTTGGTGTAAGGTCCCAAGCCCTTGGGCTGTCCTGATGCGTTCTGTAAGCAGGGAGCTGGATGGCAAGTGGAGCAGCCGGGACATGAACCGGTGCCTATCTGGGATGCTGGTGTTGCCAACCAAGGCTTTATTCGCTGCCCAAGTTTTTGCACTGGGGAATGTTGACATTGTGACCGAGTCCAGCCACGAATCCTTCTGGTGTGGACCCGTGGGTTTGCGGCCTGATGGTGATTTGATGTGCTTTTGGCACACCAGTGTTTTGGCTTTGGCTTCCCCTGATGTCACGTGTGACATCATGCTGGCATTCACAAAGTTTCCCATGTTGGAGAGTTTGGGATGAAGGATGTTGGACCCCTGTGAGGCATTCCAGGAAGGCTGCCTGGTGGTGGTGTGTGTGGAGGGCAGATGCAGGTCTTTTGAGATGGAACGAGGCCGGTTTTTCACCTGTGCAGAGCTGCATTCCCAGTGTGAGGCGCTCACAGGTGGCCGGGGACCTTGAGGGGCAGCTCCGAGAACCGTGCATGCTACTTACAGTGACCTGGGGGCCACACAGTGGACACGTCCAGAGGGCAGGGCGAGGCCTCGGAAAGGTGCAGGTGTGTGGGGAGGGCCTGCCCCACCTGTGGGTGCTCAGGGGCCTAACCACCACCGTGCTGTGTTCTGCCTGTCTTGCTCCAGCTTCTATGTGGACAGCTCCACTGCCCTGGGGGGTTTCTTGTTGGTTCACGTGCCTGTCCTTGGCTTTGACCACGTCCTCGTGGGGCAGAGGGGACATCACCAAGGCACCTGTTGCATCAGACGTGGCTTGAGGATCCGGGAGGAACCCGCTGCCGCCGGGGGTCTTCTCGTTCTGCAGGACCCCCCCCCCCCACACCGAGCCAGCCCTGGTGGAGATCAGCTGAGACTTGCTGGTCTCTCCTGTCTGTTCTGGCTCCTTCCATCTCTCTCTGCACGGGCTGCTGCGCTCTTGGAGCAGAGCCTGTTAGCTGGCTGGCTCACGTGGCATGCACGTGATGGCATGTACCATTGCAAGACCCCAAGAAGTTGGTGCTGGGAGCTGGGGGCCCTGTGGGTTGTGGGGTGGCTTCGTGTCTGAGCTCACATCCCCCGAGAATGGAGCTGCACATCCTCAAGTCCCAGCATGGGGCATGGCTACTGGAGCCACCCTCAGCACCTGGCAGCCTGTTTTGTGAACAGGAGACTTTGTGCCAAGCCCAGATTTGCGCCCATGCTTCAGCGCCTGGTGGCATTCCAACCTGGGGCTACAGCCTTCACCTACCCAACCCAAAGGAAGATTTCACTGCAAGGTGCCCCAGGGGAGCTTGGTGAAGTTTTGTCCTTGTTATTGATAAAGTGTGCCAGGATTGCTCTGGGACTACCTGCCTGTCGTTGGCACCCTCAGAGGTCTGGCAGGGTCAGGATGGGCTGTGACGTGGAGGTGCATGGCCATGAGAAGGCTGCGTCCATATCTCGGGCTGCACCCAGTGCAGAAGGCAGGCCTGCATGTTGGCACACAGGGCTTACCTCAACAGGCAGATGTCCCCTGCCTGTCCTCTCCAAGTGCCCAAACCGCTCGTCTGCACTTTCAAAATCGGCCAGCCCCACAGACGCTTGCCCCATAGTACCCTCTGTGGCTTCAGGCAGGGAGGAGCAGGCAGCGGCTTCGTCAGCCTGCCCATGAGTCGGAGCTGGTGGGGCAGAGGGCAAGGCGTACTTCCTGGTTGGCTGCCTGCTCCTCAGGATGAGAGCTGAGTGGGATGCACCTGCCTGGTTCTTCCCAGCCCTCCTCTTCCTTCTCCTCTCTGCAATTCCAAATCCAGTTGGCTCCTCCCTCCAGCGTGAAGCTTATGGGAGAGAAAGAAAAGGGATATTGTACTCCTGAGCTGGTGTTGGACAGGACTGGGGGCTCGCCGCTTGTGGCCGCTGCGGTGCCAACAGGGAAGCCATGTCCCAAAGGAGGATCATGTGCCCCCAGGGGACCTGCAGGTGCTGCCGTGGTTGCTCACTAGGCTGGAAGCACAGCCGGGGGCACCTGGCTGAAGGGCGTACCTGCAGGTGCACTCTGCACCGGCTGTCCTCACGGACTGCCTTCCGTGTGACTCTGAACTTGAGTCCAGTGTTTGTCCAGCTATAGCCACCCCAGGGACAGACGGCCATGTGCACCTCAAACGCTGCCAGGCTCCAGGCCCCCACTCGCTTGTCTGGGAGACTCCTGGCTTCTGAGGAACTCTCCCCTCTGCAGAGAGTGCCCGGTGAATCAACCGTGGCATCTGCAAGAAGGAAGTGCCGTCCTGCCATCCCCTAACCCTCCTGAGCTCGGACAGGGCGGACCGTGAACAAAACACCTTACATTTTCAATTGCAGTTACTCCTCAGCATATGACTAATGAGGCCTTGGGAGAGAAAACCAGACCTCGTAATAGATTCCGGGCAGAGAACCGTAATTGTGACAGCTTCAGCTCTTGGGAGAAAAACAGTGCACCCCAGGGGTGTGCCACCGGCTTCTGGCGCGGTAATGACCCTGTCCTAAGGGAGCCCAAGAGGAGGGGTCCCGGGCGCTGGTGCCGTCACACAGACTGTCGTGTCAGGGGACGGGCGTGCCCCGCCCACTGGCTCTGCTCCTCTCCCTGAGCGCGACTCTCTGGAAAGTGACCTTGGCCTCCTACAAGGTGGGCTCCACGTGGTCAGCGCCAGGACGCCTGTGAGGGACACACCCATGTCATGGACCTCTTCCAGGGCAGAGGACACAGCTCTGGCCCCTGGAGTTCATTTCCCAGTGGGCTTGTGCGGAAGGGCTGTTGATCTGAAGGCACCCCTTGGTCCTGGCTCTGCTTGGTGACCTGGCCAGCTCCACTCTTCCCACACTGGGTCCAGTCCTTGGTTCTCAGTGCTTGGTAGCTGCGGACACTGCTCAGGGCCTGGGGTGGGAGGTGGAAGTGGCGTATTCCGGCAGTGTCAAGGTCTTCTAGAACAATTCTGCTCTTCCACCTGCAAGGCCTCGGGAGAGGATTTGGAGCAATGTGGACAGGTTGACTGTCACCCCAGCCTTCCAGGAGATGAGCTTGTGAAACCAAGGGGGCTGCTCGTTGCGGGGTCCCCTGGCTGAACTTCCCCAGCCAGCACACTCTGTCCCCGGCAGTATGAGATGCCAAGGGACCAAGTACAGCTCCACAGCCCATGGACACGGCGTCATTGGCCCTGGACTTGGGCGCTCTCCTCTCGAGCTCCCCTCTGCCCGGCAGCTGATTCAGGCCTGCAAGTGCTTTGAGAATTCCCAAGCATGTTCTCTTCCTCAGCCATCGGCTGCTACTGCAGGGAGAAAAATTTGGCAAGACACAGTAGGTGCTGGGCTTTCCGGGGACACCATCATGGCAGGTGCCCACCTGCCTGGCAACTCCACATTCCCAACTCAGGGGGCCTCCCCTGAAACCAGAACCAAATTCAGTAAGTCCGGTAAAGAAGTGGAGGTGGAGCGTTGCTGAACACGACACCGGTCCTTTTGTTTGTATACCGGCAGCCAAAAAAAGAGTCTGCAGTCACCGAACACCTGCTGCTTTCAGAGGGCAGGGCGAGAATCAACAGGTGAGCTCCTCCAGGGGGCAAAGGCTGCCACGTGGGGCAGATGAATGTCTGGAATGACAACCCGGCACCCACATGGGGGCTTGCCGTCCAACGCCACGCACGAGGGAGGTTTGCCCTCATGGAGAGAGACTCTGGTGCTGTGGGTTTTGCTTGCATGGTGAGAAAAGCAATTGGGGCTTTCAGAGTCAAGGACGGTGAAGGAATCGCTGGGACTCGGTCTGGTCGGCTGCCAGGAGTCCACTTCCCACTTGGGCAGCTGTATGCTGTCAGCCACCTCTGTCGGCTCCACGGGTGAATGGCATTATGTGACATGCTAGGGTGGCTTTGAGGCTGTGACTGCATCCCAAAGCTGAATGGCTGCTGGCTGCACCATGGAGCCAGCCCTGACTGACCACGGGTGGGTCAGCCTGCCTGAGTACTTACAGCCGCCAGGATCCCACACACTACCCGCACTCCCACCCCAGGTCGGGGGAAGCCAGATCATGTTTGCACAGTTCTCATTGTTAGACGGTGCTTCGGTCTGGAGACCCGAGGTTGCAGTTCCAGGAATGTTCAATTCTTGACCAACTTCTGCTTTCTGCAGCCCTGCCGAGTAAGGCATCTGGGTTTAAAGATGAGCTCAGCCAGGCCTGGGGTGGGAGGGGCGGGAGCTGAACAAAGCTGGAGGCTGCCTGGGAAAGGGGAAGTGGCGGGGACAAAGCAGGAGACCAGGGGTCCTGCTGTGTGCGTGTGTAGCTGGGAGGTGGGGGCGTTCTGGGAGTGGACGGTGAGCAGGGGCACCGGGCTGTGCGGGAAGCCCAGCCTCTGTTTGTTAGCTGATAAGGGTGGCACAGGGTGGAGGATCAGGATGTGGGTCACATGCTCACGGTCACTGCCCTTTGCTCCAGAAAGTCCCTTGTTCTGACCCAGCCTTCCGCTTCCCACTCGCCTGTCCTAAAAACCAACATGCATTTGTTTTTTTTTTTTTTTTGGTGTGAAAATTTTTTTTTTAATTTCTCAGTTGCTTTTCTCCCCTCCCACTTTTTTGGGGGAATAAGTGTGTGTGTGTGTGTTTTCTACCCCACTTTCTTTTTTTAAAGAATTTATATAAAGTGAGTAGATTTCACATTTCACCATACAGATTTAGAAGCCCAGGGACTCCTCCCTCCCGCTCTCCCTGAAGTGTTTTATTTATTTTTTCCCCCTTAAACTCAGCGATGAGCTGTGTTCACGTTCTGTTGCCCAGAGCTATAAACCTCGGGCCTGGAGACAGGTGGGGTGCCCTGAAGAACTCCCCCCATCCGATTCAGAACAATTCCACCAGCCCAGGGTCTGTGCTGAGCGTTCCTGCCTGCTGCCCCTCGGCCACACACCCCAACTTTTATCCTAAAGGGACCAGTTCATTCTGGCCCACCATCACCTGTCACCTGCCCGCCCCCGGAAGGTGAGGCTCGGCCTGGCGCGGTGGCAGCCTTTGACTCTGCTCTCCTTTGCTCAGAGGTGGATTCTGCTGCAGGATTTCCGTGATTTGGGGGCTCTCTCAATTCCGAATGACTGGAGGTGGGGGGCATGCACGCAGGAGGCCCCGGCGCACGCGCGCAGGTGCGGGCGGGGCAGGTGCAGGTGCGGCGCGTGCGCAGTCCGCCTGTGCCGCCCGCGCCGGGGTTACTCGCGGTCAACGCTCCGGGGTAACCCTGGCGGGCGGCGCGGAGCGCGCGCCATTGGCTGGCTGCGCCGGGCGCTGTTGCTAAGCGCACGGAGCGCAGGGTTTGTGGCGGCTGCACGGAGGCAGCTTCCCCGGCCGGATGCTGTGGCCTCTGGGGTGCCGGTGGGGGTGGGGTGCACAAGGAGCGGGGGCGCGCTCTCGTGCCGACCCGTGGACGTCCGGAGTTGGTCAGCAGGAGACTGGGTGGATGGAGGCGCTCGGCAGCAGTCACAAGACCGTGTTGCTAATGAGGCTTAAACGGGAGGTTTCCCGGGAGGGGAAGTAGCCCAAGTCCTCCCAGCCCCCATGCAGGTGGGGACACGGCGGGTCTCCCGGGCCCCTTCAGGCCGCTTGTGACTCCGATGACACCTGGTGGTCCACGCAGCGGGGCAGGGGGCTGGCAGCCGCAGGCCCTCCGGTTGCCACCGGACTGGGACCGGTGGAATTTCCCCCGTTGGAGTCTGGAGCCGGACTTACCCTGGCATCCGGAGTGGGCCACCAGGTGACCCTGCCCTGCCGCCCGGACCTGAGTCACTTCCCCCGCCCAGGGATGGGTGGCAGACAGCCCAGCAGCTGGAACGAGGCTGGCTGTGAACCCAAAGGTGTGGCCTCAGGATGCTCTGTCCAGCTCCGTGTGAGCCTCCGGGAGACCCCAGCCCAGACCTCCCTGACCCCAGCGGCTTTGTTCCACCTCCTGGGGTCCTGCCTAGATGCGAGCTGGGCAAGGAGCTATGGCTTGGTACGCTTGCGTGGGTGGCTCTAGACGCCTGAGTGGACATCTGTAAGGCCTTCCTGGAGATGCTGCCTGGTCCACACTCACCGACCTGTCTGGGGTCAGCTGGGTGAGCGTCCAGGAAGACCAGGGAGGTCGGACCCTCTGGGTGGTCCTGAAGATGAGCAGAGGGAGGTGGGAGCACGTGGAGCTAGCAGGAAGGGTCTGTTAGCTCCTAGCACAGGCGCCTCATTGCTACGCGAGCCCGGGGTTTGACAGCAGCGGCTCTGGAGTGTGCCCACAGTGCTTGGGTTCCTACTAATTACAGCAGGCAGCCTGCCTTTCACCTGTGCGTAAAGGAGCCATGTGCCCTGGGCTGGCAAGCCTTGCCTTGTCTCCAATTTCCATCTGGTCCAGAGACGGGGAGGGTGCTTCTTATCACGCCACTCATGTGACCTTGGGGCTCTGGGGGGTGACAGCAGGGAGGGGGCTGCCTTGGAGGCCAGCACCAGTGTGGTACCTGGACCGGTCCTGAGCCTGGAGCTTCCTCCGGGTCTCCCGCAGGGGTGCAGGGTCCCAGTCACTTGGTCCACCCTCCGAGCAGCAGTTGGGACTAGAATTTGTATCTGTAAGGTTTGCTGGCAGCACAGGCAGGAGGTTTAGCCTCCTATGCCACAGTGCTGGACCCAGTAATTTAAAATGTCATGGACAGTAACCGCAGAGGCATTCTCTCAGGAGGGATGCAAGTGCCATGGCTGGGCTGGCAACAGGTCACCAGCTCACCCAGGCAGCACAAGCTCTGCACAGAACCTGGATTCCTCACCCTCGGGGCCAGAGCTCCCTGCTCTCAGCAGAAACCTTTTTTAAGATTTATTTATTTTTTATTGGAAAGGTAGATTTACAGAGAGAAGGAGACAGAGAAAGATTTTCCATCTGCTGGTTCATCCCCCAAGCAGCTGCAGTAGCCAGATGTGAGCTGATCTGAATCCAGGAGCTTCTTCCTGGTCTCCCACATGGATGCAGGGTCCCAAGGCTTTGGGCCGTCCTCCACTGCTTTCCCAGGCCACAAGCAGGGAGCTGGATGGAAAGTGGGGCAACCAGGACATAAGGCTGCACCCCTATGGGATCCTGGGTGCACAAGGCAATGATCCAGCCACTAGGCCATCGTGCCGGGCCCTAAGTGGAAACTTGTTTGCTGAGGCCTCCCCCGGTGTCTTCCTTCTGGCTCAGGTTAGCAGTGGGCCAGCCCTGCCGTTTCTGAGGTGCTAGTTAGCACGCTCACACGTGCAAAGCAGGTGCCACGCTCGCTCCTTGCTGGGTGCATCCCTGACACTCCACAGGTGAGTGACTGCGTGCAAGCTTCCAGAGCTCAGCCAGCAGCTTGATTAGAGCAGGCTGTTTCCAGAGCATGTCAGATCTTATTGGGCCTCCTGGCTAGATACTCATGATGGAAAGTTACAGATGCTGTGCCCACTGCTCTGCCGGGCAGCCCGTGGTGGGCACGGCTGCAGCTGTGTGTTCAGGGTGATGTTCTTGAAGGTTCATTCATTTGGTGTAAATCCTGCAACCTTCTTAACGGCCCTTCAGGGCTAGCCCTTCTTAACAGGACAGGAGGAGGAAGGACCCTGTGTTGGGTGGCAACGTGGGCTCCAGGTTAACGCTGATCTGGGCTCAAACCTGCCACTTACTAGCTGGGCAGTCGGGTGAGTTGCTTCACTTCCCTGTAAGAGGCAGGCGTCGGTGAGTCGGGGAGGGTAATCTCCTAAGCTGCTTGGGACTTAGGAAGCCCTGCGCCTGGGATGCCCTGCGCCTGGGATGCCCTGCGCCTGGGATGCCCTGCGCCTGGGATGCCCTGCGCCTGGGATGCCCTGCGCCTGGGATGCCCTGCGCCTGGGATGCCCTGTGGGCACAGCGCTGGCTGCTTTGGTCCTCAGGCACATTTGCGTTCGGTGCCAGCGGCTAGTGCTTGCACCAGTAACTTAGTTTCATAAGAGGATGTAGACCCTGTGGTTATCATCCCAAAGGCAAGTTTGTTGCAAAATCTTGGGCTTTTGCAATGCGGGGGAGAGTTCGAGGCATGCGCCCAGAGCTCTTCCCCAGAGTGGGAGGGGGGAGCTGGGAAGCAGGGACCAGGCTCTGCTTAAGGTCCAAGAGCTGTAAAGATGTGGAGCTCAGAGCAGGGAGGTGACCCAGCACCTGCCCACAGAACCCCCCAACTCCCCTTCCTTCCCCTGCCATCTGACTTTGTCTCCAGGGTTGTGGGCTCTGCCCTTGCTGCCCCACTGGCCACTGTGCAGCAGGCCACAGGCAGCAGTTCACCACAGTCAGGTGGCCAGCCTTCGGGATTCCTGTCTTTGGAATTCGGCTTGGGCTTTCATCTCTCAGGACTCCTGCATGTGGGACCCTGAGAGCTCACAGCAGCGCCATCTGCACAGCGCCGTCTGCAGGGATCAGGGCACCCTGCACATGCCAGTCCTGGGCTGCAGAGGCCCGGGGCAGGCGCTGCTTGCCAGCAGCTATGGCAGTCACGCTGCCACGGAAGGCTGCGGCTTGGAGAATTCAGAATCCTTGCTAGCGACAGGTGGATGCAGGGCCAAGCCTGGCCCCACACACCTCGCAGGTTCCTCCTGGTTGCTCTGAATTCAAGGTCGTATGAACCCTGCCAGGGTCAGGGCATCTGTTCTCGGTGTTCACCATGAACAGGGAGATGAACAAGGAAGCAGTGGGACAATGAGGGGTTACCCCGGGGGGAGTTGGGGGTGTCTCAGGGTCTAGCCTGGGTTTCTCCTCCTGGTGTCTACACCAGGAGTGACCAGCCGGCCATAGCCATAGCTGTGCAGGTCACATGCCCTCACACGGGGCGGGTGTGACTTCCGGTGCCCCCACCCCACACATATTCGAAAGAGTTACAGAGAGAGAGAAAGATCCTCTCTCTGCTGGTTCACTGCCCAGGTGGCTGTTAGGACTAGGGTGGGGCCAGTCTGAAGCCAGGAGCTGCCTCTGGGTCTCCTCTGTGGATGACCGAGGCTGTGGGCCATCTTCCCCTGCTTTCCCCTGCCAAAAGCAAGAGCTGGATGGGAAGTGGAGCAGCTGGGACTAGAACCCGTGCTCCTATGGGATGGCAGCACTGCCAGGGGAGGTTTAAGCTGTAACACCACAGGCTCCCCCAGTGCAGCCCAGGCTTCCCCTGGAGTCAGAGGAGCCAGCCTAGGGCTCCCCATGGGCTTGTGAACCCGCAGGCTGTGGCACACGGGCAGGCGGCTGCTCAGGATGGGCACTGAGTGTCTGGGGAGGCCCCGCCCCTCTTTCCCTCCTCAGGAAGCTGAGCGGACTCTCCTGGTTCCCAGGGGCATCCCCACAGGGTGGTGGTTGAGGGAACGGGTCCTTCTGGAGGGGGAGTCCTGCCGTCAGTGTCATGATGCGGGCGCGTGCAGATGGTGCTGCTGTTGACTCCAGTCCACACAGCTGTGGCTTAATAGCCCCATGTGGGTTTAAATCGCTGGCTGGCGCTATCATCTGGGCTGCTAATTGGTGTAACCTGTTCCAGCCCACAGGCATAGCTGCTTGGCCGCCACTGCCCTCTGTAGGCTGTGGAGAGAAATGCAACGTGGCGGCTGGAGCTCAGGGTTGGCCTGGAGTGGACAGGCAGGCTGGAGCTCGGGATTGGCCTGGGCTGGACAGGCAGTCGGCAGGGGCAGTCAGACCTCGACCTTCGTCTGTCCCAGGACCAGGCTCCAGCAAGAGCCCCAAGCCTCCTTGTTGAGACTTGAGCGTGGTGGTGCTGCGGGTTAAACCATCACCTGTGAACCACCATCCCATATGGACACTGGTTCGAGTCCTGGCTGCTCCACTTTCAATCCAGCTCTCTGCTCTCATGTGCAGAGGGGAGCAGCAGAGGATGGCCCAAGTGCTTGGACCCTGCACCCCACAACGGAGACCTGTCTGAGTTTTCAGGCTCTTGACACTTTCTTTTCCTCTGGGCTTGGCATTCCCACGATGCTGTTGTAACAGCACAGAGGTGGCTGCAGTCCCCGGGCTCATGGAGGAAGAGCTGAGTCCGCAGACCGTGGCTCGTGTCTCTGTGGGATGTTACAGAACCACAGAGGAAAGCGAGGCGCCTTGGGGGCGTTGGTGAGCATGCACTTGACGCTGGGCAGAACGCGGTAGGAAGGTCTTCCTTGGCTCCATGGGCTCCCCCTACGCAGCGACAGCATAGGACAGGTCTCCTGGCCTGGTTTGTGTTGCTGTGGTCCAGCATGGCGGCTGGGTCCTCCTCATGTCACAGCATGGTGTCCCAGTGTTGGTCCCCAAACTGTCTCAACATGATGGAGAGGCAGGGGGCGGGGCAGCCATGTATGAAACTGCCAAGCACATGGGGTGCCCTCGCGCTGCGCCGACGCACCCTTGGTGGGCGTGGGGTGCCCTCGCTCTGTGACGACGTACCCTCGGTGGGCGTGGGGTGCCCTCGCTCTGTGACGACGTACCCTCGGTGGGCGTGGGGTGCCCTCGCGCTGCGCCGACGCACCCTCGATGAGCGTGGGGTGCCCTCGCGCTGCGACGACGCACCCTCGGTGGGCGCGGGGAGCCCTCGCACTGCGACGACGCACCCTCGGTGGGCGTGGGGTGCCCTCGCGCTGCGACGACGAACCCTCGATGGGCGTGATCCATGCACGGTGCACGATGAGTGTGTGCAGTCTTGGCCCTAATGAGATACAGGTATAAAAATGTGCAGTGACACAGGAGTCGGCACATGGGCTCTTGTCCCTCGCTGCGATCCTAGGAAACCTCTGACAAAGCACTAGCCACAAGCTCAGCTCACTGTGAAGCCTCTCGGGTTCATGGCCTTATGCTGTCCTCACACACACCCCTGGGTTCATGCAGGACCCTGGAGCCCCGGGCCATCCCAGAGTGCCTGCAGTAGGGTCCAAGGTGTGGGCAGGCCGCACCTGCTGGGCCCAGCTGCTTGACACATCGTGTCCTTTCCAACACCATCCCGACTGGTGACAGGTGCCCCGTGGAAGGGGTGTGGCTAGCAACCTGTCACTCAGCACTGCCGGGGTCCTGCAGGAGCAGGGTGAGGCTATGTGTAGGCTAGAGAATGCCACTGGCTACACAGGAGACAGTGCATGTGGGTGGTGACTGGAATGTGGCTTGTCCTCCCCCGAATCACTAAGCCACCCCTCCAGCTGGCCCTCCTGTCCCCTTCCCCATCACAGGAGGGTGGCCCATGCCTGCTGTGACCTGGGCTGTCCCTGTGCTGCCCGCATCCCAGCACCTTCTGATGGTGCTCATGTTTGCTGACTCCGGCATTGATGCCCCCCTGCGGGATGGGAGGGTCTGCACGGTGCTTGACCTGAAAGTGAAGATGGTTGGGGTGGGGAGCAGTGCCAGGGGGGTGTGGTGCAGCCTGGCCTGGCAGAGCTGGTGAATGCCAGGCTCTCAGCTGTGTGAGCACCAGGACCCAGGTCAGTGTGGGAGAGGCAGACCCAGCTGGGTGCAGCTGCAGGTGTAGGGGGCCCCTCCCTGCAGCCTGGGTGCACCCACAGGTTTAAAGGGGGCCCTTGCTGCAGCATGGGTACACCTGCAGGCATATGGGAGCCTTCCCTGCAGTCTGGGTACATCCATGGGTGTAAGGGGCCCCTTTCTGTAGCCTGGGCGCACCCATAGGTGTAGGGCTCCGCCTCTGAAGCCTGGGCGTACCCATAGGTGTAGGGGTCCTGGGACAGGCTGTTGAGGCAGGCAGGGATTCCATCTTTGGCCTTGGGGCAGAAGCTTTCCTGGCATTCTGCAATGGAGGCAGGTGCCCAGGGTCTGTGCTGGACCGCTTGGGCCTCTTGGCGTAGTCTTCCCCCGCAGATCATCCGCTGCTCCCCAGGGAAGCTCAGACAGGCCCCTGTTAGCTCACAGCTGAGAAAGCCTCTGGCTCCCTTCTTCCAGAGTCTCCCGCGTGATGGACTTTCTAGCGGTGGTGATGGGGTGGGGCTCCTGGCGAAGCTCCCGGGACCAGAGCTGGCTCACAGGTGCTCATGCTGGTGAGGGGGGACTCTGTGCCATCCAGCTCATCTTCTGGGCATGCAGGAGTCCCTGGGTACAGCATGCTGGACGCGCTGTGCCACGGCCTCGAGGAGTGCTCTCATCGACTCCAGCATCTCACACTCCAGCATCTCACATTCCAGCTGAGGGCAGGAGTGTGTCCCCTGCAGAGGACCTGGGCGGAACATGGCTGACTTGGACATGGCGTGACTGTGGAGGCACTTGGGGACCCTGAGGGCATGCCAGAGCAGGTTGCCCTGCTGCCACGCGGCTGGGGTCCTGTGGCATCGGAAAATCACAGACACAGGGGAGGAGCCACTCAAGGGCACAGCCTGGAAGGGTGCAGCTGCAAGGCCAGGAGTGCCCTGGGTCTGCCGGAAGCCAGAAGGGGCAGGAGCAACCCTCCCAGAGCCTTTGGAGGGGAGGGTAGCCCCAGCTGACCTTGAACTGCAGGGGACTCTGTGGCTGCAGCTTCTATTGCGCCTGTGCATTCAGGAATTCAGGATGTGCTGGGTGTGGCTGTGGTCCCGGGAGGGGGAGTGCACGGAGATGGCCACTGGCCTGGCCTGGGCAGCTTCTTGGGTAAGCTGTCAGCTATCCTCCCTCCCCCTCAGGAGCAGGGTGTCGTCTTCCCATGTGGGCAGGTCAGGCCTGCGAACTTGTGCACCTGCTCCAGTGGATTTGCTGCACATGGAGTCAGCTGAGGGTGGGGGTTGGTGAGGCTGGCTTGTGGGAAGGAACCCCAGGGGCTCCAGATGCCGGTTCTGCTCCAGCTGTTTCCACTGCCAGTGGCTCTGCAGGTGGGCACACATGCGTGGCTGTGGAGACCGGCTGGCCTGAGTGGGTCTGAGCTACGAGTGGACATCTTCAGGGGGCAGAACAGGTGACACCTTGGCAAAGGCTTACTGTGGAAGTTGGGGGCCTCAGGGTCCTGGCAGCCTGAATCCCCCTCCTTGGGGCTGCATTTCTCTAATGCCAGAAACCTGGTGTCAGCTCAGCCACGCGTCACACTGTCCTGGGTGTGGGAAGGGGTCCTCCCTGACCCTGAGGCAGGGCTGGCTTCTCCTGGCCGACTGTGGGCACGTTGGTGTGGGTGGCCATCACGGTATAATTGCAATACCCTTTTTGCAGCCCTCTGCCATCCCCAGTCTGTCCACCGAGGGACACCTGTGTCCAATCCCTACCTTGCCTGGTGTCCCGCTGTGGCAGCTTGTAGCTGCCCACTGTGCCTGGCCCTTTGCTTGGCCCTGGCAGAGGCTGCCCATGCCTCTGTACTGGGTCAGAAGCCCCAGACTGCCAGCCTGTGGCTTTTGCTTCTTCCTGTGCCCTGCCACCTCAAGGTGGCTCCTGGTGCCAGGAAGGAGGATGGCAGGGGGCAAGCCCTCCTGTCCTTGTGTCATGAAGTCAAACCGCGTGGCATTGTCTGGGCTGGCAGTCTTCCCACCATGAGACTTGGCAGAAGTCCCAAAGCAGCTGCATGTGAGTGTGTGATGGTAAACTCTGTAAATTAACTTAGGAATTAATAATGTATCGATAGTTTAATCACAAAACTATTATTTATCAAAGAAATTGTATGCAAACACAGGTTGGTATAAATATAAGAAGTGTCAGTAAGTCATTTGTGAATGAGAAGACGGGGAGAGATTGAGTTTGCTCGGCATGAGTTGTGCTGGGTGCGGGAGGGAGTCTGGCAGGTGCAGCTCCGAGCTTGGGGCTGTCAGGTGGGGTACTGCTGTAAGATGGGTGGGGTGTGGGAAAGCAGAGTGCCTCACGCAGGCTGATAACCAAGGCCGTCGCTGCCGGCAATTGCAAGCCGGGGAAGCCAGCACAGTGTAAAGCAGGCATGAGGCTGTTTCTCACCTAGGTAGCAGCGTGTGTGTTTTGGTTCTTAAAATGTTTATTTTTATTCACTTGAAATCAGAGCAATAGAGAGAGAAGCTTGCACCCACTGGCTTATTCCCCATGTGGACGGCACAGCCCCCAGAGCGTGAGCCATCATGTGCTGCCCGCTGGGGAGCCGGGTCAGACGCAGAGCAGCCGGGCCTGGACTCGGTGCTTGATGGGGGATGCGCATATCGCCAATGCTGGCTCAACCGCCTGTGCCACCAAGCTGTCCCCGGCATGGGGCGTTGGAGAGCCTGGTAGGGGCTGCCACCGTCTGTGGACCACACCGGGCACAGGCAGTGCCAGTCAGAGACCATGTGCCCTGTGCTTGCTTTGCAGGCTACAAGACGCTTCTGAAGGGAATCTCAGGGAAGTTCAACAGTGGAGAGCTGGTGGCCATCATGGGGCCTTCGGGGGCCGGCAAGTCCACCCTCATGAACATCCTGGCTGGCTACAGGTGAGCACGCCCTAGCCGCCCTGTCCTCCACGAACGCCCTCACCTGTGCCTTCAGCCGCCGGGGCGCAGGCACCCGAGTCTCCCTGTGGATGGAGCAGGTCTCAGGACGGCAGCTGTGTGAAGTGAACCTCTCTGTGGTGTCACAGAAGTTCTCAAAGGCAGGGAACCGCTGCTGTCCCTAGGGGCCAGTGCTCTCTTGGGCCGTGTCCTTGCTGATAAGCGGGAACCATCATAACCATCATTTCCTGACCAGCCACGGGCACAACTTTGCCTGAAGCTTCTGAATGACTCTTCAATGTTTAGGATTTATTTTTAAAGATTTATTGATTTGAAAGAACTGGCGAGACAGAGTGGTGAGACAGAGAGATCTTCCATCCACTGGGTCACTCCCCGGATGGCTGCAGTGGCCGGGACTGGGCCAGGCTGAAGCCAGGAGCTCCCTCTGGGTCTCCCACATGGGTGCGGGGTTCTAAGCACTCGGGCCATCCTCCACTGCTCTCCTAGGTGCCTTAGCAGGGAGCTGGATCAGAAGTGGAGCAGCTGGCACTTGAATCGGTGCCCATATAGGCTGCTAGTATCACGGGCAGCAGCTTTACTCACTGTGCCACAGGGTCCCCCAGGAGCCCGACGGCCCTGCCAGTGTCCTCCCTCCCCTCGTCCCTGGTCCTGGCCTGGCGGGCAGTGGGGGAGGGAGTTGCTATTTACGGATTGTTCCAGAAGCTGGTCTTCCAGAGCCCTGCCCAGCCAGGCAGGCACAGTCCTCGCTACAGTGCATGCGTGTCCATCCTGGGGCTGTCGCTTTGGGTTGGTCTTGTCTGTGGCGCGTGGGTTGCGGGGGACCTTCGCCTGGCAGGCCTGGGGCTGATGGCCCACCCTCCCCCTCTCTGGGTCCCTGCAGGGAGACTGGCATGAAGGGGGCGGTGCTCATCAACGGCACGCCCCGGGACCTGCGCTGCTTCCGGAAGGTGTCCTGCTATATCATGCAGGACGACATGCTGCTGCCGCACCTCACGGTGCACGAGGCCATGATGGTGAGTGCCCTGCCCCGCCCCAGGCCTCCACCCAGGCCCCGCCCCAGGCCTCCACCCAGGCCCCGCCCCGCCTCCACCCAGGCCACGCCCCGCCTTCACCCAGGTCCCGCCCTGCCTCCACCCAGGCCCCGCCCCACCCCACCTTCACCCAGGCCCCGCCCCGCCTCCACCCAGGCCCCGCCCCACCTTCACCCAGGCCCCGCCCTGCCTCCACCCAGGCCCCGCCCCGCCTCCACCCAGGCCCCACCCCCGGACCTTCCTGCTGGGAAACCAACTCCAAGGCTCATCTGGCACAGTGGCTGCCAAGTCCCCCAAAAGTTTACTGACCCAGTCAATGCAGAGGGTCATGTCCATGGTGACAGTCCTGTTTTCCGACGGGCCTGGGGCTTCCCTATCAGCTGTCCTTGGTCCCTGAGCCACTCTGCGTCTTTTGCCCCGTCCCAGCTCATGATGGGGCGGGGGTGAATTTGTTGGAACTCCAAGGGCCTCCTTATCCTTCCTACCTGCCTGCCAGTTTTGGAGGTGGGCAGAGCCAGTGATGAGCCAGCACCTGCTAGGTCCCAGGCTATGTGCAGACATGGTTCTGTGCAGTCAGCAGGAGGGGAGATGTGGAACGGAGCCCCTGAAGGCTGAGCCATGAGCCAGGGTCCCACGGCTGCCCATGGCCTTGGGGAGACCTGGGGACACCTGTGGCTACCGGGCTCTGCCCTGCTGTGTGACTGCGTTACCTCCCCCAGCCTCTGCCACTCTGCACAGGGAGGTTTGTCCCCTGCACGGCTGCTGCTCCTACAGAGAAGGTGGGGGCCCCGGCTTACGTCGGTACTCAGTCTGTTTCCTCAGTCCCTGCTGGGGACAGGATTTCAGCCAGAAGCGGCATTGGGAGTGCCACATGAGCCCCAGCTGGACCCTCTCAGGCCACGGCCATGCGGGCAGTGGCTGCAGGACCCCTGGCTATGGCCTGCAGGGTCAGCTCTGATTCCTGGGGCCCCCCATTGCTCTGCTGCTGGGACCAGGAACAAATCCAGCTGAGATGGCAGGCAGACAGACAGACACACACACACATGCACACGTGCTCACTTAATGTGCTGCCACAACCCTGTCTCCATCGCACCCAGGGAGAGGCACTGAGACCCTATTGAGTGGCCATGCGAGGGCCCTGGGGTGGGTGGCAGCGGCGACAACCAGGCCTGCTTCACACTCTGCACCTTGTGCCCGCAGGTGTCGGCTCACCTGAAGCTGCAGGAGAAGGATGAAGGACGGAGGGAGATGGTGAGTGTGCTCGGGGCCGCGTGCAGGACAGACCGTGTGGGTGGGGAAGTGCGTGCTGGCACCTGGCAGTGCAGCTCCTGCTGGCTGCTGCTTGTTCTGTGTGGGCAGGGGGGACTGCCTCCAGTGCCCTGTGGGCCTGCAGCAGCCAGAGCCCAGGAGAGAGGCCGCTGGGGCCAGAGCAGCGAGTTCCCCCTCGGATGCAGGGAGCTGGCGGGCTCAGCTCAGAGGCGTCTGGAGGGTGGGGCCCTCATGGCGGGTGGTGCCCTGTGCCTGCTGAGTGTCTGATACACTTAAGTTACATTGTTTTCATTAACTGCCAGCAATGAAGATGGTTAGTCATTGTTTTAAAATAACCACCTGCCCACCCCCACACCCCCGCAGGCTCAAGAAGCGGTCTGGCCCCTTGGGTGTCAGCACTCAGCCTTTAAAAGAGCCTTGTCCCTGATTTGTTCAATTTTTCGCCTGTAAATTTATTTTTGAGAGAGGAGATCCCTTTTGATTTTTACAATTTTTATTTATTTTCACTTTGTTTGAAAGACAAAGAGAGGCACGCCTCCCATTGCTTGCTCACTGCCCCGACAAACCTGTGCCAGCAATGCCTGAGCCAGGCCCGAGCCAACGATGCCTGAGCCAGGTCCGAGCCAGGCCCGAGCCAGCGATGCCTGAGCCAGCAATGCCCGAGCCAGGCCCGAGCCAGCGATGCTCGAGCCAGCAATGCCTGAGCCAGGCCCGAGCCAGTGATGCCTGAGCCAGCGATGCCCGAGCCAGCGATGCCTGAGCCAGGCCCGAGCCAGTGATGCCTGAGCCAGCGATGCCCGAGCCAGCGATGCCCGAGCCAGCGATGCCTGAGCCAGGCCCGAGCCAGCGATGCCTGAGCCAGCAATGCCCTAGCCAGGCCCGAGCCAACGATGCCTGAGCCAGCAATGCCCGAGCCAGGCCCGAGCCAGCGATGCCTGAGCCAGCAATGCCCGAGCCAGGCCCGAGCCAACGATGCCCGAGCCAGCGATGCCCGAGCCAGGCCCGAGCCAGGGCAGGAGTTCACTCCAGGGCTCCTGCGTGCACGGTGCTGGGCTCTAAATACGCGACCATCCCCCACTGCCTCCTGGGACAGGCACTAGCAGGATGTTGACTGAGAAGTGGAGGAGCTGGGCCTTGAACAGACTCTGCATATGGGATATCCCAGGGCCAGAGGAGTCCCAGGGGGCACCTTGTCCCTTGCCACACGCCCACTTCCCACGAGCCTGGTTTCTAAGAGAAGCCGAATGCCGGCCTGTTGCTATGAAGAGGTTCCTGTGGAGCCCTTGCGTTCTGGGATTGAAAGGAAGAAGCCGAGTGAGTGGGGACCCAGAGCAGAGGGGAGCTGTGCGGGACTCCGCGCGGAGACCTGTTTCGTTCTGAGTGCAGTCAGCTTCCAGGGGTCTGGGAGTTGGGTGGCCACTGAACGGAGGCTCCTACCTGCTCTTCTCGGGGCCCACAGACTGTTACCCTGCCTGTGGCCCCCTCAGAGTCAGCAGTGATGGTGGGAGACTGCTCTGCTGCTGCGGAGGGTGGTCACTCCGTGCGCCTGCTGTGCACCTGAGGGCTGTACCTGTGATTCCCATCATGGAGCTGTGGTGGCAGCAATGGGTGTCACATGGTCACTGTGCTGAGGTCACGCCATGCACATTGCATCGTGGCCTCATGTAGTGACCGCAGTGGCTTCTGCTTTATGCTAGCCACCTGGTCACACACTGATCACCCATCCACATGTGTGCTCGTGAACACGTCCGCTCACCAGCTAGTGACTGGCCACAGTCTCTGTGAGGGACACAGGACAGCACGTGGGCCCCTGGCAGGAGCTCCTGCTCGCAGGTCTGACTGAGGCACTTCCTCCCAGGCCTGAGCTGGCGGCCTGTGGGGAGGGGTCCCTGTGCGGCAGGGCTGTCCACCCTGGCGGACATGCAGTTTCTGATGTGTTTGCTGCCACCCCCAGGTCAAGGAGATCCTGACAGCCCTGGGCCTGCTCTCCTGCGCCAACACCCGCACGGGGAGCCTGTCGGGCGGCCAGCGCAAGCGCCTGGCCATCGCCCTGGAGCTGGTCAACAACCCGCCCGTCATGTTCTTCGATGAGCCCACCAGGTACGCTGCGGGAGGCGGGTCTGACCAGGCGGCCAAGGAGAAGGCATCTTCTGAACTTGTGGACTTTCATGGTTGGCCCCAGGACCCTACCCAGCCACAGCAGGAGACAGGCTCTGCCACCCCCTTCCCCTCTCCTGGGCAAGGGCCAGTGTGACCCTAGTACCCACACTGCAGTCAGAGACCCCCAGCTGCTGGTTCATCGTGGGGGTGTGAGTTGGGGGTCCATCCATCACAGTGCCTTCCTGTCTTGTGACACCGACTCCCTTCCTTGCCACAAGGCATGGTCACTTGGGCCAGTGCTGTGTGTCCCCTGGAAACACCACGTGTATTCAAGCTCCAGGAGCAGCTGCCTTCAGGGCGGGCTGGCTCTCCAGCTGCACCCCGGGGCCATGATCATCTCCTGCATTCGGAATCCCCCATGGCCAACAGGAGGCCCAGCCCTGGTTGCTGTGCTAGCCTCAACGTTGGAGGCATCACTGCCCCCGTCCCTGCAGTGTGGCTGCACTGCCATGGGAGGCGTGGCTCCGGGTCTGTCCTCACACACCAGTCCCCTTGCCCCCATTGCAAAACCGGGCAGCTGAGGATGCGGCAGGAAGAGGCCACCCTGGCACCTATGGGGCATCCACAAGAGCCTGCAAGGAGCATGGGACGCTGTGTCCCTGTGAAAGGTCCCACACTTGTCCTGTGAAACACCTGCAAGTGTGGCTCTGGCCCCAGCTGGCCCCCATAGCCAGCCCAAGAGGGCCTGCAGGACAGGGCTGTGGTGCCAACCCTTGGCGCTTCCTGGGGAGGTGCTGCTGCCAAGCCCCATGGTGCTGAAGCCCCCACCCTCCCTGCCGTGTGTGTGCCTCCATTCAGAGCACAGCCCCCGCTGAGAGCCTCCCACAGAGCCTGCCTCCTGGGGCACAGCCTCCCCACATCTCCAGGCCCTGGGCTGTGCCTGGTCCAAAGCATCTCACGGTATCCACTTGCTTGCAGCGGCCTGGACAGCGCTTCCTGCTTCCAGGTGGTCTCCCTGATGAAAGGGCTGGCACAGGGGGGCCGCTCCATCATCTGCACCATCCACCAGCCCAGCGCCAAGCTCTTCGAGCTCTTCGACCAGGTACGTGGGCCCCAAGCTGCCCCGACACCCCCTGCCCCAAGCTGCCCCATGGGCCTACTGCAGGGAAGCCCACACCTGCCCGAAGCAAGCCCTGCAGTGACACATCAGGCTTGGCCGAGTCGCTGAGTTTTTTCCTGGAACTTCATCAGGGCCTGAGGTGATCATGTGGGGTGGTGCTGGGCAGGAGAGCGGCTGCAGTGGCAGGTGACGCCACCCGCAGGCAGGAGCTCATATCCGCTCTCCCTGCTTTCCCAGCTGTATGTGCTCAGCCAGGGCCAGTGCGTGTACCGGGGGAAGGTCTCCAACCTTGTGCCCTACCTGAGGGATTTGGGGCTGAACTGCCCCACCTACCACAACCCAGCCGACTTCGGTGAGTACAGCCTTGGCTGGCATGGAGGGAAAGACAGCCTGCTTCCCACTGGGCAGCTTCTGCTTCTGTCTGCGTGGAACTGGGAGCACCTGCCTGAACCATTGCGCGTGTGGCTCAGGCACCGTCCCTGGGCGGGACTTGCAGAGGTCACAGCACGGGCTGCAGGGGTGGGGGGCACGTTGCTCCGGGTGACCACACCTGCCCCCACTCTCCCGTGTCCTCCTCTCATGAGGACACTGGCCACCAGATTCAGGGTCCACCCTTATCCAGGGTGAGCCCATCTCAGGACAGGGCATGTGCATGAGGACCACTGCCCTCATTCCAGCCGCCAGTCTTTGTCCCTGCATCTTTTTAAGTAAAACACCTGCGCGTATGACTCCCGGGATCCCTGGCTTCCCAAGTGTTCTCGGGATGTTGTTCCTGGGAAGACGGGGCGTGATAGAGATGAGGGGGGAGGAGAGGGGCCAAGGGAGCCCTGGAGGAGCTAGTTCAGGATTGGGAGTTTGAGCATGAGAGAGAGAGAGACAGGGAGGGAGGTGGGCAGCTGGCAGGAGGGGCAGGAAGAAGAAGGCATGCCCAGGGTAGGGGGCCTGGCACAAGGGGAGGGCAGGAGGAAGGGGCGTGGCCCACCAGGTGGGGCTGTGAGCTAGCAGAGGGCCCAGGGCGCTGCCCAGCAGAGGCTGCAGGTCCAGCCTGGTTTAGAGCTCCAGCTGGGAGTGCTCAGAGAGGGCAGGTGGCTGGGAATGCCACGGCAGCCAAGTCCAGGAGGCCGGGGAGGGAGCAGAGGTCAGCGGAGCCTGAGGAGTGGCAGCTGTCCTGGGCTGGGAGGACCAGCCGGAGGAAGTAGAGCAGAGTGGGACCTGGAGGTGGGCAGGAGGTGACCACGGGGTCCAGGAGGGACGGGAGGGGAGCCAGGGGGGGATTCACTTTGTGACACCTGCAAGGGGGTGCAGGATAGAGGGTCCAAGCCCTCAAGGACCCTGGCTCTCGGCAGGCACTCAGGAGATGCTGGGGTTGGAGGCCAGGCAAGCCGATGGCCTCCCGGTCTGCCTCACAGGGCAATTCTCCTGTCATGACGAAAGGTCTGGCCTGCGCGGGGGGTGGAGCCAGACGCTGGTTGACGCAGGGTTTGGAGCCATCGCGAGGCAGCAGCTGTGCTGGGGTTTACAGTCATCCTGTTAGAGTGGCACCTGCGCTGTGCCAAGTGACAGCGCCCCAGCACTCGTGTCTGCACAGTTGCCACCACCCTCTGTTGCGACTGACGCTACCCCCCACTCATTCTTCCGCAATCCCGGGCAGTCATGGAGGTGGCATCCGGCGAGTACGGCGACCAGAATGGCCGGCTGGTGCGAGCGGTCCGGGAGGGCATGTGTGACTCTGAGTACAAGAGAGACCTTGGGGGCGAGGCAGAGGTCAACCCTTTCCTGTGGCACCGACCTTCAGAAGAGGTAAAGTGGGTGAGTGGCGAAGGGGCATGCGCATGCCACCAACTGGGCATAGCTGCCTCGGTGCACCTGCCAGCTCCAGCGCCCATCCCTGGTGCACCTGCCACCCCCAGCCCAGCACCCATCCCTGGTGCACCTGCCACCCCCAGCCCAGCACCCATCCCTGGTGCACCTGCCAGCTCCAGCCCAGCACCCATCCCTGGTGCACCTGCCACCCCCAGCCCAGCACCCATCCCTGATGCTCCTGCCACCCCCAGCCCAGCACCCATCCCTGGTGCACCTGCCACCCCCAGCCCAGCACCCATCCCTGGTGCACCTGCCACCCCCAGCCCAGCACCCATCCCTGATGCTCCTGCCACCCCCAGCCCAGCACCCATCCCTGGTGCACCTGCCACCCCCAGCCCAGCACCCATCCCTGGTGCACCTGCCACCTCCAGCCCAGTGCCCATCCCTGGTGCACCTGCCACCCTAGCCCAGTGCCCATCCCTGGTGCACCTGCCACCCCAGCCCAGCGTCCATCCCTGATGCTCCTGCCAGCCCAGCGCCCGCCCCTGGCGCCTCCCGCTCCATCTCCCGTGTGTCCGTCCGCAGGACTCGGCCTCGGTGGAGGGCTGCCACAGCTTTTCTGCCAGCTGCCTCACGCAGTTCTGCATCCTCTTCAGGAGGACCTTCCTCAGCATCGTGCGTGACTCGGTGAGTGGCTCTCTGAGCCAGCCTCGGGGCAGCTGTGGGGAGCAGGCTCTGCACGCACCCTCCAGTCACCTGTGCTGTCCATCTTGGTCGGCCCTCTAAGTTTCCCATGACGGTGGGCAAACCCCTCCCACACGTGTGTGTCGGCCTTGCACGTGCTTCATGTGGGAAGCTGTGGGTTGGGTGGGCCCCAGCAGTAAGTCCACCCTCGGGGCAAAGGGAAGGCGTGAGGAGCAGAGAGGGAGGTGGTCCTGCCAGCCTCTTTGGAGAGAGCAGGCACTCAGGCCCTGGTCCTTGCGTGAGTGGCCAAATCAACGCCGTGGCTAAGCTGACCATTGGAGGGCCTTGGGGGCTGGGCAGGGACTGCAGGGAAGGCGGTCTTGTATAAGTAGGAGATGTGACCACTTCCTAAGTGGACAATTGGCCACCTGCTGCGAGAGGGGTGTGCCCAGGGCTGCAGCAGGGCCTGCCCAGGGCTGCTGCGGGGCCTGCCCAGGGCTGCTGCGAGAGGGGCGTGCCCAGGGCTGCTGCGGGGCCTGCCCAGGGTTGCTGCGGGGTGTGCCCAGGGCTGCTGCGAGAGGGGCGTGCCCAGGGCTGCTGCGGGGCCTGCCCAGGGCTGCTGCGAGAGGGGCCTGCCCAGGGCTGCTGCGGGGCGTGCCCAGGGTTGCTGCGGGGTGTGCCCAGGGCTGCTGCGGGGCCTGCCCGTGAGAACCCTGCTGGACCAGCAGGCAGTGCCTCCCCCAGCCGCTCTGCATCACTCTCCCACACTTGCTCCTTTCCTCACTTCTGGGCGTGGGATTCCTTGCTATTGAGGATTTAGCACAGTATAGTAAAGCCTTGTGCTGTGTGCGCACACACTGTATGCGTATGTGTGGCCACACAAGGGCTGTGTGTGCACACGGGCCTGCATCTGTGTACCTGTGCCACACATATCCAGGTACAAGGGGTGCACAGGCAATGTGTGTCTGTGTGTGACTGTACGTACATACACGTGTGTATGTGGTGTGTGCACACGCCTCGTGTATGCACATGGTGTTGTGTCTGTGTGTGCCCTTGACACTGTGGGTGCGTGAGTCTGAGCAGGCTTGGGGCTCAGGCCTGTGTCCTGGAGGCGGGGGAGGACGGCGCCTGAGGGCGCCCTGGCGGGAGCCGAGGCCCTGACCACCGGCCCCTCGCCCCCGCGCCCAGGTCCTCACGCACCTGCGCATCACCTCGCACATCGGCATCGGCCTCCTCATCGGCCTGCTCTACCTGGGCATCGGCAACGAGGCCAAGAAGGTCCTGAGCAACTCCGGCTTCCTCTTCTTCTCCATGCTCTTCCTTATGTTTGCCGCCCTCATGCCCACGGTCCTCACGTGTGAGTGCTGGCGCCAGCTGCTGCCTCCCCGCTGCCCGGACCCCACGCTAGACGGGGAACTGACCAGCAGATGGGCTGATGGGGGCTGACCAGCAGACGGGCAGATGGGGGCCTGGCCAGCAGATGGGCTGACGGGGGCCTGACCAGCAGACGGGCAGATGGGGGCCTGGCCAGCAGATGGGCTATTGGAGGGCCTGACCAGCAGATGGGCTGACGCGGGCTGACCAGCAGACGGGCAGATGGGGGCTGACCAGCAGATGGGCTGACGGGGGCTGACCAGCAGACGGGCAGATGGGGGCTGACCAGCAGATGGGCTGACGGGGGCTGACCAGCAGACGGGCAGATGGGGGCTGACCAGCAGATGGGCTGATGGGGGCTGACCAGCAGATGGGCTGACGGGGCTGACCAGCAGATGGGCAGATGGGGGCTGACCAGCAGATGGGCTGATGGGAGCTGACCAGCAGATGGGCTATTGGAAGGCCTGATCAGCAGATGGGCTATTGGAAGGCCTGGCCAGCAGATGGGCTGACGGGGGCTGACCAGCAGATGGGTTTTCTGACAGCCAAGGTCGTTCTCTAGTTTCTGTGGGATATGAAGGTGCTGTGGGAGGCACAGAGTGAACCCACGGGTGGAGGATGCTCAGCTTGGGAGGCCCATCCATCCTCCAGATGACCCTGCTGTGCCCAGCGTGGGCAGTGGGCCACTCTCTTGGACAGAACTCTGCGCTGTCCCGGTTTGTCCACTAGGGGGAAGCCTCGGCCTCTCTGGGCAGGCAGCACTGGTCACTGTGGGCTCCCGCACCCGGACTCACTCCCAGGGTCCCCCTCAACCTGTCCAGTGCTGTCCTGACTTCCAGGAGCAGTGGGCAGCCTTGCAGTAGAGGTGGACACGAGGCATATCCAGGACGAGCAAAGAGGGAGGTGGGATGCACCTGTCACAGGTTACCTGTTCAGCAGGTGTTCCCATGGTGCTGCATGTGGGCAGTGCAGGGACTCTGTGCAGCCTGGCAGGAGGATGTGGCGTGCAGGGCACAGCCCACAGCTGGGTCAGGGCCGCTGGCCACAGGGTGGGTCGCCTCGTGGTTGCATGTTCTTGACCCTTCTTTTCCATCTGCTCCCAGTTCCCCTGGAGATGGGTGTGTTTCTTCGGGAACACCTGAACTACTGGTATAGCCTGAAGGCTTACTACCTCGCCAAGACCATGGCCGACGTGCCCTTCCAGGTGGGCTGGTGGGAGTGAGGCTAGAGCAGGGGTTCAAGTTCTTGGTCATGCTGCGAAGAACCACAGGGCTGGTCGTATAGATTTCCCTGAGAAGCAGGGCAGCGCTGGGGAGCGTGGGCGGCCAGCTGTCCAGGCCTGGCTCCCAGTGACCAGGTGGGCGGCATTGGGGAGCGTGGGCGGCCAGCTGCCTGACTCCCAGTGACCAGGTGGGCGGCGTTGGGGAGCGTGGGCGGCCAGCTGCCTGACTCCCAGTGACCAGGTGGGCGGCGTTGGGGAGCGTGGGCGGCCAGCTGCCTGACTCCCAGTGACCAGGTGGGCGGCATTGGGGAGCGTGGGCGGCCAGCTGTCCAGGCCCGGCTCCCAGTGACCAGGTGGGCCCCGTGTTGTCAGGTCCTGTTTCCTGTAGCCTACTGCAGCATCGTGTACTGGATGACGTCACAGCCGTCCGATGCCGTGCGCTTTGTCCTGTTTGCTGCACTGGGCACCATGACGTCCCTCGTGGCCCAGTCCCTGGGGCTGCTGATCGGAGCGGCCTCCACTTCCCTTCAGGTAGTTATTAAGGACCATGCTGTGGGTTGGGCATCCCATCAGCACCTCCCTCTGCTCCTCCCCCGACACTCCTGACTGCCGTGACCAGCTTTGACATCACGTCCGTGGGAAGGAAGCCCAGCGACCTGGGTAGCCGTGGTGGGCGGGTAGGAGCCATGGCACGTGCCTTCAGTCCCAAGCACGCCTACGGGTGAAGGTGCTGTGCTGTCCCCATTGCACAGAGAGGAACAATGAGGCAAGCTGATGGGTGGGGTCACTGGATACAGAACAGCTGGCCCCAGGGTACTGGGCGTAACCTTCCCTCCCTGGCCTGGGGGACCTTCGTCCTGATGGATAGCGCCCTGGTCCCTGCCGGAGTTGGGGGCTCCAGAGGGACACCTCCAGCCCCTCTCGTGCCTTGTGCCACCCCAGCCTTGCACAGCGTTGGCTGCTGCCCATGAACATGGTCTGTTATGTGGCTGCTCTCCCACGGGCCCTCCTTGCTCCCCACTGCCACCTCCAGGCTCCCCCATCCTGGCCCAGCTTGCCCAGCATGAATGCAGCCCTGAGGGCCCTGTGGCCCTGCCCCATCCCAGGGCCCTGCCCCCCATAGCCCTGCCCCCCATGGCCCTGCCCCCCATGGCCCTGCTCCACCCTGTGGCCCTGCTCCACCCCATAGCCCTGCCCCCCCCCCCCCCCCCCCCCGTGGTCCTGCTCCCTGTGACCCTGCTCCACCCCGTGGCCCTGCAGTGGCCCTGCCCCATCCATGCCCCTGCCCCACCCCATTGCCCTGCCCACACCACACACACACACACACTGACCACACCACACACACACAGCACACACAGCACGCATGTGAGCCAGGCGTCCTGATAGCTTAATTGCTATTAACATCTGCATGGCAGCCTGAACCCCTCTGTCATAGATGGGGTCCTGTTGGGGTTCACAGCACAGCCCCCTGCCCCTGCTGGTCTCCAAGGGGTCCAGTCAGCTGGCTCTGTGATAGCTGTAGTCACAGCTGGGCAGGTGTCCAACCTCTGCACCTTTGCTTCCACACGAGACCCCGCCCCCCCCATGCAGCGACACCCCTACCTGTCTGTTCCTGGGGGACTGCACCCCAGCTGGATGTCACCCTACCTGTCAGCTCCCGGGGGGACATCAGCCCAGCTGGATGACACTCTACCTGTCAGCTCCCGGGGGACATCAGCCCCAGCTGCAATGACACCCTACCTGTTAGCTCCTGGGGACTGCACCCCAGCTAGATGACACCCCACCTGTTAGCTCCCGGAGGACTGCACCCCAGCTGGATGTCACCCTACCTGTCAGCTCCCAGGGGGACTGCACCCCAGCTGGATGTCACCCCACCTGTCAGCTCCCTGGGGACTGCACCCCAGCTAGATGACACCCCACCTGACAGCTCCCTGGGGTGGCTGTACTCTTGTTCCCGTAGGTCCCCTCCCCCTCCCATTTTCACAACCTGGTGGCAGGAGCTTTGCCCCTTTTCTGACTTCTCTGCACTGGTGTCCGAGCCACTTCCCCTGTGAGGAATCTGGAAGTCGGGCAGCCTCCCAGCCCAGGGCTCTGCGGTCAGCTATCCTCATGTCCCCTGCCATAGGTGGCGACCTTCGTGGGCCCCGTCACGGCCATCCCAGTCCTGCTCTTCTCAGGGTTCTTCGTCAGTTTCGACACTATTCCCACCTACCTGCAGTGGATGTCCTACATCTCCTACGTCAGGTAGCACGCATCCCTGGTTACCAAGGTGACCGTGGGAGGGAGGGAGAGGCACCACCCAGCCTCGCTGCTGCAGGTGCACAGGCGACACAGTACACATGGGCGCCACCTGGTGGCTGGCAGTGGATGCTCTCCGTAGACACCTACTGAACCTTCCCTTGGGTGTCAGTTGAGAGGGCCCCGGGTGCCCAGGGAGAGGCGAGGGTGGCCGGCTGGGAGCCAGGGCTTGGGCAGCAGCTGAGGGGCCTCCTTCCCCACCCATACCAGGTACGGTTTTGAGGGCGTCATCTTGTCCATCTATGGGCTGGACCGGGAGGACCTACACTGCGACATCGACGAGACGTGCCACTTCCAGAAGTCGGAGGCCATCCTGCGCGAGCTGGACGTGGAGAACGCCAAGCTCTACCTGGACTTCATTGTTCTGGGCATCTTCTTCATCTCCTTGCGCCTCATTGCCTACTTCGTGCTGCGATACAAGATCCGGGCAGAGAGGTAGAAGGCCCGTGGGACCAGCAGACAGGAGACAGCCCACCGCTGCCACAGTGGCCACTGCTGCTGCTGGGACAGCACAGGACCAGCAGACGGGAGACAGCCCCCCGCTGCCGCAGTGACCGCTGCCGCTGCTGGACGGTGCCCATGCATCCTCCTTGGGGACGGCGGCCGGCCTGCAGAGGGAAGGGGCTGCTGGCCACCTTCTGGGCCTGGTGAGGTCGGATCCCTTCCCCTCTTCTCTTCTAGCTCTCACTAGGAAGTGTAGCCAGGGTTTGTTCGTATCAACGTGCAGAATTCCAACAACTGCCCCGGGGGCCATGGTGCAGGATGGGCGACTCTGCAGGAGACGCCCCGTCTGGCTGGGTGCAGTGGGACTTCCCCTCACCCCCGTGGGATGCTGTGCAGGAGGCCCTCCGATGGCCATGGGGGCACCCACAGCTGCCTCCTCCTAAGGCCTGTCTCTCTCAGCCGAGGCCAGCCGGGCCTGTCCATCCGCACAGGGCTCCTTTGCTGGGGAAGGCTGGGGGTGAAGAGCAGGACTTGCAGGGCCTGGCGCTGGTCATGGGGCGGACCTCACTGCTGGCAAGAATGTGTGACAGTCACGGGAGGGCTGTGGCTGGCCAGGTCTGATCCAGGCGGCGCACGATGGAGCTGGCGGTGCTCCTGAAGTCTGCCCATGTGTCCGCTTGTCGCTTTGGGTTTGCAGCACCACGTGTTTGTTACCGATGCTCCGCCCACCTCCTTTCCGCTTCCAATGTCCAGATTGGTTCTGATGAGGTTTTAATTTTTGCATAAAAACAATCTCTATCTTGTCACGTGTCATATCAACTACCTCCAGGGACAATAGCAAAAGTGTCAGGCGTGGCCCTGGAGGGTGGGGGCTGCAGAGCTGCCAGCAACTTCCGGCCGTGACTGCACTGGAGCCTGCTCGAGGCCGGCTGCCCGAGGTTCTGCCATTCCTTGGCTGGGTTCCTGAAGCTTTTCTTCCCTGTGATCAGAGAATTCTAGAAGTCCCTGTGCTGTGTGGATTTGGCCTGCAAGATGCTCAGAGATCCTTGCGCCTCCAGAGCCTTTTCAGTAAACACAGTGTGGTCCTGTTCTGGATCGCTCTTACCCAGCCCGTCCACAAAGTCTGTGTTTAACTTCAGGGAAGTCTGCCCATGGGCATCACACCGAACAGGGAGGGGGCTGCTGGGCCAGGCTGGGGCGGGTCTTACTCTGGCCTCAGTGGACGGGGTAGTGTCCCTGCCCCAGCCTGGCCTGACACCCCTTGCATACCACTCACCAGGCTGGACCAGGCTGCTGCGGGGAGGGGTGCAGAGATGGGCGCCTGTGTCTGCAGGCACACACCTCCTTGCACACGGGGGCCTGGGGTCCCAGAGTCCTTCTTGCTCTTGGCCTCATTTCAGCAGCAGACCCCACCCCAATCCCCCTTTCTGAGGGAAGACAGTCCCTCTGGCCTCATGCCTGTGAGCTTGCTGTGCGATCGGGAGCCGTCAAGGGCGCAACCCAAGGCCAGGGGATTTTGCTGTAACGTGAGTCAGCCACCTGCCAGTACAGCTGGGAGCCCACCGTGTCTGAGTCTGGAGTCCGGTGCTCTACGCAACGAAGCCCACTAATAAATATCCCTTAGAAAGCGTTGCCCTTTGGTGTCCATGGCTTTGAGTGACTTGTGCAAATGGGCCAGCCGGGCAGGTGATAGGGCACCTGGGCAGACCTGTGCAGCGGGTGCCAGCTCCACAGTCTCCCAGGCACCGGAAGCCCAACTGGAAGGAATGCCCATGCCGCTTCTTGAACGCTTGCCCGCTGTGTGGCTCCTCTCTACTTTCCCAGCCTTTACAACACGGCTCCCAAAGGGCCCAGGCGAGACTCCCAGGGTCTCCCCGGCCTGTCCACAGCCTGTCCAGTATTAGAGGGACATCCCGGAGCCAGGCGCCTGCTAATGAGCAACATGGCCGCTCACTGGGTCTGCGTCACCCAGAGGGCGAGATGGAGCAGGACATAGGATGCGTCCACTCAGCAGCACCCATCCCCCCAAGGAGCCAGCTCTCCCGCTGGGCTTGCACCTCTAGGGCCCAAGCAGGCAGCGGTGTGGGGAAGGCCCGAGCAGGGGCACACAGTCTCTTGTGGCAGGAGATGAAGGTGACTGGCGGGCACCAGGAGGGGATGCCCAGTATGTGTTGTGTTCATTGTGTGGCCACAGCGTCCCTGTCCACCAGCCAATAGGAAATTGTGCCCCCACGCTGGGATCTTTCCCATGTGCCCCGCGGGAGGGTTGTGTGTGCCTGTGAAAGCAGGGGCCTGGCCCGCACACTGGATGCCTTGCCGTTCTCAGAAACGCTCCCCGAGCCTGATGGCAGAAGCCAGCCACACGTGCCCACTGGCAAGACCAGGGCCACCAGCCGAGGGGCTGCTGTCAGCAAGCCTGCTCTCAGTGCCAGGTAGGGGCCACCTCGCGCCCCTGGCTTGTCTAGAAAACTGCACCAAACATGGATCAGCTGCCGGGGCCTTCCCTGGCACGTGGACTGGGGCGCAGCCTCAATGCCATGCTTGTGTTGACGCTTCTGACACCGGCAGCGAGTGAGGGCGGAGGCCCGCGTGACCGGGAGCAGCAGAGTGCCCGCTGTCAGTGCCCTGCCCCACCAGGAGCCCTCACTGCCCAAACGGGCCAGGGAGCTCCCCTTGCCATTGCTGCCTCCATGCAGTGCACGCCTTGAGGTCCAGGCGCCCAGAGAGCGAGCTTCGGCAAGCGAGGTTTGCCTGGTGGGAGGGTGCTGCAGCCGCAGGAATGGGGGTTCCATGGGCTCTGTCACGTCCATGACCTTGGGGACGACCTTGAGGGTGTGCTGAGCTTTATCGCCAGTGTCTCAAATTTAGTCCCAGGCCCAAGTAAAGACAGTTCCCTTGCATCTGCCACCAGAACAAGCCGGCACTCACCGATAGCTTGTGCACCTTTTCGTGGCCTGGGGCCCCACCTGGGAGGGGAGAGAGGAGTCTGTTCTCGGTGTACCACGTGTCTCGAGGGTGAGGGGTGTGCATGACAAGCCCCCCACAGCCCGCCCCCGCCGCGTCCTGTGTCACTTGTACCTGCTCGTGTTTTGTCCTTTGTAGACAGGCGTAGTGGGGCCCGAGCGAAGCCCACTCGAATCCCTGTGTCCCTGTGTTTGATGAGGGATTGTTAGCCTCTCAAAGCGAAAGTCAATGCAAGTAACTTTTGAATCAGCGTGCAGATGGGGCCACGGCCGTATCCCCACTGAGACAGCCAGCAGGACTGTTTTGGCTGTGGCTGCGCAGTTACCGCCACACTGGTGTAGCTGTGTGATGGCAGGATGTGCTGCTTGCACGCTGGAAGCAATTTGCACTGCTGTAAATAGACATATACAGATGTACATATCTATATTCAGAAATAACATCTGCTCCTGGGTGCCCGCCTGCTGGGCCGCATCCCTCCAGGGCAGTGCTGGACCTGGGCAGTGCCCCGGCCGGGAGCCTCCCACTGTCCGCTGCGGAGCCTGGGCCCGTGGTGCGTTATTCCTGCAAGTTAACTCCTTAGATTTGTACGTGCATCTTTTGCAGACTCGAACTTTGTTTTCTGAAATTAGATGCCATTTACGAAGATGTGACAGAAAGCCAATAAAAGCATCATTATTTTCAGATTCCCCCAAGTGTTCTTTGTGTCTTAAGGACCCCTGGCCCTGAGGCCCACTGAGGGGTCGCGGCTCTGCTCAAGCACCCGTGAGCTGCCTGGATGGATTGCAGTGCCCTGAGAAGAAAGGCAAGGAGGCTGTGGGTCCGGCATCTCCTGTGCACCTGCCGGTAGACAGCACAGTGGTTAGGGCCGTCCCACTTGGTCCCTCGCTTGGCCATTGCTGCGATTTGAGTGTGACTGCCTGCTTGCCCCCAGTCTCATGCCACAGTGCAGCCCGCCAGAGGCTGCTGGGCAGTGTCCAAAGGATGCGAAGTTTGCTGATAGCCCATGGTGGTTGGAGGAGGAACTGACGGAAGGGCTTGTGTGAGTCCCTAGGCACCTTGCTGCCAGTGGAGCCTGCACTACCAGAACGCCACCTTGGCAGTGCAAAGCTGATGAATCGCCCCCCTCGGAGCACAAGCCTTCATGCTTCACGGGGGAGGGGCCAACAGACCACCCAGGCGGAAGCGGCGCCTGGACCTGCGGGGTCCTGCTGCCTGCCCTGTCTCCTCCCTCCCTGCAGAAGGAGACATCTAAGGGCAAAGGACAGTATCCTTGCAGGTATGTGGGAAGGCGTGTGTGTGGAGGACAAGCCCAGCCACTGTACACATAGGTCTGCCCCAGCAAAACTGCTGTACCACCGACTGAAGGCAAGCAGCTGCCCCATGCCCCAGAACCAGCTGCACCTGTCTGCAGCGCAGCCAGGGAAGGGACAGCCAGGGAAGGGACAGCCAGGGAAGGGACAGCCCCGGACGCTGCAGCCGGGGCAGACTCCTCCAGGAGCCAGCAACCCCCTGCCCCTGCCCACCCCTTCTTGCCTCTCCTCACTTCCCACCAGCCCAGGCAGGCAGCAGCTGCCCTCTGCTTGGTGCTGCCAGCAGCCCCCTCACCCCAGGGACTCTGGGTGCTCAGGGACCCCCTCCCTTCTGCTCATTGATGCAGATATTCTTGCTGAACGTGAGAACTGCTGTCAGAAGGGAGCAGGCTCATCAACACCCAAGACAGACCATTGGTGAGGGCCTGGGTGCCCGTGATGTGCTGGCAATGAGTCAACGGGTCTAGGTGTTCAGTGGCACCCTCTGGGAGGTGTAGGCCAGCCCCTCCTGGAGGACAGGGCCTGGCCAAGGGGTTTGTGGGAGGGCAGAAGGGAGCTGCAGTGCCTTGTTGGCCAGGGTACTGAGCATTGAGCAGAGAGAAGCACGGGTAGCACCCGTGTCCCACACCCATCCGGAGAGGGTGGAGAAGCCCTGAGCCTGGGGTCACCTGGAAGGGGACAGGGCACCTCAGAAGGCAGCACACAGGACCCCGAGCTAGCCACCCCTCGAAACTCAGAGCACCCTTAAACGTGAGTCTGAATTGTCAGAGCGGAAAGTCAGACACAACACGGGTCAATTAAGAGGGGTTCCAGCAAACAGAGAAACGCAAAGAACACACACCCATGTAAGACACAAACACACACGGACATAGATACACAGACATGCACACACAAAGCAGGCATGCGCACACACACAGAAGCAAGCACAGTCACACACACACACTTTGGGCCTCTGGCCCCACAGGCTCCTCCCACCACAGCTGGAAGACAGCAGGAACCGTGAGCCCGAGCCCGTGCTAAGCAGGCACAGGTTTCCCTGTCCCATTAGCAACACAGTGGAACAGCTGTGCACACGGCAGTCACAGTGTGTCCAACATGTCACAGCTTTGGTTTCTTTCCATTTTATTTGAAAGGCAGAGAGGCAGGCGCTGCAGACTGGGACCTGGGCATTCGCAGCAGTGCCCAGGGGGCAGGCCTGTGCTGCACGTGAGCAGGACAGACTGTGGATGCATTACACCGTGTGGTGCAGAGGGGAGCGCTGTGTGCGTCCAGGTCCCGGCGTCCTGCTAACACACGCTCTGGGAGAGAGCCGTGAAGGTTCAATACTGGCGACCTGCATGGAACCCCAGGCTCCTGGCTTCAGCCTGGCCAGCTCCAGCTGCTGCAGGCATCTGGGGAGTGACCCAGCCGATAAAGATCTGTGTGTGTGTGTGTGTGTGTGTGTGTGTGTGTGTCTTTCCCTGTCTCTTTCAAACAAAACCAACACAGCAACATAAATGTGTAAGTATGTGGGAGAGACTTGAATGTTCTGGAAGCAACCATGAAGGTGCAGAGGAATGACTGTACATGTGTGTGCATTTATACATACAGGTGCGCTCGCACGTGTGTGGTTGAGGTCCCATCCCCACATTACAGAATCTACCACCGGGCTCTGCCCTGGGCCTGGCGGTGTAGGGGAGGGTCAGCAGGTGCTCTGTGGCCCTGAATCCAGCCCTCTTGTCCCCTGCCCCCAGACCCAGGCCTCGTTGGGGTGGGGGCGTCATCAGATACTTTACAGCCCTGGATCCAGCCCCTTGCACCCCCTAGGCCCCAGACGGGGGTGTCAGCACATGCTCCATAGCTCCAGATCCAGCCCCTCCTGCTGTCTCCCACCCAGCCCAGGCTCAGCGTGGCCAGCACAGATGGCTGGGCTGCGGGACCTCGGAGAGACCCTCGTGTGTGTCTGGCCTGGACTCCTTTAAGCCTGCATGTCTGGCCCGGCTGCAACAGCCTGTGCGAGGGGACACCTGTCCTGTCCACCACCGAGACTCACACCCTAAACTCAGGGTCCCAGCCAGGCTGAGGCGAGAGACGTGTTCGCCTTGGATGGAGACTTGGCCTATAAAGGAATCATTTATTTGAAAGAGTAATAGGAAAAGAGAGAGAGAGATCTTCCATCCGCTGGCTCACTCCAAATGACTGCAACAGCCAGGACTGGCCGGGATCCCGGACACCCATCCCAGTCTCTCCTGGGGGGGCAGGAGTCTGAGCATGGGGGCCACCTAATGATGCTGTCTTAGGTGCTCTAGCAGGGAGCTGGGTTAGAAGGGAAGCCACGGGGACTCAAACTGGCACTCCCAGTATTATTGTTATTTGCCAGAGCTTAGCCCTCTGTGCGAAGACACTAGCTGGGCATGCCAGCTTTCATGGCCTGGCGTCCGGTCAGCGCCCACCACCTTGGCCTTCCCCCTCTGCCTGCCCTGAGCAGGACAGTGCTGGGACAGGGGCTGCGGCCAAGGGCTCTGAAATACTCACGTTGCCAATCAGATGCACCCACATCCATAGTTCAGACCGTGTGTCAAGATGGCAGTTTGAGGGTGGGCATTGAGGCAATGCCCCCATAGTCTGCAGGTAGGGGTCCAAGGTCAGAGTGCAGCAGGTGCGCTGGCCAGGGAGGGCTGCTCGCTGACCCCAAAGTGGCATCTCTCACCGGGAAGGGAGAGGCTGTGTCCTTCTCCCATGGAGACTGGTACAAGCATGAGGGCTGAGCTTGCCCCTGCTGCAGCTGGTCTGCCCCACTCACAAGGACAGTGACTGGCTGCCCCGTGTCCCCCGCACCTCCTCTCCATCCCCATCTGAGACACTGAGCATTGGCATGAATCCCAGGGGCCCTGGCACTCCAGCACAGGCACAGGAGACAGGCTCAGAGCACCCGCACTGCCTCAGCCTTGCCTGTGGACAGCTGTGATCAGGGAGGGGGCTGGATGGGACCCCCGGCTGGGGACAAGCTTGCCTTTGGAAGCTGAAGTGGACCGGGGACACAGACTTTTCTAAGCTTTTTCGAAGAGAAAGCTTGAACTGCGAACAGCCACAGATGACACCGTGGTGTGAAGCAGCACGTGACAGCTACCCCCTCCGGCGTGCCTGGGCCACCAGTAAGCAGAGGAAGGCATTTGGGACACGGAATGGCCAGGGGTGGACAGCGGCCACCAGATGACCAGAGGGAGACAGGGAGCCACCCTGTGACCTGGTAGACAGTGGGGCATGAGTCATCCGAGTGGACGATGGGCCACTGATTTGGACAGACAGTGGTGACCGAGTGACACAGGGTGGCGGCTACTGGGAAACTCACCTGGGCCGTGCAGTGCCATGGAGAAGGGCTGCGGTGCGCCACAGGGCAACCCCATACCCTCCTTGCGCTGCAGGGCTGGGGTTGGGGAGGGGAGGAAGAGAGTGATGGGAGCAGCGGCAGCAGCTGAGGGCGAGCTCGTCCTAGGCAGCGCACGGGTCTTTATTCTCTAAAATATCTGGCCCCAGCTTTTACATTTGGAGGTGGTGTTGGGTAGGAGCAGGGTGAGAAGCGGGGTGGGGAATGGCACAGGGCAGGAGACGCGGTGCAGGGTCTCACACCGGGAGCCAGGGCCGCAACAGCAGGAGCACTTCAAAACGTGCATTCTGGAAAGAAAATAAGGGACAGTGGGGTGAACGGCCCGCCAGCTTCCCCACCACACACGGCCCCCTGCCCCCACCCACAGCAGCCTGGCTTCTCAAGGGGGTTGGGGGAGGCTTCAGAATCAGTGCCTGCTGCTGAGTCCCCCGCCCCCACGTCCCTGGGAAATGGCAGCTTTCATCACACGGGGGTCACTCAGTGAGGCCCCTGGACACTCACAGGTGGTCAGAGCAGGTGAGAGTGGGCAGGGCGCAGAGAGGCGCAGGAGGGACCTGAGGTCACAGGCGCCCCCTCTCCTGGTCCCCAGGGACTCACCTCTGCTCCCTGCTGTGCATGCAGAGGCAGGGCAGGGGCCCAGGACCCCTCAGTGTGTGGGTGCCATAAGGGCTGTGTCAGCTGTCCTGACACAAAGGACAAGAGCGCCCCCTGTCGGTGTGACCCCTGGAATGCCCCTCCCCTCCCGGTGGGAATGTCCTTCCTGGCAGGACTGGCCACCTGGCAGGGGCTTCAGCCACACCCAGGCTGGGCCGGGGGAGGGGGCGCTCACCTGCATTCTGCAGAGGCTTGAAGCACCAGGGCACGCCCCGGATGCTGGAGTCGAAGCAGCAGCCCCTGTTGTTGCACTCCTCCTCGGTGATCTGAGAGTAGCCGCAGTCCACCCTTTCCTCAGCGGAGACCTGGCACTGGCTGGGCGCTGTCCCGGAAAGACAGATTCACAGAGTGAAGGAGAGACAGACAGGAAGCTCTTCCATCTGCTGATTCACTCCTCCGAGGGCCACAGTTGGCAGAGCTGAGCTGATCTGAAGCCAGGAGCCAGGAGCTCCTTCCAGATCTCCCACGCGGGTGCAGGGGCCCAAGGACTTGGGCCGTCCTCCACTGCTTTCCCAGCCCACAGGCAGAGAGCTGGATGGGAAGTGGAGCAGCCGGGACAGAAGTCAATACCCATATGGGATGCTGGCACCATAGGCAAATAATTAGCTCTATTATGCCAACAAGCCAGCTCCTTGCTTTAAAAAGCAAGGTTTATTATTTGAAAAGCAGAGTTATAAAGAGAGCAGAGGCACTTGGGCCATCCTCTGCTGCTTTCCCAGAAGGGAGCTGGATGGGAAGTGGAGCAGCCGGGACTTGAGCCCACACCCGCATGGAATCCGGGCTAAGCCCCCAGCTGCTGCGAACCTGGCATCTTATAAGGACTGCGGTTCAAGTCCCAATGCAGACCCCTGCTCGTGGCCAGGGAAAACGGTGGGGGCCGGCCCAAGTGCTTGGACCCCTGTGCCCACATGGGAGACCCGGGTGGAGTTCCAGGTGCTTGGCTGGCCACTGCAGTCGCTAAGGAAGTGAACCTGTGGACAGAAAATCCCTCTCCCGTCCCCCTCCCTCCCTCTCTGTAACTCTGCCTTTGAAATCAATAAGTGAATGAATCTTTTTAAAAAGTGCCAGCATCCTCCTGTCAGGTGCTAAGCCCAGGTCCCCAGACATTTGTCCAGGGACTCCTCCCTTGGTCTCTTGGCTGGCTGCGTCAGGAAACCCAGTGTCGATGTGGATACCCTGGACTCCAAGACTTCTGGCCTCCAATACCAAGTGCCCTTCACTGCCTTGCCAGCAAAACCCGGTTGAGAGGTGCCAGGAGCAGGTGTGTCTGCCGAAGAGTTGCATGTGTGCTCACAGCTGACCACTGTCCACTCCCTGAGTGGCTCAGCTCTGCGTGTGGCCCTGTTTAAGCAAGCAGGTGTGTGTGTGCGTGCCTGTGTGTATGTAGTACTGTGCGTGTGTTATGTGTCCATATGTACACACATGCCTCTGTGTGTGTGTGTGTGTGTGTGTGTGTACTTGTGTGGATCGGGACTCCTGCCAGCTCTGCGGCTGATTGACCGGACCCAGGTGAGTGCAAGAGCCACGAGCCCGCCGGAGCTGTGTTACAGTGGCTCCATGGAAGTGGCATAGTGGGTAAAGCCACCACCACAATGCTGGCATCCCATACAGGTGCCAGTAGGTGGACAATCTGGTCTCTCCCCCTATCTTTGTAGCTCTCTGGAAAAAAAAACACGAATCTTAAAAAATAAATAAATAAAAAATAAAACTAATCTGGAATATTGGTTTCAAACCTGTCTTTCTTTTGCAAATGCAAAACACCATTCAGAAGTGCCCAGCGAGGAAGGCAGTGGGGCAGGAGGGGCTGGCGTGGCAGCCTGGGTTTGGCTCTGAGTTTGGACAAGTTGCCACCTTCTCCTGGGCATGAGTTCGCCAGATGCATAAAGAAAAGCACGTGTGTCTGTGACAAATGACAAGTATGACATTGACAAGGCCTCCAGCTCCACAGCCTATGAAGGTCCCATGGGAATCAGGCAGATCCACTACATGCACTACTCCGCCCCAGCCCAGGGGCCGCAGCACCCACACAGGCCCACGTCCTGCCCGCTCCAGCCAAGGGCCGCAGCACCCACACAGGCCCACGTCCTGCCCGCTCCAGCCCAGGGCCGCAGCACCCACACAGGCCCACGTCCTGCCCGCTCCAGCCCAGGGGCCGCAGCACCCACACAGGCCCACTCCTCCCTAAGCAGCCCAGGGGCCGCAGCACCCACACAGGCCCATGTCCTGCCCGCCCCAGCCCAGGGGCCTCAGCACTCACACAGGCCCACTCCTCCCTAAGCAGCCCAGGGGCCGCAGCACCCACACAGGCCCACGTCCTGCCCGCCCCAGCCTGGGAGCTACAGTACTTACACAGGCCCACAAACTCGTCGGCCGAGCCTGAGGACCACAGGGCCAGCAGGAGCAGCAGCCACAGGGCTCTAACCTCCATGGTAACCATTTGCCTGGGCACACACGGAAGACTCAGGGTGCCTCCTGCCTGCCCCCTTTTATACCCCTGTGTTTGCACAGCCACTGGGGCTCTGTTTGTTTGGGTGGGACTGGCTGATCGTTCGAGCTCCACCTGCTTCCCTCCCGCAGCTCAGGGAAGCCCCCAGGATCCTCGTGGCAAACGTCCTGGTGGGTGGGTTCCCTGGCCCGTGTGGGCCTGGCCAAGGCTCCACCCACGGGCTCCGGCAGGGACATTAACAGCGTGAGTCAGCCCCTTCCACTGCAGGAGCGAGGCAGAAGACTCCAGCCCCAGCCCATTGATTTGATGCATTTTAATAAAGATAGGCCACATTTTTACGATGTATTTTATTTATTTGAAGGGCAGAGTTAGTGAGAGAGAGAGAGAAGTCTTCCACCTACTGGTCCACCCACTCCCCCAAATGGCTACAACAGCCAAGGTTGGGCCAGGCTGAAGCCAGGCACCTGGAACTCCTTCTCGATCAGGGTGGCAGGGCCCAGGTGCTTCTGCAGGTGCCTGGCCAGGTGCCGTAGCAGGGAGTTGGCACGAGGCAGTCAGGCCCTGGATCATACTGTGATGTGGAATGTCCGTGCCACAACTGGCAGTTTAACCTGCTGTGCCCCGATCCAACCCTGGTGCCCAAGGATTTTTAAATCGTATACTAGAGGAGCCCCTTCTCTCAGGCCGCAGGTGTCCCTGCCAGCAGGACCTCTGTCCTCTGTCCTGTGTCTCGGGAGCTGTCAGCCAACAGCACGTCTGGATGAGGCAGGAACCACTGTGCCCGTTTTCTGGGAGGAGAAATTGAGGCTGGGTGCACAAGGCGGCAACAGAACCCACTTCCTCAGGACCCAAGTCATGGCTCTCCCTGTCGCTCACCAAAGTTGGGTGGCAGCTGCAGGCTGATCCGGGCCACTCTCGTGTGGTTGGGCGTGCGCTGTGTCTAGCAGGGGGTCAAGGTTCCCCGGGGAGGTAGCGATGTCACTTCAGGAATAGGCCTGGGAGCCTGGAGCTGCACTGGTTCTGGGGAGCTGTGACACCCCAGGAGAGGACCAACAGTCCCCACCCTGAGGGCAGCCCGAGGCTGGGGTGAGCACACAGGCTCCTGTCCTCACCCTCAGCAGCCGGCCTCATCCCTATAGTGACGCCGCAGCCTGCCCTGCCCAGCCCTTCTCCCTGCACTGCTGGACTGTGTATAAGCCCACCTGGGCTTGAGTGTGGCGGAGGGTGGGGCTGCCACTTTTCAGCTCCCGTTTGTGTGGCCAGGCACTTAGTAGGTGCACACGGAGGCCTCAAGACCCCAGACAAGGAGGCCTGACCTGAGCGCCCACGGCCTACTGTCACTCCTCGGTCAGCCAGCCCTGTCACGCGCTCCATGGGCAGTCCAGTGCAGGGAGGAGGTACAAAGTCCCAGCTGATGTCCCCTCGATCCCCCAGGGTCATTGTGCGTGCTACTGGCCAGCTGTCACCCGCCCTGCAGCTGGCCCAGGGGCAGCACCTGCCTTGGCCGGGAACCCCCAATATCTCCTGGAGAGAGGTGTGAGTCACCCGGGCCCGGCTCACGCAGGAGGCAGAGCTGGGGACTGACAGGTGTGGGCCTCACTTCTGAGAGAGAGGGTTAGCAGATGGGGGGTGCCCAAGAGCTTAGGGTGGAGACCTCAGTGTGACCCCAAGAGGCAAAGCCTGCAGGGGGCACCTGCCACTGCCAGGCAAGCCTCCAGGCGTGGCCGAGGAATAGAGCACAGCTGGCGGCTGGGGCTAGGGTGCTCCACCTACAGCCCTGCCCATGGGGCACAGATGGCTCACGCTCAACTCTGCCTCTCCCCATTACCAGGAGCGCCTGCCCATGGGCATAGGAAGGCTCTCTCTCTTAACTGTTTATAGACAGACAGAGAGAGAGAAATCTTCCATCCACTGACTCACTCCCCAAATATGCATAATAATAGTCATGACTGGGCCAGGACGGAGCCAGGAGTTTCTTCTGGATCTCCCATGTGGGTGCAGTGGCCCAGGGACCTGGGGCATGTCCCATCACTTTCCCAGGTGCATTAGCAGGGGGTTTGACAGGAAATGGAGTAACTGGGACTCAAACCGGTGTCTCTATGGGGTGCTAGCATCACAGGCTGCAGCTTTATGTGCTATGCCACAGCACCAGTCTCCCCTAAGGCTCTCTTGCCAGACCTGAGGTGCACACCTGCTGCTCCTGAAAGCCAGGGCTGTGGCCAGCTGAGTACTAAAGCCCTGGACAGCACAGAGGAACCCAGGGGACCAGGTCCTCCCAGTCACATTCAGCAAGTCCCTGCCACGCTTGGCCATCGCACATCTTCTCTGAGGAACCAAGCCATCACCACCCAGTGATTTCCAGTTCTTCAGAGTTCATGGCCTTCCCAGAACCCCAAGCGTGATCTTGTTTGTCTGTGGGTGCTGGGAGACATCAGTTAACCAGCACAAAGTCAGCCTGACCAGCATTCCCGAAGGAGAGACGCACGGCACTATGTGATAAAGAGGCAGGCCAGGGTGCATGGCCCTCAGCTGGGGGACCCAGATCCGCCCCCCTGGCCTGGCACCCCCTGTGTGTCCTGGCTCACCACTGTTCCCCAGCCTCCACCTGCCCCCCTTGGACCCACACAACTGTCTGTCACCACGTGTTTGCTGGATGTCCTGCATCGGGGGCTGCTAAGATGGCCCTGGCTGGCGGGAGGTGTGGGTCTGCTCCCTCCTGCTGCGGCTGCAGGGCTGGGCTCACAGTCCAGGGGACCCCAGTAGAGAGGTAGGAGGGCAGAGGGAGGGGTGCTGTCAAAATAAGACACTCTCAGACTGTCTAAAGGCCTGGGTGACAGGTGTGAACACAACTGCCTCAGACATGTGCCGGGAGGGCAGCTCACAACCCCTACCTCTTCCCAGGTTGCAGCCGTATCTGTGGGATGAGCCAGGAAGGTGGTGTGGGCTCTGGGAACAAAGCCGCCAGCGCAGGGGTCCAGGTTTGCACAGCCATCCTTTCCCCGGGACACTGGGTCAAGGCAAGCATCCTGCTTCCTCTCACCAGTCAGGGCTCCCAGCAGCCAGAAGCCGGGCCCAGCCACAGTGATTCCATTTCAGGAGGGAGGAGGAGAGGGACAGGGCGCAAGGCTCAATCGGTGGTCCTGCCTCCCTGGACTAAGACCAGTGAGCAGCAAGTGAAGCCCACCTGGGGCACAGCGATCCAGAAAGGACTTGCAGCCCCCACAGCAGCTTGCCCTGGAAACTTCCTCGCTCTGTCTGCTTCCAAACTCTCTTCCCCTGAAGCTTTTTCACACTTGCAGTGGAACTGAAGCACCTGACAGTTCCCAGGCAAGGCAGCTGCACGCTACATGGCCTGCAATCACACTGAAATGTGGCACCTGCCGTTTCTTGATGTCTCTGTCCGATTTCCCTGTGCCAGAGAAGGACGGGAGGAGCAGGTGCACTTTGAGCCACATGCCTCGCCTGAGCTCAGGTTCAGACGTCAAGGCCAGAGACTGGAGGTGTTAAAGGGCAGGTCAGGTGGCAGCCCAGGAAGAGGGAACGAGGGCAACCCCTCCAGGGACCCACGGTGGCCGTGTTGGACGAAGGTAAGTCTACTTCCACATCCCAGCAGCCTGGCAACAAACTTCCAGATGGATCCAAGGCTCAGGGTGAAAAGAGACGCTCTAAAGCACCCACAGGCAATGCAGAAAGCCAACTGGCTTCCGCCAAGCGTCCGTCTTCTTGAGAAAGCAGTGGCTGCATGACATGAGAGCTAAAACCACAGCAGCCAAGAAAACGATGCCGTGTGGTCCTGGAAGTGATGCTCAGAAGAGAGGCAAGGATGTGAATGTCTCACCTTCCCAGCTTTTGCTTGAGGATGCGTCTCACGAGGCGCTGTGGCTTAATCTCCAATTTTAAAAAAAGGGGGAGTGGTTAAAAACAGCAGTTTTAGGCTGGCATCATGGCACAGTACACTGAATCTCCACCCGCAGTGCTGGCATACCATGTGGGCACCAGTTGGAGACCCAGCTGCTGCACTTCCCTTCCAGCTGCTTGTGGCCTGGAAAAGCAGCAGAGGTCTCCAATTCTTTGGGAACCTTCACCAGTGTGGGAAACCTGGGAGAAGCTCCTGGCTGCTGGCTTCAGACCAGCCCAACTTTGATCTGCAACCATTTGGAGAGTGAACCAATGGATGGAAGATTCTTTCTTTCTCTCTTTCTTTCTCTCTCTCTCTCTCATTAACTCTGCCTTTCAAATAAAAATAAACAACCATTTTTGAAAATTCAATGTTCTTTCTTCCACAAACTCAGGAGCAATGAGATGGGGAAGGGAGGGACTACTTCCCAGCTCATTTCACGAAGCTGCAAAAACTTAACATCTTGTCAACAATTTTCACATCTTGTGAGTCACAATCCTGGATCCTATAATGCTGAGCCAATCAAACCCAGCCAACAGCAATGTTATGGGCTAAGGAGTTGATTAGCACTGGTTAAGCCGAGCGGTAATAGGAAATAGGCTTGCGGCTAAAAGCACCTGGTCTAATCAGACTCATTGGCATCCTATTATTTGGTTAAAGGGCTTGTGGGAAAGAGTGTGAAAGGAGTAATAAAGGGAGACTTCGGGGAGACTTGCACCATCACTGGTCTCCTGTCGGTGCTTCATCCCCAGGCCCTCTCCGTGTCCACGTTACTGGCTCTGCTGGCCGGAGCACAGGAAGGCAGTCCCGCGTCATAAGGGGACTTCCTCTCAGACAGGGAGGTTGGACATCAGACTTTCACGGGAACAGGAATGTAGCAGCGGCTCAGCCATGGCATTAGAGGCGGTTAACAGAATCCACACCCACGGCAGGTGATAATCCTCCGTACACTGGGAAACAAAGGGGATGTGCTCTCTAAGATTTGTTTTTGTTCATTTGTTTGAAAGGCAGAGTTACAGAAAGAGGAGAAGAGACAGAATTTTGTCCTCTGCTCTACTTCCTAAATGGCTACATCTGCCAGGGCGGGACCACGCCAGGAGCCTGGACCTTCATCAGGGTCTCCCACGTGAGTGCAGAGGCCCGGGCACCTGGCCCATCCTCCACTGCTCTCCCCAGAGCATTAGCAGGGCACAGGGTCAGAAGTGGAGCAGCCGGGGTTCTAACCAGGACCCCTATGGGATGTGAGTGTCGCGGGGGGAGGCTTTGTCAGCTCCACCACGATGCCGGCCCCTAAAGGGAATGCTTTTCAGTTAATAAAGATCTTTGGCCTACAGCGAGTCCTAATGTTATGTTGGCACCACTAAGCCTGATTCAGACCAGCAAGTCAAAGTTCGCGCTCTCCACCTCCCGCCGCCGTAACAGATGCTCCAGCGATCGCAACAAGGCAAGAGGAAGTAGGATGATCGCTACTCACTCACGACCATTTTTGTTTTGAACTGGCCGTTGCTTACATAAACACGATAGGCTTGTTTCCTGTGGCCTTGCTATTTTAAATATTTCTTGGGATTTTCTAAAATAGCACAAATCATAAAGGCTCAGTTGATAAGTCTGACTCAATTGAAATGAAAGTATCTGTACACCAAGATGTGACAGTGGGTGCCGGCACCACGCTGCACGTTAAGCCGGTGCCTGTAGTGTTGGCATCCCATATGGGTGATGGGACGCCACCTCGAGTCCCAGCTGCCCCATGTCTGATCCAGCTCTCTGCTAATGTGCCTGGGAAAGCGGCGGAGCATGGCCCAACCTCTTGAGCTCCTGCACCCAATGGGTGACTGGGCAGAAGCTCCTGGCTCTGGACCATCCCAGCTCTGGCCGCTGTGGCCACTGGGGGAGTGAACCAGCACATGGAAGAGCTCTTTGTCTTTCCCTCTTTCATCGTAACTGCTCCTTTTAAATAAATAAATCTTTTTTCTTGAAGTCATGACACTGAGTACAAACTCAAGCCTAGGATGAGAAGATGGTTCAAATCCACAAATTCAACAGAGGATGGCTGTGGGGATCCTCAGACCCTGCAAACCAACAGGATGTCCAACAAGATGGTTCACACACACGCACACACACACACACACACACACACACACACGGTAGGGCCTTCCCGGTAAGGACAAATGCAGCGTCCAACAATAACACGTCAGGAGACTCAACCTCCCTGAAAGACAAAGGGCCACCTCACCCACATCAGTTGGCACTGCTGGCACCCGTGCAGACAGTATGTGGAGAAACGGCTTCTACGCTTGGGGTCTGCACTGCAGCCATCAACAAGTGCCACACAGTTGGCTCGCTGCTTGGTTAGAAAGGCATTTTGGTTAGTCAATCACTGTTTAAAAAGCATTGATTATTGGAAAGACAAAGTTACAGAGGGGAGAGAGAGACAGATCTTCCATCTGCTGGTTCATTCCCCAAATGGCCACATCAGCCAGAGCTGAGCCAGTCCAAAGCTAGGAGCCAGAGGCTTCTTCTGGGTCTCCCACATGGATACAGGACCTATGCACTTGGGCCATCCTCTGCTGCTTTCCCAGGTCATAATCAGGGAGCTGGATGGGAAGTGGAGCCACGGGGAGGACTCTGTGGGATGCCACAGCCTCAGGCGGCAGCTTCACCTGCAGGGCCGGCCCTTAGATCAATGATTCTATAACTCTTGCTATTTGCAACTGAGCGTTTCTATAACTCTTGCTATTTGCAACTGAGCGTAAGGGATTCTTTTTCTTATCCTGCAATTTCTGCTCCCTGTCCCCATGATCTTGGTTATTTTGTTGCTTGGTCTGTCTCCGAAGTGTTTATTCAAACCCAGACTGGTGCTGATTTCCCTCAGGGTCTTCTGCAGGCAGACCCTCCAGCCGGTGCCCACGGTCCAGCTCCCGTCTGGGCTGGCAGGGCTTGGCTGCCCTCTGGAATCCCCTCCTGCCTCCGCCCAGGGCTTCCCTCTGCCTCATCCTGGGACAGAAAGTAAGAAACTTTCTTACATTCTGCAGCTTCCTCTTTTTTAAAAGGTTATCTCTCTTTTCAGTGGCGAAGATCCTGTAGTCCCCAGAGGAGAATATGCGAAGCATAAAATTGTTGGAGACCTTGTACATTTGACACTGTCTTTATTCAACCTTTCCATTCAATCACAAAACCCAAAACCATCTCAAGTCATCAAGGCTGCAGAAAGAGGTGAGCTGACCCCAGCTACCACCTGCCCTTGGCTGCCTTATACTGCATGGCTCAGCATGGCCGGAGAGGCACAGGGAGTCTGTCTGGGCTGAGGGAGACTTCCACGTGAAGGGGCAATGCCTCCCTGCTGGCCGCCCGGATGCGCTGCTGGGTGAAGCTACGGCGCCACACGACAGCTGGGTGTAAGGCAGGTGCGTGTCCCAGCTGACCCAGCTCCTGTGCGCTGTCCTTACGGCGCAGGGAGCCCCCAGCAGCATCAGCTCACTGAGACAGTGTGGGTGTTGGGGCCTCCACGTCACACTCCGAACACAGGCATCTCAAGGGGACTCTGAGTGTGTGGGTCTCCCTGCACCCTGAGCTGTGGGGAGCGGTGTGAGCTGAGACTCGTGGAAAGGAAAGGGGGTGTGACAAGAAAATGCGTCTGTGGGTTAATTGTTGAGAAAGGCTAGGAGGTGTGCCCCGGACAGCTTCCAGGCGTGGGCCCTGGTTTCTGCGGTTCTAGGTGGCGGGCAGCCAGGGGTAGCCAGCACCGGGTCTCCCCCTCCTCCGTAGGGGGGAGGGACAAGCTTCCCCATCCCTCCTATGTGCTGAAACTGGGGTCTGCAACTGACCCCAGGGAAGGGGAAGACCAATAGGAGAAAGGCAACTACACTTTCGTTATTTATTTTTAGATCTATAAACTTTATTTTATTTGACAAAGTTACACAGAGAGAGAGGTAGGGAGATCATCCATCTGCTGGTTCACTCCTCAAATGGCATCTACAACCGGGGCTGGCCAGACCAAAGCAAAAAGCCAGGAGCCAGGGGCTTCTTCTGGGTCTCCATTCCACGCAGGCACAGGGGGCCAAAGCTTTGGGCCATCTTCTGCTGCTTTCCTAGGCGCATTAACAAGGAGCTGGCTCAGAAATGGAGAAACCAGGACTCAAACTGGCATCCATATGGAATGCTGACACCCCAGCAAAGGATTAGTCAGATATGCCCGTAAGTCAGGGACCCCACTATTTTAATATTTATGTGCCTAGAGGTCGTGGCAGGCCGAAGGGATGACTCATAGCCATGGTCAGATGGGAAGCCGTTTTACAAGGCAACGCATGGTGGGGAGATAACAAGATAAAGGAACAGGATGTGGGGCACTAGCACTGGTGAATCAGAGGAGGATTAATGAGATAGAAATTATCTTATCTGGGCCATTTGTGCAGGACCTCCGGTGGCCACTGCCCATGGCGGGGGAGGAAGGAGGCTGTACCGAGTGGGCACGGAGCCCTCTCCGCCTTCGGTGCTGCTTCAGCACGTGTAACGCCAGCCAATCCTCGTGCCAAGGGGGTGCACTGGGGGGCTGGGTGGTCGACAGGGCTGCCCCCATACCCAGGTCCAGAGGCAGTGATGACAGGGCAACCTGGGGAGAGGCACACGGGAGGGGAAGCGGGGCACGGCCTTCACGCACATTCCACTGCCCTGAGTCCCACCTAGTACAGCTTCTGATCCAGGGACCTCGTGTACTCGGGGTCAGGCCCGATGCATGCTCGGCCCCACCCTGCTGCCAAGCCCCTGGGTGTGGGCGGGCACTGCCCAGGTGCCACTCAGCTCCCCAGCGCCTTATCTGCAGGCGGGTGGCAGTCTCTGCAGCAGGTGCACCCGGACGTGGGATGGATGGAGGAGGAGAGCAAAGGCCGTCGTGGGTGGGGACGTGGTGCGATGCTGCCGGAGTTGGGGTCCAGCACACTGCTCACCCAAAGGCAGCAGGCTGGCCAGCAGCTCATCAGCTCCTTTCTCTGGCCCCTGGTAGAGCCGGTGAGTGAGTCTGGCAGGAAGACAGGGCATGCACTTGGCTGTGCACTTGGCTGGATTTGCCACAGGAAGGGGGTTGTCTGAATCATGATCCAGCCAGGAAGTTCAGAGACACCAGGGGTTCATCACTGACACGGGGCTTCACGCCCAGGCTCCTGAGTGATGACGGAGTGAGCCGGGAACCCGTGTGCCCACGGCTTCTTCCACGGTGAACACCTTCCAACAGGGTAAACAGCCAACAACCCCAAACCAACTCCACATCCCTGTAAGAAGCTGTTTATTGAGAATCACGCGATATGGCCGAAGTGGCTTCCTATGCCCAGGGCACAGCCACTGCTTCACTCACAGACTCGTCATCTCTGGAACTGCTGCGTTGATTCTAACTTCTTAAAAGATTTATTTATTTTTATTGGAAAGGAAGATTTAAAGAGAGAAGGAGAGAGGGGGAGAAAAATCTTCCATCTGTTGATTCACTCTCCAAATGGTTACAACGGCCAGTGCTACATCAGTCCGAAGCCAGGAGCCAGGAGCCTCTGCTGGGTCTCCCACACAGATGCAGGGTCCCAAGGCTTTGGGCCATCCTTGACTGCCTTCCCAGGCCACAAGCAGGGAGCTGGATGGGAAGTGGAGAGCCAGGATACAAAACAGTGCCCACATGGGATTCCAGCACTAGCAGGAGGATGATTAGCCAATTGAGCCTTTGCGCTGGACCCTGATTCTAACTTTCGTTTTTGATATTTGGAGTCTTAGCTGTGCTTCCTAAGCCTTCCCAGCCAGCCCGCCCAGCAGCTGTGAGGGCTAGGAGAACCCCAGACGAATCTGCAGTGCTGTCCTTGCCAGCGCCCACGGCTTCGCCCTCGGCATTTGGCCAGCAGCTGTTCGGTCCTAACAGTTGTCCATGGGTGGCTAAAAGGCAGGCGTGGGTCGGGAGCAGCCGAGACTTAGTAACAAGCACTCAAACCGGGAGCAGGGGCAGCAATCCGCGTGTCAGACCCATGTGTAGCTGCGCGTGGAAGATTCCACCCTTCTCCACAAAGCTGGAACTGCTACGAGTATCTTTGTGCTCATCTCACAGTGAGCCGGAAAGAACGGGGAAGACAGGCGTTCGCGTAGAGAGCGAGTCAGCCCTTACAGGGATCCACCTTCTTCCGGAACTGTGTATGTGTCTGTGTATGTTAACCCTTAAATCCTGGCGTAATACAACTTCAGGGCACATGAGACAGAGAATTTAATATTGTTGTTCACAAAGAAGGAGGGCCTGGGCCCCTGCCAAGCCCGTGGCAGTTCCCGGCTCCCGGCTCTTGGCCGGCCCAGCCCCAGCGGTTGCAGCCATTTGGGGAGTGGACCAAGGGGACAGAAGCACTCTCTGTCCCTCTGTCTCTCAAACGCCATGTGCAACATGTGGGCAGACTGCTGGGCGGGGACTGTGGGAGGCAGGCCCACCAGAACACTCAGTGACACTGGTCACTGGAGAAACGCCAGTCAATGGGGATGAGATCCCACGTGACACACTACAGCAGCCAAAACGCTGCTCAGCAAAGCCGCAGGAAAAGTAAGCGTGCAAAACCATGCACCGATTCTGAAATGGCTTGCATCCGCATGAAGCTGCCCTTCACAGGTGTTTATGAGTTGCCCTAGCCCAGGGCTGGGAGGGGTGTGGGCAGCACCTGCCATTCTGGGCCATCGTTGGTAGCAAGGCAGCCTGGAAGCCTGCTTGGGAAAACAGCTCAACCCTGCCTCCACCATCCCCTGGGGAAGAGGTCTTCACCCAAAGTGTCCACTGTGCCCAACAGGTTCACTCACAGGAGCAGCCCAAGTGCCCACTGGCGGGTGAGTGGGCAAGCAAAGGATGAGTTATCCACAGCCAGGGGCAGGCCCAGCAGCAAGAGGGGCCAGCATGAGTGGGCCCCAGAGCTGCTCATAGCGTATGGGCTCAGGACGCCCCACATCGAGCAGTCAGAGTCAGTGACATCCACAAGTGGACAGGACAACAGACCCCTGGCTCCCAGACACCCTGTGGACATCCAGTGCCAACTGCGGAGGCCCAGCTGGGGCCACAGAGCAGGCACTGTGGGTGTCCCACAGCAGGCACTGTGGGTGTCACAGGGTTGCGAGTTCTCCAGGGCCTGTGGACTACAGCTGCCAAGCAAGCTGATCAGACCTGGCACCTGTCACGCAGCCAAGGTGGGCCCATGAGCACCTGACCTCGGCTTCCCCTGGGGGCCAAGCTCCGGTATTTAGGATTCCAGGACTATGAGCCGCTTTAGGGAGAGCCGCATGGACAGACAGTGTGAGGTGTGTGAGGTGGGTGGGAAATACCTAGAGAGAGAAGGGGACGGGGCAGGCTTACACCTCCAGGACCATAAAGAAGGGGATGCAGAGGCGTGTCTGAGCGACTCCACTGGCCCCTGACCTGGCAGGCTCAGGGAATCTGAGATGGATCAGAACAGCTGGGGAGCCCCCGGCCCAGGAACACCAGGCAGGGTGGGGCAGGATGGGGAGAAGGGGGGAAAGGAGAGAGGAGGGGAAAAGCAGAGGAGAAAGAGAGAGAAGTGGAAGGGAAGGGGAGGGGAGAAGGGAGCAGAAGGAGGACAGGGGAAGGGAGGGGGGAAGGGAAGGGGAGGAAGGAGAGAACAACGGGGGGAGGGGAGAGAGGAGGGAGAGGAAGCTGGGAGAGAGTGGAGGTGGAGACAGGATAAGAGAGAGAGAGATGGGAAGGAGAGGATGGGGAGAGGGAAGAGAGGGTAGAGGAGGGAGGAGGGGCGTTCTTGGGAACTGTCTCAAGGGCCCTACCCAGGCAACTCAGACAAGCCTCTCCTGCGCTACCCCATGAAGCCCCATTCCCTGCGGGACCCTGAGCCAGGGCAGGGAGGGCGTGCAGACCCCAAAGCCCTCTCTCAAGAACCTGGCAGGACCTCATCTCTCTCCAAGCTCGAGCTCCAGGCCAGAACCCCAGAGGAGACACACGTGGGCTTCCCCGTGGCACGCACCCTGGCAAGGCTGCTGCCGGCTGGGAGAGGTGCCCAGTGAGGGCCCGCATTGCCCACCGTAGCCTCTCCTTCCTGAAGCCAGGGTCAGCCCATGTGTGGTCCTGCAGGGGACCCCAGTGCTGGAACTCCTGAGGGCTGCTGGGGTCCCTCAGGCTGGGTTCCCTGTGCTGCCGACAGTGGCCCACGAGCGGCTCTCCAAGAATGTCATGGGGACGCAGGGTACACACGTGGTTACATACTATACCCACATGCACACAGACCTGCATACACACAGATGGACACGTGTGCACACACTCACACAGATGGACACCCCCTCCACTGTCACCATCTCTGTGCCAAGGAAAGCAGAGTGGAGCGTGGCAGCTTTGAAGACTTCTCTTTACTTGGTGCAATGTCAAGCAGAAGACAGACAGGAGCTCAGGAAACACGAAGCCGCTAAAGGGGCGACTCTTCTTGTGTCTCGAGGCTGTGTGAGCCAGGCGAGGTCCTTGGCGCAGGGCATCAGTAGTGGCAGTCTAAGGCAGATATGCAAGAGGGTCGGTTGGCACCCCTCACAGGGCAGGGGGCTGAGCTGGGACGAGTAGCAGGTTGGCCCTACTGGGGCTGTGAACAGGTGCAGGGACAAGCTCCCCCAGCAAGGGGGATGTTTCCTAGGTGGGTCTTTGGAGGGCCCAGGAAAAGTGTCTCAGACAATTCAGGCTGTGCCTAGTGTGCATGTGGTGGGGAGTGGGCACTTGGGCCCCTGCAGAGTGGGCGAGTCACACCCAGGATGGACACGCTTCCTGGAGGAAGTTGGTATGTTGGATCAGATATTCACGGTTATCAAGGGATGGGCAGGTGGCCAGGTGACCAGGTGTGCTGGGAGAGGGGTCAGGCCTGCTCTCCACTGGCCCCATGCTCAGAGCAGTTGGCAGTATCCAAAAAGAGGATGCCATGGCAACAAAATGGGCAATGTCCGGCGTGTGCATGTGTGCGGCGGGGCCAGGAAAGAGATGCTGTCTGCACCACATCAGATCCAAGCCGTGTGGTGGCAGGCCCCGCGGCAGCACACTCCTACATGGCCCTGAGGGGCCCTGGCTCCCTCCCCCAGGCACGTGTCCTGGAACCCACAGGGGCCTCACCTTGTACAGACTTGGGGAAGAAGCACCAGGGCACTTGTGGAATGGTGTTGGAGAAGCAGCAGCTGCGAGCAGCACACTCCTCGGAGCTGATGCCCGGGTAGCCACAGTCCTTGCGTGCCGAGACCTCCATGACGCACTGATCCGATTCTGGCCATGGGAAAGGGACAAGAAAGGGACCCCGTGGTCGCACCAGCAGGGTCTGGAATGCCTCTGCTTCCAGCCTCGCACTGGGAACATGCCGGAGTCCTAGCCTGGGGAGCTGCCCAGAGGGGTACCATGGCTTGGGATCAAGGCAGCGCAGGGCCGGCATGGGCCTGTCCCCTCAAAGGGAGCAACCAGCATGGGAGGGCGCGCTTCATCAGTGAGCTGTACCATGTGGACCCTGGGAGGATCATGCAGACGCACTGCATTCACGGGATAAGGTTCAGGAACATTCTAAGGCTGTGATGTGTTTGGCCAGGAGCTAACCCTCATGGACATTCTTGACGTCCAGGAAAAACGAGCAGCTGTGCCCCCACAACCCTCCCACGGCCACACAGTGAGAGCTAAACCTGGGCTTTCGTTTTCACAGAGGCAGATTCATGCCTTTCTGCAGAAGGGAAATGGGTGGGGGCACAGGGGCTATGTGCCCCCTCTTCTGGCTGGGCCAGGTGCACGCCAACAGCCCTGGGCCAGCTCTAGCTCAGGGGTCAGCCGCCTGCTCTTGTCCTTCCTGTCCCCATACCTTGCTTGGGGAGCGGCTCGTAACACCAGGGCACGTTCTTCACGCTGGAGTCGAAGCAGCAGCCGTTTTCGAAGCACTGGTCACTGGTGATGCCAGGGAAGCCGCAGTTCTTCCTGTTCTCGGGGTCCAGCCGGGAGCACCGGCAGGCGGCTGCAGGAGGACGGCAGTCAGCCCCACTGGGGGAGCAGGATTCCACGGATCCCCCATAGCTTGTGTTGCCACACGGGACACACCAAGGCTTATCCGGCCAGCTTCCTCTAAGGAACTGCCTGGCAGCAGGTAAAAGTATCTGACGGATGTAAAGAGGAGGGTGCTGGTGGAGGCCAGGGCAGTGGTGGGGCTGTGTGGCCTTCCCGCTCATGGCCTTGGCCCCTCTCCTCCACCTGATTCCAGCAGCTGGGAAAGGAGATGCCACAACACCCACCTGCAGCCCTAGCCTCAGGAGGCCTTTGTAGCTACCTGCCCCGCAACCACTCACCTGCGTGACAATTACCCCCCACGCACAAAGCAAGACTCACCTATGATGACATCTCCCTAAGTGTGATGCTCCATTCCCCCAGGACACCTGTGACCCCCCACTACCCTCGCAGGACACCTGTGACCTCCCCAGGACACCTGTGACCCCCCACTACCCTCGCAGGACACCTGTGACCTCCCCAGGACACCTGTGACCCCCCAGGACACCTGTGACACTCCCAGGACACCTGTGACCCCCCAGGACACCTGTGACACTCCCAGGACACCTGTGACCCCCCAGGACACCTGTGACCTCCCCAGGACACCTGTGACACTCCCAGGACACCCGTGACTCTCGCTGCCCCCAGATCCCCCTGTGACTGCCTTTTTCTTTCAGGTAAAAGAAAGCTGGCCCAGGGCTCAGGACCTCACTCCCCCATCATCCTTGGGGGGACACACAGGCTCCAGGCACCCCCACCCTTGGCCACTCATGACCAGTCACTCACAAGGTTTCTCGGTCAGTGCCAGGGCGCAGAACCCTGCCATGAGCAGCATCACAAGGAGCCAGGTGCCCCGAGTCGCCATGGCCCTGCTCAGCCGCACGGCAGACACCTGTAGAATGTGCGGCTCCCTCTGCCAGGGGAACTTTTATAAGCTCCTATGTTTACCCAGCGGGCACAGGTGCCCTCCGCCCATCCCTGCCCTCACTGCCACCCACGACGTTTTGTCAGGGGACACCGCTTGGGGGCCCCACATGGAGAAGAGGGGCCGGTGGGGCTCTCAGGCCAGGGGAGTGGGCACTGCGCAGCGTGGCTGCCACCTCCCCCAGTCGCCAGCAGGGGGCCGGGCCATGCCAGGCTGCTGACGTGGACGGCGGCTACGTGTGTGTCTGGCGCTGGGCATACACGGGTTCCCAACCAGGAAGGGATTAGCTGTGTGTTTATCCCGATGCTTTACCTGTCGGCCACAGGAATTCTGTTTCTAGATGTTAGCTCTCAGGCATTGGTGAGGGGTGGGGGACCAGGGTCAGCTGGAGAGGGGTAGGGGGCAACATAGAGAAGATGCCTGGCCAGGAGTCGCAGGTCTCATGGCTGGGCGGGAGAGCTGCTCCAGGGGCTCACGCAGCACCTCCATGCTGCAGTGCAGGTGCCCCATCCAGGCCTCCCACCACCCTGGGCTCCCCTCACCGCCCGTACAGGGACAGGCCCGGGAGCAGGCCAGGCCGACGAGGTGTGTGAGCAGCCTGGGGTGTTTGATCTTGGCGAAGGCTAGAGTTGGCTCCTTTTTTTGTTGTTGTTATTGTTGTTCCTGTCATGTGCCCAGGGTGAAGTGCCCATGGAGAAGGGACCTGGGGCCTGGGCAGGGAGGGCAGATGCCCCAGAGGAAAACAGAGAGGCTGAGGACTCGAGGGGTACCACCACAGAGGGCCTGCAGCCTCCTGGTGTCACTGAGCAGTCAAGCAGCTGGTGACCCAAAGCAGCAGGGCGCCCTCGGTGTTCTCAGCCAGCACCCCCTTGCTCTGTCCTCTAGGCTGCCTCGGCGCCTGGGACGCCTGCTCCCACCCCGGCCCCATGGCCATGCTTGGAACTGGAGCTCTGTCTCTGTCTCTCTGAGACATGGATTCCCTTTCCTCAGGGCCTGAGTGTCCGGCCACTCCCTCGGCTCCCACCTGAGGCTGGACTTCTCTGCTCCCCTGTGAGCAGGCCTGCCCCTTCTTCCTCCCTTCTTCTCCTGTCCCTTTGTCCAGCCTGATTTCACAGTGTCTGCTCCACCCACCACCCTCATGGCCACTTATTTCCGTCCATCACCTCCTTCCTCCCTGTGCCCGGCGTGGCTGATGCTGGCCACCCATTCTGCTGTAGCGAGGGCAGAGACCCACCACGCCCTCCATGAAGGTGCGACCCTCCTTCCCCATCCTTGTCTGCCTTCTTGCTGACAGCTCCCTCCGCTGGCACCTGCACACCTTCTGCCTCTGATTGTGGAGTCACTGCATTGATATGGGTTAGGTAGGTGGGAGCCATACAACCCGAGTCTGTATAATCCTATCTGCCCACCTGTCAATGCGAGGACCCTTTCCCCAGGAAGTACTGCCCCGCATCTGGGACCTGGGATGAGTAGCCCATAACCACTCCCCTTTCCAAGCTCACAAGGGCCTTGGCAGCGGGAGGGAAAAGGCTGGAAGAAGCCCAACCTAGCCCGCGAGTGTCATGAGAGATAAGCACCCCGTGGAAGGACAGCGTACAGATGTGGCATGGCTGGCAGGGTAGATGGCGGTCGCTAAGAAGGGCCCACGCCTGCCATGGTTTTCCACTTCGGGACACAGAGAGGGGGACTGGAAGCAGCCAAGCCAGGGGAGGAAAAGTGATGGGGATGGGAGTCCCTTAAGTGTTCAAACGCAAGGTTTCCCACCTTCCCCTCTCCCATTCCAGGCCAGGCCAACCAGCCCTGGGGAAGGAACAGCCGCCTGCATCAGACAGAAAACCAGGCATGGAGCCGTCTGAGCCCTGAGAATCGGAATAAGAGGGGATTTGCTGGTCACCTTGGCATGGGAGAGAGCCCTGCCAGGACCCCTGCGCCAGCACTTCCAAGCAGGTCTGCAAGGAGTCTCCAGGTGAGCCTGTGAGTGCCCTCATGGCCTCTGCGCACCTGCCAAGGGGGCCCTACACGCCGACCGAGACTTGCACAGTGGGCTGGAGTCCAAGGATGCAAGAGTCCTCCGGGGCTCCTCCTCAGCTTGTGTCCTTCCAGGATCGTCCCTATGTGTCTCTTCTTTGGAGGCCCTAGGGCAGCTTGGCTTACAGCCCACCCTCACAGACCCATTTGGAGATCCTGTCTCCTCCAGACACAGGCCCACACTGAGGGCCAGAGGTCAGGATTTCAACATAAGAATTTGGAGGGTTGGGGCTTAACCAGCAATGCCATGGACAGAACAAAGCTCAGACATTTGCTGAGGAAGACAAGGAGCACAGCACAGCATGTGTCACCCCAAGGTAAACTCACAGGCTTCCGTCGTCTAAGGCAGGCAGGCATGTCCGGGAACCCCTGGCAGCATCAGAGAAAGGAATCGGCTAGCAGAACAAAAACGTTCACAAAGGCTTAACAACAACAAAGACGTCGTAAAGGAGCTACAAGAAATCACAACAGATAAATGGGATCTGAAAGCGAATCAAGCGAAAGGCCTGGAAATGAGAGACACAGTACTGAACTAAACCAATACAATTAGGAGCCAGGTGGGGTTCTAACATTCTGGCTCCAGCCTGGCTTTAGTCTCAGCCATTGTAGCCACTTCGGGAGAGAATCAGTGGCTGAAATGTGTCTCTCTGTGTAGTTATTCTTTCTCTGTAACCCTGTCTTTTGGATAAATAAAAAGTTGAAAAAACTGAAGACAAATCAATGGGCTGGTATAGTGGATAAAGCTGCCACTTAGAGTATTGGCATTCTGTATGGGCACTGCTTCAAGTACCAGCTGCTTCATTTCCAATCTCATTTCCTGCTGCAGACATGCCTGGGAAAAGCAGCAGCAGACACCCCAAGCACTCGGGCCTGTCACCCACATGGGAGAGCTGCCAAAAGCTCCAGGCTCCTGGGGTCAGCCTGGCCCAGCCCTGGCCACTGTGGCCGTCTTGGGGGGTGAATCAGCAGGTGGAAGATCCCCTTTTTTCTCCTCTGTCAGTAACTCTGTCAAATAATTAAATAAATTTATAACAGGATTGTGAGGAGGCAGCAGCCCAGTACACACACACTCTGCATTAGTGGGAAAGGCATTTGAAGAAACACTTGGGCAACACTGGTTGAAGAAACAATTAGATTTGTGGGATGGACTTGATGAAAAATTTAAACCCACAAAGCCTGGAAGCTCCAAGAACATGAAGGAAGACGAATGCCAGGGAAAATGCACCGAGGCACAGTATGATCAGATGGTTGAAAAACAGAACTCGGGAAAACGGATCTTCAAGCAGCCAGAGAAACAGGGAGACGACGCGGGCCGGAGCGTGCAGTCAGAATCGGGCACTCAGGGAAAGCGTCCTTCGTGATCGAGCCAAAGGACTCCAGGGGGACAGAACTCAGCGAGGACGCATCCCGACAGGCTCTCCAAGCAGCTGGAAGGACTTTCTCCAGGCTTGAGTTCCAGTCTTCTGTTTTTTCTAAAGATTTATTCACTTTTAAAACAATTTATTTGTTTTTATTGGAAAGTCAGATATACACATAGGAGGAGGGACAGAGAGGAAGATCTTCTATCTGCTGGTTCACTCTGTAAGTGACCACAATAGACGGAGCCAAATCAATCCAAAGCCAGGAGCCAGGAGCTTCTTCTGGGTTTCACGTGGGTGCAGGGTCCCAAGGCTTTGGGCCATCCTCCACTGCTTTCCCAGGCCACAAGCAGGGAGCTGGATGGAAAGTGGAGCAGCCAGGACTGGAACCGGCACTCATATGGGACCCCAGAGTGTGCAAGGCAAGAATTTAGCTACTGAGCCAATGTGTTGGGCACAGACACCAACGCCCTCTTAACCCTTGGTGTGAATGCTCCAAGGCCTCCCAGCCCCCGGGTCCCTGGCTGAATTGGCTCAGCCACAGCACCTGCTTGGCCTGTGTCGACAATCACACCAATGACCCAGCAAGGTCTCCCACTTGGTTGCCACACCTGATCTCTCAAATGTGAATGGTTTTGGCTCCAGCCAGGCAAAACCCTAAGTATCTATGAAAGGAAAATCCATGCCATTCCCCAGCTCACCAGCGCTCGCAGGAGGAAGACCAAACTCGTGAGTAGACCCAGCAGGATCCGTTGGGATCTGGACTCCGTGTGCCCCCCACCTCCTGCTGTGGAATGTCAGCATCTTGCACTTTTTTCACTGTCCAGGGCCAAGCCTTTTTTGTGCACCTGCTGATGAACCCTTGCCCCACCCCCTGCCTGCAGCGTCTGACTCCGGAGTTCATCCTCCCGGGAAGGCATCCTCTGCTTCCCTCAGACTGGCATTCCCTCCCTCCCAGGCACTCATAGCCCACCTGAACTGCTACCACAGCAAAGCTATAGTGAATTGGGGGGGGGGGAGGTTCCCTTTACCAATCACATTTTAAAAAAACCAAAAACTCCAATGGGACCAAGCTCCAAACTAAAGACGTGGGAAAGTGATGGAAGTCAGCCCAGCCACTCTGCCTGCTTCTCACTCACCTTGCAGCCTCCTCCTTCTGCCTCATCACTGGCCCAGCCAGCAGGGCCTCCCAGACACACACCATGAACGTTCCAAGCCAGGAGCTGGAGCAGTGTCTCCTGTCCTGCCCCAGGCACCACCCTGAAGCCATGAGAGCCTTATGATCAACATAGGAGTGAATAAGAGAAATCTTGAAGGCTTAGGGATAAACTTACTGCATAGCAAAGAACTTGACCAGAGCTGTGGGAATTCAGGGGGATGAAGTGTGAGCTGACTTCATGGGTCATCCTTGGAGGCAGGCAGCATTTGGGTGCCCTGCCAGGAGATACATAGCACCCATCATTCTCCTCTGTGTCTCCCGGACAGACTCGGACGAGATGGAAGTTGTCTCTCGTTGTTTGCTTATCGGATGCTCTACAGAGTCCAGGCTGGGCCAGCCAACTCGCAGAGCTTAAAACAACGCGGAGGACAGCACAAGTCACAGCACAGGTGAGACAGTTGGCAAGTGCCTGCTTTGGAACGAAGCTTTATGAGATGCAGCAGCATCCGTCCACTGGCACCCTGTCTGTCACGGCAGAGCCTCCAGCCCGCAAAATCTAGAATGGGTGCTTGTCTACCCCTCCACAAAACTTGCCAAGTCTTGGAAGTTTTTGGCCTGGCTAAAAATGAACTGCTGACAAAGTAAAGCTGGAGAGGAGAATGTATGTGTCTATGGATGAATGAAATGTCATATAAAGAAGGTTTTTTTTTTTATTTTTTAGATTTTATTTTTTTACTTTTATTATTTCAAAGGCAGATTTACAGGGAAAAGAAAAGACAGATCTTCCATCCACTGGTTCACTCCCCAAATGGCCACATGGCCACAGCTGAGCCAGTCAGAAGCCAGGAGCCAGGAGCTCCTTCCAGGTCTCCCACATGGGTGCAGGGTCCCAAGGCTTTGGGCCGTCCTTGACTGCTTTCCCGGGCCACAGGCAGGGAGCTGGATGGGAAGTGGAGTACCTGGGATGTGAAACAGTGCCCATATGGGATTCCAGCACTGGCAGCTTCCCATGAATGCCCCTCCACCTGCATACCCGTGAATGAAGAAGCCCACATCAGACTTGCCCCGAGCCCAGCATGTGAAGTTAGGGTGCAACAGGGGGCACTGCCATGGTAGGTGGACAAACAGCAGGCCCAGCACGGCCTGACCACCGGCTCCCCTCACCTGCGCCCCTCCAGGGGGCCAGGTTCCCCCACCAGGCAGCAGGCAGAGTGCTTGCCTGTTCACCTGCAAGTGCTCTCTGCCAGCCCACAGCCTTGTTTACCCAGTGGGTCGCTTCCTCCTTGCAGGAACCGTGACCCCCACACCCGCCTGCTCCCCCACAGCCTTGACGTGGGTCCCCACGTCCTCCTATCCCGAGCTCAGAGTAAACACGGCTCACACACGCGGCCATTGTTCTGCTCCTCCGGCCACTGCCAGGTTGGGGGTTGGTGCGGGCGTGCTTCCTCACCCGTGGGATGTGTGGGAGGCAGCCACAACAGCCCTTTCTTCCACCCTCTTCTGGAGGATGTTTGTACAGCAGACGCCCTGGAAAACAGGCCAGGCGCTTCCCTCCGGAGCGAAGAGGATGCCTTTCCTTTGTAAGGTCAGGTGCATCTCAATAGCAGTCTCCGTGTGCACGCACACGTGTTTGGGCACCCAGCTGGACACAGCCTTGTCGCCCTGGAGGGGAGCTATGGCGCCCTGCTGTCCCAACTGCTGGCCAGACCGTAAGTAACACAGTCCTTAGCCTCTGGCCCAGGGACCCCCTCCCTTCTGACAGCTTCCATGACTCTGTGCTGGGTGGGCTTGCACGAGCGGTAAAATGTCTAGTTCTTGACCTTGATAGATTAGATCAGCTTGGCGTCCCCGCTCAGTTCCTGCTATGACATTCTCTGAACAGAACCCTGTTGTTTTGTGGAGGCGCTCGTGACCCCTCGGGCACACCCAGCTGCAGTGCAGAAGGGTCATGAGATCTCGGCCAGACGGTGCTCGGTCCACTCTGGCACACAGTGGACAGTGAGGGGCAACTGCACTGGGCAGCTCCTTGCTGGGCACAGGGACCTCACACAGAACTCTTTCCAGCTGCTGGCCCTGGTGGAGGTGTGCGCTGAGGACCCAGGGAGGCCAGACCTCAGGACTGCTTGCTCTGTTGCTCCTTCTGGGCACTGGGGAACTGGGGCTGCTGCCCCCAGGGTTGTCAGGGCTGGGGTTGAGGGCCTCCAACTCTTCACTGTGTATCCCCAGAGTTAAGTCTGTGAGACCCCAGCTGGGCCACCATCGGGCCATGTAGGGGTGAGAGAGCTGTCAGCCCACAGGTGCACGGTCCTCCACTTAGCACGTGTCTGCAGGCTGCCCACCCGCGGTGGTTCGCAGGGAGCATTCCTGCCCCTCACCAGCCCGCTGCCTGTCCCCTTCTGTACCTGACACTTGTTACTTTCAGGAGATGCACATCCAGCAAAGCAAGCTGGTCCCTGAAAACAGCCACCTTGACGGTGCAGGCTCGTGGGCTACAGGTCCTGGGCACCTGCCGTCTGCAGCTGAGCTGTGCCAGCAGCTTGGGTCGATGTCAGGGGCCCAGCACGAGCCCTCGGGATGAGCCCGTGTTAGGAGAGAGTCTCTGCTGAGATCCCTGGGCTGTGGGTCCAGTGTGGCTGGCATCCACAGAAGAGGATTACAGACGGTGCACATCTGCTGGCCGAGGGCAGGGGTACCCAGTGCCCAGCAGAGGTCTGCCCTGCCCCCTCCTTGCCCTGGGGCTCCAGCCCAGTGCCGGGAGAGAAACCTGAATGATCAGTGACCACAAAGATGGGAGGAGATGACCTCTGAACCCAGGCTGTCCTGGAACTCCACCACAGCAAGCTTTCCCAACCCCAACCTGCCCACTTCACCCCAAGTGAAACCCTCGCCTGAGAGATTGCCTGAGCTCCTGTCTGCAGAGGGCGAGCGCTGGAGGGCAGTTCAAGGACACGGAGGTTCTAGAATGCTCCTCGGGCGGTGGTTAAGGGCAGTCTGTGGCTGAGCAGCCGGGCATCTTGGTCACACTGAGAGTGTACTGGTCAGCACTCCACCAAGGTGTCCGCAAGAGGAAGGACAGATAAACAACAGAGCAAGACAACCACACAGGTGGCAGCGTGGCCCTCGCTTCCCACACAGCACCAGCAGCCAGCCGGTCCTCTGGCGTAGACCACAGCCTCCTCCCCCAAGCAGCACCAGCACCCGGATTGGATGGAGGGGTGCTGAAGGGCGCTGAGGCTCTCAGGCAAGTGTGCCAGTCGCCTCACTGGACCCCACCAACCCCAGGACACTGACCTCCCCCACTCCTAACCCAGTCACCCCTACCCTAACCCCACCTCACCCCCACCCAACACCCCATCACCACTCACACCCACTAGGCTGCAAGGTCCAGAGGTCCCTAATCCCAGATCACAGCTTCATGACCAGGCCTCCTGGAGCGGGGGGGCTCCTCCAGCAGATGCCACGAGGAGAGGGGAGTGAAGGGAAGCTCCCCCTGGGCTTTGGGGGTGGGAGTCAGCAAAGCCCTCTGCAGGGCATTTTCGCATGGCACGTGCCTGCGCCGCTTGCTGAAGACCACCTGCCTGCAGCAGGCCTGCACTGTCATAGCTGGGACCTCACAACTCCCAGCGTCTCCTTGTGTCTGGGGAGACTGTCGGCCACTCCTTATCTTGGGGCCCAAGAGTCTGGGCAACAGGCACCTGCCTTCCCCTCGGGGTCTGGCCAAGTGCCAGACGGGGCACCCTTTCCTGGTCCTCACAGGTGCACCTGAACTCCTCACGTCCAGCAGGACTGCGCATGCTGGAGGCGCCTCTGGCCCAGGACGGAGTGGGCAGCTTTGATGCGAGCCTCATCCTCCCGCCTCACCCATGGTGGTGGCAGGTGACTGCTTCCCCCAGGTGTGTGTGGGCGCACCTTGAGGTGTTGCTGTCCAGGGTCCCTGTCACCACCCAGCCGGCTCAGAACAGCAGGTCCCAAACTCCCAGACTCTCTGCCCTGCCCTTCCAGCACAGATCAGCCCGCGCCTTTCCCAGCCCCAACACAGCTCTCCTTCTGGGTTCTGAAATCAAAACCCCAACTCATCCCTGCTTTTAAAAAAAGACAAGGGCCGTGGAGCCACATTCATCTTCTTTTAATCTTCGAGACCAATGGAGGGACTAGAAGCCGGAGGGGCAGACTGTGAGGGGTCTTGGGGTCTGTCCGTGCAGGGCTCAGCACCGGTGTCAGGCAGAGGAGGACCGGCACCGTCAGTCGGTGGGGTGGGTGAGATATACAGGCAGGTCCCAGCGGGGGCGTCCGAGCAGGTGGGCCGCTAGAAGGGGCACTCCTCTGCAGTGGGAGAGGAGACCGGGGCAGTGAGAGTCCAGGTTTTCTTTCTCTTGTGAATTCTCACCCCGCTAGCCCCACCGCCCTGTGCCTTGAGCGAGCTGGGATGCACTAGCTCACAGGCAAGAGGGACCCAGGAAACAGGCCACCCAGCGCTGTCCCAGAGGTTCCCCGAAGCCAAGCTCAGCCTGGAAGCCACACAGCTGGCCCACGGGCAGCCACCCTGTCCCCACGCAGGGCCACACGTCCCTACCTTCAACGGGATTGTCGACAGCCACGGGGTAGAAGCACCAGGGGAAGCCAGTGATGTCGCTGTTAAAACAGCAGCCCTTGCTCTTGCACTCAGACTCCGTGACGCCGGGGAAGCCACAGTTGACCCGTTCCTGAGGGGTCATGGTGCACGTCTCTGCAGCCAGAAACAAAGGCCCGGGGTGCGGGGCTGACGGCCAGACGACGCCAGGGCATCCCCAGCCCCAAGGCAAGCTCGTGCACCCCAGGTCATCCATCAGGGTCTGAACTTGGGGTGTGCAGGTGGAGGAAGCAGACCCCTTGGGAATCCAGAGGCTGGCTGGCAATGCCAGGTAATAGAAGGATCTAGAACACTTTCCTTCGTGGCTCTGTGTCTCAGAAGCAGAGAGAGGGAAGAAGAAGATGACCCACTCCACCTCCACTAAGCCCATCCCCCTTGGGCCTGGGTTCCTGCTGTGGGCTCTGGGGGCTCCCACACCATCCTGGTGCCCTCCTGCCCCCTTGCTGCGCAGCTGCCCCAGCCATGACCATCCTGAGCGGTCACCGACTGGAAGCCACCGCCTCACTCTGTTCCCCCACACCTCTGCAGCAACCCTCCAAGGGGGGATGTCAACCAGGACTTCCTTCCGGCCCCCACCCCCTTGTGATCCCACCAGCAAACAGCTCAGCACGTGGCAGCCAGCTGCACTCTCTCGACACCCTGGGGAGCTGCTCCAGTCTGCAGCAGCAAGACTAGGTCAAGGTCACAGGAAAGCTGAGGCCACCCGCGACAGAGATTGGCGGACACAGGAAGCAGAGGTGGTCCTGGCTCCCACCAGTGGCACATGGAGGCTCGCTGTGTGGCTCTGGCCACCCTGGGGTGAACTTATCTTCACTTCTGAAAGAACCGTTCAAACTACGGTATGCTAAAGGTGGTGGGAAGCCAGGACCAGCCCGGGGAGCTGCTTGAGGTCTCCATGGGCCCTGCAGCTCGCTCTGCTGCAGCTGCCTGGCTCATCTCGTACAGGCCAAGGGCAGGGAAGGCGGCTGGAAGCCAAGGCCCCTGTGGCGGGCCATGGCCTGGGGGAAGCCAGAGCGGCAGCCTTACCTTGCTGCTCCTGGGCCAGGCAGCCGAGGGCCAGCATGAGGGCCACGAGCAAGACGCAGGCCGCCTTGGGGTGCATGGCGTGCTTCTGCTTGCTCTCCAGCCAGGGATGGGGGCCCGACCCAGACTTGGGTTTTATGCTTTTATGCGGCACCCACTGTTTGCTGAAGGTGTGAGATAACATTTGCCTAAGGGAGACCCAGCCCTGCCCTGATTGTGCGGGGAGGCACAGCTAGGTGACAAGTCACTGTGGCTGGGTGACAAGTCTGATAGAGAAAGTGCAGTGTAGTCATCCTGATGGAGGGAGATCACGGGGGAGCGGGGAGTCTCCTCCAAGGTGACCTTGACTCACAGCCTGCCCTTGTTGTCCAGGCCCTCCCGTGGGAGGGGACGTTACACCTGCTTCTAAGAGTGGACAACCTAGAGACAACCTGGCAAGCCACCCTGTGTTCTCGGGACAGCCCTGCCCTGGTGGTCCAAGGCAAACCCAGATGTGGGCACAGTGCCCTCAGATCCTTCCCAGATGGTGTGTAGAGCTGCTCGTGGCTGGATGGGGGTCCCGTTCAGCCTGCTGCAGACAATGCCCAGGAATTCTCTCTCACCCATGTGAATCCAACACCTGCCTTCACCATCACTTAGTCGCTCTGGGGATGCAGGCATGGATGAAGTGATGTGGAGACCTGGGGCGCCATAGCGGCTGGTCTGGACTTGTGCTGCCCCCCACTCCCGTACGGGAGGATGCCCTGGGTGCCCAGTACCTCTGCTCCAGGTCTTCCTTCTGTTCACTCCCACCTGGGCTTCCTTCCACCCAGTCCTGCCATGGGGGAGGGGGCAGGGGTCCGATACACCCTTCCACTTCCCAGCCTCTAGAGTTGCACGTTGCACAGGCATCCCAACAGAGAGAGCTGCATGGCCCACAGGACACACGTCACCTCTTCTGCCAGAGGTCAGTGATAGTCCCACCGGCCAGAAGAGACACCTGCTGCCCCCATTGACCTTGAAGTCAGTGTGGGAAGCTGCTCTGGGAGATGTGGGGCCACGGGACTGGCCTTCCTGGACTGGCCGTCCTGACCTGCCATGTGTGGGGCCCTGGGACAGCACCTGTGACCGCAGCGGTTCCATGACTCTCATGCTGCAGGTCAAACCTGGCACCCAGGGAAGCAGGTGGCAGAGAGGGGAAAGGAAGGCGAGTGGTGCTAGGCGGGGCTCGAACCCTGCAGGCTTTACAACCAGCCCTGTCCCCACTACTGGCTGCAGCAGCCAAGGGTGCTTGCCCTGAACAGGCTAAAGTGGACACGGGGAGGAGGGAGAGCAGCAGGGCGTGGTTACGAGTCCACTGGCCAGCAACGGGCTGAATCATGGCATAACAGGTTAACCCACCGCCTGTGGTGCCTGTATGCCGTTTGGGTGCAGTTTGAGCCCTGGCTCCTCCACTTCCAATCCAACTCCCTATTGATGGGCCTGAGAAAGCAGCAGAGGATGGCTAAAGTGCTTGGGACGCCACACTCACACGCAGACCCAGAAAAAGCTCCCGGCTTTAGCCTGGTCCAGTCCTAGCCGTGTGGCCATCGGGGAGTGAACCAGCAGATGGAAGATTCTCTTTCTCTCCCTCTGGCCCCCTGCCTTGCAAATAAACATATGTGTCACTTTCACACACGTGCGTCCTGTGCGGGAACGCATCAGAGAACTTCCAGAAACTGAACACAGTGAGAGATCAGCAACAAAGTGAACCCGCAGGTGACAGCACCCGAGTGTGTGGGGCAGGTGTCCCAGACGGTCAGGCAGGGCTGGGTCTGCCCACGGAGCAGTCCTGTGACCTCGCCGGCCGGAAGGAGCCGCGCACGGGGCCAGGGCATGAGGGGAGGAGGGCGGACTCCACCCTGTTGCCAGAAGAGCAGTGCTGGTCACCCAGTGTCACTGAGCTGCTCTCCAAGGGAGTTCAGAGGGGACTCCTGGCTCTGTCCCCTGGTGGGAGACTCTGGGCTCTGAGGAACATCACCTCTCTCTGTAGGGGGTATGGGGGTGGTGGGAGAGGGGGTGGCAGTGCAGTAGTGTAGTAGGTTAAGCTACTGTATCCAGTGCCACCACCCCCATCTGAGCACCAGATAGAGTCCTGGCTGCTCCACTTCCCTCCAGCTCCCTGCCTGTGGCCTGGGAAGCAGTGGAGGACGGCCCAGGGGCTTGGAACCCGGCACCTACACGGGAGGCCTGGATGGAGTTCCTAGCTTTGGCCTGACCCACACTGAGCTATTGTAAGCATTGAATAGATCTCTCTCTCTCTCTCTCTCTCTAACTCTGCTTTTCAAATAAATTAATTAATTAAAAAAAAAAAAAAGCAATGACAGTCGGCCCATTGTGATAGCCTAGCAGCTAAATCTTCATCTTACATGCACTCGGATCCCATATGGGCACTGGTTTGTATCCCAGCTGCTGCACTTCGCATCCTGCTCCCTGCCTGTGGCCTGGGAAAGCAGTCGAGCCTGGCCTAGAGCCTTGGGACCCTGCACCCGTGTGGGAGACCCGGAAGAAGTTCCTGACTCCTGTTCAGATCGGCTCAGCTCTGGCTTTTGAGGCCACTTGGGGAGTGAACCAGCAGATGGAAGACTTTCTCTCTGTATCTTTTCTGTCTGTAAACCTGCCTTTCCAATAAAAATAAATAAATAATAATTTAAAAAAAAAAACAATGAAAGCATTGGGTGGGTGTTTGGCTTAGAGCTTAAGGTTCCAGTGAGGCTCTCCATCCCGTGTCGGACACAGCCGCCACGTTGGGTTCCTGGCTCCACTCCGATTCCAGCAGCCTGTGGGTGCAGACCTGGGCCGCAGAGGCCATGCTCAGGTTCTCAGACCCCTGCCTGCCTGCTCCTGGCTCTGGGCTGCAGCTGCTGTGGGTATCTGGGCATGAATCAGTGGGTGTGATGACGCAGGCAGGCAGAGCTGAGTGCCCGTGCCCTGCGCAGCTGGGTAGTGGCATCCTGTGTTTGCCCAGTGCTGGGCTTTCGTCTCCTCACCTGAAAAGCAGGGTGACCCCGAGCCTTCTGCAAGGCCGCCATGGACACGGATGGCCCATGGGTAAGCTGCTCACACTCGCTCCCATCTCCTGCCCCAGAGGTGTCCTCCCCACTGACTGCATGCAGGGCTCAGCTGCTCTCACTCCCTCTGCCCCACCCAACTCATGCCAGGGAAGTGGGGGTAGGTGCTAGCGGTTTCTCTTCCCTCCAGGATTCCCCCAAGCAGAGGCCACAGTGAGGTTGACAGGCACCTCTTCATGGTGTCCCCCAGCCACTGCTGGTTCCTCCTTGCCCCGCAGAGTCAAGGGCCCCAGCCACAAGGAGCTCTAGTACACCCTAACCACGCTTCTGACATGGCCCTGGCTAGAGGGTCTAACCTGATTGCTGCCAGGCTGCTTGGGGGCTGCACGTCAGGCGGTGTGAGAGGGACAAGGACTCAGGGACCACGGCCACCAGATGCCGGCCCGGTGACTGGCTTCCCCACACCTTCCCTGAAGGCAAACACGAGTCCAGGGCTAGGCCATTGCCACAATCTCTTAGATTGGAGGCACCAGGTCAAGGGCAGCCACCGACCCCACCCACTGGGCCCTCTCTTCCCCCACTCCCGGCCCCCACAGCTGCTTGTCCCACCCCAGCCGCGCCCAGGAAGCTGAGGACCACACTGCCACGCCCCCTCCTCCCCACACCTGCCTCCCCAACCTGTACTGGCTCACTTCCTGTACACCTTGAATTCCGACGGACTGAGCCACGGTTCACAATCCCCACCAACGTGAGGTCCTCCTAACTGTGGCCTCCCAGGGACCTGAACTGGGGGTTACGGACACCCACATCCCCACTTCCAGGTCCCCCTGCCAGCTTCCCTGGTGTGCCAAGCTGAGGGCTGTTACGGCACCTGGACCCAGGCCAGAAGCCGGGAGCCAAGCCCTAATCCTCTGGCAGGAGAACGTGGGAGCACTTGGGCCAACCTCTGCTGCATCCCCAGGCCATCTGCAGGGAGCTGGCTCAGAAGTGGGTCCGCTGGGTCACGAACCAGCACCCACATGGGATGCCAGCACTGCAGGCAGACCCGGGACCTCCACCACTGCACAGTAGAGCATTAGCCTGTTGAGCCACCACAGACCCTGTAAGTAAATAAATCCAAAAACTATCAACTTGAAGAATACCCGAGAAATAGGCAGATGATGATGCTTATAGATTAGAATCTCAAAATCTCAAATAGCACAGGTGTCAATTTTCCCAAATCAATATTTCTATCAATATCCCAGCAAAACATTTTTTGAAATACAAAAATGCCTATTTTAAAACTTTTTAAAAAGATTACATATTTGAAAGTCGGAGTTACAGAAAGAGGGATGGAAATTGAGAGGGCAATCTTCCATCTCACTTTCCCAACGGCCGCAATAGCTGGAGCTGAGCAGGTTGAAACCAGGAGCCAGGAGCCTCATCAGGGTTGTCCACGACCCAAGCACTTGGACCATTCCCTGCTGCTTTCCCATGATCATTAGCAGGGAGCTGGGTGGGAAGTGGAGCAGTCAGGACTCAAACTAGCTTAACTCTACAGCACAACGCTGCTCTGCCTGTTCTAAAATTTATGTGAAAAACATAGGGCCCAGACTAGCTGAAACTATCTTGAAAAAGAAGAATCTGATGGAAGATGTTACTGCGAGGTCAAGTTCACCACAAGCAAGACTGTGTGGCCGTGGCAGAGGGACACACACCCGCAGAGGACCCACAAATAGGCCCTGCTGATGGGCGGGAAGGCCTGGGAGCAAACTGACAGCAGAGACACATCCCGCCCGCAGCAGGGCGGGGACTGGTGGGCATCAGCAGAGGGAAAAATGAGCCTGACCTGAACCCACACCCCGTGTCCAACCCAGAGGCATCGCACAGCAATGAGGCAGAGTTCACCAGTGTGGCCCAAGCGGAGACTGGGCAGTTGGATTCCATCAAGACGAAAACCTCAAGGCCCAGCGCTGCAGTGAGAAGGGGAAGCATCCACCTCGACACCTGCACCCTGTGGCCACCACGGTCCCTCAGGTCAGCAAAGCAGGGGCTGGGATCCAATCCCGGCACTCCGACACGATACGACACAAGTGCATCAGCTAGGTGGCTTATTATTATTTATTTATTTGGAAGTCAGAATGAGAGAGAGAATCTTCCATCCACTGGCTCACTCTCCACATGGGCACAGCAGCTGAAGCCAGGAGCTTTTTCTGGATCCCCCACGTGGGTGCAGGGTCCCAAGGCCTTGGCCCACCCTCCACTGCTTTCCTAGGCTATAAACAGGGATCTGGATCAGTACTGGTGCAGCCGGGACTCTAGCCAGTGCCCACACAGGATGGTGACACCTACACACTGCCACAGCACTGGCCCCAACTGTGACAGCTTTTCTATAAACTAAACTTCAGTGTCACTGAGGGGTGTCTGGCTTTATTTATTCATCTCTTTACTTGAATATTTACATGAGGCAGGGACAAAGAGCTCCTTATCATCTGGTTCACTTCCCAGCTGCGTGTGATGGCTGGGGCCAGGCCAGACGAAGCCAGAGCTGGGAACCGATCAGAGAAGCGAGGCCCTTGCCCTGAGCCACCACCCGGGTGTGCATCACCAAGAGACGACGCCGGCTGCAGAGGAGGAATGCTGGTGTCTTAACTGCCAGGCCCAACATAGCCCCAAGGCCCTGGTGCTTTGTCCAGGTCTGGAACCCTCTAAGGCAGAATGTATCAGAATACAGAAGACGTGTCCCCATGCTGGGCCTTGCTCTGTACCTTTAAATGGAGACTCGCAGTGGCCAGTGATAGCTGTAACCTTCGGGAATGTTCGCCTGCTTTAAGCCAAACATGTGCTGGTTTATGACACTCCAGCCTCATGCAGCTCCTGGGAGGTGACCTGTTCACTTCATGATGGCCGATCACCCAGCCCACCTGTGTCAGCAGATGTGACTGGGTCCCCAACTAGCACAGGGGACCAGGCCTGGAAGCATGATTATGGATGGACACTGGCCCTGCCACGTGAGTGTTAGTGTGTGAACCTGGACACGTGTGCACAGGTGTGTGCCATGGGAGCCCTCAAGCGGCTTCTCTCACACACCTGCAAATGGCAGAGAAGGCTCCGGCCACTGAGGCCAATGGGCTGGGAGGGAAGCAGCACCTGTCAGGAAGCCACTCTGAGCAGGTGGACAGGACAGGCCCGCTTGGCGCACACGCCCCTTTAGGTACGAAGGGCTTATGTCCCAGGCAGCCAGGACATTGGCAAGCTGGGGAGGCTCCCCTTCTCACAGCTCAGGCAAGACGTGACCCAGGAAGTAATCCCAAATGAATGAGTCTGTGGCCGGTGCTAACGTGTGAGATGGACATTTCACCCCTCCGCTCCTTACTGCATCTCCACCCACCGGCTCCGTCCCTTTGCTTCTGTGTAGCTGAAGGCAGTCAGGGAACCTGCACCTGCCGCCTGGGCGGGGCTTAGTTCTGGGGCCCACACCGTTGCTACGCAGGGACTTCTCACCTCTTTGCAGGTCAGTGTTACTGCAGGAGCCTGGACTCAGCCCCACGTGTGTGTACCTGACTGTGTCTGCTACAGACACCAGCCACTGGCGTCCCAGTATGCCCTGGGAATGTTCCCATGAGAACAGGGAAAAACGGCTGCCATTTCCACGAGCAGCATCAGCAGCTAAGCTGTCAACCAACATCCAACCCTCTTTCCCCAGACCTTGCCTTCATGTCGCTGGATCTTCAGTAAGATCCTGCTTGCCAAGTGCCTGAGCGGGGAGTTGGGTCAGGGAAATGGAGCATCCGGGACTCCCTTCACAAGCACCTGGAACCCCCCACTCTGTGAGACACTCTGCTCTCTCTTTTTAAACCCAGCAAATTGGTCCACTGCTGCCACTGACCAAGCGTCCTGCACCTGTTCTGAGGAGTGGGACCACAGCAGCCACAGGGATAACAATGATTATTGCCGAGCAACTGTCTCCCGAGAGGTATATGTCTTAGACCCCAGGAGGTGTGGCTATCAGGAGGGCTCCCGACCCCACAGCTTCCTGCGTGTGGTTCAGTGGACCCTGGTGGAGGGGTAGGCAACCGGGGTGGCCTCATGGTTGTTGCCAGCCGCCTCTGTACGTACTGGCCACATGCCGTACCCAAAATGGCGCCGGCCAGAGAAGCCACATCTTGGTGTTTGGTGGAGAGTCACGTAGCTTTCGCAGTACTGCGCAGGCGCCTAGCGCATGCGCAGTGAGCTGCGGCGCGGCAGGCACGTAAACACTGGGACTGACGAATCCAGTCGCCCAGAACCCTGCGTAATCATGACGCCGACCTATCATCGGTGGAGGCGGGGCCAGACAGCACATAAGAGTAGAAAGCCTGCCGGGGTCCGCGCCTCTTTCCTCCTCATGTTGCTGTGCACAATAAATTTTACAGCAGAAGGCTTCACTCGCGTCTGCGTCTTATTGCTGGGCAGTAAGACACGTGGGCGCGACACATGGTGACCCATGGCTCTCTGCAAACTCTGCTGGCTTTGCTGTTCCCTGGGCAGGGCTGGGTAGTCCTGTGTCGCATTTCTCTCACACTGCGCTGGAGTTGCGTGGCAGCCTGGGAAGTGATCGCTGGTCCTGCCGAGCTCTGAGCTGACAAAGGTGAATCTGCCTGGCTCCGAGGAAGGCCAGCACCCGTCGCTTCGTGCCCCTGGGCCGTGGGTGCTGCTTCATGTGACACAGCGCATGCAGGTCGGGACAAAAGACTGACAAGAGCCGAGAACAGACCAAGACCCGACGGTGCCAGCAAGCAGTGCGACTCGGCCTTCAGGAGAGGGATTCGCGTCCCCCACGGGCGCAGGGACCTGATAGGAGTCAACATTGCTGTCTGCAGGCGTGAAACTTCACAGACAGGACCTCGAGCAGCCCCAGGTGGCCTGCATGGTCAACAGTTGTGCCTGCGCTCCCAGCAGGGGTCAGTGATGGACGCATGGAAGTGGGCAGCACTCAGCAGGCAGCGCCTCTGCTTCTGCTCATGGTGAAGTTCGCAAAGGGGCGTCCGGGTTCATCTGCAGGCCAGGAGCTCATGAGCAGCCTCAGGAGCAGGGGTGTCAGGCGGCAAGGGGGTGAGCGGCCCCTCCACCAGTTCAGTCTGGCTCGACTAAGCAGGTGCAGAGGGCACGAGCTCACATCCATCATCCCACACAGACGCTCCTGGTGCTCAGGTGACCGCGGTCCCCCAATCCTCAGGTTTGCAGGTCCCTCTGCAAGCGAGAACAGGGGGGTTATCTCTTACAGCCCTACACCGGGCCCTGCATGGGGCCCCAAGCAAGGTGTCCAGCTGTCCTGGCTTAGACACAACACCTCCTGGAAGATGAGGCTCACTCCAACATCTGCTGCCCCTCCCTGGCAGGGTCCTGTTTCACGCAAGCCCTGGGTGGCAGAGATGCCATGGACTACGACACCCTGGAGGCAGCAGGGAGCCATCAGCCACCACGAGGATACTCCATGCACCATGGTTGACGCCCATGGCAGTGTCCCCCAAAACCCTTCTGGAGAGCCCTCTCACTTCAGCTGCATTTCTCAGGATGACCTGGAGGCCCCATGCATCACCACCGCCAGGGGCATCCCCTACCCCAGACCCTGGGGAGGGCTGCCAGGAAGGGGTGCTCTTAGGCACCCCTGGTGGATGAGTAGGCCAGGGGGCTCTGCCCTTCTCAGCCAGAGTGGGAGTACCACTTACAGGTACCCTCACCTGCAGTGCACATAGGATCATGAGGTCTTGGTCGTCGTGCCCTTGGTAGTCCCTACCCGCCTAGGGTCAGCTTCCCAGGGAAGCATCTGTGATGGGCAGGTGTTCATGGCGCTGGCAGCCCACTGGGAGCACCCGACTCTCCTTCCAGCCACCTGAGGCCTGGAGTCACTCTGAGGCCACTGCTCCTGCTCGCCGTGTGGGCAGCTTGGCACTGATTCTGCCCAAAGGAGACCTAGCACGCAGGGCTGGCCTCAAACAGGACCCCGCTGCAGGCACCTGCTTCTGCAGCTGGAAACTGTGGGAGCTCCCTGCCCCCCACCTCCCAGCAGCAGGGATCCCACTGACCTGTCCCAGGGCCTCGCCCATGTGCATGGGAAGCCACGGTGTGCTTTTTCGCTAAAGGCAGAGAAAGCAGGACTGCACTGAGCCCCCCCCCCTAGCCTCTGGCCTTTGACCCACAGAAAGCAAAAGCAGATGCCTGAGGCTGAGGGAGGAGAGCAGGCAAGGGAAGGAGGGGTGATGGAACGTTCTGGAACCGGATACGTGCCATGGGGGAAGCAATAAATGCCACTGAGTCATTCCCTTTAAGGTGATTAATTTTGTATGACATAAATTTCACCTCAATTAGGAAGAGGAAAAAATGTCTTTGAAAGTGGTCCAGGAAGTGATGACTGTCTGAGGTCAAGCTGGCAAATATTTGCCCTGGAGGTGGAAGGAGGCCCCCACGGTGGCCAGGCCTCCCTCCTGCCGGCCACTGCCCGCTGTCCCCAGCTGGCTCCTCCCTGCCCAGGTGCCTGACCAGCCGCCATGGGCAGGTCCCTGCAGTCACCCCACTTCACTCTCGCCTCCCTTGGACTGCTGCCCAAGACCCTCGTGCCGGGTCCTTACCACCCATCCCAACCACATCCACCTAACCCTAACCAGTGCACCTGCAGCCTTGCTCAGCCTGCCGCAGAGGCCACTCCCTGTGTGGATGGACGGGGTCTGTCCTTCCGGCTCAGCCAGTGTTCCTCCTCTGTGCGCAGGGGCCACACCCACCTGTGCCCAGATGCCTGACACACCCGGGAGCCACTAAATCAGTGCCCAGCTCTCTGTCCCCAGGACTCAGGCCGCCCTAGGGGATGCTGGAGGTTGAAGGGGTTCAGAGGAAACCCACCCACCTCCAGCTGCTCATGGATCCAGTCCAGGAAGGAGGTGACGCGAGTGTAGACCCCAGGCTTGTTCATCTCGGCACAGCCGATTCCAAAGCTTGTGGCTCCCACCAGCTTCCACAGCCTTCTCTGCTGACACACCAGGGGGCCCCCGCTGTCTCCCTGCATGGCGAGGGGGAGGCACAGGAGGCTGAGGTCCTTGGGGTCCCTCTGGAATGACCCCCAAGATGTGGAGATCCCACGAAGGTCAGTGATGTCTGGGGTGCTCAAGGATGTGCCCTGAAGTAGGTGTGCCCGTGGCCCACCAGGTGTTGGGGTCCCACCTGCCGTGACTTGGCGCCCCAGTCAAGAGTTTGCAACAACCTGCTTGCCTCCATTGTCCCCCAAACCTGAGACTTCAGCCACAGGACATCTGTGAGCCCCTCCCACCACCCAGCCCCAGGCAGAGTGGGGCTCAGGGCAAACACAGGCCCGCTGCCTATCTTCAGCAAACTCTCCCCACGCCCTGTAAATTTGCTTTTCTATCAGTCACAGGGACGCGTGGACCGTGAACTGTCCCCAGGCCTGGGTCACCACCCTGGAGCCCAGCCCACTGTCACCACCCCCGGGGGCATGGGTACCTGGCAGCTGTCCACGCCGCCCTTCAGGTAGCCTGCACATAGCATGGAGGGCGAGATGATGCCACCGTAAACTTCCCTGCGGTTACAGATCTTGTTGGAAATCAGGGGCACGGCCGCGTGGTTCAGGACAGGGGAGGCATCTCCTGCTTCAAGACAGCACCGTGAGAAAGAACCTGGCTCTGCCCACAGAAGCACGGCTCCCTGCACTCACAGAGAAGCTGGGATGAGAAGCTGCCGCTCGGGCCACCTACTACAGCAGCAAGAGACCCGGCAGCAGGCCCACTCGGAACCCCGCTTCTCACGCCCAGCAAGGGACAGACCTGCCATGTCCTCTCCCTTCTCCCGGATCTGGGGCAGTATGTGATCAATCTGCGAGGAGTGAGGGTCTCCCTACAAGTCCTTCAGGGGCTTCCAAGCCCAGGTCACCTCTCCAGCCTGCTCCAAGCCCACCAAGCCCTGCCCTCCTTCGCAGACGCCAGGAAGCAGTTTGAAGTCCCCCAGAGGGAAGATTTGCTACACAGCCTTGTGAGCCATCAGCGAGCCAGTGGTCAGCAGGAAACCAAGAGTGGCCCTGGCTGGGCCACCGGCAGGGGTGGGCAGGGCACCCCCAGCCCATCAGGGAACAAAGGAGCCCCCATAAAGTGTCTCAGGTAAGATTACTCACTGCTCCGCTGGGAATAGTGTGGGGGTGGAGGTCAGAGTCCCCCACCCTGGGCTTCCTTATCAGGGTGGGGAGGAGGCGGGGCCCCTGATGGGCACCCCTGCCAGCTGTGATCTCTGCCTCATACCATGAGATTTGCTGTCTCCCACTGCCCCAAGGAAATGGGAGCCCAGCCCAACCACATCCACCTAACCCTAACCAGTGCACCTGCAGCCTTGCTCAGCCTGCCCAGAGGCCACTCCCTGTGTGGATGGACGGGGTCTGTCCTTCCGGCTCTGGCCTGGCCAGATGTGTGTGCAGAGCAGTAGTGGACCAGTTACCCTGCATCCCAGCCAGCATTGTAAAGCCACACATTATTCTGGGACTTTGGAGGGATCCGTCCCAGCCTGCAGGCTCGAGCCCCATCTCTGACACTGACCTCCATCCTCCGTGGCCCCCCAGCCTGAGGTCCAGCACAGTTTTCCATCTGGGAAGTTCTCCTCGGAGTTGGGCAGGCACACAGGCTGGACCAGCTCTGCGGAAGGGGAGCAGTGCCTTGAGTCTGCCAAAGCCGCAGCAGAGGAAGCAATCCAGGGTTCCCCAGGGGATGACCAAGCCCTGGGAGGTGCCACTCATCTACCGGAGCTCCTGGACAAGTCCAAGGGCCCTGGCAGGGGGCAGCAGCCTGACTTCCCCACCCAGACAGGAAGCAGAGGAGGCCTCACAGGCTGCCGTACCCAGAGCCTAGATAATGGGAGATGCATGGGTCCCATGAGGTCCAATGAGGCTGTCCTCCCCTCGGTGAGCAGGGTCAGATGTGGCCCACGGCATGCTGGGTCCTGCGGGGCTATGCTAGGGGCATGTGTGCTGCCACACAGTTCTTGCCAACACACCCAGGGCAGCCAGTGTGCTGCAGGCAGAGCTGTGCCACTCACACCATCCTAAAGACACGAAGCCTTGGTGACCCCACGCTGAGACTGAGACGTGCCCAGCTGTGCATGGGTGGGGTCCTAACAGGAAGTGATGGGGCCATGGGACTTTTAACCTTTAACCAAGTCCAGGGGACGGGACTTGACTTCCTCAAGAAGCAAAGCATTTGGGAGGAGCTGGACTCAGGGCTGCTGGTCGGGAGAGAGCTTTTCTGAGGGTGGAGCCTTTGGAAAGGGGCAGGGCCTGTCCCACATGTGCCTGGAGCAGTGGGGTGGCACTGGCTGGTAGATGCATCCGGTGGGCGAGCTCACAGAAGCCCTTTCTGCCTGCAGGTGGCGCCAGTGGGAGGATAGCGCCCAGATAGACCAGCATAGGCCTATATGGCCCAGATAGGACATCTGGTACACCTGGGAGGGCTTCCGGAACTGGCAGCTCAGGAGAGGGGCCGGGACCCACAATCCAACGGCATCTACATGGGACAGTTCTCCCAGCATCCCCAGGCACAGCTGAGATGCACACACGGACTGGACTCAGGAGGCTTAGGAGCGGACGCACCGTCGAAGGCCAACGGCCCGGCCAGCTTCATCAGGGCGATGTCGTTGCCCAGCCGCTTGGGCTTGTACTTGCTGTGGTAGACGATCTTCTCCACCACATGGGACGGGGCCGGGCTGTCGAGCAGGGAGACCAGCCCCACCTGCACCACCCAGGACTTGGGAAGGTTTAAGCTGAAACGAGAAGCCAGAGGGGACGTGAAGCCAGGGAAATCCTGGGTGCAGGCAGGAGGCCCCGACTGTAGTCACCCCGAGGCCTGGCGCGGAGCTGCGATTGCCCCATGCATTTCCTAGCCGGGCCTTCCCAGAGTCTGCCCAACCTGCAGAACCATACAACCCTGGGGTCACCGCAAGGCGCCTGCAAGGCACCATCAGGCTGTGAGCCCAGCAGGAGGAGGCTGACACAGAGCCATCCTGGGTGGTCGTCTTCTCCATGACTTTTCTGTCCCCATGAGAAGCTACTTGGCGGAGACGCACGCCCCATGTGCTGCGAATTAAATCGCCCTCAGCAACACCAGCATCTCATATCAGAGTTCAGGCTCGAGTCCCAGCTGGTCCGCGTCCTGCCAGCTCCCTGCTTGTGGCCTGGGAAAGCAGAGGCTAGCCCAAAGCCTTGGGACCCTGCACCTGCACGGGAGAACCGAAAGAAGCTCCTGGCTTTAGATTAACTCAGCTCTGGCTGTTGTGGCCATTTGGGGAGTGAATTAGCAAATGGAAGATCTCTCTCTTCTGTCTCTCCTCTCCATAATCTTCCCTTTCAAATGAAAAATAAATCTAAAACTTATTTTTATAAAAAGGAAAAGGAAAGAAAGGCAATGTGCCATTTGCCCTGAGCTGCCTGTCCCACACGGCACAGCCCCCATCCCTGCCTCTTAGCAGTGTGATCCGCTGTGTTGTGAGTAAGTACAAGTTTGGGTGAGCCTCAGCAAGGCCACGGCCACCTGCTGCTTCCACTCAGCAGCTAAGTGTTCCCCCACACCGCACACCCTGCCTGCCCTCCTCCGTCTGAGCTGCGGGCCATGCATCACTCCCGGTACCCAGTGTCCCTGCCCCCCCTCGACTCACTCATAGACGCAGTGCGCAGCGGTGACGAGCCACAGGGGCGTGATGACAGAGCCCCCGCACAGGTGGTAGCCCTGGAACTGGAGGCTGACTTGCCAGGGCCACTGGGCCAGTGAGGACACGTTGCCACCTACAATGCGTGGGCTGTAGCCCGTCCTCCGGCCGCAGGCTGTGGAGCAAGGACCAGGGTGACTCTGCTGCAGGGGTTCCGGCACTAGAGGCAGGTGCAGGCCCCAGGGAGACTTGAGGACAAGCAGGGCTTGTACAGGAGGCAGTGGCAGCAAAGACTCCCATGGGTGAGCTGTGCTAGTGCTGGCAGACCCCGCCAGTGCCCAGGCCCCGAGTGATGGCAGCAGCAGGACGCCAGCAGCAGGAGCAGCCCTCCACAGGCCCCTCCTCACCCTTGCACCTGCTGGGAAGCATCTTCCCCCACCCCACTCCTCACCCTTGCACCTGCTGGGAAGCATCTCCCCCACCCCACGATGACTCCTGAGACCCAGCCCCTGCAGCAGAACCCCGCCTTCTGCCAGGAGTAAGGGGTACCTGCCCTGCGGACCCCACATAGTGACAGAGGTCATGGACCTGTCCTGTGCCTCAGCCCAACCGCCTCCCCTACATGACAGGTGAGGCAGACAGGTAAAACTGCGTCCCTGCTCTCCCGGGGGTGCACACAGGGGTCCCAGTTGGCACCTGGCAATGGGGGTCTGAGGCAGCAGTGGCTGCCTGGTGGTTCCCTGGGGTCTTACCTATGCACGTCAAGGTGACCACTCGCCCTGAGGTGCACCCTTCCCTAGAATGGAAAGAAGCAGGAATTGTGACACGTGGCCAAAGCCAGCCTAACATGCACATTTAAAAAGTTTGATCTTGGAGTTAAAAGAGAGCAAATTCTAGGCCCCTTGCCCCCAAGCGTGGGTCATGGGTTCCCAGGGTCCCGTAAAGCCTGGCTGAGTTCTGAAGGGCAAATGGAGGAGCACACACGAGCAGGTGTGACCCGTGATCCCTCAGCACTCACCGTGGCCTGCCCCCTTGGGGACACTGATGTTGGGGGCGGAGGCAGGGTGCAGGCTCACAGGACCCCCGCATGGTCCCCACACCTCACAGTGAAGCCCTCCACACAGCCCATGGGAGGGGATGTCCCTGACTGACAGCCCTGCCCCCGCCAGCAGCAGCCAGGGCTGGGTGTGACCCCAGCTTGTGGTGCAGGGGAGCCACTACCGCAAGCTGAGCCCTTGGGACTCTGGCTGCTGGGTCCTGGGCGCCGGCTGCTGCACCGTGCACGGACAGGCGGGCAAGCCTGCTGGGTCCCAAGCAGGGGACATATCTAAGGACACTCCCAGGAAGCCAGCAGGGGTCAGAACGCCTGTGCCCGACCCCCACCACCGCCTACCGGGGGCAAGCAGGTGGCTCTCCGCTCGAGGTACATGACGGTACCTTCCTACAACTGGAGAAGGGAGAAAGCAGATAGCACAAGGCCAAGAGGCGCCTTCGCTGCTTCAATGCCTGCAGTGTCCCTGCCTGCCTTTCTTCTTACCTCCTCTCCTCCCTCCATCTCTCCCTCCCTCCTCCCCTTCCTTCTCTCCCATCCTTCCTCCTCTTTCTCTCCCTCCCTTCTTTCTCTCCCTTCCTCAGTCCCTTTCTTCCTGTCCTCATCCCTGCTTGCTTGTTTCTGGTCCCCAAGCCCCCTGCCCGCCTGCCAGGTGACAGGTGCCACATCGTCTCATGCATGTCATTGTGTCTCTTCCCTCCAGCACCCAGTTTTTCAGTGGGGCCACACTTGCACAGGGTGGGGTTCGGACCGCGCTGAGCTCCCATCCTGCCATCTGCCCAGGCTGACCGGGTCCCCCAAGCCCTGCTCTGGCTCCCTCACACCTCTGGCGCTCTCACCTCAGGTACACTGCGTGCTGCAGCGCGGTCACCTTGTCATCAGGCAGAAGGTGGTTGATGGCCACGAAGGCCCCTTGGAACTGCTCCTCCAGCAGGTCCACTCGGAGGTCGTCAGAGCTCACATAGCTGAGGGGACACAGGGACGTGAGGGAAATGGCCCCTGGCTGAAGTCACCCTGCTCCTGGCACAGCCCGAGCCAGGGGGAGGTCATTTTTGTGCTCACCCCAACCCCAGATCATCAAAAGCTCCCCCTCTGCAAACAGAGTGACGGGCACATGGCTCAGCAAGGTCTGGTGTGACCCACACCCTGCCCACTCAGCCACAGCCCCCTGGAGAGGGCAGCACTTCCTGTTGATGGGGGCAGGGCCCACACCCACTTCCTGCTGATGGGAAGGGTGGTCCTACCCAGGGGACATTCACTTCATGCCCTTTGCTTGGTGAGAAGCCACCCTGGAAGGATGCAGAACCAGGGGCCTGTGTGGTCAGCCCAGCGCAGCCCCCACCCCAGCATGGTGGGCGGGGGGACGAGGCCCTTCACCAGTCCTGGCAGGACCTGCATCGCCCTGCAAGAGGCTGTGGGGAAGAAGGTGAACATCGCCCGTGTACAGAAACAGGTATGTGGGGGCTGCGGTGCAGCACAGAGGGGCTGGAAGAGTCACCTGACTCCAGGCAGAGCCCAGCGGTCAGCCGTGGGCTTGGAGACCTACGCGAGGCAGGAACCATGACCTCAGAGGACGCCGCGGGGCGGCTCAGCGTGCTGGCAGGGGTAGAACTGGTAAGGAAGAGCTGCCTGGGGCTGGGACGGCAGGTGGTCCAGGCCTCACACACATACCGCCCCATGCCTCAGAGCCCCAAGCTCTGACGGCCTGTCCCCCGGTGCCACCCCTGTCACTGAAGGGACACTGAGGCCCGGCACTGAGATTTGGCCCCAGGGTTTGCATGCTGCAGTCCACCTGCAGGTGGCAGAGAGGAGAGGGGTGAGGAGAGCCTGCGGGCCGGACAGTGCGGGCAGGGGCAGGAGGTGGAAGGTGGCCAGTGTGTGAGGGAGAGCTGGGGCCATCCCGGGGCAGCCCCCCAGGAAGCTGTGCTGCCTCATGAAACAGAGAGGCCTCGGGATTGGGGCTTGGAGAGGGAAGGGCGTGTGAAGGGGAGGAGCAACAAGGATCCCCTGGCAGCAGGTCCAAGGACGAGGTTGGAAGCTGCGAGACACCCCTTGGGAAAGCGTTCAGCGGCCAGCTGGAGTACAGGAGGGGTGGGGGTGGAAGTGCGGCGTCTGCGTGTCTGCGTGTCTGCGTGTCTGTGTGTCTGCGTCTTTCTGTGCGTCTGCACTGTATGTGTAAATGACCACCTTTCTCTCCTTGTCTCTGCTGAGTAAGTCCACCTGGGAGAAGGTGCTCACAGAGTGGCCGCTGCCGTAGCTAAACTTGAATTTGAACTGGAATGGCAGTCACTGCCACGTCCAGCCTGTGTGGTGTGAGGAGGCTTCGGGAACTGGCGACAAGGACTCACCCCCGCCTTGCCGGCCTGTCCAGGTCCCCACAGGAGGGTAGTTCCAAGAGAACAGCCCACTTGGAAAGGGGGGCATCATTGCTGCCCTTCCGGATTCACCCGTGGGCTGTGAATGCCCGCACGCTCACCTTGGGAAGCCCAGCTGGGTACAGGCGACCTCTGCGTGGTGGCCATTCCAGTCCTCGGCGCACACGGTCCTCCACGCAGCGGCCGTGAACACCTGCAGCGCTGCGTTCTGGCCACTTACCCGCACTGGCCAGTGACAGGGAGGGGCCCATGAGCGGCCGGGCCGAGGGGCCTAGTCCTTCCCCCACCACAAGGCCCTCAGCATGCCCCACTTTCTCGGCACCTCCCAAATGGATGCCCAGTCTTAGTGTTGGTGCACTCTAACCAGCTGCGGCAGAGTCCCCTAGGCCAAACCCCCAGCCTGGCTTCTCCAGGGCCAGGGCCTGCCAGACCCCAGCAGAGGATGTCGCTGACCATGGCAATGGCCGTTCCCAAGATGAGAAGGGTAAGGTTGGGTTCTGCCAACCTCCTCCCACTTCTACGGCGGCTGGCGGGGTTGGGGTAGTCCAGAGGAGACCTTACCACACCGGAACTCGTCCTCCCCGTCTCTGCAATCCGAGACCCCGTCACATCGAGCTGACAGTTCAATGCACTTGAACGAGGAACGACACCTGTACTTCCCAGAGCAGTCGAAGTGGACTGGGATGGACAGGAAGATGAGAGGACGAGGTGGGGGGATGTGAGCAGACAGCCCTGGCAGCACACAGCCCATGACCGTTGCCCATCTGCCACGTGGTACTCAGGCATGAAACCAAGGATGCACCCTAACACCTGCCAGCAGCAGCCCAGTTTCTGCTGAATTCCGGCGGCTGGGGCTGCCACACCCCACTTTGTCTGCAGGGGCCGTGACTCAAGGTGAAGTCGGACTCTGCAGGGCTCAGGGTCAAGAGTGAAACTCCAGGGTTGTGGCGGCTGGCCGACCAGCTGAGCTGGCCCAGCTGGCAGTCTGCACCCAGCTCTGCCCTGCACCCAGGAGGGGATGAATGGACTATGAAACCCACTTCCAAGGGGGTGGTGAATCACCTTCCGAGGGAGTGAGTGTTCCCTGAGAGACCCTCCCCCCAACGCCCCCACTCCCAAAAGCCACGTGTGCCTTAGGATAAAAATCGCAGCTATCCTTGGCACTGCCTGAATAAGCCTCTTTGTGGCTTGTGCCGCATGGTTCCCCTGCCCCTCCCCGACCAGGGAGATCCTATTCCGTCAGCCGCCTCTGAGCAGGTGACCTGGTGACGAAGCCCCCGACCTGGCCAACAGGCCCTGCAGGGCCCCACCCAGGCAGGCAAGTAAGACCCAGGGTGAGCAGCTGAGAGGCTTTCGGCAATTAAGGCCACACGGGGGAAGTTCTTGAAAGGTGGGGTGCGGGGGGGGGGCACCTGAGAGCCTGCTCAATAATGCATGCATGGTACTCACTGCCCAGGCCGATGGCCAGCGCCAGGATCAGCGCGATGAGCCCCACAACCAGGATCGGAAAGAACTTGAGGGGCAGCAGCGACAGGATCTGGGCGGCCACTGCGTCTGCATCTGCCAACCAGAGGGAAGCAGAGGGAAGCCGGGGGACCCCGATTGATTGACAGCCTTAACTAACAGGCAGTGCCGGCTCCTGCCTCGCCCTGTGCACAGGCAGGGCCTCCCAGAAGCCATCTGCCCCAGGAAAGGCACCATGCTGTCTCTGAGGTCAGTTCCACCCTCTCCCACTCCAAGCTGGCTCTGCCCGAGCAGCATAGGGATGGCTCTCTGAGGGGGCGCCCCCAGCATCCCCAGATTCAGTCACGTCTGGAAGCAGGTGGTGAAGAGGAGCAGGGTGTCTGGTGTCAAAGGGGACAGGTGTACATGGAGACAGACATGCACAGAGGAGCAGACGTTAAACAAAGGACAGAAGGAACGGCCAGTATGACGGCATACAGGCTAACCCTCTGCCTTACGGCATCAGCATCCCATATGGGCGCCGGTTCGTGTCCCAGCTGCTCCACTTCTGATCCAATTCTTTATTTATAGCCTGGGAAAGTAGAGGAGGATGGCCCAAAGCCTTGGGCCCCTGCACCCACATGGGAAGCTCCTGGCTCCTGGCTTTGGATCAGCTCAGCTCTGACCATTGAAACCATTTGGGGAGTGAACCAGCAGATGGAAGTTCTTTCTCCATCTCTGCAAAATCTGCCTTTCACATAAAAATAAATTAATTTTTAAAAAAGTGGGAGAGGAACACAGGGAGAGTGTAGTCCTGGGAAAGGGGAGGCAGCTGGCAGAGGGATGCCCCTATAGGCCAGCACTGTAGGCCAATACTCCAGCCCTGCTGGAGGAGCCCGGAGAGGGTGTGGCCATTGCTCAGACCATCTCACGAGGTGGCTTTCCCCAGAGCAGGGTCCCCGCAGGCTTGCTGCCTGCTAGGAAAGCCGACAGTGCCCTTAACTCAGGGTGTCTGGCTCCAGTGCAGCCCCCCACCCATGCCATCACATCTGGGCTGGTCCCTGCACTGGGATGCTCGGAGGGCAAAGCCACCAGCTCCTGTGGGATGCCTGATCCGCTTCCCTGCTCAGAGACTCGTTAGATGACACAGGCTAAGGGGTCTCAGTGGTTGGTATGCGTGGAGGGCAAAACCAGATGCCACAAGTCTGGCCCCCAACAGCGCCAGTTGGAGCTGCAATCACCGGACAGCCTCATCTGCCCCCCAGCGGTGAGGAGGTCAACTGCAAAAGGGGCGAACAGGAGGATTGCAAGCTTGAAGTAGCAAGGAAAGCAGGTGGCTGGGCAGAATGAGAGGGCAGCAGGACAAAGAGGTGGAGAGGAAGCGAGCCGCTGCCAGGGAAGGCCGGGAGTGCATGTGGATCCGTCCAGATTCCTCCCTGCAAGAACCCCGGGCGTGGCGGCACTAACAGTGTGGATGCATGGGCAACAGCCCAGGAGGCCGGAAGGCAGGAACGGGTGGGAGCATAAACGCACACGACTTACACACACTCCAACACGGAAAACTCCATGTAACACCCAGGCTATAGACCTGTTAGACTTCACGGCCTACTACTGCTCCGAACTGCTGTGGTTGCCCAAGAAAGAGAATGGAAAAGAGAATGTGTGCCAATAAAACTTCATCTGCTGTGAACAAATGCATGTGAGCATGTGTGACAATAAAACTTTATTCATAAACACAGGGTGCAGACCATGAGCTGTGGTTCACCCACACCTGAAAAATCCTGGATTAACCTAACGACAGAGAAGTTTTCAAACAGCACAAAGTACATCGCTTTCAAAGGGAAATAAATAAAGTGCCAGAAAGCCAATGAGAGCTGCTTGCAGCACCCCGGCAGCATGGCTGTCCGGCATTGGCACTCACAGGTGAGGATGCCGCAGTGGGAAGGGCTGCGTTTGGGGCAGGGACCTGGGGCGCCGTCCTTGGCTCACCTACAGGCTACTGTCTGAGCCGCATTGAAGCCACGTGCCTCACGCTTCCTTGGACGCTGTCCTCCTCCACCCCCTCTTCTCCGAATCACCTCCCCACCAGCTGCCCTGGGATTTCAAAGGGGTCACCGGGGAACCCCCACTCTGCTTTCTGGGCCACCTGGTGAGGGTGTTGCCACACTGCCCTTCATAGCCCCAAGGGGCTGCGCCCCCAGCTGCGTTTACCTAACCATCCACAGGCCCAGGTTCAGCCAGTCCACAGCTTCCTGTGGCAGGTCCTGGGGTGCACCTGCCAGAATGCCCTCAGCGCTGGGAGCCACGCTGGCTGTTGCGTGTGCATCCGCGGTCTCCGCACCCATCACCGGAAGCAGGAGGTGGTCAGTGGGGCTCAGGACTTGCCGGTAGGAACTTAGGAAGTCCTGGCCAAGGTCTGCCTCCTCAGGACTGACATGAGCCCCTCCTCCGAATCTGATAACCCCCCAACCAGAGGAGAACTGCAGGGCATATAGCCAGGGACTGTCCCCCTCAAATGCCCCTTCCCACCAGGGTTCATGCAGGCCAGGCAGGGCAGGGGTCCCAGCTGGGGGGACATCTGGGGCGATGCCTGCCTCCACCCCAACCCCGCCTTGGCCCACGACCCCCACCCGGGCCCTCATCCCTCTCCCTAGCCCCTCACCCCCACCACCCGGAACTCAGCCAGGCTGGCGCTGTGGATGCCAGGTGGGGATCTCACAGCTCCCCCCGGTCCCACCTACCTGGTACAATAGGGCTGATTTTCAAGTCATCAAGGCCAAAGAGCGACCTGAAGGAGAAGGGGGCCTCAGAGGCCGGAGGGTCGTTCTCCCCCATGGTGACTATCTCAGGCCCTCTGAGCTCCGGCTCCACCTCCACCTGCCGAGCCAAGAACAGGCAGCGTCTGTCTCCCGCCGCCTGCAGTTGGCAGCAGCTGGGCGTACCTTGCAACTTTATAAACCTTTAAAGTCCCCGCAGCAAGCTCCGCCAAACACACATTCAGCCTCCGAAGCACCGAGCGTTCACCTGGAGTTCCACCAAACCCACCGCCCACCTGCCCCTTGCCCTTGTACGAGTTTAAGGATGGGCCTCTAGTCTCTCAGAAGCAGCGGCCGGGGACTTCTAGGACGACAGTCAAGCTCTGTCCCCCAACACTGGATCCTTTGTCTGGGGGCACCCGGGCGGAGCCATGCGAGCCTCCATAGACTCAGGGGACCCCAGCTTCCCCTGTAGATGCCTCCAGGGGAGAGGCCGGGGAGTGGCTCCGTGGACACAGCCCTCGCCCTGCCCCCACGGGCCTGACCTAGTTCAGGGTGCTTGTTCCGCCGCCTTGGGCTTTCTGGCTAAACACGGTCTCTTGCTAGCACCAGGCGGTTTGACTTAGGGACTGATGGGAAGGCATGAGAGAAGCGAGGGAGAAAGCTGCCTCCTCGCCCCGGACAGGCCGCGGTCCAGCGCTGCCCCTCCCTGCGCTCACGCACTCACCGTGTCAGGAGCCTCCATCGTGGGGGGCAGTCGTGATTTCCCAGAAGGCCAGACCGGGTGGGGAATGCGTCCCCTCGGCCCTCGGCCCTGTGGTTTCGGTCATGGCAGCTGGTGGCATCAGCGCGGGTGTCTGCGTAACCCGAGCTGGACGTGGCTATCAGGTGGCCCGGGTGTGTGGTTCCGGGGCCCCAGGAGGAGGTGGACGTGGCTTCTCTTTAATTAGTCAAGAAGGTAAGCAGGCCTTGGCAGGTACTGCCCGTGAGAGAGTGCCGGGTGGTGGGCCAGGGGGTGCGGCGGCTGCCAGCTCCCAGGGGATTCTGTGCAAGGTCCCAACACTCGCTTGTGCACAGAGCCCCTTCAGGATGCTCACGCCATGGAGACAGGCCCGCCTGCAGAAGGCCTGGAGGGGGTCTGGGAAGTGGTCACTGGTGAACGGACAGATGGGAGGGTCTCGGGACTGGATGGGGGCTTCACTGGCTGCGTGCCCGGGCATACCCAGAGGCGACAGAGCAGCAGTGGGGGCCTGGGGTCACGGGGGTAAGGAGTTATTCGAACATCCCACCCTGGGCCCAGCGCCATTTCTTCTTCCTCACAGCTCACGAAATTTGCACGGGTCCAGCCATCCACCAATCAGATGTAACCCGGCATTCCTCCTGAGAATCCCACCCCCATCTCCCAGCCGCTCTCTCCTTCCCCCTTTCCTCCTTGCCTCTCCAACAGCGCTCTCTCTCTCTCTCTCTTTCTCTCTTTCTCTCTCTCTCTCTCTCTCTCTTTCTCTCTCTTTCTCTCTCTCTCTCTCTCTTTCTCTCTCTTTCTCTCTCTCTCTCTCTCTTTCTCTCTCTTTCTCTCTCTCTCTCTCTCTTTCTCTCTCTTTCTCTCTCTCTCTCTCTCTTTCTCTCTCTTTCTCTTTCTCTCTCTCTCTCTCTCTCTCTTTCTCTCTTTCTCTTTCTCTCTCTCTCTCTCTTTCTCTCTCTTTCTCTTTCTCTCTCTCTCTCTCTCTCTCTCCTTTTCTCTTCTTCTTCCGGCCTCCCTTCCCCCCTGCCCCTTCCCTTTTTCCCTTTTTCTCTGCACCACCTCCACCCCGCTCCTGCCCCACTGGAATAAACCCCCTAAGATACCTCGTTGCATCTGGTGTTTTCAGCTCACGGTAAAGAACCAGGCTGTGGAAATTAGCTGCGTGTAGTAATATCATAATATCGTAAGAACTAGAACTCTAACCTTTTAATATAACTAACAACGGGGATTCTGCGTCAGGCCTATCAGGCAGGTGCTAAGAGGGCAGCCTCTGGGGAGAAGCCACAGCTGAGACACATCCCTGGGGACCGCACCATGTGAGTGCCGGGAAGGGCCCCCAGCAGGGTGACCTCCAGAGGCCCAGGGTGAGGGAGACGAGAGAGAGGTGGGGCGGTATGGCAGCAGGCATGCAGGTCAGGCAGGGTCTGGGACTGCTCTGAGCAGGTGCAGAGTCGGGGGCCCTACACACTGGCACAGGACAAGGAGATGCTGCCGGATGCCACCCTGCTGCCACGTGGACAAGGCATGAGTGGGAGGCAGTGGGAGCCAGCATGATCAGGGTTGGCACCAAAGGTGGGGTTTGTAGCATTTGTCCTCAGCTCAAGACACACCCCGAGAGTCGTGGCACACTATGAGGGCTCGAGGAACCGGGTCCCCGACACCCACGTGGGAGGCCTGGTTGCAGTTCCTGGCTCCAGGCTTCTGCCTGACCCAGCCCCAGCTTGTTGTAGCCATTCAGGAAGTGAACCAGCAGATAGGGGATCTAGAACGATCCATCTTTTTCTCTGCATTTCAAATCAATCCTATACATCAACACTAATTAGACCAAAGCTCAGATGCGCAGGACTGAACTCAACCACAAAATCAGGATTGTATCAATATGTCCAGTGAGGGTCAAGGGCCAGGATAGTTTTCCAAAGGCTGGGACTCCCTGCCATAAAGCAGTGTCTTGGCAAGTGTTGTGGGCTAAGGAGTTGATTAGCACTAACAGGAAATGGGCTTGCGGCTAAAAGCACTTGGTCTAATCAGACTCATTGGCATCCTATTATTTGGTTAAAGGGCTTGGAAAGAGTGTGAAAGGAGTAATAAAGGGAGACTTCCGGGAGACTTGCACCATCACTGGTCTCCTGTCGGTGCTTCATCCCCAGACCCTCTCCGTGTCCACGTTACTGGCTCTGCTGGCCAGAGCAAATGGCGCCTAACGTGGGGCACAGCACGAGGGACAATCTGAGGAACCCCTGGACCTAAGAAGGTAAGTTTAGAATTTTTAAATTTTGCAGGGACATACTGATTTTATCCCCAGACCCTCTCCCTGTCCTATGGCATGAGGGACAATCTGAGGGACCCCGGAAATCTACAGGCAAGTTTAAAAATTTTGCAGGGGCATAAGTAAAATTTATCATGGGGTAAGAACTCGCAAAAGTACAGATTAAGGGAATCTGAGATCTGCTCCACTCACAAGGCACCGACACTAAGCTTAAGGCTTCGCAGAAGTTTGTTGAAACTGCGACATATTCCCATGGTTTGCCCTCCTTGGAGCCACCTTTTCCTCTGGCACTTGGTAAATATTGCTTTGTCATTCCGTCAAACGCAACCCTTCCTTCAACAATTGTCTGTAAGAAGGGGAGGGAGACACAAACCAGAGTAAGAAGACAGAAGGAACCCCAAACTGAGACCCCAAACCAGGGTAAATGAGAAGGAACCCCAGACCAGACGAAGTCTGGAGCAACTGCAAGAAGTAGATTTGGAGTCCTCTTCTGAGGAGGAGGAAGGGGAAGAGGATGGAAGTGAGTCTTCCGAGGATCCCCCACCATAGAGGATATGCCCATAGAGCATGTGCCAACAAAAATCCCTTTTGGCCAGGCACAGAGCCCTCTGCACCACCTGTGCCATCAGCACCATTAAATCTGGGTACAGGTGTGAAAGATTTACAGGAGCAACTTCAGCATCTCCCTTCAGTTGAGGCAGGAGCAGGGCGGATGCACTGCCGGGGCTCGCGGTGGACCCCTGCTTTCAACTTCCCTTTCAGCTGTGGAACGTACGGTTCAGCAAGCGCAGAAGGGAGACGCTGAGGCAGCTGCCCTGGCTAGACACTTTGCCTTCCCAGTCGTTGAGGTAGAAGAGAAGCAAAGGCACAGAATCAGCACATGGCACTATCTTTTAAGGACATAAAGAATTTGAGGGACTCTAGCCTTGTGTGGGCCATTGGCCCCCTTCACTTTTCCATGATTGAAGCCTGGGCATCTACCAATTAGACCCCACCCATTGGAAGCTGGGCTGAAAGCTTTGCTCTGATAGCAGTTCTTGGGATGCTGATTTTGTTAGTCAGGCCTTCTATTGCTGACAGCTGGCTGCTTTTTGATTCATCCACACCTCCATTACCTGATCCTAAGTTTTCTGTTGCCTGATTGTCCACCTTTTAAATATCTTTATAATATCAGGAAGAAAAGGTCAAGGAAAAAATTATTGTTTACAGAACTTGTCCTCTAGGCTTGCAAATTGTACTTTGGAAGGACTTTTGTTGTGATAAATGTTTAGCAAGCTAACTTCATCTGCATATCCATGGTAACTTTGGGGAATTTAGAATTCAAAAAAATACAAGTAATACAAGACAAATCTCTTGTAATTCTTAAGGTTTCATTTGTAATCTTTTTGATGGCTGCCCAGGGCACTGGAGAGTAGGGGCTGGTCTGCTCCACCCCAGTTCAGCCTGGAACAGGAGGAGCCACAGGAGCCAGTTACGTCACTGACCTGGCGGGATTCCAGGTGACCAATGGCACACCTGAATGGACATTCCTTGCATAGTTGGGACACAGACAGCCCTTTGCCCATCCACGTGTCTAGAGGGGTATAAAACTCCTCCACACGTATCTCAGACGCCGTTTTCGCTTCCCTCTTCCTTCCCCTCTGCGCGAAGGGGGCCCAGGAGCAGATTTTCCAATAAAATTTCCATCTCAACTCTGAACAACTTGCCAATATGATTCCACCAGTGGGCGGGCAGGCAGTGGCCATCATCTAAAACTTTTCAAAAATGTGAAATTTTATCGCAAACAATTTGTTGTAGAAAGCAAACTCTAACACACTATTAAATTGTTTCAAGGTATAAGTTAAATTAACATAGTATTCATTGTATACAAAGCATTTTTATAGTTTAAAATAATTCTTGTGTTTTTGGCTGGTTGTCAAATTTCTCATTGCTTTAAATTGTTAAAGGTTTTGTATTTGTTTTTTTTAAGATTTATTTTTATTATTTTTTTATTGGAAAGGCAGATATACAAAGAGGTGAGACAGAGAGGAAGATCTTCCATCCGATGATTCACTCCCCAAGTGAGCGCAACGGCCAATGCTATGCCGATCCGAAGCCAGGAGCCTTTTCCGGGTCTCCCACGCGGGTGCAGGTTCCCAAAGCTTTGGGCCGTCCTCGACTGCTTTCCCGGGCCACAGGCAGGGAGCTGGAAGGGAAGCGGGGCTGCCGGGATAGAACCGGCGCCCACATGGGATCCCGGGCGTGCAAGGCGAGGACCTTAACCACTGCACCACCGCGCCGGGCCCAGTTTTGTATTTGTTTTAAAGGTATGAGTGACAATTTCATGTCAATAACGGAGTCTAATCTATAATGTGTTATACTAGCAACAATAAAAACCTTCTTTCAGATATTTTTAGCCATCCTTAAAAAGGCATCCAAGAATTCAAAAGTTTCCAATTCTAGGGCTTCCCTTGATATTCTTATGAGGCCTCAGGAATGCCAATGGATTTATCTCCTGTTCTGTGGAGACAGTTAATCAGGTTGATTGGATTAAGATTATTGCTAAATGTAGTAAAATTGAATTCTGTAGTGTCAAAATGTTGTATACAAGCATGGAGTTGTGAAGGTTTAAATTTTGATTTGCAGACTTTGAATGATTTAGCTCTGCAGGTGTATCTGGTTGTTCACTATGTACTCTTAGGATAGCTATATCACTGGGAAGGCTGAAATTCGCATTCTTGCATTGATGGAGGGATTCCGTAGTGGTGACTTTTCTCTCTCAAGGTCTTGGTTCAAGACTATACTTAAATGGCTTTTCAGCTACTGGTTTCTGGTGAACACTGCTACTACTAAGTTTGATTGAGAATAATTATTTAAGTCTCCCAAAGTGTGTGTGTGTGTGTGTGTGTGCATGTGCGTGTGTGTGTGTGTGAGATAGACAGAGACAGACAGACACAGAGTGCATGCAGTGATACAGCTGTGGCCTGTGAGGGTGCTCCGTGTGTGTGTGTGAGTGTGTGCGCATGCGTGTGTGTGTGTGTGTGCCTTAACGTTTGTCTTCTCTACAAGTTGTTTAAAATTCTTATGTGGAGAATCAAGATGGCAGAATAGGGTAAGGACACATTTAAATGGATGGAGAAATATTTAATCAGGATGAAGCAGAGAGGACACATTCCAGGAAATAGGAGAGGACAGAACAACAGCAGAAGGGCACCTGGAGACTGACAGAGGAGAGCAGCAGACACAACGGTGTGGTGTTGCAGTGACTGATACTCCAGCACGGCAATCTGAACTTCACCAGCAGCTGGAGCTCCACCAGAAACAAGGTGGGAAGGGACTTGCACTGGGAGCTTGGGAGGTGAATCCAGACAAAGAACTGTCTGTCCTGCTGGTCCGTTTGATTTGACCAGGAGCAGAGACAGAGCAGCAGATCTCAGACGGGCAGTGTGAGAACAGGGTGGATTTCATAGCCCAGTCAGCCCCCTAGAGCTGAATTGGGCACCATTTTGTTTAAGGAGGCAAAGGCAAGGGAAAGGACTGAGCATATGCTGAGCTGGGAGTGAACTCATTTCTGACTCCGTGAACTGTATCAACGTGGCATTCTAGAGGTTCCACCCAAGACAGGTCAGGGTAGCCCTCAGCCCTGACGGCCAGAAGATCAAGAACTCTATTAGTGGTACATCAGGCGCCATTTTGCATGCTGTGGCAAACACTCTAGGACTGCAGGGGACAACAGTGAACTGCGCATGTGCTGAGCTCGCGAGAACTCACTGAGTTCCATGGATTGCACTGGTCTCACAGGAAGATAATGCTGACTGTGGCATCATATGGGTCAAAATAGGTCTGTGTGGCACCCAGACCTGACATTCAACAGGTTCTGGCAAGATCAGCACCACCAACAACCTAGCTATATAGGACACCTGGTGTGTCTCGAATCCTGGGACCTGCTCCAACCGGAAGTGGGAGAAAGGTTACAGAGACAAGGGGCAACCTCAGCACAGTGTCACAGGAGGTGGAGAGTGGTGAGGGAGGAGTTGGGGCTACGGAGTTCTTTGTGGAAATCTAACATAAGAACCCAGACCCGGAACACACTGGAGGGAGTGGCGCAGTTGGCTGCAAGCAAAGAGTTGTGTACCAACTGCAATAAGTAAAATCGAACTGTAGACCTGTGGTTGACAGAGCTTAGAAGCCTGCTGCTGGGGTCCGTGCAGTGGGTGTGGATGGCATGAAGGTGTGAAGAGAACAGCTTCCCTGTGTGGGAGGCCCGGGGGAGTTTCCAGCTGTGTGGCAAGGCCCAGTGGATTTCTCTCTGACCACCTTGACACAGTTTCACCACCTTTTTGCATGGAAACTCAAGCACCCCACTAAGAATTCTGCAATCTATTGAGGCATTGTTTGCCCCTGTGGGATGGCTTTTATCACCAACGTGAGCTTGAGAGTTAATGTTATTGATAATATCTTGGTGAGTGGGCCTTTAACTGTACACAGGAGTACAATTAAACCCATGCCATTTCTGGACACCTTATTGTGTACCTACCCATTGCCCTGAAATCGGGCCCAGACATATAGCACGCCTTCTGGGAAGGGGCTTGAAAATATCCTAAATATTAATGCAAGTGATGGGAGTGAGAGCTGAAACTGCTATGGCAATAAATATAGTTATTGTTATCTCAAAGGCTAGCCTGTCTTTGCAACTTTTTTGTAACATAGAAAATGTAACTGTTTTAGCTGCTTTTATAATTTTTAGCTAGAGGAATTTCGTTAATTTATTTTAATAATCTTAGTTGATTAGGGTACAAAGGGTCAAGGGCTACAGGGTGAAAGTGGGTAATATCATTGTTTCCACACTAATACAATCATTTTTCCCTGTATCTGGGGTTAGGGGAGTAACAAAGGGAAAAGCCCCACCCAACCTCCCACCCATCCCCGATCCCCAACATGAGGCGCTCTCCAAGGGTCCTGCTCAAACTGTTTTGATAGTTCATCAGCTCTAGATTGCTGCCAATCTCACCGTCCCAACCGCAATGAAACCTATTCAGAGTCCACTGGCTGACAGTCTCTTGATGGTTGGGGTTCTGAGATCAGCAGTTCAGTTGGAGGAATATCCAAAGAAACTTCATCTGAGATGATCCCAGATCTGATTCTTGCGTGAGTTTGCTAGTACAGACTCCAACACCGTTTGTCACACCAGTCAGCTTATGCACATGCTGGTGGTTGCGACTGCTGGGTCAGTTCTGTTTCCAGCCCTGTCTTCCTCGTGAACCAATGGGTGTTGTAGTCCAGCTCGATCCTACCCACTTCATACTCGGTCCTCATGCAAACCAGTTGGAGCTGCAGCCTAGTTGGGGCAAATCCCCAGAACCTCTACCAGATCTGCCCCCTACCCTGGTTCCCATGCTTGCCAGTATGTACCGCAGGCTTGTCCAGTCTGTCCCACACCCCATTTAGCTCTCGCACACGTCAATGGACATTGAAGCCTAGTTCAGCGCGACCAACCTATTATCCAGCCAATACACCTGCTGGCAGGTGCCTTTCTGTCTAGCCACCCCTGCCCCATCCTGGTTTTCGTGCTGTCCAGTGGGGGTGGTAACCCTGAGGGAGGTGCCCACTATTTCCCTACTAGGCCACACCCACTCCCAGATTATGCAGTCTCCAGGTGGTTCTGGCATTTGACTTGACAGAATTAGCTCCTAGTACCAGCCTCTGCCAGCTAACGCTGTGGCTAAGCCCAAACACCCCTCAACCCACTCTAATTTTTACTTGCACAAGTCAGAACAGTCAGCTCACCGTGAGGCCCACAGGTGCTATAGCCCTGCCTGAACTTCCCCCATCCCAATTCATGCTTTCCAATGGAAGTAGTTATCCAGCAGGGGTGCCCACGTTCCCCTGTCGGCTTTGCCTCCTCCCCAATTGTCACATGTGCTGTTTGTGTGCTGCAGCCACATCTGGTACGGCTCATCTCACCTTGGCATTACTTGTTGTGTACTGGTATGTGTTGCAACCGAACCTGGCTCAACCCGCACTCTGTTCTGGTGCTCAGATTCACCAGAAGTTAATGTGAACAGGTTCAGCCTGGTCTGCCCCAACCCATGCCATGTGTATGCCAGTGGGATAATTTCCATTGCCTGTTCTGGGTTGTTCCCTATTGTGCTTCTTGCGCTTGCCTGCAAGCAGGGGACTGTGTCCTGCCAGAGAAGTTGCCCAGGCTCCTCCACCAGAACCTCTCCCTCTGCCAGTTTTTGCGCATACCAGTGGGTCCATGAGCCAGCACTACTCAGTTCACCTCCTGTCCTACGAGGAACAGTGGCTTTTCCTGACTGGCCTTCGACCCAAGCTGGTTCTTGTTGAATATTTCAACCCAGCCACGGCTCTTCCATACCCCTACCAAGCTCACACATGGTTCCGTAAGGGCTGAGACCTAGCCTAGTCTGTCACACATCTCTCCCCGGTCCTCCAGAGCACCAGATGGTGTCGGAATCTGGCCTGGCGTGGTGCTTCCCGTCCCAGTCCACACTTGTGCCAAGTGAGATTACAATCGTATCCTGATCAGACTGCAGCCTCAGTTCCAGCCCATGCGCTCCTTGGTGGGAAATTCAACCCAGCTAGGGTGTCCCGTTATTTCCCCAACCAGGCCTCTTCCCTGCCTTAGATCAGGTGTAGGCCGGTGGTTGTTCTGTCTCCGCTTGGCAGAGCCCCTCACTTGTCCTGGCCCCTTGGATGCTGTGGCTTAGTGCCTCTGCCTCACGCAGATCAGTATATGCAAGGACCTACATGGCATGAGCTGTGCTCCAACCTGATTTCTGTTGTTTCTTGTGAGTTAAGGTTTGTTCAGCCCTGCCCATTCTGCCCCCTTCCAGTGGCAGCCCAGCCCACCCCACATCTTGTTTAAAGATGCACATTTGGGTGCTGCTGCCTTGACCTACCCTGACTGTTGTGGGTTCCTTTACCCATGAGTGATGGCAGATGGCGTGGTCACACCTAGCTTAGACCATTGCAACCCCAGCTTGCGAGCTAACCCGGGGGACTTGTATTCCAAAGGGTTGGGCCCACACAACCCCACAGAATCTACCTCCAGCCCAAGTTCTCTTGCATGCTGGATAGTGTCTTGATCCTACCAAATGTGACCACTCCACAACTCCAACACCCAGTCGGGTAATGGTACCTAACACTGCCAAAGAGGCCCCCATCCATAGCTTCGGTGTGGGCTAGTATATGGTGATCAGTGATGTTCTATACTAATATCCCATCTCTATATTCATAATTGAGCTGTTGCATCTGTCTAACTCAAATTATCTTCTGGATACTTCACTCCAACCCACCAGGTCTTGGTCCCCTCACAAGCTTAAATCCTTCATGACCCTGTCACTGAGAATACCCAAAAATTCACTTCGCACCTACACTCAAACTAGTCATAGTCATGAGTGACCACAGGCAGCAACTACATATCTTGAAAACTCCAGAGTACGCCCTGCTGGGCGGCCAGCAGGCAAAGCCCTGGGGGAGGCCAAGGACTCCTTCACTGCCTTGCGGAAGTGTCTTTGGCATGAGTCCCCAGCACTGAGTCCAACCTGGCAGTCCACAGTCGCCACACTGCAGGGAGCGTCAGAAGCCCCCAAGCCCAAGGCCCAGACTCCTCCCAAACTCACCCAGCTGCCCAAGGATGCTTTTATTAAAGAAAAATGCTTTTAATTATTGCTTTATTGTTTATGGGGTTGTAGGAATCTATAGTTGTAGGGAGATTTAACATTTGAAGTTTCTGTTTTAGATTTTAAGTTTTTTTCTTGTAACCTATTTTCCCATTAAATATTAGGTAAATTGCAAAAATAAAAATGTGGTAGGAGGGCCCGGCGCAGTGGCGCAAGTGGTTAAGGTCCTCGCCTTGCACGCCCGGGATCCCATATGGGTGCCGGTTCTATCCCGGCAGCCCCGCTTCCCTTCCAGCTCCCTGCCTGTGGCCCGGGAAAGCAGTCGAGGATGGCCCAAAGCTTTGGGACCCTGCACCCACGTGGGAGACCCGGAAGAGGCTCCTGGCTTCGGATCGGCATAGCATTGGCCGTTGCGCTCACTTGGGGAGTGAATCATCGGATGGAAGATCTTCCTCTCTGTCTCTCCTCTCTGTATATCCGCCTTTCCAATAAAAACATAATAAAAATAAATCTTAAAAAAAAATGTGGTAGGAATGTACTACTGATTAGCAGGTAATCGCATGTGCCTTGGCCTTGGAGTCCTGGCTGTTGCTCCATGACTACTGTTGAAGAATGAATAATAGCTTGCTTTGAAGAATATGAATACAGTTTTTTGCAGAATTATCTTTAGGGGCACCTGCTTAGCCTTGAAGTGCAGACGGATGACCAAATGTCTGTACATGCCCCCTTAGTCTTGAAGTAAAAATAGAATAGTTGCTTGTGCAGAAGCTTGAGAGGGGTTTTGAGTAAATAAAAAGGACAATTTTTCCTGAGCTGTTGTGAGAACGCACCAAGTGTCTGTGTCTGTGTCTTTCTTTATCGCTGACTCCATGCACACTTCCCGAGCTCTGAACTTGGCTGGAGCTGGACTCTAGCAGCCTGCCCCAAGGAGAAGACTGCTAACCAGAAATAAGATGGCCAAGAGCAAAAGAAGAGACAAAGGCACAATGAATATTACTGAAAACTCCCCTGCAACCTCAGAGTTAACTGAGGAAGACATCGAGAAAATGGGGGACACAGAATTCAGAAAACTCATTTTAAAGCTTCTGATCAACAATGAGAAGCACATACAAGAGTTCAAAGAATTTAAGGAAGCAATAAATCAAATCAAGGCTGATATATCAGAAATTAACAACACAGTAGAGCAAAAATTAAAAGTACAGTGGAGAGTCTCCAAAGTTGAATGAAGCAAGCAGAAGAAAGAATCTCAGAATTGGAAGATATTTCCTGTCATCAGGGGAAGCAAACAATAAGCTGGAAGCAGAGCTGGATCAGGCCAAAAAAAGTATTCAAGAATTGAAAGACACTATTAAGAGGTCAAATATAAGAGTAGGGGAGTCCCAGAAAATGCAGAATGAGAAACTGGTTTTACAAATATATTTAAGGAAATAATAAGGCAAAATTCCCCCAATCTAGAGAAAGAATTGGGAAACAACATCCAGGAAGAGCATAGAACTCTCAAAAGTGTTGACCGAAAGCCATCTTCACCAAGACACATGATCATCAAGCTCTCTTCAATTGAACATAAGGAAAAGATCCTTAAATGTGCATGCGAAAAAAAATCAATTGACATATAAAGGAATGCCAATTAAACTCACAGGAAATCTCACAGGAATTTGATGTTTTCAGTTAGTTTCATCTCTTCAAAACACTTTCTTCTGATTAAATAATTCAATGACTCATAGATCATAGAGTAATATCATTTTCTTCAAGAAGGTTCTTGATTTTCATTTCTTCAGCTACACGTCAGTCATTTAATAACATGTTGTTTAACTTCTTGGTGTTGTTAATTTCTTTTTTCTACCTGATGTTGATTTTGTTTTGTGGCTTTTCATTTAAGGGGATGTATAGTAGCTGTGTAATGGAGACTGTCACATCTAGTAACATGTTATTGAACTTCATGGCATTGTAAATTTCTATTTTTCTTTCTATTGTTGATTTTGTATTATAACTTTTCATTTAAGGGGATGTACAGTAGCTGTGAAATGGAGACTAATGTCCAGATGTGAGGATGCAATGCAGTATGCATCTGTACTTCCAGACAAAGATGGACTTACAATGAACTGTTTACTATATCTTGACAATAGTATTCTGGACTCTCTGCCATTGTCCATGCCCACAATGATGGACACATGACTGTGCATGAAGAACTATACCTTAGTAATGATATAGAGGAACTCGGTGTGGGGTGGGAGCAATTGGGGTTGGGATAAGGGAAATGCCAATGGAACTGTATCATAAAATGATAATAATAATAATAAAATGTAAAAAATAAAATAAAATTGTTAAAATGTGTTACTGTCTCTTTATTGGTCATAAAATGTTATAGCTTTTGTGAATTAGGTTTAAACTTCCTGTAGGAAACATTTTAAAAAGCAGGTAAATTTATGCATCTGTCTGATCAGCTATCTGGATCCACAGCTGCAAACACAGGACACATAATTTGCATATCAACAGCAAAAGTAGGTTGCCTTGAGTTCTGAATTCTGCAGACACTCCCAGAGCTTTCCATAGGATTGTAAAAGTATCTACATGATTTTAAACCTTTGCTACAAGCTCATTTACTTTGAATAAGATTCCTAGTTAACACAGATTTCTTTAATTTATGTAATTTAAATTACTAATAGATTGTTTCCAAAATATATTACATCATTGATACATTTGTATTTATTATTAACCTGTATCCAGTCTCATTTATAACAGGCAGTAGGCCTTTGGGATAAATGTTTTGTAAAGCTATTATTTCACAGTTTTCACTTTATACTGTCCCTATAAGAGTAAGCAACCTGGTAGCTCAGATCTAAGGCCCCCTGCTTAATATCCTCAAGGACAAGGTATTGTGGAACGCGCCAACCGTACTACTAAGGATTACCTGATCAAAACAAAAAAGGGGGAGTGTAGCACTCCCCAAGATCATTTGAACCTTATAAAATTTATCTTAAATTTCCTAACATTGCATGCAGATCATCATTGGAATCCTCAGAAGCAGAAGGGTTACGTGATGTGGAAGGATCCCTTGACTGGGCAGTGACAAGGCCCAGATCCCGACCTCACATGGTGATGAGGATTGGTTTGTGTTTTCCCAGGAAATGAAAATGGCCCATGGTGGATTCCTGAGAGGCTTGCCCGGCAAGCTCCTGCTGCTGAGTCTTGCGAAAGCTCGGGTACTGGCCATGGTGACGCCATTTGAGTGGAAGATCGACAGGACAAACAAATATATTGGGCCTTTGTTAAGCACCCCTCCTTTTTGTCTTCTTCCTATGAGCACTTAGGTGCCGATATTTCCTGCCAGTTTCTCCTTTAACCAGACTATCAGACTGCCTAGTGTGCAGCCCCAGCTGTTGGGGGTCTGGCCCTCCCTTTATAAATAGCTCAATTTCTGCTCATGATTTTTCTTATGATTCCCCTGTTATTACCACGGGGAAAATACCCACCATTTCTATGTGGCAGCTTTGTGGGGTGTGGACATGCACTGGCATGCGACCCGTTATTCCTTCTTTAGGAATGCAGTTATTCCTATGGAATTTATTAGTCCATCACTCCCCTGGACTTGAGGATTTGCTCACGTGGGTGAACCTCAGCTCCTTGAATTTTAAGCTTGTGTCCGCCTGTGTTATCCCCATGTTTCTCACATACTGGAAACGCCTCTGAAGTGAATGACACCAAGTTCCAGTGCACCCTGACAGCGTGCTGGAATGGAAACTGCGATACTGCTGTTGTCCTGCAGCTGCCCTGAATCCTGCCTGTGCCTGTTGGGACTGACGGAGAGGCCTCTGTTGGCCTGAAAAGCTCAAAAGAGACTTTGGCTTAACAGCGACCATCGTAGCCAGTGCATCAGCAGCCACCACCACCAGCTATCGTGGTGACAGTGATCGAGGTCGCAGATCTGACTGCCAGTGTTATGGAACAACAGGACTTTACTATGAACATGAGTGGGTGGGCATGCATATGCTGTAACTGCAGGTTGATTTGTTGGCAAAGGACAGCAGATGCTGTGAGATTTGGTCTAGGCCTCTTGTGCCCCATTGTATGCCTTTGTGTGTGTAACACCTATGCAAGTGCAAAATGTTTCCCAAGCACAGGAACTGCTGTCTGCTCATTGCTACTGAGCTAAAAACACTCCTAGCCATGGAACAGGGTTACCAGCCTCCCCAAGCATGGTTTGTGCAGCTGCAGCAGACAACATGTTGAGTGGTAGCCAGTGACGGGTAAGATGGACCAGGCACTGACCAACCTAAGACAGGGGCTCCGTCATGCTACAGAGATTCCCGGGTAAGGCTGATGACCTGAGAGTCCACAACCTAAGACAGGCGCATACAAGTCTGCTTTAAAACAAAAAAGGGGACCTGTTGTGGGCCAAGGAGTTGATGAGCACTCCTTAAGCTGAGCAGTAATAGGAAATGGGCTTGTGCCTAAATGCACCTGGTCTAATCGGACTCATTGGCATCCCATTGTTTGGTTAAAGAGCTTGGGGGAAAGAGTGTAAAAGGAGTAATAAGGGGAGACTTCGGGGAGACTTGCACCATCACTGGTCTCCTGTTGGTGCTTCATCCCCAGACCCTCCCCGTATCTGTGTTACTGGCTCTGCTGGCCGGAGCTGGCATGTTCAAAGGGAAGTCCATTCCATGCGGCTCAGAGGTAATACAGTGAGGCCCAGAGGCAACAGCCGGCTTGGGGCCACAGGGAGTGGCCTTGGCTTAGGGTACGAGTGCCACTTACCATCCCAGTGTCCTGCCCACCAGGGGAGGCCCCAGGGTCCGTCCTCAGTGGGAGGAAAGGAAAGGAACAGAAAGAAAAGAAAGAAGAAGGAAGAAAATGAAAAAGAAAGGAAAAGGAGAGTTAAGTTGCACTGGCTCCGGGCTCCGTCTCACTGCCCCACTCCGCCTCCTCACCCAGGACAAGCCTGTCTGCTTCCAGACTCAGATACGTGAAATCATCTGATTCAGAAACCATTTTCTCTTCTGAACTCCCCAGAGGAAAAGACTGTGAACTTGAAGTCAAGGGAAACCAGAGAAAGCTCTGCATGACCCCACTGGTAGGTCAGATGGAAAAGAAAATAAGAAATAAAACATAGAATCTTCACTTGGAGACATCACCACCCGAAGGGGAAAAAAAAAAAAACCAGAAAGGTTGTGGGTGAAACAGTGGTTCCAGGGGCAGCGGCAGAAGGCAAGCTGGCAGTGGGGAGCCCATGAGCCAGAGGCTGGGGGCCCTGCTGCTCTGGCACCGCCCTGAGCTGGCTGAGGGCGAGGCAAGGCTTGCCCACACCCGAGACTCGCTCACTGACAGAGGGCCGGTTCATTGCCTTTCAGAGCCATGCGGTACACCTCAGAGATGAGCAATAAGTGGAAGGGTAAGACATCCTCCCTAGAAAAGAGTTCATAAAACTGTGATCCAGCTTATGAAAGTATATTATTAAGAACGACACAATTGGGGGCCACATGTTAAACCCTTCCTCCGAGACAGGAAGGCACACGGGGACTTGCACACTCACCCACTCTACACAGTGTCAGGGGTGTAAACTAGAAAAGTCCAGAAAGGAAAGGGGGAGGAGGAGTGAGGGGAGGGGGAGGAGGGGGGAGGGGGGAAGGAGGGAAGGGAGGGAGAGGAGGGAGGTGAGGGAGGGGAAGAGGGAGGAGGGAGGGGAGGGGGAGGAAGAGGGAGAGGAGGAGGAGGGGGAGGAGAGAGGGGGGAGGAGGGGGAGGAGGAGGGAGGGGGAAGAGGGAGGAGGGAGGGGGAGGAGGAGGGAGGGGGAGGAGGAGGGAGGGGGAGGAAGGAGGGGGAAGGAGGGAATGAAGGAGGAGGGAGAGGAAGAGGAGGGGGAGTAGGGAGAGGACAGAAGGAGAGGAGGAGAGGAAGGAAGCAAAATAGAAAGGGAAAGTCAGAAGGAGCTGGTAAGAAAGAAGTCAGCACTTAAACTTTAAAAAGATTTATGTATGTATCTATGTATGTATGTATTTGAACGACAGAGCTACAGAGGGAGGAGAGCCAGAGAGAATCTTCTGTCTGCTGGTTCACTCCCCAAATGGCCAGGGTTGGGCCGGGGAAGCCCAGGTCTGCCACGTGCAGGGTCCCAGCACTTGGGCCCTCTTCTGCTGCCTTCACAGACACATCAAGGTGCCTGGTTCAGCTGGGACTTGAACTGGCGCCCATGTGGGGTGCTGGCGCTGCAGGCAGCTTAATTTGCTACACCACAATCCTGGGCCCCAAGAAGCCATCATGTTTATGGATAAAAGACAAAATCATTTTTGTGCATAGAAGAACTTAAAAATTTTGGAGTTATTAGAATTTACAGATAAAAACATTTGGATAGGAGGTCAGCATAAAGTAATATAAAAATCAGTAATATCAGCAGCAAAGAGTATGAACATGAATATTAAAATCATTGATAGTGCTACCAAAATTACCCTGCAACTAGGAATAATCTGGTAACAGTGCAGGGGGCCACAGAGAAGACTATGGAACAAAGTCAACATCTGAGAGGGCCTCCCGACACTGCCAGGCGGCCTGACAGCCTTGACCAGGTGCACCAATGGGCTCCCAGCCCAGACCAAGACATTGCAAAAAGGGGGAACGAACATCTGCTGAGGCATAATGGGATTTAACATGGGAAATCCATTCCCGGATTCAGGTGCTTATCCCAGCCCCTAGGACCCGGCATCCCCAGCATCCCACCGCACAATGCATTGCTCAGCTCTGCAGACCCTGTGGGCGGGTGCACTGTGGTCCAAGGTTCCCTTTGTAAACAAGCCAACCGGGATCCGGACAGCCCAGGGTCAACAGCAGGCCCAGGAGGGAACCCGCACCCCAGAATGCCACTTCCTTCCCCAAGTTCCCACTCCTCCCAGCTCCCAGACAGGCTTCCCAGGTCAGTGTCCAGGCTGGCCTCGCACGCAGTGGCCACGGTGGAAGCAGGGCCGGTGGGCGCTGCACCCCGCAGGCCCTGGGGCCACCCCGAGAGCCAGCACCTCCTCCTGCGAGCGGATATGGGCTTTGTCAGAGAGATCAGAGAGGCTTGAGGTTTCCCCACGGAGCCTCAGCCTCCCCTCACGCTCCCCTCTCAGCTTTATCTGCTCAGCTCAGCGTGTACGCGGGCAGGAAGCGATGGCAACAGGAGAAATGCAACTCTACGCCCAGGTCTCCGGCAAGGCCAAGGGCCGCAGCACCCCCTCCTCGCTCCTGGACCCCCTCCTGGCCATGGGCTTCCCAGTGCACACCGCGTGAGTACTGCCACCCACAGACCACCAGAATGCCCTGTGGCCCCCGCCCAGAGAGCTTGCTGGCTTGGGCCCCGACAGGAAGTCAGGGTGGCCTTGTCACAGGGTTTGCGTGTCTCCTTTCTCTCACCGAGCAGCCTGGCAGGCTTCCCAAGGGTGCTGGCAGTGCGCAGGTAGGGGCTTGCAAACTGTAGAAATTAGAAGCCGGCAGGAGCTGAGGGGCCCGGCCGTGACCTCTGTGTGCAGTCGGGGACACTGAAAGTGACATTTCCGGGTATCTGCTCTGCGGCGGGAGTCTGTAAGTCAGCGGACAGGCCCAGCAGCCCCACACAGCAGGCCAGGAGAGGTGGCCCTGAATCCCGGGATCTCAGGAAGAAGGGATGGGCTGTGTCCGCAAGCCAGCTCCCGGTGTCCGGCCCTCCTTGCAAGTTCCCATGAGAAGGGTGCGGGCGTGGAGGGAACTACAACAGAAACGCGCATTGGGAGGTTTCCAAGCGTCCCTCCTATGTGATAATAAAATCCCAGCCAAACCAAAGAAAGCTGAATCTCTTACCTCTTCATCCTTCCCCACCGCACACCTGTTACTAGGGGAGCAAGACCAGGCCAGCCGTTGGCACACGTGTGCCCAGGACTCAGTGCCGAGCAGGGCAGGGCTGTTGGCGGTGAGGGCCACCTGTGAGACGGCTCCGGGCCAGGGTCTGGCCTGCTGGTTAGGGCACCTGCTTCCCATTTAGGAGTCCATCCCGGCCCCAGCTCAAGTAGTTGGGTCCCTGCCAGTCATAGGAGAGATCTGGACAGACTTCCTGGTAGCTGATTCAGTCCCTGAGCTGTAGGCATTCCGGGAGTAAACTGGTGGATGGGCCAGCCCAAAGCCAGGAGCTTCCTCCAGGTCTCCCACGTGGGTGCAGGGGTCCAGGCACTGGGCCACCACCACTGCTTTCCCAGGTGCATCAGCAGAGAGCTGAATCAGAAGCGGAGGAGTCGGGCCCAGCACAATGGCTCAGTGGCTGAGTCATTTCCTGGAACGCACAGGGATCCTATATGGGCACTGATTCATGTCCTGGCTGCTCCATTTCCCATCCTGTTCCCTGCGTGAGGATGGCCCAAAGCCTTGGCACCCTGAACCCATGCTCCTGGCTCCTGGTTTCACATCAGTTCAGCTCTGGCCATTGTGGCCACTTGGGGAGTGAGCCAGCAGATGGAAGATATTTTTCTGTCTCTCTTTCTCTCTGTAAATCTGCCTTTCCAATTAAATTAAAATAATAAAATAAATCTTAAAACAAACAAAGCAGAGCAGCCAGGACATGCATGATGCCCAGCTGCAGGTGGTAACTCGAGTCTTTCTGCCACAAGGTCAGCCCAGTAAAGTGGTCTCTAGGTCGATTCTTACAAACACCCAACTATACTCTGGTTTCTCTTCAGGTCGTATAAATCTTTGCCTTTTACAAACACCCACACTGCTATATGGGTAGATGCAGTGTGGCCTGGGGCTCCCTCCTGCTTGCAGAAATGTATCTGACACTTTGTACGGAGAGCGTTCGGGGCAAGGCTGTAGGCCACGGCACCTGCAGGCAGCCACATCCCAAAGATGCTGCCCCAAACACCAGCCACTTCCTCCCTGAGCCCAGCAGGGCTCCCTGCTTCCCCAGCTGTCTGCTCCAGCTCATTAACTCCAGGGCAAGGCGTCCACTCGCCTGTCCTGGGGTGTAGGGTGTGGAGGAGGGGCAGAAGAGGATCCAGCAGAAGGCAGAGGGCAGGCATCCCACACTGGGACCCCATACCCAAGGGCTGGAGCTGGGGAGGCCAGGGCAGAGCCAAGTCTGTGGGCCAAGAGGAGGGGGCGGGGCGAGAATGTCCCCAGAAGATGGAGGCAGGAAAGACCCCAACAGCACCCTCCCCTCAAGCCCTCCTCCTGCTGTCTCCCCTCTAAGACGGAGACACAGCCTTAGCCTGCCTCCACCCACATCCCTAGGCTCAAAGCCCTGGCAGCCACCGGGAGAAAGACCGCCGAGGACGCCTCCAATTGGTGAGTGGGGTAGTCGGTCTGGAGGGGGTGGGCAGGGTTGCTGCAGCCTGGTGGGCCTCGCTGGGCAGTGCCTGGAGACCCCCTACTGTAAATGTGAATCACGGGGTGCTCAAGGCCCACCCACCGCACACCAGCATGGGGTCTCTCCCGAGCCGCTGCCCCATGGGACAGGTAGAAGTTGGGGAACCCCCCCCCCACAGGTTCCTGGCATTTCTCAGGCCATCCATGGCCACAGCCAAAGCCACAGTCCAGCTCTCTGCTCCAGGAACCACGAGGATGGGCTTTATGGAAGCCCACCTGCTGGGCTGTGGCACACCACAAGGCTTGGAACAGCTGCAAGAGCCGGACAGAAAAAGCAGGATTCCTGGCGGGGACTAGGCTGCCCTGCCCAGCACACACGGGAAAGACCATGAGGCCTCCCTCAGGAGGCTCCTTGCCTCCCACAGCCCCCAGGCTCAGGGCTGCCCCAGCAAGGCCTCCGGGGGACCCTCCTCCAGTTTTGAAACCCGTGGCCAGGCACGACCTGGAGCCACCCACTGTGGGGGGTACATGGTCAGCATCTGGCGGGCATCACCCGGACAGCAAGACCAAGGAGGGCACCCACCAGCGAGCAGGGCCCGGCTCTAGCAGTTCCACCTGCCAGCAGCTTCCCGGGAGAAATACGCAGGGCCTGTAAGTCACAACTGAAGCCTCTGGAACTTTTCAACAAGGTCTGTTTATTTATTTGAAAGAGGAAGAGAGGGAACTTTGAGCCAGGCCAAAGCCAGGAACCAGGGGCTCCAGCAGGGCCTCCCACATGGGTGTGGGGGCCCAAGCATTGGAGCTCCCCACTGCGTTCCCAGGCACGTTAGCAGGGAACTGGATGGGAGCTGAACAGTGGGAACTTGAACCAGCACTCCAACATACCCAGCTGCACCACAAATTCAGCCCTGATCCTGAGGCTTTTATTTGTTCAAGGACTTTTGCTTTGTTTTGTTTCTCTTATTTTAAGGAAACTAATGTTCATTTCCATTCCTTTGGGAATGGCAAGTGCAATGTTACATGCTAGAGGACTTACAAAAAGGTAACGGAAAATGGGATTTCAAGGCAAGTTGACTGGCACAAAGAAGTCTGAAAACCCCTGCCCGGAAGGGTTTTTTAAAAGTTCACGGAAGTGTGTCGTGGGAAGGTTGTCCACAGACCTCAGAGTGTCCTGCAATGCAAAAGCACATCTTCCTGTGAACTGTTCGAATCGCCCTCTTGTGTGTGCCATGGCTGTGTACTGCCTTTCAAAGATCCCCAGCTGCCAGGCCTGGCCACAGGGGGACTCCGGGGTCCACGGAGGTAAAACACACAGCCCAGAAAGTGGAACCAGAGTTTATAATCCACACAGCATGCACACAGGGGCTGCGTCTCGATCAAATGTCTTTAAGATTTAGTTTACGTATTTGAAAGACAGAGCTATAGAGAGGTGGGCAAGGGGAGAGAAAGCTGTTTTCCATCCACTGGGTTTTACTTACCAATTGGTTGTAACAGCCAGAGCTGAGCCACATGCGGTAGACAGGAGCCAGGAACTCTAGCCGGGTCTCCGTGTCAGGTGGCCATCCTGTGGCTATCCTCGGCTGCTTTCCCAGGCACATTAGCACTGACAGGACCAGAAGCAGGAACCGGAACTAGTGCTGCCAGCGTCACAGCGGCAGCCTGGCCAGCTGCACCACCGCACGGACCTCCTTGGGCTGGGCTCCTGGCAGCTGCTCATCCCGAGGCAGGGAGGCCTCCCCAGCAGCTGGGGAGGACGCCCCGGTGGACGCAGCCCTGCCCTTCTCTGCTGCAGGCTGCACTGTCACCATGACGACCCCTCCCTGGATGACCCCATCCCCCAGGAGTACGCCCTGTTCCTCTGCCCCACGGGGCCGCTGCTGGAGAGGCTGTGTGACTTCTGGAGGGACAGCCAGCGCCAGTGCGCCAGGAACAGAGCTCACGAGGTCTTCCCACATGTGACACTCTGCGACTTCTTCACGGTGAGTCCCCCACCCCTGGGCCACCTCTGGGGCTGGCAGTCGCCACCCTAGCTGCCTTCTGCCTTCCTTCAGGCCCCAGCTCACACCTGGCACCTACTTGCCCTTCTAGTCTCTGCACCTGCAGGTCACTCTGGATCCTAGGCTAGCAAGCAGGTGCGTCTCCCACCTGTGCACACCCAGAAGCCAGAACACTGGGGTGGGAGAGGTGGGGAGTGGGCTTCCTAAATGCACAGCAGGTTGGCTGAGGCACTGGGTCGGTTGTGGGCAGGTCACAAGCCCTTGTCCCTGGCTCAAGGAAACCATGCTTACCAAGAGGCTTGGCAGGGCCTGGCAGGGAGAGTTGAGTGGAGTCTCCCAGCTTCCGGATGCCAACTGACTACTTCGGATCTCCCACATGGGCACCTTATGGGGTAGGGTCTTCAATCCAGAAAGAACTGTTCTTAGGATTTCTCAGAAACCAAGTGCCAGGCAGGGGACAAAGCCACAACCCCTGAGCCAGCAGAGGAGAGCACCCCTCGCCCACCACATCGCTTCGGCTGGGCATGAAAACACTCTCTGTCCCTGCCCCTGCCCGCAGTGCGAGGACCAGAAGCTGGAACAGCTGTATGAGGCGCTCAAGAAAGCCGGCGACAGGACGCGGGCCTCCTTCCCGTCCGCCGTGCCCCTGGTCCTGCACTCCTCCGTCAGCTATCTGGGATTCTTCATCAGCGACAGGCCAGCCAACCTCATCCGGGAGTTCGCCATGGCATTTGCCTCTGAGGCCTCGGTCTTAGCAGGTAGGCAGCCCCACAAGCGCCTGGCACACACGGGAGAGCAAGGCATCCATGCCACGGGCCATGCCAACGATGACTGTTCCCCTCCAGCTGGGGCTTCACGGGGTCATGCAGAATCATCAACTTAAAAAAGACCCTATTATAGATTGGATGTGAGTCTTGTCTGTGGTTGCCAGTGCACAGGTGGCCAGATGACTCCTGTGGCAGGAACCAGACCTGAGGCCACACACGGGCTGTGCGTGTTGGGAGCAGGGTGGCATCTTGCCTCCTCCTCCAGGGAGTCCTCCTGCCCCTCCGCCCACCTCATCCTGAAGCCGAGAGCTTGCACCTGCCAAGGGCCGAGAGTCCTGCACAGGGACCCCAAGCTGCACTCGGCACCGTTCCCTAAACTCACATACCAGAGGCCTACAGGTGTGGTTAGCGAGCGTGACGCTGAAGGCAAAGACGGCAGTGACAAAGCCACACCCAAGGGACTGCCAGGAGCTAGACTGGCAGGAGGAACCCTCAGAGGGAATGCAGTCCTGCCCACACCCTGTCCTAGCACCTTGAGCAGCACCCTCACCTCCCTTGTGGCCAACCACTTGGCTTGTTGCAGCAGCCCAGGAGACCGAGGCCCTTGCTGGTCCTGGAAGAACTGAAATTTGCGCCCACTTGTTGCTCACCTCCAGTTCCCATGTACCCCAACCTGACCTTGAACCCTTGCAAGATGCCTCTGGGGCACCAGGTGGCCAATCAGGGCTCGGGGTGTCCCTGGTCCCTCTGGGGGCGGGGGAGAGGTGCCCGGATGTCCCTGGTCCCTCTGGGGGCGGGGGAGAGGTGCCCAGATGTCCCCGGGGAGAGGTGCCCATGGGAGATAAGGGCTCCCTGAAAAGCTAAGCCCTCAGAAGCTGGCTGCTTCTCAGGTGGTGCTGACTCACTCCTCTCACACTTGTTTAAAAAACAAAGTCGCACAAAGAATTCCCTACCACCCACGCATGCCTCAGCACCGGAGACAGACCCAGGTAGCTAGGGTTTGCTGCAGGCAGGCAAGGGGCAGGGCTGTGGGGCTCCTGCTGGGCTGGCTACAGGGGCAGCAGACTCCATATGAATGAGACAACCTTGCGTGGAGTGGTGACCGGAGCCGCTGCTGCGGAGAACGCTGGGAACGGGAGCCCGGTCAGGCTAAAACGTGTGGTCACTCCCACTGCTCACAGGGCCAGGCGGGGTGGACATGAACCCAGAGGCCAGGTCTGCCTCCCCCAGCCGGGGTAAACTGCCTCATGGTCCCACTGCTGCCAGCCCGGGGCAGGTAGGGCCCTCTGACCTGTAGGGAGGAGCCAGCTGGGTCCTGGCCACTCCCCAGACAAGGTAACCCTCAGGGTCCAAGCCACAGAGTATATGGACACCTTGGGAGTCTGGGAGTGAGGAAGCTTCCTGCTTGGTCCATGGCAATCACGGTTTCGAACAACTCCCTGGCAAACGGGTGGACCGGAAACCCCTGAGCACACCTTCCGGCTTCCTGCATCCTGAGGAAGCCTCAGGGCTCCAGGAGATGCCAGGAGCACCCAGATACGCTGGCGGGGAGGGCGGTAGGCAGAGGTGGAGTCCACAGGACCCTGGCTGGGTGGGCGGTGGTGCACACGGCTCCAGGGAAGAGGCCCTGCCCACCCCATGCCTTCCTCCCCCTCACCCGCAGACTGCACCGTGAAGCCTTGCACCAAGCAGCTGCACCTGACCCTGGCCCACAAGTTCTACCCCCACCACCAGAGGACACTGGAGCAGCTGGCCAAAGCCATCCCCCCGGACCCCGGCTGCCAGTGGACAGCTGCACTCTACTCCCGGGACATGCGCTTTGTTCACTACCAGGTGAGCAGGGCAGGACCCAGCTGCCCAGACCCCAGCCCAGCCCCAGCCACAGCAGGCAGCAGGCACCCGCCCAGCCCCAGCAGGCAGCAGGCACCAGCCCCAGCAGGCAGCCTGGGAAGGGGTTTCTGGTAGAAGTTGGAAACTGTTTATCTACAATGCTGGCCTTGCCCATGCAAGTGTAAAAAAACATTTTATAAACGCACAAGCTGCAGAGGCCTGAATGGCTTGGGCGGAGGGACGCATCCGTGTTGGCACGCACCGATCAGGTCCCGGGGCGGGATGGGGGCGGTTGCTCCTCTCAGACCCAGGGTCTGGGAACAAAGAAGCTGCTGTGTTCTGAGCAGTAGGGAAAGTTGCAAATGACCTTGCTTCTAAAAAGCACGGTATTTCCTTGTTTGTTGAGCGAGACCATCCACCTGCTGGTTCACTCCCCAATGGCCACAGCAGCCAGAGCTGGGCCAGGCTGAAGCCGGGAGCCAGGAGCTGGCCAGGTCTCCCCTGTGGGTGCAGGGGCCCACACACTTGGGCCAGCCCCCATTCCTCCCCAGGTACATCAGCAGGGAGCTGGATCAGAAGTGGAGGAGCGTTAAGCCTGCACCAGGCCAGGAGCCTCAGCCCAGAGAGGCTGAAGGAGCGTCTGCTTAGCCTTCACACTGCTTCACAGAGGGAATAAGCAAACCAGTGAACAGAGGTGTGGGTGGATGGGCGGACAGAAAACAGACAGGAGGCTGAAGAGGCAAAGATGAGGGGCTCACAGAGCCACGTGGACTCCTGACTGGTTAGAGCGGGGCAGAGGGCGGGGATCCGCAGGCTGGGGAGGGCAAAGTGCACCGCTCCTTGCTGTCACGTTATGTCGGCACCCGGGAGCACAGATGGCATTTGAGACCCTGACGTGAGGAACAATGTTCCAGGAATGTGCCTTGTATGGGCTTGACTGTTCTGAAAGGTTGTGGAGGCCTCCAGAAATCATTTTATACAAATCAAGCGTGCCTCGATGGGCCCCATTACAACCCATCTCCCAGTGTGCCAGCCTCTAGCACAGAGCCCCTTCCATACACACTGTGCCTGCTGCAGCGGCATTGGGTTGGGTGGCCCAGGCTAATGAGCACCTGTGGAAGCACGGCAGGTAGGCCAGCCTCTTTCCCCCAGATGCCTAAAAATACAACAGACAACTCTGCTGGCACACTGGCATAGTTCCTGGAGGTGGCACTAAGCATGCTCACCAGCTACTGGCTGCTTTTCTCCCAGCAGTATAATGTTTGCCTGGGCCCAAGGCAACCTAGGTACTGCCTACAGCAGGAGATCTTTATTCCAACTTTTTCATACGTTATTGAAAATCCCCTTGCGGATGCCAAAGCTTGTTTCTGAATCTCTCGTGGGAGTTCGATGTTGACTCTGTATTCTGTCCCCTCCCCGCTCCCCCCGCAGACCCTGCGGGCCCTGTTCCAGTACAAACCACAGAACACGGACGAGCTGGCGCTCAGCCCCGGGGACTACATCTTTGTGGATCCCACCCAGCAGGAGGAGGCCAGTGAGGGCTGGGCCCTGGGAATATCGCATCGGACCGGCTGCCGGGGCTTCCTGCCCCAGAACTACACGGAGAGAGCCAGCGAGTCCGACACTTGGGTGAAGCACAGGTGAGTGCAACCAGCGTCAGCTGGCCGCATGTTCCCTGACCCACGCACACGTGCCAAATGGCCACAGCGGCTGGGCTGGGCTGGGCTGAAGGAGCCAGGAGCTTGGTCCAGGTCTCCCACATGGTGTAGGTGCCCAAGGCCTTGAAGCATCTTCCACTGCTTTCAGGGAACTGAATTGGAATTGGAGCAGCCAGGACTTGAACTGGCGCCCATAGGGGCCTCCAGCATTGCAGACAACACTGTCATCCCCTGCACCCTGATGCCAGCCCCTCCTCCGGTTTTCTGTAACCTGGGGAGCCCTGCTCCCAGCGGCGTGTCTGATGTCCTGCTCTCTTGTGTGAGCTGACCGTGGCCTTGGGTCTTCTCTCCTGTAATTTTCCACAGCCCCCCAGCTGCCAGCCCTGCCAAGGTTCCCAAGTTGCTCCCATGTGGTAGGCACCTTTTGGAACAGCAACCAGCTTCTGATACCAAAGTTACTGCCAGTGGAAGTTTAGCCAGAAAAATAGAACCGGGAATGTGGACACACACAGATATTTCACTTGTGCATATCAAACACATTCAATCTTGCAATGCAGAGTAGACTAAGGAGTCTTCAGGAAGTTCACAGGAGTGTGTGCTGTGGAGAGCCTGCATGGGTTGCCAAAATTTGAGCAGCAAAACCAGTTGATCTTCCCGGTGTCTTTCCCAGGGGCTTTGTGAATTGCCCTGCTGTGTGGGACCTGTAGCTGCTGACCTCAGGAATTCCCCAACTCGTTGTTGAGGTCACCCCGGTCAGGAAGGGATGGTCATAGGCAGGCTGGGTACACGGAAAACATGCTGTCCGCGTGTGGACGATCAGAACACACCCCTGGGAGGGGGGCCGGCGTGCAGACGCTGCGACAGGGAGTCCCTGAGCTCAAGGGGCAGAGACCACCGCCAGTCAACTCACGCCCATCCTGTAGCTGAGTGCATGGATCCTGGCGCTAATTCCCTACTCAGGCTGACTGCGAGCTGGCTCAGAGCTTCCTCTGCAGGCGTTTGCGGAGTGAACCAGCAGATAGGAGCTTTGCCCTTAAATCTCAGATACTAAACACCGTGCAGGTCGCTTCCCACGCAGCCGCTCAGACCCACGCCAGAGCGTCCTGCTTCTCATCATCTTTTCAGTGGGTTCGGGACGTCACGTCTGGGAAATCTCGTCCCAGCAGCAGCACACCTTATTTCCATTGTGAAAGCCTCCCTCCACCTCCCGGCTTCAGTGAGTCCCTGGTGGCCGGGTGCCCATCAGACACCTGCTGGAAAGCCATTTCTGGGGAAAGTTCCTCCTTCCAGCCACGGTGACAGGTGAGGCCGCCCCTCCAGGAGTCTCCTCTGCTAGGACACTGGAGGAGGGGTGACCTTCAGCGGCCGGGTCCAGGGAGGCAGCCCCCGTGGGACAGCAAAGACTGCTGAGAGTGGGAGGGGCAGGGGAAACACCCAAAAGAGACCTTTGTGGTGGCCCCAGACTTGCTGGCGCCCTCAGAGCGGTGTGACAGCAGCTTGGCCATCCCAGGGAACACGTGTCAGCTTCACTCTCTCCTAAGCATATTCAGAGGGTGTGTACGCCTCCGAACGCCCACACCACAAGGCTGGGCACAGGTGTGTCAGCATCCACGGATTTTCAGGTCCGTGCTGGACTTGAACAGAGTCCGCGGGGGGGTTCAGGCTCCTGGTCCAAGATGGCATATGTGTGTCACCTTGAGGTGACCTGTAACACTGCCCACGAAGCACCTGCTTTAAGTGCTCTCCTGTCCTGTCCAGATTACACACGAGGAATCTGCCACACTCAGCACAGATGTGGTCTTTCAGAGTCCACCAGGGTGGAGCCCGCAGGCTCTGGGCCGATGTGCACCCTGGGAGGCAGCGGCGACGGCTGCAATGACTGGGCTCTTGTCACTCGCGTTGGAGACGCAGGTTTTGGAGCCCGGCTTTGTCCTGGCTCGGTCCCAGATGGGAACCGCTTGTCTGTCTCTCTGTCTGCCTCTGAAAATTGACAAACAAATGGAGGAAAACGCCTTGGAAAAAAAAGAATAATAAGAGAAATGCATGCTAGCTTTCAACACCCTCCCCCGTGTGGCAGGTCCTGCTGCTGCAGAGGGAGCGGAGGAGCCGGGAGCAAAGCCGGTCCCAACGCCAAGCTGGGGCTGCCAAGAGGGGAAACAGCAAGTTAGGAAGCAAGCCCGTGGCGACAAGATTCTCACAGTTCTAAAACAGAGCAAGTCAAACACAAACGTCGCAGAGACATTGAGAAACCACAAAGTGAGTTGTTGAACGTGTGTGCAGCATCGTAGGTGTACGTGGCAGAAATCAGCCCTACCTGAGCGCACACCTGTGTGAGGTGTGTTTGTACGCACATGTGTGCTTGAAGGGTCCCTGGGGAGCAGACTGACTGGGGACTTGTGGTCCCCCCGGGCACTGGGAGTGGGCCCAGGCCAGGAGCAGGAGTAAGAACGGGGGCTTTTTGAGCCATGGAAATTGAGTTGTCCCAAATGTGGATTAACCCACTTCAGAGTTAAAAAGAGTGTGAGGAAGTGGGTCAAAGGGCAAAGACAGGTGGAGAAGCCAGATTCTGAGGTTGGCGCTGCCTTGGCATTCCCCGTGCGATGGGAAGCAGACAGGCAGACCCTGCTCAGTCACAGGCAGAGGTGGACAAGGACGCCAGGGCAAGCCTGCTGCCCCAGAAACAAGAGGCACATCACACACGGTCAAACCCGAGGCAGGCAGACCAGCACAAGCCCACTCAGCTGGTGCAATGCGTCCTCAGGCCCAGGAGCCACGTGGGAGCCACTGAGCGGCAGTTACAAGCGGAGGAGGAGACAGAGAGATCCTCCATCGCTGGTTCCCTCCCCAGGGCTGGGCCGGGCTGGACAGGATCCATGAGGTTCAACCAAGTCCCCCTCGTAGCTGCAGGGGCCCAAGCACTTGAGCCATCCTCCACTGCTTTCCCAGGTGCAGTAAGGAGCCAGATCCGAGGGAAGCAGCCAGGACAAGAATCAATGTCCACATGGGATGCTGACATGGCAGGCGGCAGCTTAACCTGCTGTGCCGCAACACCCACCCCTCCATTTATGATTTCGAGTCCGTTAGCAGTCCTTGTTCCCTGCCTGGGAGGGGAGCTCAACACTGCAGAGGGAACCCCCACCCCCTATACCACCACCAGCCACAGGCAAGCTTGGAAGTTTCCAGAAGTGTGTAGCAAAGACCCAGCAGGAGGTGAATGTGTGGCTGTGACACGTCTCACACCACAGGCGCCTGTCACCAACACGGCTGCTCAGGATTGTGGGCCTGATGTCAATGGAGCGAAGTTACAAGAACAGGCCTGGAAGGTGTGGAAGAGGGAGGGGGGAGAGGAGGGAGGCTCCATCCTGGGCACGTGGGGGACTCAAGGCCCCCTGTGCTGGAAGCTCTGTCCTCCTCGCTGGGAAGCGGCCAGCGCCCTGACAGGTGACCGTGGGCCAGAATGCCGATCTCGGTGCTGAGTCAGTTACCGTGGCCACATCTTCTAAAACAGCCACGAGTCTTCACAGAGCATGAGGCCGTCCTCATCCCATGACCAGATCAGCAAAGCAGTGGGAGGCATGGGCAGGTGGCTCCTGGTCGGGGCAGCCCTCCCACAGGCAGACAGAAGACCACTAGGTTGCTTGATACATGACCTCTGCCCTGGCCAGCTGTGGACACGTGCTGGCCAAGCTCCCAGACCGTGACAATAAGCGTGACAGTGCCCAGGGAGGGTGAGGTCCGTGAGTGATGCCAACTCCACAGAGGCAGGCCAAGCAACCCGTCAGCCACCTGCCACCTCCTGCCTGTCCTGCCATGATCCCAGGAGGGAGGCCCCAGGGCTGGCCAGCACCCCCCCTCTGCCCCTCTGCCCCTCTGCTCACCCCAGTCTGCAGAGCTGTGAGGCAGCGCCCAGTGTGGAAGCAGGCCCCTGCCCCTCTGGCTGTGTTTACAGCCTTTGGGGAGCCCAGGACAGCTGAGTCATACACCTGCCTGGGGTGTGCGTCACTGAGGAAAACAGAAAGATCCAGAAGTTTGCCTCTGTCCTCTCCCCTCCCTGGCTTGAGGTGGGCACAGGAGGCCATGCCAGGGTGGGACCGGGCAGGACCGGGCAGGGCGGATGCCCCACCCGCCCCAATAAAGAGGAAACCACCAGAACTTCCTGTGCCAGCAGCTGGCTGCATGAGCCCTGCGGCAGGTGCACTGGAAGGGGGCCTCACAGAAGCAGACTCACAGCGGGGTCCTGAGTTCTGCAGAAGGAGAGGGTTGGGACGGAGCCCATCGAGAGCCTCCCACTCCCTCCTCTGCCCCGTCCCGAGACCCCCTGACACTGCCGACACCCCCGGTTGGCTTGTGCCTGGCCTCCGCACTCGGCAACCAAGAAGCTGCTTGCTATACTCACTTGTCATTCCGAGGGGGCGCTGGAACAAGTCGACAGGAAATGCCCACGTCTTCCCGTCTTTCCGTTCTGATTACCCACAGACATCCTCATTCAAAAGGCCAAGAAAAACTGCACTTCCCTCTCTCGAATCAGAAAGCGGTTTTGATTTCTCGGGTTATTTTTGCTTTTGTTTTGTTGCTTTACAAACAGATGGGAATAAAAAGCAAATTGGCAAGATGCTCTGGGAACCTTAGAGACAGGTCTGACCTTTCCATTCCGGGACTCCACCCTGAGGAAGGGCGGGCTTGGGGTTTGCAGAGAGACCGAGAGAGAAAGATGTTCCATCCACTCATTCACTTCCCAAATGGTCGTAATGGCAGGAACTGAGCTGATCCGAAGCCAAGAGCCAGGAGTTTCTTCCGAGTCTCCCACACAGGTGCAGGATCCCAAGGTTCTGGGCTGTCTTCTGCTGCTTCGCCATCAAGTTGAATCAGGTGTGGAGTTGCCAGAACCCGAATCAGTGCCATATGGGCCGCCAGCACTGCACACCAGCTCCACTGTGGATCCCTTATGGCACTGTCTGCACCACTAAGTGCTTCCCACAATCCCGTGCGTGCAGGCCACTCACTGCACCTGCCCGTGGCCTCCCCACCAGCAGGCAAGCGTGCCATCAGATGGAAAACACCAAGTGGCATCGTGACATAGCAGGTTGACCTGCCACCTACAGCAGCAGCATCCCACATGGGCGCCAGTTCAAGTCCCGGCTGCTCCACTTCCCATTCAGCTCCTGCTAATGTACCTGGGGAAGCAGCAGACAGTGGCCCAGAGGTTGGGCTCTGTGGCCAGGTTGGAGACACCCTCCAGCACACCAGGCACGCCCAGTCTCCACAGCAACGCTTCTCCTCCCTGCCCTTACAGGACATACACCTTCAGTCTGGCCGTGGTCCGAGACCCCAGGAAGGACAGTGAAGCCAGCAACCAGCATGGCCCAGAACTGGCCCCTGAGCAATTGGCACGCAGTGCCAGCAGCATGCAGAGTTTACAGGTGAGAGAACTGCCCCTTCCTTGGTTTTCTTTGCTTTTGAAAATGATGCCCAAAGAGAGAGAGAGAACTCTTCCACCTACTGATGCGCTCCCCAAGTGGCCACAACAGCTGGGGCTGGCTTAGGCGGAATCCAGGAGCCTGAGCTGGGTGCAGGGGCTCAGGCACTTGAGTCATCCTCCGCTTTCCCAGGTGCATCAGCAAGGGCCCGATGAGAGGCAGAGCAGCTGAGATTTGAGTCATCCTAAGTTGAGGCTCCACTGCCCAGGCCAGCGCTGGGCAGAGCCTCTCTGGTCCTGGGGCATCCAAGGAGGCTTGGTGTCTGCTGGCCCCATAGCGCCCAACAGGCTGAACACAGAGCCTTAGCCCCTCCCTCCAGGGCCACGATGAAACCCCAGTGGAGAGAGCATCGCTGCCCAAGCTGTGCTGGTGGCCTGTGGCAGGTGCAGCCCCTGGCACTCGGTTCTCTGGCATGGATGCCAGCCTTAGCTATCACATTCTGTCCAGTGCACAGCAGATCCCCCTCAAAGCAATCCCGTGTCATCGCTCTCCAGTATCCACGGCAAGAAGAGAGCGCGCTCTACACCGCCCCCGCCCCACCCCACCCAGTCTCGGGAGAGCAGCCCACGTCACTATCTCACGTGTGGACCCAGGCCTCCCCAAGATCAAGGCCAGTACGCCAGGGACCGTAGCTCCAAGGCCAGGCTAGGCTGCCTGGGCACGGGCAAGGCTCCAGAGAGCTGCCTTCTGGCCCATCAGTGCTACTTGCCTAGAAGAAACAAAGTAACGAACACCCAAAGCACAAGGTTCCCAAGTGCTCAGTGCAGCTCCGGAGGCAGGAGGCAGGCAGGACAGCTGTGTGCTTGCATGTTGGAGCTGCCTTCTGACACACAGCCATGCTGAGGAAGAAGCAAGGTGGGTGGATGGAGAGCTGGCTAGCAGATGGCATACAGGCAGATGTGACTGACCAGCAGGCACGTGGCAGACGGCAGATCATCTGTATCTACAAGGGGACTGCAAAGGCTCAGCGGGGGGCAGGGTGATGGGCACTTGACACAGCAGGTTAGATGCCAGGTGAAACGGCCGCCCCCAGCAGACCACTCAGGTTGGCAGTTCCAGCTTCCCACCAGCGCAGGCCCAGGGAGGAGGCGGTGACAGCTCAGGGCTTGAGACCCTGGGGGCCCATGAGGGAGATTCTAATCTCTCCTGACCTACGCTGGCCTGTTCCAACCAGGTCGGGCCCAGCCCTGACCACTGCAGCGGACCAGGGGGACGGGAGTGCCCTCTCTCTCTCTCTCTCTCTCACTCTAGCTCTCTATCTCCCCACCCCCTTTTAGTCCAACCCTTAAGAACTGAGGATCCTGGCAATTCCATGCCCATGATGGCATTTTTATTTTTTAGCATGTTCACTAAGAAAAATGGGAATCCTTTAAGGATCTTCTGTCATTTGGGGACAGAAGGAGCAGAGGTGAGCTGTCAAGGGGGTGTCTGAGGGCTCCCCTAGGAGACACCCACGAATGGCCACTGTCCAGTGAGAGCAGGGGGCAGGGTGGCCGTGGGCAGGGAGGCCTCTCTAGGGGTCTGTCCTGGTATTTGCTTGCCAAAACCATGTCCAAGGTCCCCAGAACACTCTCCTAGCAAGCAGATGCTATGGTGTGTGGCCACTCAGAAAGCCAGCCAGTCTGGCCGTGACCTCGGCTCCTGGCCTGTCCGCTCTGGCTTTGGCAGGTCCACTTCCGCCCCTCGATAGATTGTACATTGTGTTTGGGACTGTGCTGGGAAAGCCACGTTCCACTCCTGTTCCAATTCCTCCAAGAAGCACCCCGCCCCCAACCCCCATCATGATCCATGTGTTTAAAATTTCCTGCCGTGAGCTCTGCCCGGGTCTGTGGCCGATCGGGCCACTGCTGTGTCAGCTGAGCCTGTTGGCGTGCGTGTGGTGTGGGCTGTGCTTCTGTTGTCTGTCATCTGTCAATCAAGGCGTGGGCAGGACGACTCCACCCCCTCAGGTGCCTGTGGTCTGTCTGTCACCACGGACTGCGGCCCCCGCGTGGTCTCCTCCCTTCCTACAATGAGCCGTCTGCTGGAAAACTACCGACTTCCTGGGGTGCCTGATCCCCATGGAAGATGCCAAGAGTCAGTAATGTCCCCCATGAACTCGGTGCCCGCGTCCGCTCCGGTTCTAGCAGGACTCGTGTGGTTAGAACAGGGACGCTTTTTCAACGTGACGTGTTCAAGCCGGGCTGAGAGAAATTGGGTGGGAAAACATGTTTGAAATGCAAGTATCTTTTTTTTCAAGCACACACATTTCCGGTGAACTCTTTTGAAGACTCCTCGCATACATTGTGCTAAGATAGAATACAGACGCAGAGACGGGGACAGAGTGGGAGAGTTACAGAAAGAGCGGGCGAGGGCGAGCGTGGCGGGGACAGAGACGGGGACAGAGTGGGAGAGTTGCAGAAAGAGCGGGCGAGGGCGAGCGTGGCGGGGACAGAGACGGGGACAGAGTGGGAGAGTTGCAGAAAGAGCGGTGGCGGGGACAGAGGCGGGGACAGAGTGGGAGAGTTGCAGAAAGAGCGGGCGAGGGTGAGCGTGGCGGGGACAGAGACGGGGGCAGATGGGAATGACAGTAACACCCTCGCCCGTCACAGTAAGTGACGACCAGGAAACGTGGGGAGTGCTGATGACCCTGGGGCCCGGCACCTCCTCCTGGCCACGACCCTGCAGAATGGGCAGCAGCTTCTGGCCAGCACAGGCCAGGCCAGGAGTCCTGGGGTGGTAAACAGCTCATGCCTGGCTTCCCTCTCCCAGGCCGCCGTGGCGAGGAGGCGCGTGCTGGTGGTGCGGCACGGGGAGCGAGTGGACCAGGTCTTCGGCAAGTCATGGCTGCAGCAGTGTTCCACGCCAGACGGTAGGTGGCACGTGGGTAACCCTGTGGACAGGAACTCCATGGACTTCACCCATGAGATCTCGTCTCCATCACCCTGTGGCGCTGACACCCCACCCTGGGAGGGGGCGCGGTGCAGAGTGACAGCATTCAGGGAGTCCCAGAGGGGTATGGACTGGCCACATCTTTCTCGGCAGGTGTGGGGTGCACCTGGCTGTGACCCACCTCCACACCAGTGGGGTGTGGGATGCCTTGCAGGTAGGGCATCTTGGCAAATGCAGTGGACTCCAGCGCAAGTTGCTCTGAGCTGTGGCCTCCTCGCCTGCCCCAGCCGCCAGCCTTCTCTCCGAGCCTCTCTAAACTGACTTGCGCAGCCCTGGCCACTTCTCAGCCATTTCTGGATAGTCAGGGCCCTGCTCCCCTTGGCCCTGCCCATCTGCCCCCAGCGAAGGGTGAGTCAAACATGCCTGCAGGCCAGCCTCTGCACTGCTGACCCTTGTCCCTGTCACTGCCCCCTCTGGAGGGAAGCCCTCAGCATCCCGATAGGCCACGACTGATTGTGACTAGGAATCGTGCAGAATGACCAAGTCCACACACAGACACTGGGCTGGCCCAGAGGAGGGGGCACAGGTGAGAGAGGCCCAGGGCCAATGTCATGGCCAAGCTTGGCATGGCTCAGCGAGCTGGGGACGTGGAAAGGTCAGCAGGGCCACCACCAAAGCCTAAGGGAGAAAGAATCAGACAACAGGGCAGACTGACAGACCTAACCATGACAACCTTCCCTGCATTAAAGCCACGGGTGAGAGTGGCACCACCACACTCACCTGGAATGAACCACACTGGCTACGTGGGGTGTGGACGTCACAGTAAATGGAGACACCGAGGCCAGGGGGCCATAAGGAAAGGTACTCTCAGGGCCTGCCAATGTTCAGATGCCAGGAACCTCCCTGGGACCCTGGTCCAGGCAGCAGAGTCCCCCCACCCGGGAAGCCAAGAGGATGGGGCAGGGTCTTCTGAAATTGCAGAAACTCCAGTGGTATCCCGCCCCATGCTTCCCCAGAGCAGCCAACCCCAGCGGGATGCAAGAGCTGATAGTGGGGTGGTCTTCAGACTTAACTCACTTCCAAACCAAGCGCTCTGCCTGTGGCGCCGCTCCCCTGTTCTGAGCAAGCCCCGCCCCCAGCCTGTGGCCCAGCCCCTGTTCTGAGCAAACCCCGCCCCCAGCCTGTGGCCCCGCCCCTGTCCTGAGCAGACCCCGCCCCAGCCTGTGGCCCTGCCCCTTGTTCTGAGCAGACCCCGCCCCCAGCCTGTGGCCACGCCCCTTGTTCTGAGCAGACCCCGCCCCCAGGCTGTAGCCCAGCCCCTTGTCTGAGCAGACCCCGCCCCCAGCCTGTGGCCCTGCCCCCTGTTCTGAACAGACCCCGCCCCCAGCCTGTGGCCATGCCCCTGTCCTGAGCAGACCCCGCCCCCAGTCTTGCCCCGCCCCTTGTTCTGAGCAGACCCTGCCCCCAGCCTGTGGCCCAGCCCCTTGTTCTGAGCAGACCCCGCCCCCAGGCTGTAGCCCAGCCCCTTGTCTGAGCAGACCCCGCCCCCAGCCTGTGGCCCTGCCCCCTGTTCTGAACAGACCCCGTCCCCAGCCTGTGGCCTCTCCCCTGACCTGAGCAGACCACCTGGCATTAAAAGCCTATATTGGGTGAATAGCAGCCGAGGAACTGACGGGGCAGGCTGAGCCGTGTCTGTGGCAGGCTGTGAGGTGGGGAGGCTGCCAGCGTGGCTGCCCCGTGATGCTGTCGGAACCCACGGCAGCAGCCAAGAGGCGGCCAGCCTGAGGGCATTGGAGCCACCCAGATCATGTGTCCATCTGGTTTGCCAGGAGGCCAGCCCACCACCCACCCACTGGCTCCCAGCTGGGTGCTGGGCGTTGGCCTCCATGCCATCCCTTCCACTGCTTTGCTCGTGAGAAGGGCTATGCCATGAACTGGCGGGGACCCAGGGTTTGTACCCTGACTGCCAGGTTGGGCAAGTCAAGGTCAAACTCAGATACTCAGCTCAAGGTCAAACACAGGCAGGCAGCCTGTGGACCCCCCATTTCCAGCCCTCGGGGCCTGGAGGGACGCCCTGCCCTATGGGAGGGGTGGAGGCCTGAGGCCGCTTTGTGCTTTAGGCAGGTACCACAGGCCAGACCTCAACTTCCCCTGCAGCCTGCCCTGGCGCAGCCACGGGATCAAGGACTTCGAGAACGACCCACCACTGTCCTCCTGTGGAGTCTTCCAGGCCAGGATGGCAGGTAGGGGGGTCGCGGTGGAGGCCGCCGGGCACAGTCTCCCAGGGCAGATGGGGGAGCCCCTGCCACGCGCCTCCCACCCCAGTGTTAGCTGCCCCCGGCCCTGTGTGTGAGTCTACACTTGTGTCTGCTCATACCTGCATGGGCTGTGCTGCCCCCTGCCCTCCTTGCCTCCAGCCCTGGGTGACTCGGGGCCCCAGGCTGGTGGGTGGCTCAGCAGCCGCCAACACCCCTACCCCAATCACTCACCCCCCAGCAGACAGAAGGGCAGGTGCCACCGAACCAGGCGGTCCGCTGAGCCGCGTGCCCAGCCCGGGGCCCCCTGCAGACCCACGCGGGCTGTGGCCGCAGCAGGAGGTCTGCCCCTTGCTGGCCATGGGCCGGGCCCCACCCCTCTGCCCGGCAAGGCCAGTGGCAGAGGAATTCCCTGACACCAAGTCCCAAGACCTCAGAGCGCTCCAGCTCCAATGCTGGGACCTCCTGGGGTGACCAGAGCCTCCCTGAGGGCTTACGTTGGACCCCAGGATCAGCTCTCTGCCACCGGGTGACACCTGGTCACAGTTGCAGGTCCAGGGGGTGTTCTAGACACACAGGGCACAGGGAGGAATCGGACTCCTCTCAGCTACAGCCGGAGCTGCCTTCATGGAATGCCTCGCAGCAGGCTGGGCTCACCAATGGCCGTCCACCTTCCCCCTGCCCAGCGGCCCATTCTCTTCCAGGGGGAGCCCTGCTGGACAGTGGCATCCGAATCGCCACCGTGTTTTGCTCGCCAGCCCTCCGCTGCATGCAGACGGCCAAACACATCCTGGAAGGTGAGTGAGGACAGTGGACACTGGCCGTGCTGCCTTGGCCTCACCATGGTCCCCGAGGAGCGAGGGGAGAGGGTGGAAGCAGAACTGAATGACGGACAGGCGGGCAGGGGTCACGTCAGAGCCACTGCAGCTGCAGCCCCATGCTCCCAGAACTGAACCCAGCCACAGAGGCTTCTGGAATGCCAGGAAGGCAGGGCCAGCAGGGGCTGGGGTCAACATGTGAGGGCGTCCATGGGACCCTTTTGCTGCCAGCTCCCTTCCAAGCCCCAGTGCCTGTGTGGGAGCTGTCCAGCGTTCTGAATGGCTGAGGCCAGGAAGCCGTGGTATGGGGGCCCTTCTGCAGGGCAGCCTGTCGAAGGCCTGTGTCCTCCTTGCCTGGAAGGAAGGGCCAGCTGCAGCTGCCCATGCACAGCTGGCTGGCATGGCAGGTGGGAAAGCCTGGTCAAGCCCCGCTCAGCTTCTCAGAGCCATCAGAGGTCAGCTAAGCAGCAGGAAATCACTGGAAACTTGAGGGGCCTGATGGCACCAAGTAGCGCTAGAGAGAGGAGCTAGGACAGGGAGCGGGGGATGTACCCTGGGCTGGACCGGGGGGCCAGCTGAAGGTCACGGGCCTGGGTCTGAGGGCAGACAGAGACGGGGACTGACTGCTTTCTCTGCTAAGTGGAGGCCCCGCCCAGACCCCATGACGCCCTGGGTTGTTGGGTTGGCCGAAACCTCACCGCTCTCACTAGAGCTGAGGCATAGCAACAGGACCTGGCATGGACGTGCTGTCCATGGTACACGCCCAGCCCCCTGCCTCACTCTTCTGGAACCTTCCAACGTCCCTGCAGTTTTTCTGTCAGCAATGGAGACGTTTCACAGAACAATATTTGCTAGAAACACATGCTTTAAGGAGCTGCAGGTAGAGCTTGAGGTCCAGGAGGTGACAAGCTTGCATGCAGCCAGGGTGGACGACAAGGAAGATAAACCCAGATGTCCTGTTGCCTCCAGAACTCAAGCTGGAGAGGAAGATCAAGATAAGGGTGGAGCCCGGCATCTTTGAGTGGACAAGGTGGGAGGCCAGCAAGACCGTCCCGACCCTCATGACCCTGGAGGAGCTGAGGGAGGCGGACTTCAACGTGGACACCAGCTATAGGTGCGTGTGTTTGAGCCCGCGGCCACGGGAGCTCCAGGTCTCTATAAGAGGGAAGGAGAGGCAGAGAGAGGGAAGTGACCGATCTTCCACCTGCTGGTTTACTCCCACAATGATCAGGATTGGACCAGGCAGAAGCCAAGAGCCAGGAGTTTCTTCTGGGTCTCTCATGTGGGTGCAGAGTCCCAGAGACTTGGGCCATCCTCCACTGCCTTCCAGCCCATAAGCAGAGAGCTGGATCGGAAGTGGAGCAGCCGGGACTGGAACCACTGCTCCTATCAGATGCTGGCCGTCTCCAGCAGCTCCTGCTCCTGTGCCTGCTACACCGCGGTGCTGGCCCCTGCACTTTCTCATCTGCGCTAAGGGAAATTTTCCCATGCTGTGTTCACACGGCCTTGCTATAGGAGTGGTTGAGGACCAGTGACCCCTCAGGTGGCGTGGGAGGTTAGGGACTCTTGCAAAAACTGACCGGGCATGGGAGGCAGCCATGGGGCATCGTCAGGAAGGACAGGGCCCTCCTTGACCCCACCCATGCCCAGCTCAGCCACCAACTGGGGACTGAGAGAAGCCCCTGAGTGCTGAGCCTGCCCTCCTCCCCGGCTGGCCCACCTCCCTGCAGGCCCACCCTCCTCCCTACAGGCCCACCTTCCTGCAGGCCCACCCCTCCTCCCTACAGGCCTGCCCCCTCCCCCTGCTGTGCTGAGCCTGCCCTCCTACCCGGCTGGCCCACCTTCCTGCAGGCCCACCCCTCCTCCTTACAGGCCCGCCCCTCCATCCCTGCAGGCCCACCCCTGCACACCCGCCCCCCTCATCCCTGCAGGCCCACCCCTCCTCCCTGCAGGCCCACCCCTCACCCCTGCAGGCCCGCCCCTCACCCCTGCAGGCCCGCTCCTCACCCCTGCAGGCCCACCCCTCCTCCCTGCAGGCCTGCCCTCCTCACCCCTGCAGGCCCGCCCCTCACCCCTGCAGGCCCGCTCCTCACCCCTGCAGGCCCACCCCTCACCCCTGCAGGCCTGCCCTCCTCACCCCTGCAGGCCCGCCCCTCACCCCTGCAGGCCCGCCCCTCACCCCTGCAGGCCCGCCTTCGCCCTCTCCTCCCTTGCGCCAGCTGAGAGCTATGAGCACTACATGGACAGATGTGCTGTGAGTGTGGAGCAGATGACCAGCGCCTGCGCACAGGACAGTAAGTGTCCACACCTGTGGGAGACAAGCTTTCTTCTGGGGCCCTTTCGTGCTCCAGCCCCTCCCTCCACTTCTGGGGCCAGTGAATGGGATGTCACAGTTGCCATGGTAACCGGGATATACACATGGATGCCATGGAACCTCTGCTTTGAGTGGCAGTGGACCCAGGACCCCACGATCCATGATGTCCGAGTGATCTGGTCAGCATCCCAGGAGACACAGACCTGGCATGTGTGGGAACTGACAGGATTGGGCCTCACACCTCCTGGCTTCTGGGGTCCCAGATGGGGCACACACAGAGCCACCAGCTTCCTGCCCCATCCCAGGACACCCCTGTCCCTCAGGGGCCTGCAGACTCCTGCAGTGGGTGTGGCCACAGGCTCACGGCAAGCAAAGGAACCTGGTCCCCGGCTGAGGCCCGTCCCTCCTAGAGACTGACCTTCCTGGCCAGGTGTAGGACTCTTGTGGTGGACTCAAGCTGATGCCAAGCACAAGCTGGGGGCCCCGGCCAGCCCTGACCTGAGGTCTCGTTCCCACAGTGGGCGTCATCCTCGTTGTGAGCCATGGCTCCGCGCTGGACTCCTGTACCCGGCCACTGCTCGGCCTGCCGCCCCGCAGCTGTGGGGAGTTCGCCCAGCTCGTGAGAAAGGTAGGTGGCCCCCACAGTCAGGCCCTCAAAGACACACGATGGGCTTACAGCCCCGTGCCGGCCATGAGCCACAGGCCCTGCAGGCGTGCTGGGGAAGAAGGGACTGCCGCCTGCAGCACTCTGCTGCCATTGACCTTGACGGGCCCCATGAGGGGGAAGAGGCTGGGCAGGCTTCGGGCTTTCCCGGGGATGGGGGACAGGGGTCCAGGGTGGGAGCAGGGAGGCCACTGGTGGGCAGAAAGGAACCTAGCTCTGCTCCCCATGCTCTCGGAGACCCCCAGTCATGGCACGAGTGGAGCTTATGGCTGCCAGAGCCCGGGTGCTCAGCTTGGCCTTTTGACTCAGCACATGTTCGTGGACAGGGGGTGGGGCTTCTTGGCCAGCCTCGTCCAGCACCCCCAGCAAAGCCACGTGGGCAGCAGGCACTGAGGGGGTCACATGCAAATGATCACGATGGCCACACCTAAGTTGCTGCAAAGCCAGGAGCTTCCTCCGGGTCTCCCACGCGGGTGCAGGGGCCCAAGGCCTTGGGCCATCCTCTGCTTTCCCAGGCCACAGGCAGGGAGCTGGATGGGAAGTGGAGCAGCCAAGACATAAGCTAGCACTCATATGGGCTGCTGGCACCACAGACAGGGGCTTAGTCTACTATGCCACCATGCCAAATCCCCCATTATTTTATGACGGTTACAGGCCAGCACGGCTCTCATCACCATCACCCTCCACGTGCCCTTGTTGGCCGGGGCTGAGCCTGGCTGGCAGCAGGATGCAGGAGCTCAGCCAGACCTCCCAGGCGGGTGGCAGGGATCCGTGACTGAACCATCCCACTGCCTCCAGGATCTGCATTAGGAGCTGCAGTGCGCGCCCAAACCCAGGCGCTCTGGGGACAGATGAGGGCACCCCAAGGGACACCAGTTAGAGACGCAGTTATGAAAGGCAGAGAGCGATCCTGCACTCCCCGAGGCCCGCAGCAGCCGGGGCGGCAAGTCAACGCCTGAGGCCACCGCTACCCTGCAAAGTGTGGGCACACGCCTCAGGCCAACTGGTGGGCATGTGGGACTGAGATGGGTGCCGCTCTGCCCTAGATCCCTGCCCTGGGCATGTGCTTCTGCGAGGAGAACCAGAAGGAAGGCCAATGGGAGCTGCTGACCCCGCCGGTGAAAACCCTTACACACGGGGCCAACGTGGCGTTTGACTGGCGCAGCTGGGTCATGGGCAGCTGAGCGCCAGCCCCGCGTCCCCCCAGCCTCAGCGGGCCCGGCTGAGGTCACCGCTGCCCTTACCTGTCAGCCCGAGCAGGCTCCGACCCAGCTCTGCAGTGCAGGGCACTCTCCACTCACCCGGGATGTGTCGTCAGAGTACAGCAGGCTGCAGTGGCCGGTGCGGGAAGCCGGGGTCCAGGGAGACCACGGCCCTCGCCCGCACACACAGAGAGCTGCCTCTGCAAGTCCGTGGCTCCCGCAGGGACGGAGTTCCCAGCCATTTTCTTTCTCTGCTGTCCCCTGCCTGCCCCTGGGCCCCAAGGGGATTCAGCAGTACCTGAAGTCCACAGCCAGGAAAACCTCCTTCCCGATCAACCCTGGCCGGTAGCTGCCTCAATAAACCAGCACAGAGCGCATGCTCACATTCCCACACTCGCAGCTCACTCTGCTCCAGTCTGGGGGGCCACACTCTCCCAGATCCAGGGGGCGCGACCCCCTCCCCAAGAGTCTTAGCTGCACCTGTAAGCGTCCTACCCCCAGGCTTAGGACAGGAATGCCTGTGGGGTCCTTTCAGCCTGCCCCACCCCATCCTCACCGACTCACACGGGTCCAGGGTTCAGGTCTGAGAGCCCCTCTCCCACCTGCCCTCTCCTCTCCTCACCCCTGATGGGCGTGGGGTGGGAGTGGCCTGCCTGTAACAGTGTGAGCTGGAGGCAGCTGTGACTTTGAAGGACTTGGGTCCACAGCCATGGGCATCTCCCCACGCCATGACCCACGTCCCCTCCCTGTGCAGCCACAATCCCACCACTTCCCACCCGGGGGTCCCCTGCTCCCTGACAGCCCAGCACCCGGGAGCAAAAACACCAGGGGGCAGTGAAGACCCTGGCCGGCCAGGCAGCCCCTCGTGTCTCCGCTGAAACCCAAGCTTGGCCCATTGCATCCCACGGGAGCCGCAGCATTTCCGTCTTCCGGCGGTACGGGAGCCACACCTGCCATCGAGCGATGGACAAGCAATACACAGAGGGTGGGGTTATGTGACGGTCACGCCCCAAGTGGGTCCCCCTTGCCACTGGGGTCAGCTTGGGGATCTCGGGTCCCCCAGGGTAATGCAAAGAATGAGATGGTTCGTGTCCTGTACCCTGCGGTCCACCCTGTTGACATCGGCCATCATCCCACCTCTGCCTGGACGCCTCACACCAGGCAAGGTCTGAGACCCCGGCCCGGTCTGCCCCCTGCTGGCACCACCTGGACATGCATGTCCCACCAGGCCCTCTGTCCCTTTCCCAGGTCCTTGCCTCACGCTCCCCCTGCTGGCCATTGTGTGGACCTGCAGCGTTACGGATGGGAGGGGCGCCCTCTGGCGGACAGCAGGGGCATGACTGGCCCTGAGCAGGTGCCTGTGTCCTGCCCGGAGCAGCTCAGGGCAGCCCTGACCAACAAGAGCCGTGCCGAGGTCCTTGGGATGGGCACTGACCCAGCCTGGCTCTGCCCTAACCCAAGGCAGTGACGATACAGCTACACACAGAGGGATGGTCATGGTGGGGACACGGGAGCAGCCACCAGCCACAAGCCTGCGGAGGAAGCAGCCCTAGGTAACCCGGATCAGGAGGTGTGGCACCCAGCCTTGGGAGGAGACGGGAGTGATGCCTTCCTGCAACGACTGAGCCCCCTGCAGCCTTGGGAGACCAGCTCAGGGAGTCCAAGCACTGTGCAGGCAGCCAGCATGGGACCCCACTCTGTCTGCCTGGCTGGCAGGTGCCCGCGCTGGCTCGGGGTGCTGTGCTCCCACCCTTTGGAGACAAGCAGTATGTGCAGGACTTCACAGGCTCGAATCCACTTGTCTGTCCACTTGTTAGGCGTGCAAGAGTCCCATGCCAATGGGGAGATGGTAGTAAGAGATGCATGGACCAGATGCCATGCCCGGGTTTCCCACATGCCCTCCCATCATTCACCCCCAAACAGGATCACTTCAGTGTTGTTCGTGGAGCAGGTGCCCTCCCCCAATCCTGGTCACACACCTGTTGGGGACAGAGCTCAAGGAAGAGGAAGCCGACCCAGGATGAGCAGTGAGATCTGGGCTGGGAGAACTGGTGTGAGCAGCACCTTTCTGCCCTAAGTCACAGAAAACTGGACCAGGACGTTGAACTGCAGGGCGCCCAGACAAGGCACCATGGCTACAGGAGCCTGTGGGGAAAAAACGGCCCACCAGGAACCAATTCCCTCTGGAACCAGTTGCCATTGTGTGTGGTGGGGGACAGGGTGCGAGCAGAGCCCAGAGCAGCCTTAGACTAAGGGCAGCAAGACTGGAGATGGGGCAGGGGCTGGAGGAGTGACAGGAGCTGCCCAGAGGACCACGCCCCAACTACAGGCATCTTCCTGGGCCTTGGGCTAGGGGTGCAGGTTCAGGGGACAGGAGGGCAGTCCGGTGCTCAGGGACAGTGGGGGATACTGCACATGCTGGGAGTCCCTGTGTTACAAGCCACACAGCAGAGAGGACTTGGACACCGGGTTCCATGGCAGTCACGCAGCCCTCCTCGCCCAGGGGGCACAAATCCCACCTAGACACAGCACTGAAAGTGCCCCCAGTGACAGGCATAGACTGCCAGTGCCCCCAGGGACGGGCACAGACTGCCAGGAGACCCTTGGCATGGGTCCAACACTGTGACCTTCCAGCAACCACTACTGAGCTGCAAATAACCTGCCCCTCCCTTCCAAGGAGTGCAGTGCCACACCTGGCACTCCAGGTCTCCTTGACCTTGGCAGGAATGTCAACACAACCTACTGGGCAGGAACATGAACCTTGCAGGAGGCTCCAGGGCTGCCTGTCTCCTTCTGCCAGAAACGGAATCATGCATCGTGGTTTGTCACACTTTCCGGGACTCCTGGCATCGGGCCACACGGCAGACTGTGACAACAACAAAGGCAAACGGGACGGGATGGACGGTCAGGCTGCGCCCTGGGACGGCCTGAGCCACCAACAAAACCCCACGCATAGCAGATGGCAGGAAAGCCAAGCTACAATCAGACTGGCTTAAAACCAGAAATAAAGCCAGAAGAGAAAAACACACAGCACGCACAGGAGCGCATTGGAGAATGACAGGTGCTGTGCCGGCCAGAAACAAATCAACATTCTTTTTTTTTTTTTAAGATTTATTTTATTTGTATTGCAAAGCCAGATAGACAGAGAGGAGGAGAGACAGATGGGAAGATCTTCTGTCCAGTGATTCACTCCCCAAGTGAATCCACAAAGGCCAGTGCTGCACTGATCCGAAGCCGGGAGCCAGGGGCTCCTCCAGGTCTCCCACGCGGGTGCAGGGGCCCAAAGCTTTGGGCCGTCCTCCACTGCTTTCCCAGGCCACAGGCCGGGAGCTGGATGGAAAGTGGGGCTGCCAGGATTAGAACCGTCACCCATATGGGATTCCAGCATTCAAGGCAAGGACTAACACCTCTTTTCTTTTTTTCTTTTTTAAGACAAATTAGTTTTACTAGAAAAGCAGAGTTACAGAGGGAGAGAGATCTTCCTTCCACTGGCTCACTGCCCAAATGGCCACAGTGGCCGAACTGAATCCCAGGAGCCACTAGCATCACCCACATCTCACATTGGAGAACCACGTAGGGCCCCGGCACCTTCTGGTCCAGGTCCTTGCCTCTGCACACCCTGGGGGCAGTGAGAGTGGCTCGGGTCCTTTGGTCTGCTACCAATGCGGGCCACCCCGCTTGGGCTTCTGGCTTGGGCACTGCGGCTATCTGGGGAGTGAACCAGCAGGTGCCTCTCAACACACAAATAAAAAGCTTTAAAATACATAAAAGCTGCACAACCCACCACTTTACCACCAAGCTCAACAGTGCCACCATCTCAGAGGTGGCAGAGAATCCTCTTGCTGGACGCAGTGTCCTTTGCCGACGTAAGCTCCCAGCAAGGCGGGACAAGAAGGGTGTCTGCGAGTGGACGCAGGAAGTCCACCCTACAACTTGCAGGGTGTGTCCATCACTGCCCCGTGAGCCGGTAGGGACAGCGCAAGAGGAAACCCCGTCGAGGTGGGCCGGGTGCCCTCTGGTTCCGGGTCTCCCTCGGGCGGGGGGACTCAGGGAAGCTGCTGCAGTGGCTTCTGTGAAGTAGGGGCCAGGACTTGAGGGTCAGGACAGGCAGTCGCTGTCCCTCCCCCACACCTCCCCCTTGGAGGGGCCGGAGCTTGCTGGGCCCACGGCCACAGCATTGCGGAGTCTACAGCTGGGGGGGACCTTGGACTGGACTTCCATGACTTTAGCAGCCCAGAGGTCACCTGTCCCTTCCCAAGGGCACCCTCAACCCCCTGGGCTGTCACCGAGGCCCTGCTCCTCCAGCCCCTGACTCTGGCCTTACTCTGTGCCAAGCATTGTGGCAATTTGCACGCCCAGACCCTCACCCCACCAAGGTGGGTCATGGCATCTTGAGAATACCACAGCATGACCCATCTTGGCGCCCAGACCCTCACCTGCGCTGTTGACCTACCTACAAATCAGAACCAGTGATGGCACCAGCATAAGCCGTGCCCTGCCGTGCCTCAGGTCAGCCTCGGTGATGGCAGAGGGCAGGGCTGGGCAGTCCAGCCCGTGTCGTCATGACAACCAGCGTCGTGCCCAGAGGCTGTGGGAGTACCCCGGAGTCAAGAGAGGAAGCCCTGAGTGGACAGAGGGTGATGGGCAGGTCCAGGGCAGCTTGGAAGGAGGCCCTCCCCCGCTGCGGTCCCAGGGCCGCCTGTGGGAGAGGGGAGAGGCGGGAGGGGGCCAGTTCTGTTTATAGAAGTCGGAGTGACCTCCCCCCGAGGAGATGGGCCGCTGGCCCACAGCGCCTGGCCGCAGGGGCTGAAAGCAACAAAGCCACGGTAAGGTGGTCCTGGGGCCTCATCTCCCCACACCACCAGGAGGTGGGCACAGGCACGGGACTCCCGGGGAGCTGGCCAGGCGTGAGGAATGCAGTGAGTGACAGCTGTGCCCCATCCTTACACAAGCAGACACGATGAGCCCTGCACTCCTCACTGTTCATCTGAAGGGTCAGGGGTCACTTGTCCAAAACTGCCCGTGCTTGGTCCCAGGACTGGTCCTTGTCCTTCGTGTCACCCCGTCTCGAAGGCTTGTCACGGTCATCATGGATGACCGGCGCTGCCCCTCCCCGGGTGGCTTCGGTGTGCCCAGAGAGCTGCTGGGTTGCTCACCTGGCACGTGCTTCGGGCAGATCTAACCCTTTCTATGAGGGGACAGCCTCCCCCTTCCCCCTTCCCCCCTGGCAGGAGCAGGGCAGCCAAAGGTATGACCGTGATGGTCGGGAACAGGAGGAGCCCTTGGCAAGGACAGGTGCTGCGGGACGAGGGGCTCCATCAATGCCCAGCCCCCTCGCAGCCCCCTCACAGCCCCCTCACAGCCCCCTCGCAGCCCCCTCAGCCCTACAAACCATGGCCATTTCCCCACCAACCATATGACCTGTGTCCAGGATCGGGCACCTGGAGGAATGGCTACTTTAACTCCAAGCACGGTGCCTGGCGCCTGCTGGGCCTTCAGGAACTATGTAACTGGCAGGTTAGCGTCAAGGGTGTGAGCCAGGACAGGAGCTCTGGGGGACACCAAGGAGGAGGGACAGCGGGTGGGGGAGGGACTGCCCTGTGGGGAGGGCATGGCGCGGGGCGGGGTCAGGGGTCAGTCCCCACAGGTGCAGACTCCAGCCTGCAGGGCTAGAGGATGTGGACAGCAGCTCGCTGTCCTGCGTGGTCCAGGACCACCGGGTGGTGGTTGGACTTTGGGTTGGCGGCCCCTAGGTGCCCCATCCTGGCCTGTGGTGACTGCTGCGTGTCCCTCCGTGGCCGCCAGCTGTCCCACCACCCGCCACGCTGTCCTCCAATGAGTAAAGTGCGTGGTGGGATTTTAGTAAGAATTCGTCCTGTGAGGCCTGCACCGTCACATAGCGAGAGGGTGAGGTTGGCGGTGTGGAACCTCTGGGTGGTGGTATGGGGGGGTGGGGTCCCCAGCTGCTGCCTGGCCAGGACTACGGGGGGGGGGCATATGGGGGGCATTCTGTCCCTCCCTCTTTATCCCAGGAGAGTATGCACAGCTCAAGAAACAAAACGCAAGGGAGGGGTTTATTTACAACTGCAAACTGGCTGCAGGGAGCAGCCACGGGGAAGGAGGACCCCTGCTGGGCCCCCAGGCTGCCTCAGTCCTGCAGCTCCTGCCGGCCTTCTTCCTCTTCCAGACTGGCATTTCCTGGGGAGACGGGGCGACAGGGAGTGAGCCCCACGGCAGGTGACTCTGCCTGCCAGCTGACGGGGCAACCGCCGGGCCTGCTAGATTCTCTTTCCTTCGGGCATCCCCAGGCGGTCTCCGGGAGCTGGCAGTGAACCAGCGAAAGACCCAAGCAAACGCTGAGTCATCGCAGGAATTCTGGGTGCCCCTTCATGCCATCCCTTGGCCCTAATACTACGCTGGATTTCTCTCATTGCAAGTCAGGTCTGCAACACGCTGTTAAAGCAGAACCTAGTAGGGTGGGCTTGGGGGCTCAGTGGGCTCGCCCACCACCTGGGATGCCCCCGTCACAGAGCCTGGACTCAAGGCCCACTTCCACCTGCAGCGCAGCTCCGTCAGGACCCCAGGGAGCCAGCAGGTCCCTATCGTCCACGTGGGAGACGCCAGTGGGCTTCCCGGCTCTGTACTTTGGCCGTAGCGGGGGCAGGGGGGCCTGGATGGCAAACATGGTGAGTGACAGGTACAACTTCTGGCTAAGCCTCTGCCAGCCCCAGATGTGCCCCCTACAGCTCTGCCAAGCCTCTGCCAGCCCCAGATGTGCCCCCTGCAGCTCTGCCAAGCCTCTGCCAGCCCCAGATGTGCCCCCTGCAGCTCTGCCAAGCCTCTGCCAGCCCCAGATGTGCCCCCTACAGCTCTGCCAAGCCTCTGCCCTGCCGTAGAGGGGGCCGGAGTCCGGTCAGACACATCCTATGTGGGGGTCCCCTTCATGGCCTCCCACATTCCTGGGGCCCTCAACTCTCTCACATCCCTTGAAACCCTCCTCCTCCCCGCCCCCATCACCACCATCTCAGGATCACTTCCTGGTCCTGCCCCAGGGAACGCCTCCCCTGGCAGGTCCCTGCCCACCCCTCCCCTGCAGTGACATCACAGACTCCCTGGGTGGGCTCTGGAGAGAGCCTTGCTGTCCAGGACACAGCCTGGGGTCACAACTGAGTGGGCCGCTTCCTCTCCCCTCCCCTCCCCGTTCCCTGGGCGCGATATGCAAATGAGACAGGGGCAGGTTGCCCAGCCAGGCCGACACTCAAGTCAGGTTCCCACTGGACTCCAGCTCAGCCATGACTCGGCAGCCAAACGCCAGGGTCACGCTGGCAGCCGGATGGGAGCAGGTGCCCTGGCCCTCTGCCCGCCCCCCGTGTCCAGGCTGCCCCCTGGTGACCTTTATCCTCCAACAGAGCGGTGCTCCAACCAGAGGGGTGAGAAACTGGGCCCAGAGGAGCCACACACAGTGTCCAGGACCGCGAAGCCCGCCTCCTCTTCCCCTATAGCCTGGCAGACGGAAGCTTCTCGACTCATAGCTGACACCTGTATCCCACGAGCCCTTAGCTGGCTGTGCCCCTGTGATTCTGGGGGAGACATGAAGCCACGCCCTCACTCTAAGCTGCCTGCACCCCAGCAGGAGTGGACGCGCCCGCTACCATGGCAGTCACAGGCCGGCCTGCCCGCAACACGGCTGATGTCAGCACCCATTGGGCTCTCCTCCCGGCTGGGGCTGCTCGGCCCCAGGGTGCGGCTGGGACAGGGCTCCCGCCTCCCTTTGGCCTGGCACTGGCGGAACCCATCCTCACCCTGGTCCATGTCATAACCATAGTCGCGGGCATCGTCCCGGAACACGTCCGCGTCCTCGTCCCCAGGCCTCAGCTCCATGTCGCCCTCCAAGCCATCTGGCAGGCCCTGGCTCTCCTCCATGTCCTCCCCTGTACCTGGTCAACAGACAGGGGACGTCAGGCCCGAGGGCAGGGGCAGCAGCCAGCTTCTCTCTGCCCACTGCCTCCTGGGTACATACAGGGCCTTGTTCCTCCATGTGAGACAGCGCCCCCTTGCCTGGTCCACCTGCTGCGGTCAGACTAGCCCCCAGGGCAGCCAGGCCCCCCAGCAAGGAGAGGGACAGAGAGGGTATGGTGGCTCTGACAACCCTGACCCCGAGGTAAGAGTCCTGGAAGAGGTCGGCCCGGCAGATGCCTCTTGGTCCCTCAAGGGAGGAGCCCTCTGGCGGAACCCAGAGCCAGAGTGGACAATTCTCCAGCCACAGGAAGTGCAGAGCCAGCCCCAGGGCGGATGTCCCTTCTCTGGACCTGTTGGAGTTGGCTCACAGCACAGCAGGAATGACCTCACCCTGCGGGCCACCTTCCGCTGCCCTGGGAGGCCAGCATCGCTCCAGCGTGAGGGACGTGGAGAAGGGCTGCCTGGTCCTCCATGTCACCCTGGCTGCTGGCAGCCAACCTCTGCCTGCTCCAACTGCAGTGCCACCGAGGGGCCTCCAAGGCCACGGGTGCAGAAGGCAGAGGGTGTGCCCCTGCCCTGGGAGCCGCCCCTCACCCTCGGCTCGGGGGGCTTCCTCCTGCCCAGGCCCCTCGGGCGGGGTCTGCTCCTTGGGGAGTGTCGGTGTCCACAGGGCCAGCTCCGCGATCCTGGTGGCTTTCCACTTGGGCACGACAGCTGCCAACACCTCCTCCTCTTCCTCCTCTTCTCCTCTCTCCTGTGTCAAATGCAGAAACGTGACTTTACCAACGTCTGGTGGGTCAGAGCACTGTAAGCAGAGGGACAAAGGATGGGTGCTGCCTGGCATTCAAGCCTCTCCCTGGGGCAGCTCGGGGACAACGGGACCGTCCGTTGGCACTTTGCAGCACCCCGAGGGGTGGGGGTCAGCTCTGGCTGGGGCTGGGGTCAGAACGCCCCGGCTTCATGACAGGTGAGGAGTAAGCTGGGCTAAATGGCCTTTAAATTACCAGGCACTGTTTCCCAGCTCTAGGTCTATTTAGTTTAAAAACAATAATAACTTTGGTTCTAGAAGTTCTAGGAAGTTCTAGATGCTAAGGTGCACCCACGGAGCCATGTCCCCCACCCCCAGGGGAGAAAGCTCCAGAGAGACGGGAAGCGAAGTCAGTAGGAGCAGAGTGAGGTGAGAACGTGCGGCTCCCTGGGTGACATCCAAATCGAGCAGCAGGGAGAAGCCCACACATGTCCACTGTCCACACGGGCCCCAGTGAGAGCTCAGCCACTGCCTCACTGCAGTGTGCCAGCACCGGGCACAGCCCCAGCTTCCATCAGCATCCACAGCCACAGTCTAGCGGCTCCTCCCAAGGGCCGTGGGACCTGACCCCAGATCCACTGTAGTTTCTGCCTGCTCCTGTTTGCCTCCATCCCAGAACAGCAGCCAGGGTCCAGCAAGAGACGGGGATTTGGACCCAGAGGCAGAACAGGGCAGGACCACGGCATGAGACACAAGAGGCCCAGCTACAGTCCCAGCTCCTCCACACTTCCAAACCAGCTCCCTGCCAAGGCGCCTGGGAGGCGACCATTCCAGCCGTGGTGCTCAGGCCCCTGCCGAGGGTGGGAGCCGGGACAGAGTTCCCGCTCGGGGCTTCAGCTGGGCCCAACTTGAGCTTCTGGGAACTTTGGGGAAGTGAATCAGCTGATGGAAGATCTCTCTCTCTCTCTCCCTCCCTCCCTCTTTCTCTCTCTTCTCTTGCATTTCAAATTAATAAGCTTTAAGGAAGAATTTAAAGAGACTCAAACAGATACACACACATGTTCACAGCAACATTAGTCTTAGCAGCCGACAAGTAGATGCCACCCCAGTGCCCTGTGAAAGAGGAATGGACAATAAGAAGATGGCCCGTGAGGACAGACAGTGGACGATTCGTCAGCCACGTGGTGGGAGCTTTCAAGATCTGCCACAACACGACGGACACTGAAGACCTTCCTCACAGTAAGGCTGCTCATCTCAAAAGTGCACAGGTGCACACAGGCACACACATGTACACACAGGTACACACAGGCACACAGGTACACACAGGCACACATGTACACACAGGCACACATGTACACACATATACACAGGCACACATGTACACACAGGCACACACATGTACACACAGGCACACACATGTACACACAGGTACACACAGGTGCACATAGGTGCACAGAGGCACACGCATGGTGAGCCTGGCTCACACGGCTGGGGTCTGTGTCACGCCCCTCTGTTGCTCCTACTAGGGACAGGTGGCTTACGGAAAGACGCCTGAAACCCAGCAGCCGGGGCTTCACCAAGAAACCACAGCCAGTGCAGTCAACAACGCCATTTGGTTGTCTGGTTCGCCGGCAGCCCAGCCATGGCAGCGCACAGGCAGGTGTGGCAGGCGGGCAGGCCCAGAGCGGGGACCGCCAAGGGCACGGAAGCCTGAGGCGTCACTGCCGGGAAGCCCAACGCTAACCCTGCAGACCACAGGCGACCACTGGCAACCAGGCACGACCTCGAGCTATCTGGGGGAACAAATGACTGTGTGCTGGAGTCCGTGTGATGGGGGTGGAAGACAGGAAGGTGTGAAGAGCGTGGCTCCATTGCAGGCAAGGTTGCAAGGAACTCCCCGCTGTGTGGCAAGGCCTGGCGGATGTCTCTACAACACCTGAATGCGGCTCTGCCTCCCTTTGCATGGACACCAGACAACCCCACTGAGAATTCTGTAATCTATTCAGGCATTGCCTGCCTCTGCGGAGTTACTGTTAAACGTCAATAGGAACTTAGAAGCTAATGTTGCTAGTGCCGTTTTTAGCCAAAGAGCTACTATCGCTGTTAGGGCTGCGTCCTGTGGCAATATGTTAATCAAGAGTGTTGACTCCCCCTTTTGATCCTATGCTAATCAAGGGTACTAACTCCCCTTTTGATCCTATGCTAATCAAGGGAGTTCTGCTTTCAGGTGTAGTGGGAATCTATTCTTTCCTTCTTCTTTGATCTTTTAGGCCCCTTCCTCCCTTGACTATCTCAAGACCAATTGTAGGAATGTGCTACTGACCGATATGCATCATCTGTTGAAAACCTTTTCCTAGCCAGGCGCCAGGTGCCAGATGAACAGCAACCTAGCCTTAGGTGAAACAAAAGGCAGAGTTATCTTTGGAAACACCCACTTGACCATGATGTAAAAAGTCTGAGCCAGAGTTTGACTGATTTTGTATAAATAAAGCGGACAGCTTTTGTGCGTGGTCCATTATGATGATGAAGAGTTACTAGTGGTCCGTCTCTTTCTTTGCGCCTCATCCATGCACCCTTCGCGAGTTCCGAACTCAGCTGGAGCTGGACTCCGGCAACTGTGGCCAGACAGATGGGCAGGAAGTGAGAGGCCACAGGGAGGGGCCCAGACCAAGGGGTGGGGTCCCCGGTACCCAGGCCCCAGCCCCAGCCGTTCAGGAGGGCGATGGCCATGGGGCAGTGTCAGAGGGGCCCCATCAGCTGTGGAGCGTGGTTCCTCGCTCCTTCTCAGCCTGATGCGGTCCATTATTTTGCCTTTGACTGCCTCTGCTTCTGGTGTCTTTTCCAAGAAGTCTTTCCCAATTCCTGCACCTTGGAGAGTGCTTCCTACGTTTTTCTCTAATACTTTGATGGTTTCCAAGCGTAGATTTAGGTCCTTGATCCATTTAGAGCTGATTTTCGTATAATGTGACAGGTGTGGGTCTTGCTTCTTACCTCTGCAGGCTGCTATCTGGTTGTCCCAACAGCAACTGTTGAAGAGACCAGGCTTTTTGCCTGGATTGTTTTCAGTTTTCTTGTCAAAGATCAGTTGACTGTGTATGTGTCGGCTCCCTTCTGGGGTTTCTATTCTGTTCCGTTGATCTCTGCTCCTGCACCAGCCACGCTGTTTTGACGACCACTGCTCTGTAGTATGTCTCGAGGCCTGGGACTCTGATTCCTCCAGCTTGATTTTTTTTTTCAGATTTATTTATTTTTATTGCAAAGTCAGATATACAGAGAGGAGGAGAGACAGAGAGGAAGATCTTCCATCCGATGATTCACTCCCCAAGTGAGCACAATGGCCAGTGCTGGATCAATCCGAAGCCAGGAGCCAGGAACTTCCTCCAGGTCTCCCACGCGGGTGCAGGGTCCCAAGGCTTTGGGCCGTCCTTGACTGCCTTCCCAGGCCACAGGCCGGGAGCTGGATGGGAAGTGGAGCTGCCAGGATTAGAATCGGCACCCATATGGGATCCTAGCACATTCAAGGTGAGGACTTTAGCCGCTAGGCCACTGCGCTGGGCCCCTCCAGCTTGATTTTTATTCTTCAGGGTCTCTCCGGCTATTCACGGTCTCCTGCGGTTCCAGATGAAGTTTTCCGTCATCTTTTCTATTTCTGAGAAGAACATTGTTGGGATTTTGATTCCGATTGCGTTGAATCTGTACATTATTTTTGGTAATACGGACGTTTTGATCCTGTTGTTCCTGCCGGTCGAGGAACACGGTCAACTTCTCCATCTTTTAATGTCTTCTACTTCTTCTTTTGATGTTTTGTAGTTTTCATCATAGAGGCTTTCCCCGTCTTTGGTAGGTTTACCAAGGGATTTAGGATTCTCCTCCACTAATCTAAAACGGACTGCACTTAGGAGTTTTCTCGCAGCCATGCAGTCGTTTGTGCATACTAGGGCGAGTCCGCAAAGGGTAAGTCCCATATGTTCTCTCTGACACAAGGCAACTTCATGCAAAATACGAGAGCAGCACACACCTGGATTATCGCGTGTGTACAGGAGCGGTGTGATGGACACGGTGCAGGGTGCCCCTCTACTCGCAAGTCAAAGGTGACTCCCAGTGAAGCTACTAAATCTATCCTGACAACAAGATGCTGTGCTCCAGTTGTCTGTGCCTACAATGTCAGGATGCACTTCGGTAGCAGAAGGCTGGACTTGACCATGGCTGAAGGACTGGACTGTTGTAATAATACGGGGTGATCCGTAGGGCCCCTGCCCCCCATGGGAGACCCCAGGGAGTCCTGGTTCCTCTCTTGGGCTCTGGAATTCACCAAGAAACCAGAGAAAGAACCAGCAGATGGAAGATCCTCTCTCTGCCTCCCCTACTCTCTCTATAACTCTGCCTTTCAAACCAATAAAACACTAAAAAGTCCGCAAAAGAAATAAAACTTAAAAAAGAAAATGAGCTCAAGTGCCAGGCCACTTACCACGTCGGTTAAACGGTATTCCCCGTGCTGCTCGCAGCCGATATCAAACACGAACTTGCCGGGGCCCACGGGCTAGGAGCAGAGAGAAACCCCGGGCCTCACTCATGCCTGTCCCGGGTGGTGCCAGGAAACAGCGCAGCCCGCCCCAGAGGGTCACCTCCCCGGGGCAGACCGGGCACCAGTGTGGGCGGACAGACGCCCTTATCAACCGATGCCCCCCAGACTGACAGAGAACACGTCCCCTGGCTGCTGCGTTACAAAAGTGACGTGTTCGTTGCACACACTTCACTAAGCCAGCGTCCCCAGGCAAAGCAGCAGCGCTCAGCTCTCAGCTGCTGCTGGCTTTTGGGGCGCTCCTCCTGGGAAAGGGGTGCTCTTGGACCCACTCACCCACATGCTGACCCCTGCTCACCCTGCTACTTTCCATGTTCACCCGTGTCCCCTACGGCAGCCACCGAGCCGGGCCCACCCTGAGGTCTCTGCTGGCGGCGGCCTTTGGTGACCACTGCCGTCCTTGACAGTGAACGCTGCGGTGGCCCGTCCTGCAGGATCCCCCCCGCGGATCTCCACGCCTCCCTCGGTGTTCTCAGAGGCACATGTGGCCGACAGGACGTGTGAGCACATGGCCTCATGCCCCGTGTATCTCAGGGCCCAGCCTCTTGTGACTACACGGCTTACAGACTTGAGATGCGACCTCCCACTCATTTCCCTGACCATCTAAGTCACAGTGGTTTGGGGGTTCAGCCCAGCACCCTCAGTCCCAACTTCCTGCCAGCACAGACCCTGCAAGGCAACAGTGAGGCCCTGTTACTGACCGCAGAAAGCTGGTCGCGTCGTGGCCCCTGGCTCTGGGTCTGGCCCTGGCCCTGGCCCTGGCCCTGGCCCTGGCTCTGGCCCTGGCCCTGGCCCTGGCTCCGGGCATCACAGCCCCGTGGGGAGTAAACCAGGGCATGGGAGCTTCTGCCACTCTGCCTTTCCAATTTAAAAAATTATATGTAAATTGCAGTTGTTGATAAAGGCATTTATATAATAGTCTAATTTCATTTGTAATTTATCTCTTTTTTTAAAAAATGATTCATTTTTTTTTTTTTTAAATCAGAAAGTCAGATTTACAGAGAGAAGGGAGATACAGACAGAAAGATCTTCCTGCTGGTTCACTCCCCAAGTGGCTGCAACAGCCAGAGCTGAACTGATCCAAAGCCAGGAGCCAGGAGCTTCTCCAGGTCTCCCAGGTGGGTGCAGGGTCCCAAGGCTTTGGGCCGTCCTCCACTGCTTTCCCAAATGGTTATCAGGCGGCAGTGTTTCCTGAACCCTCCCACTCCTGCTCCAGTGGGAGGCTCCGAGCCCTCCAGGGCTTCTCTGTATTACAGAGGGTCCTGTCCACAAAGAGGGCTTCCAAATGCAAGTGGGCAAAGGTAGGTACCGAGAAACCCCCAGCCTGGGCACCCTGGCACCATCAGAGGGCGCAGGTCTCAGCCCAGCAAGGGGCAGGGGGCAGTTAGAGTGTCAGAAGGACCCCCAGAAGCACAGCTGCATGCCCCTGCAGCCCCCCGCCAGGTATGGGCAGTGAGTTCCACGTGCCCCATTCTCAGGCTAGCACAGGTTAGTGGACGCAGGCCCCCGCCCACTGCATTGGCAAATGCAGCTTCCCAGCAACTTACGTTTTTGTTCATGAACTTGCCCTGGTACCTGTGGTTCAGGTGGATGAGCTCGGCCGCGCCCTCCTGCTGTCCGTTCACCCAGGTACCGACGTACTTGCTGCCCGTCTCCGCGTAGAAGTAGGTGCCCTGCCCGTGCCTGGCCATGACAGAGGGGGACATAGATGCAGTCTGTGTCAGCATCGGCGTGAACCCTGCAGGTGGAGAGCCACAACTGGGGGGCATGAGGGTGGCCTGGAGCCAGGGGAGGCAGGCTCACAGGCCAAGGAGAGCAGGGGGCACCGCCTTGGTTAGGGCTGCGTGCATGGAGGAGAGGCAAGTGACAGGTAAGGCCTGTCTCCCTGTTTGCCGAGGGCTGAGTGCCCTCTGGGGCTCCCCGCTGATGGCCGCAGGGGGAGTGGGCGACACCTGTCTCCCCGGGCAGAGGCCCTGTTTGCCGAGGGCTGAGTGCCCTCTGGGGCTCCCCGCTGATGGCCGCAGGGGGAGTGGGCGACACCTGTCTCCCCGGGCAGAGGCCCTGTTTGCCGAGGGCTGAGTGCCCTCTGGGGCTCCCCGCTGATGGCCGCAGGGGGAGTGGGTGACACCTGTCTCCCCGGGCAGAGGCCCTGTTTGCCGAGGGCTGAGTGCCCTCTGGGGCTCCCCGCTGATGGCCGCAGGGGGAGTGGGCGACACCTGTCTCCCCGGGCAGAGGCCCTGTTTGCCGAGGGCTGAGTGCCCTCTGGGGCTCCCCGCTGATGGCCGCAGGGGGAGTGGGCGACACCTGTCTCCCCGGGCAGAGGCCCTGTTTGCCGAGGGCTGAGTGCCCTCTGGGGCTCCCCGCTGATGGCCGCAGGGGGAGTGGGTGACACCTGTCTCCCCGGGCAGAGGCCCTGTTTGCCGAGGGCTGAGTGCCCTCTGGGGCTTCCCGCTGATGGCCCCACGTGGTCTGGCCCCACGGAGCAGGGAGGCAGCAGCTGCTGCAGGTGCAGCTCCTCGCTCAGGCTTCCTGTGGCAGCCCCCCTGCAGCCCTGGCCGGTCCAGTGAGGGGGCCTGGTGACCACTGGCTCCTAGCAGACAGGACACCCCTGGGACACATCCTTGCGGGGCGGGAACAGGCTGTGGCTCACCTCTGGTGGTTGAACCATTCCCCTGTGTAGGTGTCATTGTTGACATAATAGTACACGCCGTGGCCATGCCTCTGGTCATCAGCCCACTCCCCTGCGAGGGAACGACCTGGGTGAGGGGGAGCCATGCAGCCGGGCTCCTCAGAGTAGGGGAGCCGGACCCTGTGCTAGCGACACTGCTGAGTGCTCCCCGCCCACTGCCTCTCCTCCCGGGTGCTCTGACCTGGCCAAGCGACCTGGCAAGCTGGCAGAAGGAGGGCTCAGCCAGACATCACAGGACAGCAGCAGGGGTCAGCGCTGTGGCAAAGCAGGTTAATCCTCCACCTGCAGCACAGCACCCCACATGGAACTGGGTTTGAATCCCAGCTGCTCCATTCCCCATCCAGCTCTTTGCTAATGGCTGGGAAAGCAGTGGAAGATGGCCCAAGCTCTCAGCCCCCTGTACCCATGTGGGAGACCCAGAAGAAGCTCCTGGATCCTGGCTTCAGACCAGCCATTTTGTCTGTTGTGGTCATTTGGAGAGTGAACCGGTGGATGGAGGAGCTTTCTCCCTGTCTCTCCTTCTCTCTCTATAAATCTGTCTTTGAAGTAAAATATACATAAGAGTTCATAGCTTGCTCAGAAAACATTAGCTATACAAGTATACATGTTTGCATGAATAAGTACCCCAAGTCTCTGCATAAAGACATTCCCCTGCCCTGCCCCCTGCTGCCCTGCCTCAGCCGCTGGAGCGCTGTCCAGGAGCCCCTGCCCCTGCTGCCCTGCCTCGGCCGCTGGAGCGCTGTCCAGGAGCCCCTGCCCCTGCTGCCCTGCCTCGGCCGCTGGAGCGCTGTCCAGGAGCCCCTGCCCTGGACACCGGGTGAGCTGGACGAGCAGCTGGGCCAGGAGCCCCATCGCCTCCGCAGAGCTTGGGGGCGGGAGGCAGCAGACAACCACACTGCTACCCAAAGAAAGCACGCCCCCCAGCGCTCCCCAAGGAGGAGGGTAAGGGGAGAGATGGCCGGCAGCCGGGGAGGCGGCCCAGGGGACAGACACAGTGCAAGCCAGAGCTGGGGAGCACCCCCAAACAAGAGGGATCGGCCGGGACAGCCTGGAACACATAGTCCTGAAGGGACTATGGTGAGGAGCAGAAGGGGCCTGTGCCGCCAGCGTCTGCCCGCTTCCGGGAGCCGGGAGCAGCATTCCAGGAGCCAGAGCAGGCACATCCCTCACCCTCCTCCACCAGCACCCTGCAGGGGCCGAGTGCTCCCTGCTCCTGCCAGCAGGGCCAGCCCCGGCTCACTCACCCTGGCCCCCTAAGGTCTCCCTGTGTACCCGTCCATTCCAGTCGCTTCTGGCACCCAAGGCACTATCCTCAGTTATGTTGCCACCTCTGGCTGTCACGGGCCTCCCACCCACACCCCCAGACTCCACAATCTGTACCTGTAGCCCCGACTCGCCACCCCACAACCCAGCTGCAGCCTCCTGCGTCAGTTCCCCTCTCCCAGCAGCCCTGGGCCTCCCAGCTGCTCCCCGAGCGCATGACTTGGGCCATCTTGTCAGATACAGGGAAGCCTCCTGGTGGGGGCAGGATGGGGCTCATGGCTCTGGATTTGAACACGCTGGCCCCAGGGGGTGGCAGTCAGTCTAGAGGCACCACTGTGAGCAATTTAGCCAGCCACAACCTGAGAAGATGACCGTCTCAAGAAGTTGAGACAGTCGTGGCAGCCTCTGGGGTCGGTGGCTGCTCATGTCCTTCCTTGGGCTATGGTCAGAGGAGGCTTATACACCAACTCAACCAGCATAAAACCAGCCATCACAGGTGGCTGTGTGTCCATGCGTCTGGCCACCGCTACTGGCACACCAAGCTCCCCGGATCCTCGCAGTTCCCCGAGACGTGGCAGAGTTACCACTAAGGAGCCACCTGGGACGACACGGGGTGCCTGCTGATGAACGTGGGGGGTATCGGGCTAGGAGGGGTAGGAGGGCGGCTGTGTTCACCCAGGGGCTCTCCAGCCTGGTGGGGCAGCCAACACAATGACTGCAGCCACTTGCCGGGGGAGGGGAAGGGGGATGTGCCCCAACTCCAGGGGGACGGAAGCTCCTGCACCTGCAACTCCACCGTGCCTGAGCCTGTATCCCTCTGCACCCGGCGGCCGATTCGCATCCCTAGCCATTCCAGTGCCAGGAAACTGGTAGGTTCAAGTACGATCCCCAAGTTCTGGGAGCTGTCATGGAGCATCAGCAAAGCAGAAGAGAGGCTGCGGGTGAAGCGCACTGGACAGGTGCGGGGGTCACCTGGGGACCCCGATACTTGAGTTTGGGAGACACGTGTGTGGGTCTGATACTCGACATTGCATGGTCAGTGCTAGGACGAAACGGAGTCAGTGTGCGCAGAGAGCCGGAGGGCTGCTTGGTGATAAAACAAAAACCTCACAGTTTGTTGTCAGATCTTGTGAGCAGAAGAACAGGTTTCCCTTTAGTTAACCTGAGCCGCACCCCCACCTGCCAACGCAGCTCACCCCCACTTTCCCAAAAGGCACCTGTTTGTCCTTCACCAGCCAAGACACCATCATGGCCATGGGAAACCAAGTGTCATGCAGAGATGCACAAAGATAGACAGACACATACGCACACACACACACACAGAGGACCCAGCCCAACTGCACCCCATCTCCTGTCCCATAAAGGGGGCTATTGCATGCGGGAGTGGCTTCTGGCCCCACACCCTCCCTCACAGGCAGCTCTCCAGCCTGCCCACGACAGGTGCGTCCCCCTGCAGCGTGCCACACCCCCAGGACTGCATACCCACTCCGTCTCCTTACATGGACCCTGCTTTCATTCACATATCTTCCTTCTGCTCCGTGTGGGGCAGGAACGTGACTTAAACATGAAGACACCTCCTGGGACTGGGGACCTCAACAGACAGGAAGGGGAGAGGTGGCTTAGCACTCCCACTCCCGAGGTGTGGGGACCCCTGTCTGTCCCACACACTGCTGCCCACGCTGGGACTCCTGGGGGCTCCCGGGGGCAGCACGCTGGCCACACGGGCTGTCAACATTTCTGGGAGTAACAAAGGAGTGAGTGGCCACAGGGTATGTTTGCTGAGTGTCCAACCAATCAGGAAAACTTGAACCCCGCTATTCCACTGCAGCGCCCACGTACAAGTTCAGTGGCCGAAAAAGAGAGACAGAGAGACAGAGAAGCAGGGCGGAAACGCGCTTGGTCAGGGCGCTGTACCTTCATATCGCGAGCCGTCCGGGTAGACAAACGAGCCTTGCCCATGCTTTCTGTTCTTGACATACTCCCCGATGTAGCGGGCACCGTTTTTGAACTTGTAGACGCCCTGAAACACACGGAGCGGGCCCTCGGCCGGTTCCCGCCGCCTGCGCTCACGCAGGACGCCCACCCGTCGCCACCACCACCTCTCACCTGGCCGTGCCTTTTGCCGAACTCATAGCTGCCCTCGTAGGTGTCGCCGTTGGGCAGCCTTGCCTTGCCGTGCCCGTGCCGCTCGCCCGCCTCGTTCCGCTCGCCCTCATACTCCTGGCAAGGAGACAGCCAGCTGGCGCACCTGCAGCTCCCAGCCTGGACGAACCCTAACTGGGCGCTCCGCGGCCCTGACACAGTGCAGGCTCAAACGGAACTGGGATAAGTGTGCCCTCTACACAGGGACGCCTGGAGAGGTGCTGGCAGCAGGACAGCCCCACTCGGCCCCACCATTCTCCTGCTCACGCCCCACAGTGTGCAGGGGAAAGGGTGGTGCCCCCCCAGGGAGGCCAGTCCTCCCTCCACAGGCTTTCTGGCTTACTCCCCACAAGGAAATTCCCACGACATGGGCAGGGCGATGGACAGGTCCTGGGCTCTGGCATCCACTGACTCAATTTTCTTTAAAAGATTTATTTTATTTAAATTTGAAAGTTACAGAAGAGACAGAGACAGATTGGTCATTCACTGGTTCACTCCCCAAATGGCCACAAAGACCAGAGCTAAGCCAGGCCTTTGAATCCAGGAATCAGGAGCTTTTTCGGGGTCTCCCAGGTGGGTGCAGGGTCCCAAGGCTTTGGGCCATCCTCCACTGCTCTCCCAGTCCACAAGCAGGGAGCTGGATGGGAAGTGGGGCCTCCGGGACAGGAGCCTCAAGACTCAAGATTCAAGTAGCCTTAGTCTAAGATGTAGTAAATATAAAACAATTAAAAAACATAGCACAAGCGTGTCTCTTCCCTGCTCTTCATACAGAAACTCCGTGTGCATCAGCCTGTGTGGAGGGCACCGAGTTAACCACCAGCTAGGCACACATTCCTCCAGTAAGGGTCTTAACATGAACACCTTGCAATACCATGTTGCCCACCAACGACACACCAAGGGGTGGTGTGGCAGTGCAAAGCACTGAGTATCCCAAATGGGCTCCTGTTCGAGTCCCAGCTGCTCCACTTCCCATCCAGCTCCCTGCTGTGGCCTGGGAAAGCAGTGGAGGACGGCCCAAAGCCTTGGGACCCTGCACTGTGTGGGAGACCTGGAGGAGCCTTCTGGCTCCCGGCTTCGGACTGACGCAGTTCTGGCCGCCGTGACCATTTGGGGAGTGACCAGAAGGTGGAAGATCTCTAAGTGTAGCTCTTTCAAAAATGGAACAAGAAAAGGGGAGGAGAAGGAAGACACCCCCACATCCTGTCTGCCGAGTGCCACCTGGGCATGGGGACACATGGCAGGGCTCTCAGCATTCTGGAAGCTTCCAGGAGGTTACCTGTGTCACGCAGCAGGGGAGGGCCGGGTCGGCCAGGGAGACCTGGGCCAACAGGGGGGCAGCAGGGTCCCCCACCCCGCGCCCCCACCACAGCCCACTCACCCCAAGATCGTTCTCCCTCTCTTCCTCTAGCTCCTCCGAGCCCAAGTCCGACATGGCCGCGCCCCGGCCTCGATCCCGGTCCCAGGGACGCTATTAGGTCGGACCCCCAGCCTCTGCCGCCGTCGCGTCTGCCGTCGCCATGGAGACGAGGCCAGCTGGGATGCCGGGAAATGAAGGGCGAGGGGCTTTCTCGTGTGGTTTCGGCAACTGACAGGGCATTCAACCAATCGCCGTCCGGGAAAGAGACGGGGGTGGGAAAGAGGGCGTGGCCAGGAAAGAAGGAAGCAGCCACTGGTAGATGTCATGTGCTGTCAGGGCACCTCAGCCAATCGCCGGCCGGAAAGCGATGGGGGCAGGAAAGAGGGCGTGGCTGGGGAGCAGGAAGGCACCCCTGTAGGCGTCGCATGCTGTCATAGCAACGGGAAGGGCGCCTCACCATACACATCATGTACAGGAAGCACTGCGTGCGTGCACACATACGCACAAACAGGTATACATGTGAACAGGTTCACACACATGCATGTGCACACATGCAGTAGCTCGCTCCCACACACGCATATGCATGTTCCCACACACGTGTTTGCACCTGTATGTCTATTTGCCCACGTCCACCCCGCCTCCGTCCCCACTGTGCTGAGCAGCCCTTCGCCTGCAGCCTGGGGCCTCAGCCATGTCAGAGAGACCCGGATGCACGCCTACCTACACCGGCTCTGCCCCGGCTGCACGTGGATCTGCCACCAGCCCTCCCCTCCCACAGTCCCCGTGGTCACTCCTCTGAAATGCCTGTCCATTCTCGAGACTGGCCAAGTCCCTGATCAGCCATGCTGCATCTGCCTGCCTGTCAGCCATCTGCTCAGGTCAGTCATCTGTCCCCTGTGCCCATCTGTGAAGTGGTATTGCAGGTGTGTGCCATGGTAACGTGGTATCAAATGCCTCGTTTAGAAACGGTCTCAAGTCCTGAGAATGCTCCTCACCGCCAAGGTACCATGATATCTTAGCAGAAAAGTGGTAGTGCTGAGTACCTAGTGCCTCTGCACCTTAGCAGGAAAGTGCTAGTACTAAGTGCCTAGTACCACAGTAGGTTGGACTGTGTTTATCATGTGCACCGAGCCCCTACCTGTGTAAGTCAGCATGGCTGTCAGGATAGGGTGTTCTGTCCAGATGCCTCCCCGCAGGGCTCCATGCTACTCATGCTACTCCTAAAACAAGCGTGGCTTTTCACTGCCGTGTCCTCCGGGATGCGGTGATGGGGCAGGTACCTGGGCCCTCCCTGCACCCCCGCAGGTCTTCTGGGTCCCCCAGAGCTGAGCTACCCTGCTGGAGTCACACAGCATGAGGACCAAACAGCAGCAGAGATCAAAGTGCTGGGAGGTTTCTGAGACAGCAAGTGCTTTTATGCAAATATAGGGAATGTATTTCCTCCTCAGAGTTTAAAAATTGCATAGTAGTTGATGCATACAAAATCCACACCCCCATCAGACCAGAGGGCGTCTGGGCGGGGGCAGGGGTGCGGGCGCCTGTTCCGCCCCGGGCTTTGTGCTCCACTTACAATCCATTCCCAGCTAATGTCCTGGCAGGCAGCAGGTGTGGGCTCAAGCACGTGGGTCAGCCACCCAGGGGAAGTCTGGGAGTTCCTGACTCCTGGCTTCAGCCTGGCCCAGCCTCAGCTGTTGCCGGTAGCTGGGGATTGAACCTTGGTTGGTGCTCTGGGCTATCTGCTTTCCCAGGGAGCCGGATGGCAAGCAGGGCTCCCAGGATTAGAACCGGTGCCGTAAGGGATCTCACCGCCTTCAAGGCAAAGACTTTAACACAGGTCCCCAAAGAGCATGTTTTATGGGAGAAAATGTGGACCCCGGGGCCGAGCCCTTTCTCTCTGAGCCCTTCCTCTCTGTCCTCAGCCAGCGATGGCCTGAGGGGGGTGGGAAACCCATAGCTGCTGCGGTCAGTCGGGAGGGTCACCGCTGGCCAGGGCCTGCAGGCAGAGCGGCCCTTCCCACCGCCCCCAGGAAAAGCCAGCGTCGGACAGACACACACACAAACAGCCGGGGCCCAGGAGGGCTGGGGCAGCAGGCGTGTTTGAGGCCCCATTTCTAGTTCCTAAGGAATCCGGCTTTGCAGGTGCTGTAAGGGAGGTGCCCCATTCTGCAGGTCTACACAGAGCAAGGCTCGGGAGTGCGGCGGCTGCTGCACAAGCTCACGGAGAGGGTCGACCATGTCCAGGCCCCCCCGACGGAGGGCACAGGCCGGGGAGGAGGAAGGGAGCCGGGCTGGGCCGTGTGGGGCTCACCGGCAGTGCAGTCAGAAGACCCAGGGAGCAAGACTCCACGAGCAGGCTTGTTGGGCCAAGCCACCCAGCAGACTGGCTCCACACTGCTACCCAAGTGCCCAGAGCGGTGGTGGACTCCTCTCAGCTGAGCAAGGGACACGGCGGCACGAGCATTCTAGACAAACAGCCTCAGGGCCCAGGGGCAGTCCGAGGGGAGGGGCGCTGCTAAGCTGCCAGGCTTGGGGTGTTAGCCTGCTGGGGGCCGGGCCGGGCGGGATGGGTCCACAGGGCGTGTCTCTCGGGTATCCCCAGGAAACAACCATTACCCTCTCCGGCCAAGGTCAAGTTTCGGCAAGAGCGGAGGTTCTTCAGACTTGCCTTGTAGGCTGCGCGGTCACTCCAGCCGGCCCAGCGTGACAGGACGCCAAGCGCGCGGGCGCAGCACAGTCGCTGCAGCTCTCGCTGCCACAGGGTAAGATCCGCCAGAGGACACAGGGTCCTTCGGAGCTCCTGGCAGGCCGGCAGGCAACGTGCCCATGGATGCCCGTGGGGCACGGGGCCAGAGAAGGCGCCGCCGGAGGGACAGCTGCGAGGAGGCTGCCCTGGTGATGTCCAGGCGGTGTCCGCAGCCGGCCGCCCGTGCAGCGGCACTGCGCGCGCGGGCGCCCTCGCCTGGCCTCGCTGCAGCCGTTGGGAGCGCCGGGCGCCCGCTGGGGCCGGGGCCAGCCGCGGCGGCGGAGAAGGAGGAGGAGGAGCCGCGAGGCAACGCCGCCCGGGCCCGGCGCCCCGCGGGCCGGGAAAAGCGAAAGGGCGCCGGGGCCGCCGGCGCGCCGCTCCAGGAAGTCGCGAGCAGGAAGCGCCCGCCGGGTCTCGCCGGGCTGTGCTGCGGGGCCCCGGCTGCGCAGGTGAGATGCGGGGCCGGGAGCCGGCGGGCGGCGCGGGACCCCTCCCCGTCGCCGCACCTGCGGCCGCCGTGCCGCAGCCGCGCGCACCTGCCGCGCGCGCGCCGCTTGTGCGCCGCCCGCCTCGGCCCCTCCCCGCGCTCTCTTTATTTCTGGTTTGTTCTGATTTGTGTTTTGTTTTGTTTGGGAGAAGGCCGGAGGCCGGCTCCAGCTCTTCTCCAGGAGGTCTCATTGGAAAGGTGGCCCCAGGCGACCATGCCGGGTGTTCCCGGACCTGACGCTGCAGGGAGCCGGGCAAGGAGGCGCCCAGGGTGCCGGCTCTGGGCCGGAGTCTCCGGCAAGGGCGAGCTTAGCTGACCTGCCGGGAACCCTCTCTACCGGGGCCTGCCGCCGTGACAGCTGGGGTCCGAGAGCGGGCGGAGGAGCCCCGCGCATTGTCTGCCGCGCGATGGGGAGTGGGCGTGCCCGCCGCATTCGCCTCCTCCGGGACCAGGCAACGGCATCGAGTCAGGGAGGAGCCGGCGCCAGGAGCCCTCGGCAAGGCTAGGACGCCCACACCCTGGGCTCTGGCTTGTCACTCCGTGGAGCAGCTGGTTCCCGGAGCCTCCGGGCCTCCCGGCCGGCGTAAATAACCGCGACCTTCCGGGGTGACGATAAGACTCGCCGAGAGGTCCCGCAGCCCCTGAGGGGGCGCCGATCCCCGTGATCGGAAAGGTAGCGAGCTCAAGCTTTCTTTGCATTTGAACTGCAGGTCCTGGTGTGCGTTTCCGCTTGGGTGATGGCGGAGAGGGGACTGGGAGGAGGGACGGGATTTTCCGGGTGCCTTTTCCTGCCAGTTGGAAGTTGGATGAGTCGTGAGTGCATAGGGTCCCCCCACTTAGTATCCCCCTTTTAGAACAATGGAGAAGACCCGGAGTGGAGGCCGCAGATACCTCGCCGTGTGGCTTCAGCAGACCCCTTGGGTCTCCTGGGTGGTGGGGTAGATCCTGAGGGAAGGGGGGAATGGCCCTTGGGCCCTAGGGAACACAGCCCGGACACGCTCGCCCTGGGAAGAAGTTGTGTTCCCGGGTTCGGGCCAAAGAAAAAGAGACACCAGGAAAACTTTGGGGGTGGGGACGGGGCAGGCATGCCTTCCTCTGGCCTCAGTTTCACCTGCTGCTCTTAACGTGGGGTTACTAGTCGTGTCTGTGGGCCGCGCTGCGACTAGGTGGGGCTGTGATTGGATGCGTCTCGCCTGGGAACTCAGGAGCTGCCCCAGGCCCCACGTTCCCCACGCAGCACCGGGAGAATGGGCTTGTCCACGTGTTGGCTGGAATGCCCTGAAGGCTGCTTCCCACCTGCTGTCTGACGTACAGTCAGGTCCGAATTCGCCACCTTGGGGGGCAGAGAGAGATTGTTTTTAAATCTTGGGGAGGTCTTCCTGTTCTTTGCTTTTTTCTCCTGTGCCCAGGCCATGTGCCAGATCCGGGGTTCCTAGCAGGTTCTGTGCTTGCTCCGCTTCCCTGGCCCGGCCAGCACGGGCTGGGCAGGAGGAAGTGGTTGTAGGGAGAGGTGACAAGGCAAACAGGACAAACTGGAATTTGCCCCACAACATCCAGCAGCCCGGCCCACTCCTGCTACTGCTTCCTGGTGGGCTTGTGGATGCCCCTGAGGGAGCCCCCCCACACCCTGGCAGCTCCCCCGCCCTGGCAGCGGTGTGGGGGGGAGTGGGGGTGTGGCTCTAACACCCCAGCTGTAAAGTCATCGTTTTCACACAGCACAGTTGCACCTGCCATGGGAACTTACCGCATGGTCACTCGTTCTGCAGGGAAAAGCCCACTGTGTTTTTAAGAGGTGTTGGCCACTTGGTTGCCCGCTTGCCAGAGTGGAACTGAGGCTGCTTGGTCGCTTGCGTGGCTGCTTGGCTTAGGAGCTCAGAATCTCAGACTACTCAGCACAGTGAACACCGTTTGGAGGAAGAGAGCTTCATTTTCAGCCTGAAAGTGTTTCCCAAAGTCACTCCAGGCGCAGAAAGGAGGCCGCTTGTCTTGAGCAAAATTCTAGCAAACTCTGGGTATCTCATCCAAAGTTGCAGTGGGGCGTTTGTGGTTGCACACTCAGCAGGTACAGCTGAGGCAGCTGCTAGAACCGGCCAGGGCCAGCTGGTACTGCTCCACCCTTCCTGTCGGGAGCAGAGGGGTTAAGTGACTTACCTGGGCTTACCCAGCGCGGGTCAGCTGCGGGCCAGAAGCACTCCAGGTGGAATGAATAGCCCTGGATGAGGCCCTCTGGGGCTATAGGGAAAGGTCAAGGTGTGCTGGGGGTGGGGCTACACCAGGAACTTACCTGGTTTTGTGGAGGGGACAGCCACCCAGGCCTGCGTGCTGCCGATGCGACTCGGAGATGCAGGCCTGGACAGGAGCTTTGGCCAGGTTGACCCGGCCCGCCAGGCGTGCCCCAGGCTTCCTTCCCCATTCCTCCCCATCCTACCCTGCCCTTCACCTTCCTGAAGAGGTCTTGAGAAACAAAGAGGCAGACAGAGGGGGCAGGTCTGCCCACAGCAGTGGGGACTTCCGTTTGGCCACAGTCAGATGCTGGGTTCCTCCAGTGCTTCGCCCACTTCTCTGTGCCCAGCTCATAAATGCTAGAAGGTTCTCCGGCTTCAGGGGTGATTGGGTTTTCATCCAGTGTGCTTTGAAGACAAGACCAAACGTCTTCCCCATCCACTGGGAGCCGAGTCCTGCGGGAAGCTCCATGGTTACCCACGGCAAGTGGGCACGTGATTCTCAATGCCTCTCTGCTTGCAGCTCACAGGGCCCAAAGGAGGAGGACCCGCGCCCCCACGTGCATGCCCTGCAGCCTTGGGGTGACACTGGGACCCGGCGGGCACGACCCAGGTCAGCAGCAGCGTAGATGGCTCGGCTCCCCATGGGCATCCGCTTCTTCGTCTCCTTCTCCAGGGACCAGTGGTGAGTCGGTGTTCTTGGGGCGCAGTGGAGACCTGACCCAGGCATTGCAGGTGCCTCTCGTAAGCCTCTGCAGTTTCCATGGTGGTCGCGACTGTGAAAAGGGGCCCACCGGCTGCTGACAGAGTCGTCCCATGGCAGCGGTGAATGCTGGCCCCGCAGTGGCCGGGCTGGGCAGGGCATTTATAGGCACGACTTTGAATGACCACAGCTGGCAAAACAGCTCCCAAGCCCACGCCGTGCTCTGTTGGTCTCCTTCCGGCAGCACTCTGCAGCTCCCATCGCCCCTGCCCCCGGTGGGCGTCGGATTTGACTTGATATCACACTCCTGACCCAGATCCATCCCTGCTGATCCTCCTCTCACTTAAAAAAAATTATTATTTGAAAGGCAGAGTGATACAGAGAGGGAGATTTCCACCCACATGTTCACTTCCCAGATGCCTGCACCAGCCAGAGCTGGACCAGGCCCAAGCCAGGAGCCCCACCAGGTCTCCCACAGGGGTGGCAGGGACCCAAGTACACAGGCCACCATGTACTGCCTCCCAGGGTGGACATTAAAGGGGGACTGGAGCGGAGCACTGGGACCCTATTCCGGGCACCCCCAAAGGCCACTTCAGGCACCACAGCCCGGCACCCCCCTTCCGCCCCCTACTCCCACACCTGCCCCAGGCCATTAGGCTCTGTCAAGCTAGCTCCAAGTGTTGGGGCTTTCCTCTTGAGCTTTGTTTTGTAACTTGATTTTGTAGCAACTTGAAGCTCAACACAGTCCTGTGCTGACATTGGTAAGCCTGTTACAATAAACTCCAAACTCCTGTAGGGCTGGGATCCAGCCAACCTTTTGCCTCTGTTACTTCTCCCCCTGCCCCTTGTTAAGCAGTGCGTGTGCCCACACCCTCCTTTATGAACCATCCACACGCCATTGCTCGGCCAGTTCCTTCTGAGTGCTTTCCTGGGTGTGTTCACTGTGAACAAGACATTCTGTTATGGAAGCACAGCCCAAAGATTAACATCGGGACATTCAAGAGCAATAAGGGACTCTTATCTAATCCACAGTCCCAATTTAAGATTCTATCAAATCCCAATAACTTTTTTAAAAAGGAATTATGTATTTACTTGAAAAAATTACAGAGAGGGAAAGACTGAGAGCGACAGCTTCCACCCACTGGTTCACTCCCCCAATGGCCACGGCGCTCAGGGCCCGGCCCGCCAGGCGCCAGGAGCTCCATGTGGGTCTCCCACCCAGTGGGAGCAGGGCCCAGCACGAATGGCCACGGCGCTCAGGGCCCGGCCCGCCAGGCGCCAGGAGCTCCATGTGGGTCTCCCACCCAGTGGGAGCAGGGCCCAGCACGAATGGCCACGGCGCTCAGGGCCCGGCCCGCCAGGCGCCAGGAGCTCCATGTGGGTCTCCCATCCAGTGGGAGCAGGGCCCAGCACTTGGACCCTCTGCACTAGCAGGACGCTGGATGAGAAGTGGAACAGCCAGGACTGTGAAGCAGTCCACACCCTCACAGCATGAGTGCACACCCCACATTCCTGACCCAGGAAAAGGCTGTCCCTTCCAGGGCTGGGCCTGACTGAGGCCAGGAGCCAGGTAAAAAGAACTCTACGCCCTCCCAGCAAGGACAGTGCAGGCTGGAGACTTGTGCGTGGGCTCCTTAAAGCTCAGAGGGTTGCCGGGCAAGATGGTGTGGTAGAAATTAGTCATTAGACACTTCAGTTGACCAGCAAGGAAACCGTGGGGCCGGAGTTGAGGGGTCGCTAACGGCTGCACCCCACGACAACCAGCACCCCACACGACCCCTGGTTCCTGTCCTGGCTGCTCCTTGCTTGTGGCCTGGGAAAGCGGCAGGGGTTGGTCCAAGGCCTTGGACCCCTGCAGCCACATGAGAGACCCAGGAGAAGCTCCTGGCTACAGTGTGGCCCAGCCCTAGTCCTTGCACTCTATAAGCGCATGGAGTCCCATGCGAAGATGAGGCAAGCAGGGGAGGATGGGTTTGGAAACAGAGGAAGTGGAGTTGGCCGGATAGCGGCTAAAGGAAGACAACCTTTTCCCCTGTAGGAGGAGTCTTATCTCCTGTCTGGGAGGAGTCCAGCTCGCCACACACAGTGCCTGTCACCCTGATTCTGCCGGACAGTCTGAGCCCCCCGCTGACCTTCCGGAAGGGATCCTACCCTGTAAGGGTGTTTCACCTCTCGGAGCAGGTGCTGCTCCAGCATGGTCCTGCACATCTGTGCACACCCCAGATGCACTCCGTCTCAGCATCCCCAGCCAGGGGTTGTGCTGCTGAGTCACTGGGCCAGTGGCACTACCTGCAGAATGGCCAGGGAGGGAGGGGGCTCTGAGTGGCCACCAGGCCTGATCCCCCAACCAACACAGTGCATGTCAGGGCCTTCCTGCCTCCTCCCTCCTCTGTCTTCCCTCCGTGGGCAGGCCCTGAAGGCCCCTCTGAGGAGCCACGCTGTGAATCCCCTCATCCTGGAGGACCTGTGAAGTTCCGGTCCTCTGGGGTGAGAGCAGAATGGGGGCAGGCACCTGCAGCCAGGGCTCAGCAGAGGTGCCCCGCGTGTTACTGCAGGCTGCTCCGTCTAAGAACTGGGGGGGCTAGTGTCCTGCTTCACAGCCCCACACTGTGGCTCCAGACCTGTGTCCTGCCCCTGTAGACGCCTCGGGGGAGTACAGGGATGCCTTAGGTGGTTGGGTCCCTGCCATTCGCGTGGGACAGCAGGACTGAGTTCCCAACTCCCGGTGTCTGCCCAGGGCAGGCCATTGCAGGCTTGGGGGGTGAGGCAGCAGAGCGGGCACCCCCCTCTCAGCTTCTCAAATATTATTGTTTTTTAAAAGCAAAGGACTCAGTTCCAAGACAGGGTCAGTTGAGGTCATTCATGGTCTCTCCCGGTCCTGTTGTCATACAAGTGACTGGTGAGCATGGTGTAGGTAGGAAAGGCAGGGGAGCTTTGGCAGGCTGGGAAAGTGTGGGGTCCTGGGATCTACCCACACCAGCACCCCGAGGTGTGTGGGGGCAGTGGAAGGGAACGTGTGTGTTGACTGTATTCGGGCTCCCCAGCTGGAGAGCTTGGAAGCTGGAGTCTGGGGCGCCACCCCCTGCTGTGTCATCACCCAGCAGACTGGGATAGCCTGAGATGGTGGGGCGGGGGGGGGGGGACAGGGAGGATTGAGGGGTTCAAACAACCCTTCCTCCAGGCTCAGTGCGTTGCCCACAGGGGTGGTGGGCGAGGGAGCTCAGCGACTGCCTGCGCCCCACGTCCCCCTGCAGGTGTCCGGCCCTCTCACGCCCAGGGCAGTGAGGCGCTGTCCCAGTGTTTCTGTGGGCCTCGGGCGGAGCTGGCCGGCCTCGCTCACTTTCTCCCATCGAGGTCACTGTGATATTTATGTCAGCTCTGGAAGGTTGCGTAGAAACTAAGCAGCCAAAAATAAACATGATCTTAATGCCCAGACGGCAAGCGGGTGGCAGGAGACAGCAGCCCCTGACGTGAGCTTGGGGAGCAGACGTCACGTCCTCCAAGCCCCACATTTCTCTCTGCTTGGTCATCGTGTTACAAACGTGCCTGGCCTCATGAGGACGAATGAGAACATCCGTATCTAGTTTCTGCACCTGCTCCTGGCACCCAGCTGCCCTGGGCATCTGCCTGGCATCCGACTGCCCTGGGCATCTGTCTGGCATCCGACTGCCCTGGGCATCTCTACAGGGACGAGCATGCTGTGTGTGCAAAGGAGGTGATGGGTGGCTGCGGCTCTTGGGTCCCTCGGGTAACCCAAGTGACCCCAGCTCTGCCACAGGGTGAGCCCATTACCTGTGGCTGTGCAGTCAGGAGGGGGCGTGGCTTCCAGGCATCAATCACTGGTGTCAGGAGGAGGTGGGGCTATGGAGTGTCAATCACTCTGATCCTACAGTCAGGCCCCCCAGAACCCGCTACAGGGCAAGGTTCAAAGAGCTTCCTAGTGGCAGTACCCCAGCCCAGGACCCACCACTCTCCCCATGTGCCCCTCTGGTGCCCGTCTGTGCCCTTTGCTTCATCCTTTACAGGAAGTGTGCAGATGGGGAAAGAGGGTTCCGCAGAGCGCTGGGAGCTGCCCCAGCAAACCAGGGAACCCCAGGTTCACAGCAACCCATCACAGGCTCGAGGTTCCACCTGCGGCTGCTGAAGGGGGTGGAGCGGTCAGGGGGCTGACATCAAACGGTGGGGTGGCGAGCAGGGTTGGCATGGGTTAGAGGACAACCAGCATTGCTGGTGATGATCAGAAAGGGTTACTTTGACCGTATCTGAAGGAATTTCACTCTAAACAAGCCAGTGTGACAACACATGTGGTATGCCAGTGCTCTGTGATCAGGACTGACTGGTGGGGGGTGGACAATGACACCACTGCTGTCCTCCTGTGCTCACACCTGCTGTCCGGCGTTGCAGGTACAGAGCCTTCATCTTCACCTTGACCTTCGTGCTGTATGCGAGTTTCCACTTGTCCCGCAAGCCCATCAGCATAGTGAAGGTAAGACGCGCTGGGGTGTGCTCAGGAAGCCTGTTGGGAATGCCACCTCCCCCGCAGCCTGGCTGTGGACAGTCCCTCTGGTTCCCAGCACCCTGGGTGTGTCTGACAGCTGGGCGGGCGGGCAGCTGCCAAGCTGGTAATGACGTAGGCTATGGGAGACCGCGTGGAGTCCAGTGGCACCTTCGCAGGTGCTGTTCCACCTTGCCCATGGGCCATGCATCGTGGGAGGCAGGACTTTCCATGCTTAAGGAGAAGTTTACAGCTGTAGCTTTCACAGACACAGCGCGGCGGGACTGGACACCTTGAGGAATGCTCGAATCCTCTGCCAGCGACTGTCACAGGGACTGGCCCCTGCGAGGCCCAATGCTGCCACTTCGCACTTAGGGAAACGTACAGATGTCTGCAGGGCCATGGCGAGCCCCGGGGAGCTGAGAGCCCACGGGCAGCCTGGGGAGCCTTTGCGGGGCAGTTTGGGCTGCTGGGGAGAGCAGACAGCACCCACCCAGCTTGGTGGGTGAGCACACCAGTGCCATATGCAGGGAGAGAGTATCGGCCTGGAGCTGCCCATCCGTCGGGACAGTCGTGGGCTGGCCGTAGGAGGGTCTGGCTGACAGTCTTAGGGGTTCCCCTTGCGGTCACCTTCCCAGGCAGCTCCCAAAGAGGACCCGGCCACCATGGCATCTCGAGGCCAGCCCTTCCAAGGTGCCCATACCCAGGGCACACTTCGTGCCCCACCCTGAGAGTGGCCTTGGAGGGAGCGGGTCCTCCCTGCCACATACCCTGGGCCTGCCTGGCTCAGAAATCTCCGAGACGCCCACTCCAGGGTCTCCCATGGCCACCCCCAGCTTGTGTCCCCCTGGGGGGGCTTCACTCCCAGCAGATGGGCAGCTCCAAGCTGACACTAGCTCACCCAGGATCTGACCACGCTGGCCCATGCCTGGGCACACCCTCGCTTCAGGCTCAAGCTCCTAGATAAGAGCTTTGCACCGCACACAGCTGCCCACACCCCACGATTCCTCACTGCGCGCTGGGCATTCACTTGCTGTAGCTCATGCGTAAACAGCATGAGCTAAGGTACAGTGTTTGTGCCTGCCTGAGACCTGCAGCCTGGGTCTCCTGGAATGGAACAGCTGCTCTCTTCCAGGCGCACCTTAGCAGGGAGTTGGTGCGGAGGGAGCCATGAAGCAGGACTCAGCCTTGGGCGCTCTGGTAGGGCCTGTGGGCATCCCACATGGGAGGTTAGCCCACTGTGCCACAGCACCAGCCTCTAGATAAATCCTCTATAAACACTGTATCTCCTGTCCTGCCTTGGAGTGTAGCAGGTTCATCTGCTGCCTGTACCGCCAACATCCCATATTAAAGCATGGGTTCAAATTCCAGCTGCTCCACTTCCCATCCTGCTCCCTGCTAATACAGTCAAGCCTGGTCCGAGAGCTTGGACCCTATACCCATGTGGGAGACCTAGATCTGGCTCCTGGATTCTAGCTGGATGTGGCCCAGCCCTGACCTTTGCGGCTGTCGGAGCAGTAAGCTATAATTGGAAGGTTCTTCCTCTCTGTCACTCTGCCTTTCAAATAAATGAAATATTTTTTAAATGACGGCGGAATCAGGGTTTGGAGGATGGCTGAGAGGAGCAGCCACCTCCCTGCCGCCTTCTCTCCCTCCCGTAGCCCAACCTCGCAACTTGGGGCAGGTGTCCCGCGCCAAGTGGCAGATCCACGTGGGATCTAGGGGGACCACAGCAGAAACATGCCGACCAGCGGCTTAGAGCTCAGGCTGCGGGCACCCTGGCGCCAGGCAGAGGAGTGGCTTGGATGGTCTGAGGGCCCACCCCTGTGTGCACAAGGGACCTATACAAGACCTATAAAACCCTCAGTGTGAGTGCTGGTTTGAGTCCTGGCTACTCTACTTTCAATCCAGCTCCCTGCCTGTGGCCTGGGAAAGCAGTCAAGGATGGCCCAAAGCCCTGGACCCTGCACCCACTTGGGAGACCCGGAAGAGCTCCTGGCTTCAGATCAGCTCAGCTCTGGCCCTTGCAGCTACTTGGGGAGTGAACCTGTGGATGGAAGATCTTTCTGTCTCTCCTTCTCTGAAAAATCTTCTCTACCTTTCCAATCAAAACATTTAAGTCTTTTATATTAAAAAGTTCATATGAAAGAATGGCTAGGAATGAATCACCCAGGCAAGTGTGGAAAAGATAACATTTTTATGATACAAGATAAAGATATGAAAAAGAATGGATTCCCAAATACCCCATCAGTTGTGCCGCACGGATATAGAGAGAAAGGTGTTGAACAGAATAGAAATGACAGCTGTGACAGGCGACAGACTAGTGTGGCTGATGAAGGAATGGTGTTGGCACAGCAGACATTATGTCTAGAAGAGATAAAAATTGAATCTTGCCTTACCTGCGCCCTTCCAGGAAAAAAGATGGAAGAAAGATTTGAAAGGGTAAGATGAAAACACTGGACAGACAAGGCCCATCTCAGTGTGAGGTTGGAAGCAGAGTCGGCGAAGGGGAGGAGCAGACAGATCACAGGGCTCAAGTTCAGCAGTGTTTACAGGTGCCAGTTAATGCTGAGACCCCATCTGCTGGTTCATCCACCGTGCTCACAGAAGCCACGGCTGGGCTTGGCCGGTGCCGGGAGCCAGGGGTCAGCAGGAAGCTGAATGGGACACATGGGGGGAGACTGGAATGTCCCCCCAAGTACGGGACACAGGGGTCCCCGTGGTGCCCAGCACTGTGTGTGCCACCCACCCCAGGAGGATGCCTCAGAATGAATGAGCCAGCACAATCTAGTGACCACGTGAAGTGAGCTGAATGTGTCATTCCCTGCACTCTGCGCACCCCACACATACATGCAGGGCCCCCGTCTTCCCCCAAGTATGTAGGGGCTGCCCAAATCCCCTGCCCCATCACCCCTCTCAGAAGCAGCTCCTGGTGTCCCTCCTGGCCCTGTGGTTCTGTCCTGCTTGCATTCTAAGTCTGTACCAGCTGCCGGTGGACACAGCACAGATGCCCGGTGGCTGCCCAAGTCTGTGTCAGTGGATACACCACGGGCCAGTCCTTCCAGTGCCCACTGCAGGTGGAAGCCCTTGCTGCTTCCTGGAGGTGGCGTCCCCCAACTGCCTAAGGAGTAAGGGCCAATGCACTGCGGGAAGGGACTCTGCTGGCAAAGGTGCCCTCCCACTGTCCCCCTTCTGTGCCTGTCGCCCACTCACTGTACCCCTTCTGTGTCTGTGCCAGCCTCCCACAATGCCCAGTTCTTCTAGCACCTTGCACCCTGGCTGCCACCCTCCAGATACAACCCAGTTTGTTGTGGCTTCTTGTTGCTGTGCTGGGGTGGTGGCAGCTCCCAGGGGCTTCTCCTCGGGTGTGTCCCGTGACGCAGTGTGAATTAGCTGGCTGGGGTAGCAGCTTGATTCACGCCTTGCTGAAAGCTCTCCTGTAAATGGATTACAAGGAAACCGCTTTTATGGGATAGAAAGGACTCAAGGACACCCGGTGTGGTGACAGACACTTGTGCAAGCACGTGGCTGGGAGGGGTCCTGCACATCTCAGCTCACAGGAGCCTGGCAGGGTGCTCCCACACCACGTGTGGGGTATGAGCCATGGAAATACTGAGCACAGCAGCTGGCTGGAACTAACACGCTGTATTCAAATTCCCCCAGCAGCCAGGACACGGAGTCACGGCAGGGCTGTGTCGCAGCCTGGACTCCAAGTCATGGCAGGGCTGTGTCGCAGCCTGGACGTCACGTCATGGCAGGGTTGTATCGCAGCCTGGACACCAGGTCATGGCAGGACTGTGTCGCAGCCTGGACGTCAGGTCACGGCAGGACTGTATCGCAGCCTGGACACCAGGTCCACGGCAGGGCTGTGTCACAGCCTGGACACCAGGTCACGGCAGGGCTGTGTCACAGCCTGGACGTCAGGTCATGGCAGGGCTGTGTCGCAGCCTGGACACCAGGTCATGGCAGGGTTGTATCGCAGCCTGGACTCCAGGTCATGGCAGGGCTGTGTCGCAGCCTGGACGTCACGTCACGGCAGGGCTGTGTCACAGCCTGGACACCAGGTCATGGCAGGGTTGTATCGCAGCCTGGACTCCAGGTCATGGCAGGGCTGTGTCGCAGCCTGGACGTCAGGTCACGGCAGGACTGTGTCACAGCCTGGACACCAGGTCATGGCAGGGCTGTGTCACAGCCTGGACTCCAGGTCATGGCAGGGCTGTGTCGCAGCCTGGACTCCAGGTCCACAGCAGGGCTGTGTCACAGCTGTCACCCTGACATAGTCACAGCAGGTCTCCTGGGGGGCAGCATATGCTCACGGGGGCTGGGGCCTTGAGCACGGTGGCCGAGGTCCCAGCTCAGGCCCTTCTGCGGCCAAACGTGACATTGGAACTCACTTCAGCTCAGTCTCAGCTCCAGTTGTGAACAGCCGCAGTTAGGTCCCGTGGGTGTGGCCTGACTGCCCTCGGGAAAAGTGGGCAGAAGCCCCTGACCTCCAGAGGGGTTGGGGGAAGAGCAGGGGACCAGGGCACAGCAGGTGGCCAGCAGTGCTGCTCAGAGACCAGCACCCGGTGTCTCTGGGGACAGCTGGCTGTAGCCTGGTGGTAAGTTTGCCAGGCAGAAGGCTGGGCAAGCATTCCCAAACAGTGTTGACAACAGGACAGCCCAGCTCTGGTGACAGAGCCATAAGACCACCTGTGTGTGCAAGGCCTCAGGGACGTGCCACCAGCTGTATGTCCAGCTGCCTCCTGACAGTGAGGCTGGGCAGTGAGTGTGGGGCTCCCTGCCTGGGTGCTGCACCTTAACCCCAGAGCCAGCTCTCTGCCCTACAGGCCGCTGGCCACCCTCTGGTGCCAGCTCATGCAAGGCCACCCCTCAAGTCTCCTGGGCCCTGTGAGGACGCCTGGCTTCTGTAGGGGCCACTTCCTGTCCCCCCACAAATGACGGTTTGGGAGAAGAGTGGGCGAGACCCGGAGAGGCGCAGCAGGCTGGCAGCAGCCAATCCTGGAGCTCCCAGGCCGTGGCTGTGCTCCTACCCTGCTCCCCTATGCCCTCCTCCTGTGCCCTGGCACTCGCTGGCTCCACATACCTCGTGGTGGTCTAGTGGTCCCGGTAGGCTCCTGAGGCCCGTCCCCACAGTCCACTCCCCCAGGCAGCCATAGGCCTCACTGCTGTCCCCATGCGTGGTCTGTGTGATCCAGGGCGTCATGCAACAGGAGGCCGCTTTGGCTGCCCGGGCTCTTGCTTGGCAGCCTGAATCCATGGAAAAGGTCCCATTCTTCCCTGTGCCCAGGTGCTGCCTGCCTACCGGGCAGTGCCCAGGCCCCAGGGCCAGCTCTCACCAACACCCTGCAGGTGTCCTTGTCCTTGGTGGCCATGTGTGTACAGTGGAGTTGCTGAGGGGTCCTGCCAAGACCACCCCTCAGCAGCAGGTGCCCTCCGCCACCCCCGGGACTCACTCCCTGCCCCAGCAGGAGGGGCAGCTGTGCTCAGTCATGCCCTGTGTCCCCCAGGGCGAGCTGCACAAGTACTGCACCACCTGGGACGAGGCTGACGTCAGATCCAGCGGCGATGGCGGCAGAGCCGGCTACGCGCCCCCTCGCCAGCTCCAAGTCAACCAGACAGACTGTGGCTGGGCACCATTCGGTGAGTGTCTGCTGGACCCGCTTCAGCAGCAAGCGTTGCAGTGTTTCCATGGCAATGCCTGGCCTAGGGCAGCCCTGCTGTCCACCACTGGTCAGCCTGGAGGTTGGGGGGAGAGCAGGGGAGGCATCCCGGAGGCAGCAACAGGAAGTCTCCCTCCCGCCTACGGGTGAGGGGCCAGGATGTGCTCTCCCTGGCGTTTGGGGGTCACCAGGATCAGGACGACTTCTGCTGTCCGCACACTGCCGGTCGTGTGTCAGTAGCCACACCCCTGAGCAGTAACGGCCGCACTGACCGTCCCCCCCAACCTCCCACCCTACAGATAAGAGCAACTACCAGCAGCTGCTCGGGGCCCTGGACTACTCCTTCCTGTGTGCGTACGCCGTGGGCATGTACCTCAGGTAGGTCGGCAGGGCCGGAGCGGGCGTGCAGCTCCGCTGGCAGGCCACTTTCCTGTGGCCTGGGAAGGGGCTGGGACATGTGGTGCCCTGCTCCACCCCCAAGGCCGAGGAGCCCCACACCGCGCTTGTAAACCACGACCCCAGCCCATCCTCCAGGGTGCGGCCTCGGGCGAGTTGCTGTGTCTTAGGACTGAGGCGAAAGCAGGTGGACAGGGACACACAGTGCCCCCTCTTCCTGGCGTGGCCTGGATAAGTGGCAACATGTGAGGAATGGGCATCGGCCGTGTCCGCGAGCCAGCCCTGGCCAGAAAGCAGCCGGGGCACGGCCACCTGACACACAAGGCTGCGCTGCGGAGGTCTTCGGCACCTTGGGAATTGGAGGGATCCCCAAGACCACGGAGCTGGGGGGCCAGGTGGTCTGTGCAGTACCCCCTTCACTGGGTATGTAAAGGGACATGAAAAGCCCCCAGCATTTGTGCTTCTGCAGAGCGGGGAGGGGTGTGGTGGCCCAGGGTGCCCAGGCAGCCAGCTCCCCAGGCGAGCTGAAGCTCAGGCTCACAGGGCAGCTAGGTCAGGAAAGGAAGCCATGTGGGCATAGGCAGGAAGGCACCAAGGGCTGCGGCCACTCTCCCCCAGCACACGGAGGGCTCTGCCTTCCGAGACCCAGCAGCCCCAGCCCCAGCAAGCCAGGTCGGTCGCATGGCATTCATTGCTTTCGCTGGCGGAGCTAGCTGTTCAACAGGGTTCATTGACAAAGTTACTGAAACAACGCTCCATCCGATGAGACATGTCCACACCGCCCCCCAAAGAAGTCTCCTGGCCCCGGACTTCGTCAAAGGGGCCTCTGCTAGGACCCCAGTCCCGTGACCATGCACCTGTGTGTCGCTGCTGCCCGAGCAGATAGCCTTGGGGGTCGTTTGGTTCTGTGCGGCAGGCAGGGGGTCGAGTGTGACACCCAGGTCCGTCTGGCAGGTCCCAGCAGGTGCACCTTGACTGGTACAACAGGAGGTGGGCCTGTTCTTTGTGGCCTGTAACAGAGTCAAGGCGGATCCAGGGCATGCGGGAAGGCTGGCCAGCATCACTAAGTCCTGGCTCGTGGTCCCGGCTCCCCGGTCCAGGAAATGGGTCCTAACCTGAGATGAGCACATCGAAGCAGAAAACCCGTGAGCCACACGTGGCTGGTGTGGCCCAGCTGCTGCTTATAACGCTGAATTCCTCCACCCTGCTTCGGTGTTGAAGAGGCCAGTGGTGTGGTGATTCAGGGCGGATGTGTGTGGAGAGGATGCCAGCACCACCTCCTGGGGCACCCCAACAGGCATGCGGGTGTATGTGCCCCACGGGCCGTGCTTGTCAGGCTCCAAGAGGGGCCAAGCTAAGGATGGTGGCATCCGCAGTGTTCCCAGCAACTGCCGGGGCAGCTCCAGCATAGCTGGCACCATCTGTGTCTCATTCGCTCGCTAGGAAAGTCAGGGTGTCGTCCCACAGGTAACATCCCGTTACGACAGTGCAGCAAGTGCGAGGTGTGTGTCAGTGTAGGTGGTGTTAGGCGAGGGTGGTGGGAGCCTGCTGAACATGTGCCAAGGGGCAGGACTGGCGGCGTCACCCTCCTGGCCATAGCGCAGCTCCAAGGTCCCCCCATTACTGCTCAAGGGGAGTGGAGAGATTGTACCCCACCCCGTGGACCCAGTCCTACCTCATGGGGTGAGGGGACTTGCAGTGTCGGAGACGGGTAAGGGTGGCTAGCAGAAGGCGGTCACCTCGAGGGACAAGGTTCCCTACCCCGCCAGGTGTCCTTCCAGCCCACGCGCCCATGCACATGGCGTCGTTACAGTTCTGGGGCTGAGCGGCATGTTCAAGGTTGTAGCAGTCTGCTTTGGGGGACGTTTTCTGTGCTCGGGTTTGGCAGTTGGAGCTGTGAGATGCGATGTGTTGGCTGCATAGGAGCAGGATGAACCAGCGGGCTGAATTTGCGTTTCCAGATGCTGGCAGGCGGGCTAGGGAAGCCACAGCGTGCGGCTGTGAGGGCGTGGGTTCTGGGAGCCAGTGGCCCGAAAGGACCCACGTGTCCTTCCTGGAAACGACAGCTCCTCCAGGATCTGGAAGCTGGAAGAAGAGCGAGAGAGCCAGGGCCACCTTGCTGTGCCGGGCAGGACGGCCCACTCACAGCCGCCCTCCCCTCTCCGCAGCGGCATCATCGGGGAGCGCCTGCCCATCAGGTACTACCTGACGTTCGGCATGCTGGCCAGCGGCGCCTTCACCGCCCTCTTCGGGCTCGGCTACTTCTATGACGTGCACAGCCTGAGCTTCTACGTGGTGACTCAGGTACGGGCCGGGGGCTCTGGCTTCGCCACGCGAAGGGTCCCTGGTGGTGAATGGGTGGGCTCTTGGTGTCACGGGACCACACACACCTGCCTAGAGGGGGCAGCCCTGTGTCGGTTGAGGCTGGGGGCGCTGGGGTGGCGTGAGTGTGCTGCAGCCAGTGGGGTCGCCAGGAGAACAGAGTCTGCCAGTTCAGGACAGAGCCAGCCCCCCCCACCCCCGCTGCAGTTCTGCTTCGAGCCCGGCAGGACCTGCAGGGAGCACAGAGGGACCAAGCACAGGACTGCAAGAAAGCGAAGCTGTCCCCGGGGTGCAGCCCAGCCTGGTCAGCCAGGGCCCGTATGCCTCCCTGCCCCTGCCGGCCATCTGTGGGAGACCTGCCAGGCCTTGCCCACTGGCGCCCCCTGGAGCTGCCCCGGCCCTCAGAGGAGCCAAGCAGAGTTCCTCCTTCCTGTGTCCCTCCGAGAAGTGAGCCCTGCGCATGCCGGGAAGGGCTGGCGTGCCTCCTGCAAGGCGAAGGTCATGCCCTTAGGAGGACACAGAGTGACACTTCCTTCTTCCGGGTTCAACGAGGGCAGCCTGCCTCGATGAGCCAGGTCTGCAGGGTGACGTACTTGGCCTGCACGGAGCTGGGCTGGTAGCCGGGTTACTGCCTGGCCAGGTCTCCTCTTCTTACTCTGGAATATCCACAGCGGGATTTATTTGCTTATTTGAAAGCATGGCAGAGCGAAGGAAAGGGTTTTCCATCCCTGGCTCGCTCCTCAATCAGCCACAACAGCTTGGCCCAGTCTGAAGCCAGCAGCTCCGTCTGGTCTTTCACGGCGTCAGGGACTCAAGGGTTTGAGCCGTCCTCTGCTGCCTCCCAGGCACGGGAGCAGAGCGCTGCGTAGAAAGAGGAACAGGCCAGACTTGAACCGGCGCTCCGAGAAGGGGTGTGGCTCTGCAGGCTGCACCAGGAAGTAAAGTGTTCCAGCAAGTAGCATTCTAAAGTGAGCAAATGTACTTGAAATAGCTCTGTGTTTCATGTGTCATCTGTGAGGGCACTTCAAGATGTTCTTGGAAAATATGAACTAAAAATATCAATTTATTTTGGAGTTAAAAAAAATTGGTGCAGAAGGTTTTTTAAAAAAATTAGTAAAAAAAAAAAAAAAAAAAGTAGGGCCTAGCACAGTAGCCTAGCAGCTAAAGTCCTCACCCTGCATGCGACAGGATCCCTAAGGGTGCCAGTTCATGTCCCGGCAGCTCCACTTCCCATCCAGCTCCCGGCCTGTGGCCTGGGAGAGCAGTTGAGGGCAGCCTAAAGCCTTGGGACCCTGCACCCGTGTGGGAGACATGGAGGAGGCTCCTGGCTCCAGGCTTCAGATCAGCTCAGCTCTAACCGTTCCAGCTACTTGGGGAGTGAATCAGCAGGTGGAAGATCTTCCTCTCTGTCTCTCTTCCTCTCTGTATATCTGACTTTCCAATAAAAATAAATAAAAACATTTTTTGAAAAAAGTAGGCATGAATTTGAAAATTGTTGTTGGCCCCAAACTAACATCATCCCCCAGCTTCCTTTTCTACCGACACGTGTCCTCCTGTTTCTGGTTCTGTATTCGCATCACACACTCACACATAAAGAAGCAGTTTGGCACACGGCCCTGCCTGCTGAGGCCTCCCTGTGTGTGAGTCCCAGGGGAGCTCCCAGGGGAATGGAACATGGGGCCTCCCCCGCCACCCCACTAAACCATGTCTCCCGCCCTTATCCCAATGCAGGTCATCAACGGGCTGGTGCAGACCACCGGCTGGCCCAGCGTCGTCACCTGCCTTGGCAACTGGTTTGGAAAAGGAAGGTAAGAGGAAATGGCTGGGGTTTCCCACTGTATTGCTTTTCTAGCAGATTCTGATAAAAAAAAAAAAAAAAAAAAAAAAAAACAGACCCCTTGAGGCTCCTGATGGTTAAATGGCTCCTCTTCAAAACAGAGTGTGGAAATGCTGGGGCCGGTGGGAGGTGCAGAGTGGGGAGCCCAGGCCGAGTGTCTGAAAAATCCCCAGTCTCCTCTCAGCCTGCAGCACGGGGTCCCAGTTCTGCATTCTGACTCTGGGATGAGAAAAAGGGACACAGCTCAGTCAGGACACCTAGCTGGGACACCCAGATGGGACACCCAGCGGGGACGCCCAGCCGGGACAGCCAGTGGGGACGCCCAGCCAGGACAGCCAGCCAGGACACCCAGCCGGGATGCCTAGCCGGGACAGCCAGCCGGGACAGTTAGCCGGGACACGCAGCCGGGACAGCCAGCCAGGACAGCCAGCCAGGACACCCAGCGGGGACGCCCAGCCGGGACAGCCAGTGGGGACGCCCAGCCAGGACAGCCAGCCAGGACACCCAGCGGGGACACCCAGCCGGGACAGCCAGCCGGGACAGCCAGCCGGGACAGTTAGCCGGGACAGTTAGCCGGGACACCCAGATGGGACAGCCAGCCAGGACGCCCAGCTGGGATGCTCATCCCAAGTGTTCAGCTGAGTCACGGGCCCAACGTGCCCTGTGGGTGCCTGGGTAACTGCCCAGCGTGCACCTTGACTTCTGTTACCAACACTGTTCGGGGCTTTCAGGAAGAGGCTTCCTGCCTTTTGAATTGTACAATAAAGGGGCCATAGGCAGGGCCTGCTTCCCACGAGCCTCTCGATGCCCACTTGCCCGGGGTGGGACCTCCCTGCATGTCTGTGGACTGCGGGAGCCTCACGCCCTGCTTCCCTGCGTGTCTGTGGACTGCGGGAGCCTCACGCCCTGCTTCCCTGCGTGTCTGTGGACTGCGGGAGCCTCACGCCCTGCTTCCCTGCGTGTCTTATGTGTCCTGCAGGCGAGGCCTGGTCATGGGCGTCTGGAACTCACATACGTCTGTGGGCAACATCCTCGGGTCCCTGATCGCCGGCTACTGGGTGTCCACCTGCTGGGGCCTGTCCTTCGTCGTGCCCGGGGCCATCGTGGCGGCAATGGGCATAGTATGCTTCCTCTTCCTCATCGAGCGTGAGTACATGGCCTTGGTTGCAGCCCACCGGACATGGGCAGGCTGAGGTGCGGGCAGAGGCAGGCAGGGGCGGGTAGGTGTGGACAGGGCGGGCAGGGGTGGACAGGGCTGGGCATGTATGATTTTCTGCGATCCCCACGTGTTGGATCATCCCTCCTGGAAACTCCTCCCCGTGCTCAGCCCCGCGCCCAGCAGGAGGCGTTTGCGTGTGGGAGTCTCCTGCTGCCGGTGCCCTGGTGGGGCGCAGGGGCCGTGCAGGCCCAGCCACACGGCTGCACCTGCTTGGCAGTGGTGTACCGAGATGGTCTCGGCCTTCTGTTTGCTTTCTGATAAGCGACATTCTAGACGATGTTGTAAAATCCGAGCGAGGGCTCTCCCTCTTTGTCTTCATCCGTTAAAGGGTGTCTAACCGGAAAGTCAGATTCCTTGCTCCCTTCCAGAGTCCGTACCGACCTCGGATTTAATTGACTTTCAAATGAAGTTCCAGAGTGGAGAGCGGGCTGGACAAGGATCCCAGCAGGCAGCCCGTGCTGGGTGAAGGGCGCCTGCCCTGTGGGAACTGACTAGCCCTTAATCCTGGGCAGCTCCCTGCTGTGCCCACCCCAGCCCATCCGGATACCTGCCAGGGCCATCAGCACTGCCCGCTGGTGGGTGGGGGCTTCCAGGGACCCAGCTGAGGCTCCAGGATTCTGAGCTGTGGGGCTGGCATGGCCATGTTCACCCCCGACTTGCACGTTGTCCGGCTGGGCCGTGGGAACTGAAGTTCCTGGGACATCTGTGTCCCCGTGGGCTTGAACATTGCTCCTCCTGTAAAACCACGCCACGAAGCCAAGCTCACCAATTCCAAGTATTGGTGACTCTTATGGAAAAGACATACATTGGAAATATGGTTTTAATTATCTCCCTTGGAAGCATTATAGAGGAAGAAACACTCCCCAAATGGCCACAATGGCCTAAGCTGGGCCAGTCTGAAGCCGGGAGCTACTTTGGGGTCTCCTGTGCGGGGACTCAGGCACTTGGGTCATCCTACGTTTGTCAGGTGCATCAGCAGGGAGCTGCATGGGAAGTGGAGCAGCTAGGAGGGCTGTCCCTTGGGACCCTGCCAGTCTCCAGGTGGGCCCGTGGCCCGCTGCCTGGGCTGTCCACAGTGGCGCCAGAGAGAGGACATACATGCAGGGGACACAAGCCAGCGCGAGGGTGAGGAGGCCGGTCCTCGTGCCCTGGTCCTCAGCCGGGGTGGGCACCAAACGCGTCAGGCTTCATTCTTGCTGGAGCTGTGTGTCCTACACTTCCACCACCTCCCGCCCAGGGCAAGGCCAAGGACTGGTGTCCTCAGAGTGTGCACTGAAGCCACTGTGGACCCTGGCCAAGAGACATGTCCTGCAAGGCAGAGCCCCGCATGAGGGCTGGGCAAGCCTCAGAGCCAAGGGGTTCCCCTGGCCTTCCCCCCGGGGCATCACAGCCCAACGAGGGACAGACTGGGGAGCTGGCCGGTGTCACTCCGCACCAGCACGCCAGCCCTGCAGCCCTGATCTGTGGGCACGCTGCACAGTCCAGCCCCCAGCTCAGCTCCAGGCTCACGCCTGCCTACAGTGGGGAGTCCTGCGTGAGCTGCTTGTCCCAGGCTGCCCAAAGTCCAGGCTCTAAGTGACAGGCACCTCGCCCAGCCATCAGCGCCCATGCAGCTCCGTCACACCCCTGGTGCAGCCAGGCTCCTGGGCCCTGCCCCCACTGTGCTGGCCCACCACCAGTAGATGCGTGGTCTCCACTGGGTCAGTTGGTGAAGGGGTGTAATTCCAGCCATGCCATCCCCTGGTGTTGCATTTCAACACCCCCTGCTGGCAGTCTGCAACACTGCATGGAGAGTGCAGGGGGGAGCAGGGGGCACCTGCCACTGGTGCTGGTGTACCCAAGCCATGCCCTCACACCTAGCGAGCTTGCTCTCTCTTCCTGCGGAACTCAGGCTGATTCAACAAAAGCTGGCACCTTGAGTCTTTAAGCCAGTGGGCTGTATCTGTGTCAGGTGCATCGCATGGGGTGCGGAGTGAGGCCGTCCCCTTTGGTGGCGTCCTCTTGGCCGGACCAGGGCACGCAGCCCACCGGGCCTTGTGCTGGGCTCTGCAGACCTGCCTGGTGCCCTCAGCGCCCTCTCCTGTCCCCTCAGATCCGAAGGACATCCGGTGCTCCTCCTCCCTGCTGGCGGTAAGGACACGTGGATGGGGCGGGCTGCCTGCAGGGGCGGCTCTCCCAGCCTGACCCATCTCTGCAGTCACTGGGCAGTCACGGTGCACCCATATGGGAGGCTCGGTGCCACCTCACTGGGGGCAAGCAGAGGCAGGGCCCTCGGGAGATGGCAGGGAAACCCGTGGGGGAGCTGGCTCACGTCATCTGGGATTGGGCAACCCCCTGTAGCAGCCATCGGGCCTGCCCAGCCCATTGGCCGTCGTGACCATGGGCTGGGCCCTCTCCCCCACCCCCACTCACACTCAGCAGGGCAGGTGGCTGTCCGCCATCCCCTGGAGTCCCTGCCCGGCCCCGGGGACCTGGCTGCTGTCCTCGTCCACATCTGTCCCCTCACCACCTCACCCTCTCTCCGTGCACACGCTGTGAGAAGCAGCACCCCCACACACGCCCGTCACCCCTGCCAGCCTCCCCTTCTCCTCCCCCTCCTCCTCCGGTTCTTCCTCCTGCCACACCCGCGAGACCCCCTGGAAGCAGCAGTCAGAACATGCTGCCACCTTGCCCCATCACGCGGCAGCTCCCGCCATATTCCTGCCTGCTTCCTCTGTGTCTGCCAGCCCAGCCTGCCAGGTCCCGGAGCCTGGAGTCCTGCCCACAGGAGAGGGAGCTGGCATTGCCCCCTGCTCCACTCCCAGTTCCCCTGGGCCGTGCCACACAGATGCTTACAAAGATTCTGGGGCTTGAGTGAACAGACTCGTCCTTGAGGTCGGCCGTGGACGGACATCAGCCCGGCCTCTGGGGACACGCCGTCCGCCCCTGCGCACAACTCTTGGCTGGCTGTCCTGTCACGCGCCAGCTTGTCACAGTGAACTTGGGATTTGTTCCTGATTCAGTTACTGCTGATTTTTTCCCTCCCAGCATGCCAAAGGCTGTGAGAGCAGCTCAAACCGATTCCGAGTACAGAAGACAAGCTTGAGCAGCGACAAGAGCAGGCCGCTGGTGAGTTCCGGAGCCCTGCTTCGCCGCCTGCACGGGCGCCACGCACCCTGGGGTCTTAGAGCAGTGGGTGTTGCCTGGACAGTCAGTTAAACCCATTGTGCGATTTCTTTTGTATCCGCTTGGAACATGATTGAACAACTGTCTCCTGGAGCCAGTTTCCCAGCACTGCCTCAGGCTGTGGACAGGGACACGATGGCGTCAGACCCACAGGGAGAAGGAGAGACACAGAGAGAACCTTCCATCCGCTGGTTCACTGCCCAAGTGGCTGCAATGGCTGGAACTGAGCCGATCTGAGGCCAGGAGCCAGGAGCCTCTTCCGAGTCTCCCACAAGGGTGCAGAGTCCCAAGGCTCTGGGCCGTCCTCAGCTGCTTTCCCAGGCCACAGGCCGGGAGCCAGAAAGGAAGTGGGGCAGCCAAGACATGAACTGGTGCACAGATGGGATCCTGGCACACACAAGATGAGTATTTAACCACTAGACTACCACGCATGGCCCAAGAAATGTCAATCATTGTCCAGATGCTCACAATTTGAAGGCTCACCTTCGCCTGTCAAAATCATGGCCCTGTGTCCAGGCATGCCCGGTGACCTATGACCTGGCCCTGTGTCCCAGAGTGTCCGGTGACCTGTGACCTGGCTGTGTGTTTGGGTACATAGCCCTGTTCCTTTCTGTTCTGTGAGAATCTGCCGGCCAGCACCCCAAGCAGGAGTTGTTTTCTTCAGGCTGACCATGGTATGGACGTGACCTGGACAGTGCTGGCTTGCCCGTGGGTTTGGGTCACCAGCTGCATGTCCCCTGAGTTTGGCAGGACATGTGGTGGTCCTCGCTCAGCCACACGGGGCTCGGAGTGGGAGGCGCCCAGTCCTGGCTGGCCCTTGCTGTTCCGCTATGTGCCAGGCACAGCTGGCAAAGCCCCACGGCATTCCGACCTCCACGCTGGCTCCCCCGAGTGCGGGGCGACCCCGGGGACGCAGATCTGAACTGCTTGCCTGGAGGTCAGCAGGGGTGCCCTGCGCCCCAGCGCTGGCGAAGGAAGCCCCTTGCCAGTGCTTGCTTGTTTAGCTCACATTTCATCCACCTTGCAGTGGCTGGATTGGACATGGGGGTGGGGGGCTTGTCTGGCGCTCCAGGCTCCCCCTGCGCCATAACTCAGGGAGGGAACCAGCGGTCCCCAAGCCCCAGGCCAGGCTCCGTTTCCGCATTCCTTCCCGGGACGGCCATTGCCTTCTCCACCTGTTGTCAGACTCCACGGTGAAGCTGCAGACAGCATGGGCACGAGGGCAGTGGCTAGCCAGAGGCCGTCGCCGGAGGCCACTGTCCCTGTCAGCCCCTCAGCCTCCTGAGCCCACACTGGGCACTTAGCACCCCCTGGGCTGCACCTGCTCAGCCTGCCGCCCAGTCCTAAACTTCTGGTCTGTTTTCCTTTGTTTCTTTCTTTCTTTCACTGGAAGAAAATTATAAATCTTGAAGATAGGAGGTACAAAATCTACCATTTCACCACACGTTAAATGCAGCCACATGGGTTGGAGTGAGTAAGTCCCAAAGAACCAGTTTGATTTTTGAGGTAACCGGGATACATGGAGACATTTCTTTGCAAGGCCCAGAAGCTCATAATTACTCATGAAGAACACTTTTTAATTTATTTTTTTAAAGACTTATTTATTTTTATTAGAAAGGCAGATTTACAGTGAGGAAAGAAAGTTTTCCATCTGCTGGCTCACTCCCCAAGTGGCTGCAACAGTCAGAGCTGAACTGATCCAAAGTCAGGAGCCAGGAGCTTCTTCTGGGTTTCACGTGGGTGCAGGGTCCCAAGGCTTTGGGCCGTCCTCCACTGCTTCCCCAGGCCACAGGCAGGGAGCTGGGAGGGGAGTGGAGCAGCCAGGGCATGAACCAGTGACCATATGGGAGCCAGCACCACAGGGGGAGGCTTAACCTGTTGAGCCACCGCACCAGCCCCAGAGTTTGAAGTGTTTTTGTACTGAAGTACCCTCAGCTTCTCGCACTGTTGCTTTGTTGTGTCTGACCTTGCTGCGTTGACGCAGCCGCACCGTGGCACCTGTCCTGTGCACGTGGTGTTGGCTTGCTTTTTTTTTTTTTTTCACTTTGCCAGTCATTTTTTGCTAAGAGCCCTCTGCAACGCCTGTGTGCACTCCGGCATGTGGCTCGTCCTGGACGAAGCCCAGGCCTGTGTCCCCTGAGGGTGCTGTCCGGCAGCAGGCAGGAGCGGGCTGAGAAGGACGCGGCTCACCGTTCTCGCTCTCTCCCCCACAGGACCCCGAGATGCAGTGCCTGCTGCTGTCGGACGGCAAGAGCTCCGGCCACCCGAACCACGTGGTCATCCTTCCGGGGGACGGGGGCAGCGGCATGGCCGCCATCAGCTTCCTGGGCGCCTTGAGGATTCCGGTGAGTGGACGCTGGGCCGACGTCCGCTGGGTCAGGCCTGCAGGCAGACATCTGGGCCTGCACGCTGCCCAGGCCAGGTGGCCATGGCACAGAGTGAGGACAGCCTGGAGCCAGGCCACAGTGCGGAGGGAGACCCAGCGGTCTTTTCCTGCCCTCCTACTAGGCTTCGGTTGTTCTGAAATGAGAAATTCAACATTCCATAAACAAAGACGTATTTTTAATCCCCTTCAAAAAAAACGGCTGCTCTAGACCCACTGCACAATGTGATCATGACCAGGCGGGGGAGCGGCGGGCTTGACCCTAACACACATGCCCCACCTGACACTGGGGTTCCTGGGTGTGTTTTCCCTGGAAAGCGGGTGTGCGTGCCGGGGGGAGGGCTCCTCCAGCTGCATGCACGGGAAGGACCCACTAGAGAACAGGCCAGTGGGCACGCGCTCCCGGCCCAGGCCAGCACCCAGAGACCCCACGTGAGATTCAAGTAGATGAACATGAAAGCCCCCTCGTTGAGGACCCCCCTTCGGAGGAGTTGTGCAGTGGGTGGTGTGGGATGCCAATTGGCGGCTATAGCTCTGCCCTGGAGACGGGCATCAAGGCCGATCCTGCAGTGGCCCCCGCCGGCCCCCACTATGGATGGAGGCCTGCGCGCACACACACACACACACACACACACACACACACACACACTGCCAGGGGATGCCAAGCCCACAACAGGTATGTTGGGGCTGAGGGGAGCAGCCCATGTCCAGGGAGCCAGGCAGGACAAGCCACCTGGCCTGCCCCCCACGTGGTGACCAGGCCCGTGTCCTTCCCCCCAGGCCCTGCCTTGGGGGCCCCTGGGTGCGTAGGCTGCGAATGTAAATCAGGCACGCACCCCCAGGGTGCAGGACTTTAATATAACACTGAGCAATCGGAGAAGGGCAGGGAGCGGGCCAGGGCCCCAGGAGAAACTGGGTCCCTGCGGCGGCAGCGGCTGATGCCAGCGGGCTCGGGGGAGCCGGGGGCCAGCCTGCGGCCGCCGACTTAAACAAAATGCTATGAAACAGCGTGTTCTCATTAGCGGCCAGTCACCCTCCACTGCCCCAAATACTTGGCGAAAGTAGGGCGGCCTGGTGCCCACTGGCTCCCGCCTGGCACAGTGCTGCTGCTCCAGGGACGAAGTGAGCTGACCGCCCCATGGTCAGCGACTCCCACACGCATCCCCACCAGCAGACAGCAGCTGTGGACACTTGGAAAATGACCAAGGGAAACATCCTGGACCCTAAGCCGGGACAGCGTGGGGACAGCCAGAGGCGGCTGGGGTCCCTGGCTTCTCCACCCGCACATGCTGCATGGCATCCACAGCCCCGCTGCCCCCTCCACCCTGTTGGACCTGCCACAGGTGCCAGTTCACCCCGCACCTGTCCCTGCAAGCCCCTGCTTCCTGGGCCCACTGCCATCCCCAGCAGCCGCTGGCAGGTGTCACACGCAGGCCGCCCCTGGCATGTGGCAGCATGGCCAGACCCACTGCTGGTCTGTGCAGCCCCCGGGGGCACGCCTGTTTGCAGAAGCCACTGGGCCAGGCCCCCAGCCCAAGGCCGTGGGCTGTGCTGATCGGTGCCGAGGCCCCGCGTGGAGGCCAGCGCCCTTGCCTGTGTGTTGCAGGGCGTCATCGAGTTCTCGCTGTGTCTGCTGTTTGCCAAGCTGGTCAGCTACACCTTCCTCTTCTGGCTGCCACTGTACATCACGAGCGTGGGTGAGAGCTCTCTTGGATTACCCCACGTGACTCTAAACGGGGTCACGCAATCCACGGCCCCTGGGCAGCCACGTCCCCGCTGGCGCTTGGCTCCCGAGGGTCCTCCCTTTTCCGGCTGTGCTGGGAAACAAGAACAGGGCCCCGCCAGCCTGAGTCAGCAAGTCCCTGCTGATCTGAGCCAAGCAGGTGGAGCCGTGGGCTGTGATGGGCAGACAGAGCCTGCCTGCCCCAAACTGGACTGCGTGTAACCCCAAGAAGAGATTCCCAAGGTGGTGGGGAGTGGCCAGGGCCACGGAGTCCCCGGGGAATGAGAAGGAGCGGACAGCAGGGGACTCCCCCAGCCCCCATCTGCTCTGTTTCCTTGCCCTGTCAATCTCCCATCGCTAACAGGCCGGGAGTCCTGCGCCTGCCAGGATCCCAGCTGCAAGGGACAGGGGCGGCCGAGGGGGTGGAGTGACCACGGAGCCCTGCTTGCCTCCCCACCCGCCGAAGCCCCTCCCCTGGCGGGAGGCCCAGCCGCCCCTTAGCGCCCTCTGCTGTCCCCGCAGATCACCTGGACGCCAAGAAAGCTGGTGAGCTCTCCACCCTGTTCGACGTGGGCGGGATCTTCGGTGAGCTGGGGGCTGCTGGCGCCGCCCTTACGGGGACAAGGCTGTGTCACCAAGGGGCTCGCTGGGCCTGAGTGGCCTGTGCCTCCCCCTTTCCCGGGACTAGCGGCCTCAGCGGGTGACAGGCAGTGCAGGGGCCAACCTGGCAGGTGGAGGGGCTTCTGCGGGTGGGGGAGGCAAGAAGGGCTCCGTGGTCACTCCACCCCCTCCGCCCGCCCCTGAACCTTACAGGTGGGATCCTGGCGGGCGTGATCTCAGACCGCCTGGAGAAACGGGCCTCCACCTGCGGCCTCATGCTGCTGCTGGCGGCACCCACGGTGAGCCCCGCCTGCCCCTCTGCCCCTGAGCCCTGCTGTGCCCCGCAGCTGCAGGCTTCCCCAGCCGCGCCTCTGGCCTGACCGCGTTCTCATCCGTCCACAGCTCTACGTCTTCTCCACCGTCAGCAGGATGGGCCTAGAGGCCACTGTCGGTGAGTGCGTGGCATCGTGCCGCTTGCCCAGCACCTGCGTGGTCCGTGTGGCTCAGGGAGCAGAGCCTGAGGGCGGGCCGGCAGGAGGTGTCAGCCACTGCACCTGCAGTAGGTGCCATGGCCACCACAGGCCGGTGGTGGGCAGAGGCTGGGGTAGCAGTCCCAGCCACCAGGTTAACTGTTGCTGAGCATCCTGCAGACGGGGCTCTCAGATGATGCCTGTGGCTCGCAGACGGCAGCAGGTGCCATGGACCGGTATGGGATATGAGACGGACAGCAGCCGCCTGGGCCAGTGCAGAGCCCTGTGGGCTCCCAGAGAGGGCACACGCGGCCAGAAGTGCTCCCAGCGGACATGGCTCCACTCTAATCCCTGCCACCCACCCCTTCCACAGCCATGCTGCTGCTCAGTGGGGCCCTGGTCAGCGGGCCCTACGCGCTCATCACCACTGCCGTCTCTGCCGACCTGGTGAGTGCCCCCCTGCCCTGGGTGCATGCTGGCCCTCCCTGTACCCCACGCCCGCCCCCTGCCTCCTGGGGCAGCTTTTAGAGACCAGGACTGCCGCTAGCTGGATGGCCACTCGGCACCTGTGCCTGGGTGTCTCGGGGGCTTCTCCATCCCCTGGCACACGCTGGTTTTGAAGCACAGAGGCCTCTGCCACACCCCCTGGATTGACCCTAGCTCCCAGGGAGCACAGCCCAGCTCTGGGCAGGGATGGGACCCATTCATCTCTCGTGTGTGCCATTGGCTGCCACGGTGCCAGGCGAGGAGCCAGTGAGCTGCCATGGGCAAGTGGTGCCCCAGGAACTTGGTCCCCCATGAGGGGAGCCAGGGATGGAGCTGGAAGACACAGCAGGCTGAGCTGGCTCTCAGCGTGATCGCAGGCAGTCCTCTGAGGATCCTGGGTCTCTCTGTCTCTCCCTCTCCTGGTTCACTCGTGCCCTCTCCTCCCTTCCAGGAAGTCCTCCTCTGGGGGCCCTGGGTGTCTCTGTTTCTCTTGCTCTCATGGTTCACCCATGCCCTCTCCCCACCCCCACAGGGTACTCACAAGAGTCTGAAGGGGAACTCCCACGCCTTGTCCACCGTGACGGCCATCATTGATGGGACCGGCTCTGTAGGTGCGTAGCCTCGCTGGTCGGGGCAGATGTGGCCTCCTCTCTGGGCCTGGGGGACGCCAGGGCAGCCGTCCTATGTGGCCGGCTGGGTTCAGGGCAGGGAAGAGGCAGGCGTGAAACTGGACGATCCAGCTCCCTGGACACACGTGTGGCTGTGGTCCAGGTCTCCATCTGAGAGAGCAGGGGCCTAGCCTGGTGCCCTGACCACTTACCACCATCACCGTGGTATTAGGATGCGTGGACACACTCCCCCTGACCTGCCATGCCGGGCAGGGTCGTGGTTCCCATGCCTAGCGTCCGTGTGATTCCCACAGGCTCTGCAGCAGACAGACGTGGCGGAATCAGTGAACTTGGAGAACAGGCGGTGGAGACTAGCAGACCCCTCCTAACCTGCCAGTCAGAGATGGCTGTGGCCTTGGCCGCTCACAGCACCAGCCCTGGGGAGCCCATGCTGTCCCTGTGAGACTGAATCTTGAGGGCTGCCTGGTGCCACCTGCTACCCCAGGGGCGGGTGGATGGATAGACACAGGCAGTTAGGGGGTAGGGGCCTTCACTCAGAGCCCGGTTCTTGCAGCGTCCCATGTGGCAGGCCCCGTGGCCTCGGTGCTGGCCGGGTGGCAGGTGTTCCCAGCTGATGACCTTGATGGACTGATACCATGGGTGGCTGATGCCCCCTTTAAGACTGCCTCCTGGAGCCAGGACGAGGTCAGGACAGGTGGGCTGGGGCTGCATCTGCTGATGGGTCCCATGGAGCAGCCCAGTTCCCCCTTCCCCACCCCGCATGGCTAGTGGAGCCTTCAGAAGCTTCCAGAAGCCTGGAGTCAGGAGCCACCAGGGCTGGGCTTGGGCCCCAGCAACCGCATGATAGCAGCCTGCTCACGGCCCCAGAGGTCAGTGGATGGGGCCAATTCCCCGTGTGGGGTCCGGACCATGCAGCTAATTTGGAATTTGGCAGGCAGCCCTGGTGGCTATTTTGAAACAGAGGAGCAAAGTTTAAAGAGAGGAAAATCACCAACCAGGGGGAGAACTCACTTTCCCTGCTGTCAGCCGAGTGGGAGGGGCCACAGGTGGTGGCCCCTCATCTGTGCCCTCTGTGCCTGGGGCAGGACACCAGATGCCACCTTCCTGGCTGTGTGGGTGAGAAAGGTGCCCACCCCCAGCCCGGAAGGAAGGTGGCAGCGAGCAGGCAGGCACTTGACACAGGCCACCTGCGCTGGGCAGCACTCGCCCCAGTATTCCTTGCTCTGGGCCACCTCGGAGTGAGTGCTGTGGATGGTCACCTTGGAAATGGCACACACTGTGTCCACCCATGGCTGCCTCCTGGGAGATGGGGACAGAGCAGGCCTGCAGTGGAGGCCCCATGTGGCGGGGACCTGGCACAGTGGCCCCAAGGGGAGAGGGGAGCCACTGCGGCCACGGGGCAAGTGCCATGGCCCCACCTTGCCCTGGCGGTACTCACTGTGTCAGAATGAAAAATGGCCACAACCTAAGAAGCTGGGGAGCCCCCCACACCCCACTTCTGGCCGTGGCCACGTGTTTCCTGCGCTGGGCTCCACCCTTCACATGCCCCACGTGCCCGTGCCACTCATGCTCTGGCTGCTTCTGTGTCCCCACCGAGCACCCGTGCTTTCTGGGGTGGCACGCTACATGGCTCCCGTCTGCTCACATCCCCAACCCCATGCTGCCCCCGACTTTGCTCCAGCCCCACCCCCATACTGCAGACCCCTTCTGCCTCCCGCCCGCCCTCCTCATCCACACGGCTCCTGGGACAAGGGCGGTGGCCACAGGAGCCCCGGCCACAGCATCTGCCAATGTTCCTCTCTCCCCGGGTCGTGTTTGTTGTGGCATCCAACTCACTAAGCGTAGGCCTGCTGGAGCCAAACAGTGGACATTCTGTAATTAAATATATGCATCTAGAATCATCCGGAAGAGGGTGCTGTCCATACGCCCGCCTCACTCCACCACGCCCACTCCGACTGCGCCTGCCACCCCATCTGACAGAGCCAGTTCCGGGCGCAGCCGCGTGGTCCCAGGCTAACTCCGCTCCGTGTCGTTCCAGGAGCCGCCCTGGGTCCTCTGCTGGCCGGCCTCATCTCCCCGTCCGGGTGGGGCAACGTCTTCTACATGCTGATGTTTGCTGACGCCTGTGCCTTGCTGGTAAGGTGGCCCCTGGCATTGCAAGGCCCTCTCAGTGCCCCCCAAGGCCCTGGGGCTCCCTGGTTAGAAGTGGGGCTGCGCATTGCTCTGCAGTCCCAGGCAGGTCCAGGGCACGCGGGCTGCTGTCCTCTGGCCGGCCAGCCGTGTGGCTGCAGCCTGGGCGTGTCCCTGAGGCTCCCGTGTGCATCCGAGGGGGTCACAGCAGCGGCACCCCGGTTCCCATGAGCCCTGACAGGCCATCTTGCCTTTGTTTGGGTGCAGTTCCTGATCCGCCTCATTCACAAGGAGCTGAGCTGTCCGGGGCCAGTGGCGAGTGACCAGGCTCCGTAAGTCCACGGCGGGACCCCCACCCCAGCCCATCCAGGGATCAAAGGGCGGCTCCAAGTCCCCTGGCCAGCGTGTCCTAGGGTGCCACGGCCCCCTCCCACCCTGCTGTACCTGTGTGGGCTGAGTGGGGTCATCCCTCCCCGGAGGGTCCTCTACTGCGGCTGTGTGGGCTGTGGCTCCTTCGCTCCCTCCCTCCCACACTCTGTCCTTGGGCCGTGGGGGTGGCGCACGGCTGTGCCCCTGTCCTCTGAGATTCCTGTGTGAATGGGGCCAGAGGCCCACGTGCACCGCGTACTGCCCAGCTCCCACGCGTGACCCGCCGTTCCTCGTCCATCTCTTTCAGACTGAAGGAACACTGACAGGCAGCTGTCTGTCACACGCTGTCCCTGGAGAAGTTAGCTGAGGCATCCTGTGTTGGGGAGCACGGCTGAGCTTGCCTGTCGCACACCCCTGGACATGACACAGAATCCAGCAGGAGGATTCACGCCACACGTGGAGGCCAAGATGGCCTCAGGGGACTGCTGCCGTCCACTGCCTTAACTGTGCCTCTGGCACGGTGGCCCAGCCAGCTGCAGACCTCACTCGGACACAACAGACGACAGGAACCACCCTGTCCCCGCTCAGGTGCTTGTGCACAGAGCACCAGGCTTGTGGGCGGCTGCGTGGCCGAGCTGGGGAGGCTGAGAGTCCGCCTGCGTGGGCTGGCGGCCGGCCGGGAGCACCGGGACAGAGGGGCTGACCAGTCCCCTCGCCCCACGGCGGTCTCCAGCGCCTCCACACTCCTGCCCCGAGGCCGGTCGCCACCGGGGAGTCCACAGTCATAAAGCAATAAGCCCAACTGTAGCGTGGAGACGCCAGGTGCGCCGGCCACAGGGTCCTGGCCCCGAGCTCCCAGCTGCTGGGCGTGTGCCCAGGGCTCACCAGGTGGCAGGTCCACTGCAGGGTCCCGGCAGGGAGGCGGGCGCCCCCTCGCGGTCAGCGCCGGGAGCTCTGGGTTGCGCTGCCTCCCCGGTGCAGGCACCCCTGGGTTATTTATTCAGAACGTGTTATGGAGTAGAGATAGTGTTTGGTTATTTATTCCAGCAGGCGCCAGGCATCCCCTGGCTGTCTGTTTCCTTGTTTCTCTCGCAAAAGTGCTTCTCTGACCTTTAAAACAAAGTGGTTTTTTAACAAAAACCTCAAGCTGTGTGCATGGAAGGTTGATCGATGCGTCCGTCAGGAGGGAGGAGGAGGAGCTTCCTCGGCCTTGGATGCACAGCACTGGGCACCCCTGCCACACCCCTACCCATGCTTGCTGCCCTGCAGTTGCTCCCCGGAGGCCCTCTGCCTCCTTGCCACGCTGCCTGCAGTGGCCCTGAGCTGCCATCTGCACCAGCCACGTTCCCCATAGGTGTCTGCCTGGGGCACGGAGCTGACACCCCAGGGGTGGCTTAGGAAGGGCACGGAGATGCCACTGCCCCCAGCCGCTGCACAGCCAATCCCTCCAAGGCTGGCCAAATGCAGAGGTGAGGGTACCCAGCAGCCGTGCCAGCCCGGCCTCCAGCCCTCAGCCACCGCCCATTGCTGCCCGACAGCGGAAGGAAATTGCACAACCTACAAGGGAAGGGACAGCTTCACATTCTGGAAGCTTCTAGGCCAAGCTCTTCAGCCGCTCTTTTCTGAAAACAAGTACACAAAATTCCCTTTAACGGTAGCCTGGCCACGTGTGTGGGCAGAAGAGTCCGCACAACCCTGGAGGAAGAAACACGCGCTTGCTGGGCAGTACCGCATCTGTCGTCGGAGCAGCCACGTAACCACGCCCACCCAAAATGGCCAGGATGAGGAAGCTCTGGGTTGCCATGGCAATGCCACTGGACGTCTCAGTTTTCCCATTCAGGTGGGCAAACACCAAGGAAACAAATGCCAGCCTCTGGGCCAGCATTGTGGCACACCCAGCTGGCTAAGCCACGGCCCACGGCGCCTCCATCCCGTGTCCAGCTCCCTGCTAACGCACCTGGGAGGGCAGCAGAACGTGGCCACGTGCTTGGGCCCCTGTACCGATGTGGGAGACCCGGGTGACGCTCCTGCCTCAGCCTGGCCCAGTGCTGCCTGCTGTGCTATTTGGTGAGTGAATTACCAGTTCAAAAATCTCTGTGTCATTTCTAAACCACCAGGGTCAATCTCGCCTCCCCCTCACAGCTGCATCTAATCAACACAGACAACCCCACCACCACCACCTGAGCAAACAGTGGCATGGCTGGAGGGTCCGTGCCGCTCGCCTGGGGGTGGGGGAGTGGGCAGGCTCAGCACCGCGAGCAGCATCGCAGCCAAGCTTCCCAGCCTGTGTCAGTTACGTTTAGCTTATTTATTTGAAAGGCAGCTTTGGAAAGCAGGAGAGCCTGACCTTCCATCTGCCAGGTGACTCCCCGAATAGCAGCGGGAGCCAGGCTGAGGCCAGACCTACCTAAGCGAGGAGTCTGGGACTCCAGCCAGGTCCCCCACGTGGGAGCAGGGGCCCAGGCTCTGGGGATGTCCTCCACTGCCCTTCCAGGTGCATCAGTGGGGAGCTGGATCGGAAGTGGAACAGCCAGGACTCGAGCCAGTGGCGGCTTTACCTGCTGAATCAGGGCAGCCCAGCTTAGCTCTTCATATTCCGTCCTTCCCGCCCCATGTCAATCATGCCCTCCTCCTCTCAGCTCTGGGTTTGTGGTTGAGGCTGTCCCCACAGTACCTGCTGGCTCACGGCTGCGAGCGTGACTCGGTCCGATGTGTGTGAGCAAGACCAGGGCCACTGTAACTGAAAATGGAGCCATCCGGACAAATGCATGACCTTGAGTCAAAACGAGCCGGCGGCCCCGGCATGCCCAGCGTAGCAACATGGCTGGAAGCCCCTGTGTGATGGGGGTCCCGGCGCCAGGTGTATCTGGGGCCACTCCAGTGGGAACTGGGAAGCAGGTGGTTCAAGACAAGGGCAGGCCGACCTCAAGAGGCCAAATGCGAACCTTGTGTCCACTACACCCCCGCCCCAACTTCAGGTAAAAGCGACCAATTGGTTGATGTCGGGTCAAGGCTACCGCAGAGCATCTGCATAAATCAAATTGAAGCTTCCCAAAGGCCCAGCCCGGGCTTTGGGCGACAGTTTCCTGGCTGCCACCAGAGGACGCTCCAGCCCCACCTGGGTCACCACGCAGGTGGAAAGGACCACACGGCATCCCTGCTGGCCAGTACCAGAGCTCAGGGGTCGGGGGGCCTCCAGGCATCCTCCCTCCAGGACCAGCTCCCCCAGCACTGCCCACCAGCACCTCTCCCTGGTACCCACGGGGGCCTCCCTCCCTCCCCGGCAGCAGGTGTGTTTGGTGTGGGCCCTGGAGGGAGCAGGCCTGTGAACGGGGGCTGAGGAGCAGAACGAGGGCAGGGGCACCATTTTACCACCTCTTCCCTCCACCTACCCCTGCACCCCGCCATTCCACCAGGCCTCTCTGCTCCTTCATGGACAGAGAAGCAAGACCCCGAGTATCAGCTAGCTCAGGCTGCCTCAGAGGCAAGCTGGCCAAGCCAGGTCTGGGTCCCAGCCCCTGGTCTACAGCCCAGGGCTGCAGCTCGGATCCTGGTGCACAGCCCAGCACTGGATCCCAGCCCCTGGTGCACAGCTCAGCACTGGGTCCCGGCCCCTGGTGCACGGCCCAGCACTGGGTCCCAGTCTCTGACCTATAGCTCCCTTCTTTCCAAGCCAGACCCCCCTCCCCAGGCTCCCCTGACTCGCTTGGCTGTGACATCTTTGCAGGGCTTCTCCGTGAAGCAGTCATTCTGGCCGCTGGCTCCTCGCTGCCTGGCTCAGCCCCCTGCAGCGCCGTCAGCGTTCCGTACTTCCTGTCCCAGGCGTCAGCCTCTTCCATCACGCTGCATCTTCTCCCCACTCCACACACACAGCCCCAGCTTAGCACTCTGTCCAGCCATGCGTGTCCCACTGGCCTAGGGCACAGGCGCGCATGCTGGGATGACAGCTGGGCCAAGTCCAGGGTGGACAGCAGCCATCGCCCAGACGCCACCTGCCCCAACCCAAGGTGACTGGGTGGCAAGGACAAACCCCAGGGCGACGTGCTCCGCCGAGCTTGCCTGCTGCATCCCGTCAGCCCCTGCTGAAAGGTGAGAGAAACGAGGCGGAAGTTGGAGGCACCGGCAGGGTTATTTTTAGCATTCGCAACATGAAATGAAGATGCAAAGTGTCTCTGGCACAGAGAGGGGACGATGAGACAGGCACCCTCGGGGGACAGGCGGCACGATGAAAACCCCCCAGGGCTGGTGACCCTGACCGTGTGTGGGGACAGGAGCTCCGAGAGCGCTTTCAGGACGTGGGGGTGACATCCTCCAGGAAAAGCCAGCTCCCTTCCAAGGTGTCCCAGGCCACCTGAACCCCAAATGGAGCCAGGAGAAGCTTGGAGGGGACACGAGGGGCTCCCAGGCCTGGGTGCCGGACGTGACCATGACGCTGTCCTGTGGGCAGCCAAGGCAGGTGGGACGGCAGGCTGGGTGTGGACTCAGGTGTACACGCCACGGGACTCACTGGCCCGGCCTGGGTGGCTCGTCAGGCCAACCTACACACCCGTGTCCCTGAAGGCGCCCAGCCATCTCACGTGTCCTCCGTAGCTGCTGCCAAGACTCCCCGCGCCTCACTCCCTCTGGCACCTGCACTGCTACTTGTCGTGTGGGCCAAAGTGCTGCAGTCGGAGTGATAGCACGTCCCCTCTGGCTTGGGTAGAGGTCAGCACAGACGAGCCCTTGTCCCGCTCTGTGGTGACCAGCCACGTGGTGACGTGAGAGTGACTGGGGCACAGAGTGGCAAGGCAGAGTCCCTAGCCAGAAAGCAACGTGACAGGACTGCAGCAGGACACGAGGTGCCCAGGGGGATGGGCTGTGTCTGTACGGTGTGGGCACTGCTTTGATGCCACTGTCACCTGGCAGTCGTGCCCAGCGGGGCTGTGCTTCCAACAGAGCAGATGCTGGTTGCCGTGGAGAGGCCGTGCCGAGGGAAGAGATGAGATGAAAGGACAGGTGTACACAGGGCCCCAGGGAACCGGAAACCAGCCCGGGACGGGTGGGATCTGCCAAGCCACCACTCCTCACAGGACGGCAAAGCCATAAAGGAAAGACACCACCAGAAAGGACGCCCTCGGGCTCAGCGACGGGCAAGGCTGTGGCCAGGCACAGTGCTCCGTGGCCAGCATGTGGAGGGCATGGCCAGAGACTCCCACCAGCAGACATGATGGCTCGGGGAGGGGCTGCCCACCCCCACAGCAGACCTGCAAGGCCCTCTCTAAGGCTGAGATCAGAAGCCAACCACCGTGTGGTGAGGAGGGCATTGTGTTGCCCAAAAATCCATGGGCATGGAAAGAAAAGCACAGGGATACAGATCCTAATGGTAGTATTCTCTCTGAGGTGATGGAGGTGGTGCTCTCTGAGGTGATGGAGGTGGTGCTCTCTGAGGTGATGGAGGTGGTGCTCTCTCTGAGGTAATGGAGGTGGTGCTCTCTCTGAGGTGATGGAGGTGATGCTCTCTGAGGTGATGGAGGTGATGCTCTCTGAGGTGATGGAGGTGATGCTCTCTGAGGTGATGGAGGTGGTGCTCTCTCTGAGGTGATGGAGGTGATGCTCTCTCTGAGGTGATGGAGGTGGTGCTCTCTGAGGTGATGGAGGTGATGCTCTCTCTGAGGTGATGGAGGTGATGCTCTCTCTGAGGTGATGGAGGTGATGCTCTCTCTGAGGTGATGGAGGTGGTGATCTCTCTGAGGTGATGGAGGTGGTGCTCTCTCTGAGGTGATGGAGGTGATGCTCTCTCAGGTGATGGAGGTGATGCTCTCTGAGGTGATGGAGGTGATGCTCTCTGAGGTGATGGAGGTGATGCTCTCTCTGAGGTGATGGAGGTGGTGATCTCTCTGAGGTGATGGAGGTGGTGCTCTCTCTGAGGTGATGGAGGTGGTGCTCTCTCTGAGGTGATGGAGGTGGTGATCTCTCTGAGGTGATGGAGGTGGTGCTCTCTCTGAGGTGATGGAGGTGATGCTCTCTCTGAGGTGATGGAGGTGGTGCTCTCTGAGGTGATGGAGGTGATGCTCTCTGAGGTGATGGAGGTGGTGCTCTCTGAGGTGATGGAGTGGTGATCTCTGGTATGGAGGTGGTGCTCTCTCTGAGGTGATGGAGGTGGTGATCTCTCTGAGGTGATGGAGGTGGTGCTCTCTGAGGTGATGGAGGTGATGCTCTCTGAGGTGATGGAGGTGGTGCTCTCTCTGAGATGATGGAGGTGGCTGCTCTGGGAGACACAGCCGTCTCCCAGGTTTCTGGCCTCACACACTGTGCCCACCCCAGCAAGCCCACTTGCCAAGGAGAAGAGGTGACTTCCTGTCCCACCTGCAGGATGCTTAGAGGAGAGCTGGGCTGGCCCCTGGGGGAAGAGGCCCCAACTGAGCACAACAACCAGGCCACCCAGGAGGAAACCAGGAGCCAGGAACTCGGGTGCTTGTGCTGGGTTGCTGGCGGGCACTCGGCTGCCTTCCAGAGCCCCTAGCTGAGAGCTGGGTCAGCAGCAGAGCAGCTCAAGCTGCCTCCCCTGCAGCCCGCACGTGTCCTGCGTGCCAGCTTACCCTGCCACGCCACAGAGCCACCCTACCTCTGTGCTTGTCTAGCTGATTCTGGAAAGGCCCGAGTGCGGGATATCTCTGTGGCCCCTCCGTCTTCAGAGTTATGGGCACAAAAGTGATCACAGAGTCTGTGAGAATGTGTGTGTGAAGTGTGTAAGTAAATGTGGGTGTGTGTGAGTGAATGTATGTGAGTGTGTGTGTGAGTGAATGTGTGTATATGTGAAGGTGCATAACAGAGTAAATGTGTGTGTAAGTGTGTCCGTGTGTGAGTGTGTAAATGTGTGTGTATAAGTGTGTAAGTATGAGTGAATGTACAAGAGTGTGCACGTGTCAGTGTGCGTAGTGTGTATCGGTGTATGTGAGTGAATGTGTGTGTATAAGTGTGTGTGTTGTCTACAGTGTGTGTACCATGAGTGTGTCAGTGAACTCGTGTCAGTGTGTGCTGTGTGGGGAGTGCACGCGTGTGAGAGACGTCCCCTCAAATAGCAGCAGAAACAGTTGGTGCCCTTGTGCTTTTTGCCTTGATTTTCCACCAATACATTTTGCTCGGTTGATTTCTTTCGGTTGTATGATTGTTTTCTATTTTCATCATTTCTGTCTCTTTTTCCTCCGCTTGTGTGTTGGGTCCTAATTTCTTGACACAAATCCTCGGGCATTTTCGGTGTGCGTCTTTCTGTGGAATGGCGGAGGCTGCAGGCGCGGCTGAGCTCGCTGCAGCTCCGCTCGCGGCACCTCGCGCCTCTGCTGCCTCTCCCGGGACTTGGGAATCGGGAAACACTGTGCCCCGAGCACGGGGTCCCTGCTTTGGTCCTGCTTTCTGACAGTTTTGTTACAGTCAGAGAACTAACTCTGATTTGCTCGATCATTGACATTTGTTGGGACGTGACAGTCTATTTTGATGAATGTTTCAAATGCGCTCAGAAACAATGGGGGTTCGCATGGCCTCACGTTCCAAACATAAAGTACTCCAAAAAATGCACCGGGATCCCATAGGGGCGCCGGTTCTAATCCCGGCTGCTCCACTTCCCATCCAGCTCCCTGCCTGTGGCCTGGGAAAGCAGTCGAGGACGACCCAAAGCCTTGGGACCCTGCACCTGCATGGGAGATCCAGAAGAAGCTCCAGGCTCCTGGCTTCAGATTGGCGCAGCTCCAGCTGTTGTGGCCACTTGGGGAGTGAACCAGTAGATGGAAGATCTTTCTCTGTCTCTCCTCTGTAAATCTCACTTTACAATAAAAATTAAAAATTCTTTAAAACATGCTTTTAAAAAAAAGCATGTATTTTCCAAAAAACTGTAGAGGTTACAAAAATTTCCTTGTGCCCAAACAAGCTTATCTTTAACACATTTTCCACGAGCTTTCTGAAGGACCCCACATGGTCATGAAGGACCCACGTGTTCCCTGTGTCAGATCTGATGGTTTTGTTCAGACGCTCCACAGCCTTGGTGACAGCCTCTTGGTCCGTGTTCCCTGCGAATGACGAACAATATGCTGAGACTGCCTTCTTTGATCGGAACTATGGTTTCTACCAAAAAAAAAAAAATCAGCAGAGGAGAGGCAGACACAAAGAGCTACCATTCACACTGCTCGGTGTTGCCAGGGGCCAGGGCTGAGCCGGAGCTGCAGCAAGCAGCGGGGAGCTCGTTCCAGATCCCCGCATCGGGGCTGAGCCGGGGCAGGAGCGAGCAGCCGGGAGCTCGGTCCAGATCCCCGCATCGGGGCTGGGAGCAGAACCCACTTCCCTGCACCGTCACCCTCCTCCTCCAGAGTTTGCAGGAACTAGAAGCCCAAGACTGGGACCCAGGCACTGACACAGGAGCAGGCGTCTCCGTTAGCCGAATGCCCGCCTGCAACTGTAAACTTTGAAACCAATCCCCACTCTGTTAGATACACAAAAGCATGTCTCCTGTTGTTAGGTGCATAAAAGTGTATTTCCTGTTGTTACACACAGAAAGGTATGTTTCCTGGAGATATCAGATAATGAGATGCATATATATCAGGGACAAGTAAGTCTTCCAGTTATATCAGTGTCCCCTCCTCTCTCTCTCTCTCTCTCTCTCTCTCTCTCCACAAAGGAAGATTTACAGAGAGGACAGACAGAGGAAGACCTTCCACCCCCCAATCTTGGTTCACTCCCAAGTGGCCACAGCAACTGGAGCTGTGTTGATCCAAACCTAAGAGCCAGGAGCCTCTTCTGGGTCTCCCACGCGGGTGCAGGGTCCCAAGGCTTTGGGCCGTCCTCGACTGCTTTCCTGGGCCACAGGCAGGGAGCTGGAAGGGAAGCGGGGCTGCCGGGATTAGAACCGGCACCCTATGGGATCCTGGCACTTACGAGGGAGGACTAGTCTGCTGACCCGCTGCACCATCTCCTCCCCGCCCCTCCCACACACACACACACTTGTAACAATGAGTCACTTTCTCCTTTCTGTCTGATACTAAGCGGCAAGCACTGCTTGCTGTATGCGGATTTTGGCAGCTGCTCTAGAGCCTCTGTATTCTTGTATTTCAGATGTGCCGGGATGCAGGGGAGCAATGCTCAGAAAAAAAAAAACAGCCCCAGCCTTGCACGCCTTTCTTGCGGTTTATGCTCTTTCTTGGGGCCAATGCAGTGGTGTACAGACTGCTCTTTGGTCTACAAGCGCCAGTGTCCCATAGGAGCACTGGTTCAAGTCCCGGCTGCTCCACTTCCCATCCAGCTCCCTGACTGTGGCCTGGGAAAGCAGTCGAGGATGCTCCAAGTGTTTGGGATCCTGCATGTGCCTGGGAGGCCCAGGAGAAGCTCCTGGCTCCTGGCTTCGGATCAGCTCAGCTCCGGCCGTTGCGGCCGTTTGGGGAGTGAACCAGTGAATGGAAGCTCTTTCTCTGTCTCCTTCTGTCTGTACATCTGCCTTTCCGATGAAAATAAATGAATATTTTTTTAAATGAAACTTTCATGCTTCGTGTGTCGAGGTGTGTAGGTTTTTCCAATGTGCTTTATTCAGGACAGCTTCCTCAAGTCCACGTTCACTCCTTTCCTCATGGTCTAACGCTCTTCTGAAACCGAGTTCACAATCGCATATCGCAGTGATCACACTCGTACTTGTATGGTCAAACACCTGTCAGATCTGTTAAAGGTGTTTTGACTTCTCTCTTTCAAGGCCTTTCTGGCTGGTCTGAGCAGCCGGCCCCCGGGGGCGCCTCCCGCCTCCCTCCCGCCTCCCTCCCGCCTCCCCTGCCCCGAGCCACACTGTCTTCCCTCTGTGTGTTCAGTTTTGACTATATGCTCGACTTTGCATTCACAGCAATTCGTAGAAATAATTTATTGATAGGAATCTTTCCCTATGATGATGTTTTGGTAACTTCCAGACACCCCAATGTATCAATAATCTGGGGTCCTCTTTTTTGAATTTTCGAAAGATTTATATTATTTATTTGAAAGGGAAGGAGAGACAGATTGTTCACCCACTGGTTCACTCCCCAGACGGCCACACCCGCTGCGGCTGGCCAGGTTGGAGCCGGTAACTCCATGCAGGTCTCCCAGCTGAGTGGCACCCTCTGCTGGTGCCACCCTCTGCTGGTGCCACCCTCTGCTGCTTCCCAGGCGGGCACTTTGGCAGAACACTCAAGCCTCAAGCAGCGCCTGGAGGGGAGCTGCTGGCCCTGCAGGTGGCAGCCCACGTGCTGCGCCACCATGCCAGCTCCTGGGACTCTCTTAATCTGATTTTAGGGCCTGCGGTGTCCCATGAGTGTGGAGACAGGACAAGGTCTGGGCCTCCCCGGCTGGCCAGAGCATCCCAGCTGGCACCATCCAGGGGGTCGCTGACAGTTGTGCCTGGTGTGGAAGGTGTCCGGTGACCAGTGGAGCTGCCCGCCCAGGGGGGAAGCCCATGGGTTCCCAACCTGAGGCTCGAGCTAGTGGGGACTCAGCAGACTGCTGACAGGGACTGCTCACAGTGCCCCCAACAACACACCTGTGACCTTGATGGAAACACAGCTGACCTGCCACGTGGTCTCAGATGCCGTCGCTCCCAGCGGTGCCACCGAGGGACAGACAGGCCCACCAGCTGCTTTCCCTGCCCACGCCCTTAAAAATAGTGCCTCTTCCATTTCCATCAAGCTTCTGTCATCTGCATTTCCACTCTGGGAGGAGCTGTCAGTCACTGCTCCCCGATGGGCTCATGGATGCTCAAAGCTACTGCCAGTGAACAGGCGCTGGGGAGAGCTGTCTGCGGGGCAGCGCTGGCGGGCAGCCTCTGCCAACTCCGTCAGCCCATGAAGGAGGCCGCAACATTTCAGCTGCAACGGCCACCCACAACCGCACAGCCGCTGGCCCTCCGCTGGATTCTGGACTTGGCAGCTGCCAAATTCCATTCAGAGCCTGGGTGGGCTCCTTTCAAATGCAGAATCCCAGGTCCTCAACCCCAGAGAGTCTGACCCCATACCCACACGTGGGCATGTGCTGGAGATCCCCAGTGAACCCCTGGAGGTTTCAGGGCGCACCTGCGCCCGTCTAGGTGTGGAGCACCATCTGGCCAGCGTCTCGGCTCTCCCCTGACGAGCTTCAAGCAAGTCAGCCTGTTTTGCAGGAGAAGCCACTGTCCTTCTCTTACAGGTCGTGGGAATGTGACTGCTCGGCTGGCCGACAAGCTGATCACGTGAAATTCCACCCAAAAATCACCCCGGGGAGACACGTGATAGTCTTCGGACCCAGGGGTCCTGCCAGCACCTGCCCAGCAGCACATATGGGATCCAGGACACATAAGAATGAAACAAACCCCTGGCCAGACGGCCCCAGCATGTGGCAGAGGTACTGGGAGTTAAGTGGCAGCTGCAGGGTTCCTGGCTCCATGCTTTGCAGTTAACACCTGTTTCCTTGCCCCGTGCCAGGGGGCGCCAGGCCAGCGGGCCCAAGTCTAGGGGTGCTGTGGCAACATCTGCAGGAGGTGTTCACTCTTCAAAGCATCTACGAGTTTTCAAAGTTCTTATTTCTTTTCATTTTATTTGAAAGGTAGACTGAGAGATCTGCCACCTGCTGATCCGCTCCCCAAGCGCCCTCCACAGCCAGGGCTCAGTGTGGGTGTTTGGTGAAGCAGGGACCCAAGTGCTTGAACCACCAGTGTGCGTGTCAGCAGGGAGCCGGGCACGACCGCAGCGGGCAGGACTCCACTCAAGCCCACTGCTGTGGGAGCAGGTGTCCCAGACGGGGGCTAAGCCACGGGGTCAAACACCCGCCCTGGCAACAATCCTGTAAACATGGCAGGGGCGGGAGAACCTGGCTGCTGTTAGAGCCGACGCTCTGGCGACTCCTCCATCAGACCAGCTCTGCCTGGAGCACGCGGGGCTTCCAGCTCTGCCGGGCTGCTACGGCAGCCACGTGCTCTTGTGTAACATATTAATTGCTCCTCACACACTACACGGCTCAGCACAACAGTCTTATTTTGCTTTTTAAAACCAGATGAGCCTCGCATGCCCTCGCCAGGAGATGCACCTGCCCCAGTTTCGTGCCATGCTTTCCATTTTACAGCCGGAAGTCCCTCCGGGGAGCCAGTACTCCGACCCACTTGCCAAAAGGGCGGACGAGGACAGCCTTGCCGGGAATGGGGCTGTCATTCCCACCACACTGGCTGAGCCCATCATTCCCAGCACCCCACGGACAAGCCGTCGTGTGTCAGCCATGAGAGAGGAGGCCAAGTGCTCCAACACAGGGAAGGGAGGCGAGGGGTGAGCAGACGGCCCAAGCCCACAGCACACAGGGACAGACACCCGTGTCACACGGGGCTCCAGAAGGACATGGATGAGGAAGGCGGAAGGATGATATGTCGGCTCAGCCACCACCGCGAGGAGCCCACGGAGGAAGCCTTGAGGGATGGTGCAGCATGTAGCTGCCACCATGAGGGCCCAACAGAGGAAGCGTGGTGGCAGGGCGTGGTCAATAGATGGACTGTCACAGGTAACTTTTGTGCCCAGAGACAGGTCTGCAGGCTCACCGTCTGCTTCACTGCTCAAATGCTCCCAGCATGGGACACCTGCATGGACCCCCAGCTTCAAGCCAGCCCCACCCCAGCCCTCGCCGGAATCTGAGACCGGAACCAGCAGATGGAGAATCTGTGTGTTCTGCCACCTGCAGATAGAAATGACCACAAGGTGGCGTAGTGGGCTCTGCCCCCTGCAGCACCAGCGTCCCATATGGGCACCGGTTCCAGTTCCCACTGCTCCACTTCAATTCCACTCCATGCTGATGCTCCTGCGAAAGCAATGGAGGATGGCTCAAGTGCTTGGAATCCCTGAGGAGGCTCCTGGCTCCTCAGCTCAGTCCTGCCCAGACCTGGCCACTGTGGCCATTTGGGGAGTGAACAAGCGTTTGAAAGATCTCTCTCTCTCTCCCCCCTTTCTCTCTGTAATTCCAATTTTCCAATAAAAATAAATAAATCATCTTTGCCCAGTCCCAGGGACCTCAGTAGCCATGAGTTGGGGTTCAGATCTGGCCAAGTCCCAGAGCCAAACAGCACACAACCAGTCCCAAAGGGGGCACAGACACAACATCAGGAAGCCCCAGTCACGAAAACAGGAACTCCTTAAGGGCCCCAAGATCCTGAGGAGCACGAGGAGGGCCTGAAGAACATGCAGGTCATCAGTGCCAAGGCCGTGAGTGCACGGGCCGAGGCCGTCAAGGCCATGGTCAGACCAAGGAAGTGAAGCCTGGGATCCCCAAGGGAGTCAGTGCAAGCTCCATCACCCTGTCCAAGCTTGTGCCTGAATGGCCAAGGGTCTCAGAGTGGCCCAGACCAAGCCCAAGGCTCAGGCTGCCCCTGCGCCTGCGGCAGCAGCTCCAGCTCAGCCTCCTCCCACAGGTGCCCAGCCCCCATAAAGTCTCCACTGTGACAGCCTCTGCCGGCCACTGCAGGGACAGAAGGACGGTGTGACCCCTGGGCTGCTGTCCTCCTGTGCCATTTGTACAAATAAACCTGAGATGGGGGTGGGAAATAATTAAATAAATGTTTTTTCCCAAAGGAAATGCCCACCAGGAAAGGCATGTGACAGCCCTGAGCAGCGTCATGCGAGACCCTCAGGATGCCCAGGGAGAGGAAAGGGGGGCTTCAGCCAGCAGTCATGTGTTCCAAGTAGTCCACTCCCTCCAGCAAAGACACCCGTTGCCTCTCACGGCCCTGCATGCCCAACCTTGGCCATCTCCCTGCAGAAGGGGGTTCCGCCGGCAGCCTCTGGCACAGCCTTCAGGCCTACGGGTCCGAGGCGTGCCGGCCTGTCTGTCTGCCTGCAAAGCCGCTGGGACTCAGCCAAGGCCATTCTACGTCCACAGTCCCGTCCACGTTGCAGCAGCTGGACCCACGCCACTCCCGGCCAGAGGCTCTGCCCTCCGTCTGCATGGCTCTGGGTGTGGAAGGCTGTGGAGACCCGGTTCCTGTGTGTCTGGGGGCCACAGCCACAGAAGCCCTCGCCTCAGCACCCACCACGATCTGACATGAGAGGCAGACCGACGGGCAGGGGAGGCCTCTGCATCCGCCCACAGCTAGAGCCAGACTTCCAAGTTCCGAGTCAAAACAGGGGTGCTCCGTATGCAGGCAGGCACAACACCCCTCCCACTGCAGCCTTGCATGTCCCCGAGCTCCGTGGGCCTCTATGTGTGAGAAAGGGAAGAAATTCGGGAAGCCGTGTGATGTGCTATCATATAAATGACGGGGCCGGCGTTGCAGGTGAAGCTGGCCACTGTAACATCAGGCGCCCAGAAGGGCGCTGGTTTGAGTCCTGGCTGCTCCACTTCCCATCCTGCTCCCTGCTTGTGGCCTGGGAAAGCAGCAGAGACTGACTCAAGTCCTTGTGCCCCTGCGTCCGTGTGAGAGACCCAAATGAAGCTCCTAGCTCCTGGCTTCGGACCAGGCCAGCTCCAGCTACCGTGACCTTCTGGGGAGTAACCCAGTGCGTGAACAATCTCTCTCTGTGTAACTGACTTTCTAATAAATAAGTCTTTTTAAAAAATAAATGAAAAGAACAAGAAATTTGACCTGGAAACTGGCTTAATGAAAACCTCAAAGCATGCGACTTCCCTGGATGCAGGGACCAAACACCCTGAAATGCTTCTTTCATGATGGGAACCCTGAGCACCCCAACATCGCACCAGCGTACCTGTTGCCAGCAGCCTGCATGGGGAAGGCGACTCCCACCGGAGCAGCCCAGGCAAGCCCCAGCTGAGCTCCCTGCCCACCACAACCGAGCCCTGGGTACGAATGTCAGCTAAACGCAGCCGGTTGGTCACCAGGGAGACGGCTGTGAAGAGCGGCTGTGCCCACTCGGTGCTCAGGGCATGCCCGGGGGGTCACATCCAATGAGACCGCAAGGAGGAGGTGCCTCCGGGAGAGGGGGCTCAGAGCTGCCACAGCACCCTGCCCTCCCCTCCCCCAGCCAGTCCACAAGCCTGGGACTCTCTCAGGGACACAACAGCCCTCCCCATCGTGCCCACTGCCCCCACCTCGGCGTGGAGCCAAAGTTTTCCATAGAGGGCCTTCTCCCTCCATCCCTCAACCTATGCTCCCAAGGGAGAGAAAATTACCAGTGCCATGGCAACCAGGATGTGGCACAGGGCACCCGCCAGAGCTCTCCGCCCCGCTAGCGTGGGAGATAGAGCCAGCAAGGGAGGGCAGTGAGGGGGGCTTGGCACGGGGACCCCACCATGTGTGGGCTGGGCGCTGCCCACCCTGCAGCCACTCGGAGTCCCTCCATCCCCTTGTCATCCCTGCCACTGTCCCCTCCACCTAGACAGCCCCAAGTCCCATCACTCCATTCAGGCCCTCACCCCCTCCACCATGCAGCTCCCATCAGCATCAGTGACAGAGCAGCCCAAGGAATTTCCCTCCAGAATAAAAGTCCCTGGTGAGTGCTTGCTTCTCCCCACTAGAATAGAAGGCCCCAGTGGGTGTCAGTCTGGGAAGAGCTTTTTGCTTCTCTGCCACCCCGGGGCTGTCTCTGTGTGTGTCTGCAGGGGTGGCTGTGGCGCACTCTTGCCGAGGCTCCCACTCCTCAGGCCCCCCGCACAGCCTCCCTGCCGGCTCCCAGAGGCCTCCAACACAGGGTGTGGGCAAGAGAGGTGTCCCTCGACGCCCAGGAATGTCCTGGGACCGCTGTGGGCGCCAGTGCTGCACGCCGCTGCGCTCAAGAGCCTGGAGTCCCAGGGCTGCCTTGACTCCGCATGCGCCAGTGTGAATGTGACCGAGAACTTGCCTTCACTCGCTCAGGAGCCGCAGCTGTCTCAGATGAATCACGGTTTTCGCTCCTTGGACGCCGAAGTCGCCTCGCTGGGGATCGGCCACGAGGCACAGGAGGGGGAGCAAAGGGAGAGGATGAGGGCAGCCCCCAGAGCACCGCTGGGTGCTGCAAGGCTTCCCCAGGAAGGCGCTGGGGTGCGCCCCAAGGGAGCAACCCACAGCTCCAGCACTGTGAAAAGTCAAAAGCAACAGGATTTCCATTGCTTTCCTGAGCATCCTGCAGTGTGCAACAACCAAAGGCAGGAACTTCCAAAACTTCATGGAAAACACAATGAAAAGATCATTTTGGTTTAAAAAAAGGGGGGGGAGGGCCCATGTTGTAGTGTAGCAGGTAACGCCACCACTGAGAATGCCAACATCCCATAGGAGTGCCAGGTTGAGTCCGGGCCGCTCCACTTCCCATCCAGCTCCCTGCCTGTGGCCTGGGAAAGCAACAGAGGACAGCCCAAGCCTTGGGACCCTGCACTGTGTGGGAGACCTGGAAGAAGCTTCATGCTCTCGGCTTCTGATCAACCCAGCTCCAACTGCTGTGACCATTTGGGAAGTGAATCAGTGGATGTAAGCTGTGTGTGTCTGTGTGTAGCTCTGCCTTTCAGAATAAATTGTCCCAAAAAAATTAAGTCAGGCTTGGCACGGTAGCTTAGTGGCTAGGGTCCTCGCCTTGCGCGCCAGGACTTCATATGGGCACCAGTTCATGTCCCAGAGGCCCCGCTTCCCATCCAGCTCCCTGCTTGTGGCCTGGGAAAGCAGTCAAGGTCAGCCCAAAGCCTTGGGACCCTGCACCCGCATGGGAGACCCGGAAGAAGCTCCTGGCTCCTGGCTTTGGATTGGTGCAGCTCCGGCCATCGCAGCTGCTTGAGGAATGAATCAGGGGACAGAAGATCTCCCTCTCCGTTTGCACAGGCCTTGCACAGTCTGTCAGTCATATGGGGGTGCAGCCCCTGCCACCACAGGAAGCCACGGAGGAATGGGCCCTGCTGGGCGGCTCACACACCGGCTCCTGGACTTTGGGACGCTTTGGGGAGGCGGGAGAGAGGCCTGGACAGCGAGTGTCTCACTTCTGTGAGCAGGTGGACGCTGAAGCCGAGGCGGTTATAGGCATCATGGACAGTGTCCTGAACTCAACTCTTGCCTCTAATGGCAGCGCTGGGTACAGTTCACCCCGGCCATGCTCTTCAGCTATGTTAGGGCGACTGGAGCTCCAGGGACGGGCTGCACGAGAGGAAGGAAGTGTGTGTTTCTGGAGAGGAGCGTGCGGCTGTGTTGCGATGGCACGCGCAGGCAGAGGCACTACTGCGTCCAGCCGAGCAGGGGCCAAGAATGGAGCATTAACATCCAGATGGGGACAGCACTGCCCAGCCGAGAATGCCCAGTGACGGCACTGCCTGAGTCACTGCCTGACTCAGCTCAGCCCTGGGGCTGCACAAGACACTCCGAGACCCAACCACGGCACCCAGGGGACCTTGGCTGCTCCATGAACCTCTGTGTTATTTCCCATGACCCAGAGCTCAAGACCAAATCTACAGAGCAGGGGAGCACTGGGGCCTCAGCCTCACCAAGAACTACTGTCCACCCTGGCTCCAGCCTGTGACCCCAAAATGCAGGGCTTCACAGCCAGGTTAGAGCAGAAACTGGGCTTGGGAGGCAAACAGCCCACAATCATTTGGCAAGACAGGCCAGGTCCTGGGTTCCCGGGGGAGCTCTTCCCAGGGTGCAGGGGGTGCAGGTGTGGCTGGGAGGTGGGGTACAGGTGTTGGTGGCCGGAAGTGTCCAGAAGGTGGGGTGCAGGTGTGGCTGGGAGGTGGGGTGCAGGTGTGGCTGGAGCTGGCATTGGGTGCATGTGTCTGGCAGGGGTGCAGGTGTGCCCCGGGGGGCGAGGTGCCTGTGGCTGACACACAACTCCGGATGTGCTCTCGGGGAAGCCTGGCAGACCCAAGTGGCCACTGGGATGAACTGAGACGATGAGGACTCCGATCCACTCGACCGCCGGAAGGCAGGGTCCCCACGGGCAGGAAGCACTGTGATTGCTGAGCGCTGTCCTGGGTGGTGCCTGTGGTGTGACGGGCCACTCTGTGAGTGTGAGCTCAGCTTACCCCGTGTAGCCACTTCTGAGACAGTGTGCTGGCACTGCCCATGTAAGCTGACCACAGGTCACTCCCAGGACACAAGTAACCTCACAGTGAAAGACAGAAAAAGGCCTAGACAACTAATGCTGCAAACACAGGCCTTTCCCATTGCCCCCTCAGGTGAGTTCAGCTTTACAGCAGCTGGCACCGGGGTTAAGTGTGGCGTGCAGAGGCTGAGGCACGGGGCTGGCTCCGTGCACGGTGGGACAGTGCTGGGCTGGGGGAGGGCGGGCGGCCACAGGGCGGATGCTGCCTCTTTGCCAACTTGTCCTCAATGCACACCTTGCCCAGGGACGGGCATCTGGCATCCCACATCAAAGCTCCTGAATCCACTGACGGGCAGCGGCTGCCCCAGCCTCTCGTTCACACACACATCATGGGAGACAGCAGGCGTGGCTCAAGTGCTTGGGCGACCACCACTGTCACGGGAGCACAGGATGGAAGTGGGGTCCTGGCTCCGGTTTGGCCCAATCTGGCGGCTGCACACGAGGAGGGCAGTGCCATTCTGGTGCTAGCTCTTTCGCTTTCTCTCTCTCTCTCAAATAAATTAAAGTAAAAATTGTAACGTCACCCCTGGCCTCTGTGCACTTGACCTAATTACTGTGTTGATGTCCTTCCAGCAAATGTGCTGCAAATCCATTAACCAGCCCCTAATCCTGGAGATTCAGGTCACTTCTTCCCTTTTAATTTTCTGTTATAAATGGCACCTCATTAATAAGATGACATGACATTTAAAAAAAAATTTACAGGAAAAGCAAAGTGGTTCTGGCTCTTTGGACGTGCCAAGACCTATTAGGAAAAAGCAAAAATGAAGCTAAAAGATAGCGACTGGGAGAAACGCATTAAGGAAAGCAATGAAGGTTGTTGTCCCCCTTAAAAAATGACTTGTTGTGCAAGGTAGAGTTGCAGAGAGGGAGAGACAGAGATCTTCCATCCACTGGTTTACTCCCCAGTGGTCAGCACTGAGCTGGGCTAAAGCTTCACACAGGTCTCCCACGGGGCGCACAGGGGCCCAAGGCCTTGGACCGTCCTCTGTGCCCTTCCCAGGCCAGAAGCAGGGAGCTGGAGCGGACATGGAGCAGCTGGGCTAGGCAGTGGTGCCCACTGGGGATGCTGCAGGCTGCTATACCACCTCCCGCTCCCAGCAAAAAGTTAACGGTAAAATATGTCAAAACATCCAGGGCGAAAGGCCCCGTGTCGGCTGGGAAAGCGCCAGCCAGCGGCCCACCACAAGAAGTGCCCCATCACTCTTGCAAACAGAACTTCTCCCCGGTGAGATGAGAAAAAACAAACAGGCCTCGCTGCCTCCCGCTCCGTAGAACGCTCAGCCCAGGGGCCTCCGGGCGCCCGCCGTGGGAGTGAAATCAGCTTGCAGGCAATTTGGCCGACTGCAAACTCTAAATATGCCTTCCGCCGACACACAAAAGCATCCGTGTTTACCCACTGGCCTCCCTTTCAGGAACCAGACCTGAGCACAGCAGGGGACAGCCACAGGGTGTGCCCAGGAACAGGGCTTTGCACGGTGCTCACAGGGGCGAGAGGCGGCCGTGGGCAGGGGCAGGGGCTGGCTGCTGGGGCAGGGCAGGGGCAGGGGCTGGTTGCTGGGGCAGGGGCTGGCTGCCGGGGGCAGGGGGTAGGGGCTGGCTGCTGGGGCAGGGGCTGGCTGCTGGGGCAGGGGCTGGCTGCTGGGGGCAAGAGCTGGCTGCTGGGGGCAAGAGCTGGCTGCTGGGGGCAGGGGCTGGCTGCCAGCGTCACTGGCAGGTGCACACAGCTGCACAAGACCCCGCCTGGGGGAGGGCTGGGACCCGCCTTCCGGCCTGCAGGGGACTTTGCCTTGCTGACCACACCACTGGCAATGTTTACAGCTGGCAGTAAGTTTATTATCCCAGTCACAGGAGGCCGGCCCAGCCAAGTGTGTGCTGACCACAGCGTGCAGGGCACCCCTGGGGGCGGGGTGTCTCTGCCTTCTCACCAAGGCCAGGGCACAGGGGCTCTAACTCCTTCAAGGTCACCCTGGAGTTCAAGGTCGCTACTCAGGTCCACAATCCTGGGACACTCAGGAGGCTTCACTTGAATCTTGTCCCAGCAGCATGTCCCTTCTCTCCATGCCCTCTGAGCGGGCCCCACGTGCCCAGTGCATTCTGCTTGTCTGACAAATTGATTTTGCTCAGATGGGGCAAGCAGCATAGGAAGCCATCAGATTCTTTCAGCAGAAAGTTATGCATATTGTCGGCTGCGGGACCTCAGAGAGAACAGGTAGGTGGATGGATGCTGACCCGCTGGGCAGGCCAGGCCACTGCTGCGGCGAGCAGAGGAGGGGGTGCCAGCCGACCGCTCAGTCTATGTGCCCGGGGTGCCCTCTGCCTGTGGACAACACCCCTACTCCAGGCCCACAGCAGGGTGCTCATTCTGGGGGCCCAGCATCCTCGGCCTCCTTGCCTGTTGGGGACGTGAGCTCTAGTGCTGGCCCCAGGGCCCTGCCCCGTCCTCCCTCCCAGCTCGGCTCCAGCAGCCTCAGCTCCACGACTCTTGGCTAAGGGACATTTCAATGGTGCCCTCACTACCACCTCTGTCAAGCTCCACGTGTGGGAAGGGCCTGCGTGTGCAATGCAGGACAGCAACGGAAGCTGCGGCCAGGCTGGGGAGGGGACAGAGGCTGGCCCATTCCGGCTCCAGGGAGCCAGGAGTGTTCGGAACGCATTTGGCCACGCCCTTCCCTCTGCTGGGATGCAAGTAGGGTCTCCCACAGAGTCCCACAGGGCAGGGGACTTCCTTTCCCGTCAGTTCCCACATGGCACCAGCACCAAGTTCCCAGAAGGCCAGGTCCCAGGCCAGGGAGGTCACTGAGCAGGCCTGCCTGACTCCATTCCAGGCACCCTGGCCCAGTCCCTGGTCCTCTTCCATTTGGACCTGGATTCTGCACTTCTCTGGGCCAGGACAGGCCAAGGCAGGCCAGAGGGGTAGGTTTAGGCTGCCCACCAGGGAACCCCAGAGCTGCGGGGCAGACACAAGACGACGGCTGCTGAGCCAACTCACAGCAAAGCTGTGCCCTTCCAGCCGCCCTTGCCTTGCACGGGGAGCACTGCGGACCATGCCTGCTGTGGTTCTGAGCGTTTAGAGCTGGGTGGGCTGAGGTGACAGTCCTGCCCCAAGCAGTGGGCCTTGTCCAGTCCACCAAAGCTGTTCTGCCTGCCTGCACCGGCATCTCCCCCTGCCTTCGTCCCAGACTTTGTCCCATCAGCTCCGTTGGCCGGCACCAGCTGCCGTGGAGTCCAGCTGCAGCCAGCAGAGCGTGGCACGCTTCGGCCTCCACAGTTGCCTGGCCTCACGCCTCCTACTGCATCTCCAAGCTCACACCGCCAGGATGCACTCTGTGGACCATGCCACCACGGCTGCAGCCGCCCCCTCGCTGCCCACCCCTCCTGCCCCACCTGTGCTGGGCTGGTCTCCTGGTGCAGGGGCATCCAACAGGCTGTTCCTTTGCTGGAAGGTTCCCTGCACCCAGGGCTCAGCTCCTAAGCCCCTCCAAGCTTCTCCCTCGTGACCTTGAGTTTGCAAAGTCTCAGGAGCCTCACTACCCACATCACACAGGGCAACCGGCCACTCTGAACGTGATTCTGTCGGGCAGCGTGAGCAGCCCACCTGCCCTGGTGCCCGGCTCATTCTCTGCTGCCCAGCCCCAGCCCTGCAGAGCCACACACAAAAAGGGGGAGAGGCCAGAGCCCAGCACGAGGGAGCCCAGACCAAGAGGAGAGCAGTCCAAGGCAGCCGGCAGCACGGGCCGTTCCGCCCTGGGTCAGAACAGTCAGCAGCAAAACTGTGGTCACAGCCACCCCATCGGGAAGCCAGCTGAGGCGTCAGGGCTGACCCTTCCCCGCCCACACTCCTGCAAAGCAAACCTGAAGGGACCCCACGCCCCTGGAGGCACCAGCTGATCCCCAAGGATGCAAGCTGGCAGCACCGAGTGACCCCGAGGGGCTGGCCAGAGCCCAGGAGGCCAGCTCCACACCTCCGACCGGCAGTGGCTGCCGCACACCCCACCTGCCAGGTCCCAGCGCGGCCAGATGGCCCCGCGGGAAGTCCCTCAGGCAAGGTTGACTGTCCACCCGGTGGAGGCCAGGATGGGCAGGGAAGCAGGAGGAAATGACTACAGGCTGCCGCACATTCAACAGATGGGAAGCCGCAGACCGCGACTCGGAACAGAACCTGCCCCGATGCCGCGTCCCAGAGCAGGCAGCGGCCGTCGTGGCGAAGGCCAGGCGGGGCGGGGGGAGTCGAGAGCCAAAAGGGCCGCCCCGACCTCCAGGTGCCGACCACGCCCGCGCCCCCTCCTGTCCGCACCCGCACGAGGAATAAAACGCCGCTTTAGCAGCTCCAGATGCAGCCGGAAGCGGAATGAACGCGGGCGGGCGCTTCTCGGGGTCCCCGCATCGCATCCCACGCCCCCCATCCCCGCCTGCGGACCCTGCAGTCCCGCATTCCCACCCAGCCTCGTGATTGCTCGCCACGGGCAGGCGGGCGAGCGTCCACGCGGGGTCGGAGCCAGCGCGCGAGCCACGGAGGGCGCTGCGGATGCGCGGCCCGAGCGCGCGTGGTGCGTGACGGCCCCGGGGTCCCGGGAAGAGCGGGCGGGGAGGGGGCGCCTGGCCGGGGAGGGGCCGGGCAGCGGCGGGGCGGGCGGAGGGCCGGCGGGAGGAGCCGAGCCGCCGCCGCGCAGCGCCCGGGACGCGCAGGCCGGGCTCCGGTTGGCTGCGGGCCCCCGCCCCGCGCAGCCCCGCGCCCGCCCCCACGCGCGCCCCGCCCCCGCGCTGCCCGCGGCGCGGCGAGAAAGTAGAGAGAGAGGGAAAAGTCGGATCGCGGCGAGCATGGGCTCTGCCTCGTCCAGCTACCGGCCCAAGGCCATCTACCTGGACATCGATGGACGCATCCAGAAGGTAGCGCCCCCGCCCCATCCCTCTGTCCGCCCGCGGTCCCGGCTGGCCGGGGGTCCCCGCGCCGCTTCCCACCCTCCCCCTCCCGGATGTCCCGCCGGTCGCCGAAAGCTGTCGCTGTCAGAGGCCCGCGAGGGCAGCGTGGCATTTCCGGTGGGAGGACCCCGGCCCCCAGCCCCCCGCTCACCCTCGGGCCGGGACTGAGCTGTGCCGGGCCGCGTCGGAGCGCGCGGGGACGGGGGCGCGGTGGTAGCGCAGGGGCTGCGCGCTAGCTCCTGTCCGCGCCGGAGGTCTCAGCACCTCGGCGCCCTCGAAGATGTCCAGCGTCCAAGCCATCCTGGCTCTCGGGCAGGCCCTGCCTTTGTTCGCGCCCCTGCGGTCCCTGGACCCCTCCCGGCTCGCAGACAGGGACAATGAGAGAGCTGGCTCGGTCGGGGGGTGGCTAATTTAGCCCCCGCCCCCCCAAGGAAGAGCTTTCTTGTGGACGTTACTCCCCCATTCCCCCTCCTGCTGTCCTCGCTGTGTGAGAGGAAAGTCGGGAGGAGCTGCCCGCACCAAGCAGGTGCGCCCGCTGGGTTAGGGCTCCGGGCTGGGGTCTCAGAAGCGCCCTCTGCCAGCAGACCTGCCCAGGCGACAAGCGGCTCTCTCCCCCATCCACCCCGTGTCCCCCTCCCCCAGCCTGAGCCTGGCAAATGCGAAGTGCAGTCCCTCCCCCGCCTCCCAAGGTCGGTGAGCGACCCTTGGTTCTTTCAGCTCAGGCGAGGAGACCCAGGCCCACCTGCATGGGGCTGGACCTCGTCCCAGGGGAAGGCACTGGCCAGCCCTGCGGGCCTGCTCCAGCGTGCGTGCAGACACACTTGTGTACGTGTGCACACGCACGCACACACGTGCAGCACACGGTTGCATGGGCGAACATTTTCCCTACACTGCACGGCGTTTGTCCCTCGACCAGAACTCCCATGATGGAGGGCACCGCACCAGGAGCTTACTGAGAACTCCAGGCTGGCTTGGAGCTGAACCAGAGTTGAGCAGTGTGAGGGGCTGGCCCGGGACTGGCCAGTGGTTCTGCATAGTTGATCGACACGCTTGTGGCTGGGAAAGCTGCATGGTCCCGGACGGTCAGGTGGTACCCTGGCAGGGGCAGGTTCGGGGCCTCCGTGCCAGGAGCAGATTCCATGGCTGCCAGGAGCTGGTGCCCTCATTGTCGGCAAAGAGGGTGGTAATGCCAAGTTCAGAGGCCGTGGTGATGGTGAGCGGGTGGGAGGGGGTGGACACTACAGAAGGCTGGGGCGTGCACTGCCTCTGCCGATGCTGTGACCACTGCTGCTGCAGATGAGCCCCAGAGTTGGAGTATGACAGACAGGGTGGGGGGTGGGGTGCCAGTATGTCCCAGCCAGCACTTCCTTCCCTCGAGGTCCAGTCACTGGGTCTGTTGCGGGCTAGCGGACTGAGGACCGTCTACTGGCAAGGAGAGTGCTGGCCGGTGGGGGCCGCAGCGGCAGGTGGGCTGGGGGCTGTCCTGCTGCCACAGGTCCCAGCGTGGAGCCCCAGGCTCCTGCATTATCTCAGTGTTGGAGATAACCAGCTTCCGGCCAAGACTTCATAGTCGCCAGATAGCTTCTGCTCCCGGGGTGGGGGTGGGGGGCCTGAAGTGGTCTGAAGGGAGGGGCCTTGGCTCCGGACCCAGCTGTCCCCAAGGCCTCCATTCCCGACTCCTGGCCGCTCGGCTCATGCACGGCTTTATTTATGATTTAATGACAAAGCCGGCAGACACGCCCTGGTGCCACATCCCGTGCCTGGAGTTGCACAACAGGCTGCTGGACCGGGTGTGGAGTGGGGGGGTGTTCTGTCTCCCTGTCCCAAGAGGCTGTGCTGAGGCAGCTTGGAGTGCCCCCCCCCCATGCTGTGCATGCAAGCAGTACTGAGGGGCAGGACCCCTAAGTGTCCTGGAATCTGGGGAGGCTGTGCTCAAACGCTGGTCCGGGAGTTAGCTCTGGGTAGAGGGCAGCCTCACCTGGCCAGCAGCGTGTCCCTCCTGTTCCCTCAGCCGCCCACGGGCTGCAGCCTGTTAGCTGAAGGTGGCTTCTGTAGGGCAGCACGTTGCCCAGGGATTCTGTGCGTCCTTCCTTAGGCCAGCTGCTGGTCTCTGCCCGCCTGGCCAGGGAAAGCGAGTGAGACAGGCCAGAAGGAGGAGCCGTATCAGCTGCTGTGCGGACATCCACAGAGAAGCTTCCCGGCCTCCGTGGCTGCTGCCCACCTACAGCGGCTCCTGCCAGGCCCCTCTGCTTCACCCAGGGCCCTCCCCACTGGGCTCCCTTCCAGGGCTCCTGCGTGGTCTCTGGCCCCAGGCCCTGTTCCTCCCGTGACCCCGTCCTGCCCTGGCTCTGGCTCCCAGGATCCCTTCTTCTGCTGTGCCCAGGTCATGCACCTGCTGTCGCGTTGTCTGCCTTGGGGTCAGCACAGAGCCCAGGGCCAATGCAACTTACAGTGACTTTGTCCTGCTCCTGACCAAAGCCAGCTGTCTGTCACTTGTCTGGGTCGCAGTTCACCTGTGCAGATGAGTCCCCTGGGCAGGCACTGCTGGCCGCCCCCTCTCCACCACCAGGTGGATGGTGTACCCTCCTGGGGCTGTCAGGGGAGCAGGGAGCTCTGGGTGGCCTCAGTCTCTGTCCTGACCCCCGGTCGGGGATGGCAGCGCTGTCTGCTGTGAAAGTTTGCGGCTGTGGCAGCTTGGCAGCGGCAGCTCAGCTGCGTGTGGTGGTCAGTCCCAAAGGCCTGCCCGCCCGAAAAGCACAGAGCACGCTGAACATACAGCACCCGGGCCGCCTGCGCACTTCCAAGTGTGGCCCCGGGACAGCCTCGACCTTCTCCCCTTCAGCAGGGCCTTTCTGACGTCTAGGAGCTGGCAGAGGATGCTGGATGAGCTGTGATGGGGGAGGGGGGCCTGCTGGTGATCTGCCAACGGGCCACCTTGTCCGGGGCATGTGCGTCGTGCCAGAAGTCCGTCCAGTCTCAGACAAGGAGGTGGGCAGTGGCGTGCCGTGGGTGACTGCGTGTAGTATGGATCCGCTCAGAGCAGGGGCCACGTGGGCAGGCTCCAGGAGGCGGTCCTGCTCTGGGCTTGGATAGGGGTACAGGCGGCCATGGCAGGTGCCTTTCCTGCATCCCCTGTGATACTGCAGGTGCAGTGGTCGGAGCCTCAGCAAGAGCAGGAGGGCGCAGGATGGGCTGGTGGGCTCAGGGACGGAGCGAGTGCAGCAGAAGGCTGAGTTCAGGGCCAGCATGAGGGGACAGCAGGTTCACCCTCTGTTCTGCCCCAGATCACCCGCCTGTCATCAGAAACCACACTGGCAACCAAGAGCTCTCAGGTCCACACGCCTGCTCCTATGGGTGCAGGTGGCCTTGGTTAGGGCTTTGCCAGGGAGTGCTGGGAGAAGCCCCAGAACTCCCACAGGGATCTTGGGTCACCCACACAAGATGGTGGCAGCCCTGCGGCCAGTCTTTCCAACTTTGGCCCCACCCAGCCTGGGGCCACTCCGGAAGGCTTCCCCTGCCTGCAGGGGGCCTTGGGAAGCAGTAGCCTCTGGCCTCTGACCCAACTCCCTGCTGTGTGACCCACTGCTTACAGATCCGCCTCCTGGGAAGTCGTCCCCACGTCTCTGTGTAGGTTCACCCCCCTCCCCACCCCTCCCCAGGTGCCGGAGTCAGGGTTCCGAGACCAAGCAGTGTGCCTTGGGGAGATCTGGCCACATGTCACCCTCACCTGCAGGACCGGTGGCTCTGAGTCTTGCCCAATGTTTGCAAGCCTCGGCCAATGCCCTGCACATTTTCTGTCTGTGGGGTGGGGGTGTTTATCACTGAGTTTCCCCCCACCCCACCTTTCTGATTTGTGGTTGCATGGGTCTGCTAGGGTGCCCCATCCAGTGGCACCATGGGGTTCCCGGGGGCTGTCGCCTCTGGGCGTGGGATCTGTGGTTCAGCACCAGCCTGTGCCATGAGCCCATTGCTCTGTCCTCACACAGGTTGGCCAGGGAGCCTAAGACAAATCCAGGGGTCCCTGCTGGTGCCAGGCTGCACTGCCCCTGGGCCACCAGCTGAGAACAGCAGGTGGGGACCTGAGCCTCTGCCGGGCCTGGCCGTGTGACATGGGTGCTGCTTGTCAGGTTGGCTGCTCATGGAGACTAGTGGGGTGTCCTGCCTCAGGTGGCCACATCGGCCTGGGCAAGGGGCACACGTGACGGGAACTCGAGCTGCCGCCTGCCCAGAGGACCCTCCCTGCCGCTGAGTCAGGATAATGCGATTTCTGAAAAAAGAGAGGGAGAGGAAGCCAGGAGGTGGGGGTGGGGGAGAGCCTGGATTTCTGTCCAAACAGAAGCCCCGAGAGACCCCCAGCACCACGCCCCCTCTGTTCCTCATGCCCAAGAACCCCTCTTCCGCCCGCCCACGCAGTCCTGCACTTGGCCACTATTGCACAGTGAATGTGTCTCCCAGAGCTGCAGCCCAGCTGCCTCAGAGTGGGCCGTCGTCTCCGGGACAAAGTCGCACTGGTTGTGGCTGGGCCTTGGCGCCCAGGGCTGCGGCCCTCGTTGGAAGGTGGGGACAGTGCCACAGCATCCAGACCGGGGTCTGAGCCTTGGAGTGGGGGTGCGTCCCTGTGTGTGTTGGTGGCTGGGCTGGCCGGGGAGGTCCACCCCCTCCCTGCTCTTCCCGGAGCAGCTGTGGCCACAGCTGGATGCCCGGCTGTGACCACCCACTTCTGCCGCTTGTAGCGCCTGGGGCAGCCACAGGGACATACCATGGTTCTGACCCCTGGAAGGCTGGTCTGTCACTTAGGACCTTGCTCCACCCCCACTCAGGCTGACCAGGCTGCCTCCAGCATGCCCGCCCACACAGAAGCCACAAATGCGTCTCCGCAGACAAGCCCCGTCCAACTCCCTTATGTGTCCTTCAGGTTTGTTGCTGTCTACATCTCGGTCCCCTGTGGACGTGGACACTAGAGCAACAAACCATGACAGAGCACCTGAGAGCCGTCGGGGGTGGTGTTGACGGAGTGTGACACGAGGCCACCACGGGGGTCCCAGGGGGTGGTGTTGACGGAGTATGACACGAGGCCACCACGGGGGTCCCACGGGGGTCCCACGGGGGTGGGGGCGAGTGCACTGCTGCTCCCCCAGAGCCCCCTCCAGCCCGGGCTGCAACACGCCAGGGTCTGCAGGTGGCTCAGCCGCCTTGAGGGATACATGTTGGGGGGTTGGGGGCTACTGTCCCCTGGGTCACCAGTGAGACCCCCTGTGTCCTGAGGCCCGGTAGCTGCTGGCGGTCTCTGGCTGGTGGCCGCTTCATGGCCGGCTCTGCGGGAAGCGGCCCACGTCTCTTCTTTTCCTGTTAGCTTTTCCTCTGCCTGTTTTTTTAACATTTATTTTTGGGGCCTGGCACTGTGGCCTAGTGGTTAAAGTCCTCGCCTTGAATGCCCCAGGATCCCATTGGGCGCTAGTTTTAAACCTGACGGCCCCGCTTCCCATCCAGCTCCCTGCTTGTGGCCTGGGAAAGCAGACGAGGACGGCCCAAAGTCTTGGGACCCTGCGCCTGTGTGGGAGACCCGGAAGAGGTTCCCAGCTCCTGGTTTCAGAGCAGCAGAGCTCCGGCCATTGTGGCTGCTTGAGGAGTGAAACTTCGGACGGAGGATCTTCCTCTCTGTCTCTCCTCTCTATGTTTATCTGACTTTGTAATAAAATAAATCTTTTTTAAAAGTGTATCTTTGAAAGGCAGAGCAGTGGCAGGCCGGGGGGCAGTGGGGGTGTCTTCCGTCCACTGCTGGCTGACTCCCCAAACGGTTCTGACAGCAGTCCAGAGCAGAAAGCCAGGAGTCAGGATCTCCATCTGGGTCTCCCACGTGGGTAGCAGGGGCCCATGGACTTGGTCTGTGCTCTGATGCCCTTCCGTATGCTTCAGCAGGGAGCTGCATCGGAAGCGGAGTGGCCAGCGTCAAAACTGGCGCTGACGGTGAGATGCCAGCACCACAGGTTGTGGTTGAATAGACGATGGCACCACATCTGCCCCTTCTCCTCCTCCGCTCGGGGAGTGACCTCTTCACCCAGCGCCATGCCAGGGGGCACATCAGAAGGCTGCTTCTGCAGCCTCCCCAGCCCTCACACTCCCAGGCTGCCAGCCACATGACTCAACATGTTCCTGACTGGCCGGTCCCACACCTCTCCCTGAAACCGGCAGGTGGAGTGAGTGGCAGGGCCTGGCTGCACCTGCTCCACGCCCCCCGCAGTCACTCCGTGTCTGCCGCTGCTGCCGGCTGCGTGTGGCAGCTGGGATCTGGGGCAGCTCTCCACACCCCCTCGCGTTCTGCCAGACGTTCTGATTGAATTTGCTGGCGCCGAGCTGGGCCCCTGTGCGTCTGGGATCCTTTGCCAGTGTGTTCACCCTAAGGCGACGGTGAGGGGGGCACCCCGGGAAGGAGACGAACCCAGCCCCGCGGGACAGGCCTGCCACACATCTGGCACAGTGCTGCCTTCCAGCTCCTCGCACGTCTGAGACGTTAGAAGAATTTGCTGTTTAGACTTGGCTGGCGTCCCCCAAATTCCCAACATTTTAAAAACCCCTAACTCTCAAATACTTCTGGTGGCAAGGGTGTGGGGCCAGTGTTGTCTTGGTGATGGAGGGGGTGTGTGGGGTGAAGGAATTGGGAGGCGAGCGGTGCATGGAGTTAGGGTTGCACTCTGTCCCCCGGTGCCCAGCGGTGGGGTGCACTCCTCTCCACTGCTCCCCCTGGCAGGGAGGCCCGGGAGGAGGGCTGAACCCCCAGGAGGCGCAAGACCCAGCCTGCAGGTACATGTTGAAGTTTGTGGCCAAGTGTGTGTTGACAAACCTGTGCGGAAGAGAACGAAAGAGGGCGCTTGTCGCACACCACACATGCACATGCGTGGACACACGCCATGCCCCCGTAGACACATCACACCCCATGCACATGCGTGGACACACGCCATGCCCCCGTAGACACATCACACCCCATGCACATGCACGGACACACGCCATGCCCCCGGAGACACGTCACACCCCATGCACATGCACAGACACACACCATGCCCCCGGAGACACGTCACACCCCATGCACATGCACGGACACACGCCATGCCCCCGGAGACACATCACACCCCATGCACATGCGTGGACACACACCATGCCCCCGGAGACACGTCACACCCCATGCACATGCGTGGACACACGCCATGCCCCGTAGACACGTCACACCCCATGCACATGCACAGACACACACCATGCCCCCGTAGACACATCACACCCCATGCACATGCACAGACACACACCATGCCCCCGTAGACACATCACACCCCATGCACATGCACAGACACACACCATGCCCCCGGAGACACGTCACACCCCATGCACATGCGTGGACACATGCCATGCCCCCGTAGACACGTCACACCCCATGCACATGCGTGGACACATGCCATGCCCCCGGAGACACGTCACACCCCATGTACATGCACGGACACACGCCATGCCCCGTAGACACATCACACCCCATGCACATGCGTGGACACACGCCATGCCCCCGGAGACACGTCACACCCCATGCACATGCACGGACACACGCCATGCCCCCGGAGACACGTCACACCCCATGCACATGCACGGACACACGCCATGCCCCCGGAGACACGTCACACCCCATGCACATGCACGGACACACGCCATGCCCCCGGAGACACGTCACACCCCATGCACATGCACGGACACACGCCATGCCCCCGGAGACACGTCACACCCCATGTACATGCACGGACACACACCATGCCCCCGTAGACACGTCACACCCCATGCACATGCACAGACACACACCATGCCCCCGGAGACACGTCACACCCCATGCACATGCACGGACACACGCCATGCCCCCGGAGACACATCACACCCCATGTACATGCGTGGACACATGCCATGCCCCCGTAGACACATCACACCCCATGCACATGCGTGGACACACGCCATGCCCCCCAGAGACACGTCACACCCCATGCTGGCCACCATGCCCGAGGACACACACCATGCCGCACCCATGCCCGTAGACACGTCACACCCATGCACATGCACGGACACACGCCATGCCCCCGGAGACACGTCACACCCCATGCACATGCGTGGACACACGCCATGCCCCCGGAGACACGTCACACCCCATGCACATGCACGGACACACGCCATGCCCCCGTAGACACGTCACACCCCATGCACATGTGTGGACACACACCATGCCCCCGGAGACACGTCACACCCCATGCACATGCGTGGACACACGCCATGCCCCCGTAGACACATCACACCCCATGCACATGCGTGGACACACGCCATGCCCCCGGAGACACGTCACACCCCATGCACATGCACGGACACACGCCATGCCCCCGGAGACACGTCACACCCCATGCACTGCACTTACAAACACACAGGTAGAAGGAGCCGTGAAGTCAGCCCAGCCTGGGGCCAGAGGTCGGGGCCGTGCGGGGAGCCGGGAGTGGGGTCACAGCACAGGCCGCCTCTGCCTGTGTGCCTTCCTTCTGGGAGGTGGCCCCTGCTGCCACACTGTGTGTAAGCCTTCATTTTGGTTGCTACTTTGCCTTCTTTTGCCAACAATGGCAGAAAAGCATTCCCGACAAGAGGAAGGGAAATGAGGCCCAAAGCAGGTCTTGCGTTAGCAACAGAAGGGTCAGGGCGCCGTGTGACTGTGAGCCATCCTGGCGTGATGTCCAGGTCCGACTGGGAGGCCTGGGTGGGTGATCTGTGCCGTGGGCGGGGTGACCTGGGGGCTCCTCCAGCGGGCAGCATCATCTTCAGTGACTGTGTGTTTATTTCTCGGGAAATGGGCAAAAGCAGCAGAAAATGGTTCTTGGCTGTGGGCCCTCTCAGTGGAGCTGGTTTCTGGTTTTTGTATTCAGAGCTGGTAATCACAGCCCGGAAGCTACGGTGGAAAACAGCTTGATTATCCGCCCCGGCAGACCCGCTGGCAGTCAGACCCACAAGCTCGCGTCCACGGTGGCGCAGGCAGGGCCTCACGGTCACTTCCTCAGGCTCACAGCTTGTGACAGGACACCAGCAGCTGCAACGGGTCCATGTTCCCCGTCGGGGAGGGGCCGAGCCCTGTGCATTCCAGACTGTGATGGAAATGTATGGGAAGGTGTGCAGGGAGCCCGAGGCCCCGGGAGGGCCAGGGGGCCGAGACAGCCTCTGCCTCTCTCACCTGGCGCAGGCGAGTGGCAGGTGAGACTCTGCAAGACCATGTGGAGGACCCTGCACCCCCGGTGAGGGTCTCCAGGCCTGCAGGCTCTTGGCTCCTGTTGTAGCCCAGGCTTTTCCTCTGTCACCGCTGGCAGTGGTGATGGCTTTAGTGACATCACATAAAGCCGTGGGGCTCAAGTCCACGCTCACCCGTTTGCCTGAACAGTGCCTGACCACCTAGGTGCTGAGTGGGCAGCCAGCTGGGCTGTATCTGTCAGGACAGAGGTCAGAGGCCAATGCCCAGGTCCGTGGAACCTTCTGACTGTGCTGTGAAAACTTCCTGTGGCCGTCAGGGCTCCGGCTTGAGAAGGGGACAGTGGGAGGGCGGTGAGTGTCCAGGGGCCCCTCCTGAGCACTGGCCTGCACTCTGCCTGCGGCACCTGCCAAGGTCCTGAAGCCCCACAGAGCCTGCGAGAGGTGAAGACTACCCCGGGGCCCCAGGCTGGGGGAGGAGGGGCTGCAAAGGGCGGTCCTGGAGATTAGGCCTAGGCCAGGGCCCGCCCAGCTGGAGAGAGCAGGGGGCAGAGGTCGCTGTGCTGTGAACCCCAGTCTCCGCCACCATCAGCCTTGGATTTGAGCAGCTGGTTTTGTGTGGGGGTTTTTGTTTGTTTTTCATTTTTTTTTCCTAAATGGATTGCTTGCAGAGCCCTGGTTAGCCTGAAGCGATTAAGTGCCATATCTGTTAGCATCTGGCTCCCTGTGGAGAAATGAGGAAAGTGGGTCCCCAGGATAGCCCCAGGCTTGGAGTGTGACCCCACCATTGTGCCTGCATCCCCCAACCCAGAAAACCCCAACCTCTTGGCCCAGGTCAGATCCTGCTCAGCTCTACCCCAGCCAACAACTGTCCCACCCTGCCCCATGCTGGGATCTGAGGGCAGCCGAGGAGGGGATCCCAAAGCTGGTGCCTGTCCTCACGTGGGGTGTGTGTGTGTGTGTGTGTGTGTGCTGGCTCACCTTGAGTGTGTAAGTGCTGCAGAAATGCAGTCCGGCCCACCCCCGGCCGCTTCTGGGCAGACCCAGCCAGGCTCACAGCAACCCTCCAGTCTCTCAGGTGCCTGAAGCTCAGGGTGCATTTGCCGTCTGGAGTTGTGGGGTCCCAGTCATGATCAGTGAAGGGGAGGGTCTTCTCCTGTCTCCTCTCCCCTCAGGGCTGCCCAGCCCTCTGTCGTGATCCAGGTGCCCAGCCCAGGGAGCCTGGCCTTGTCTCTTTTCCGTCCCCTCTGCCTGCCCCCCAGCAAGGTCTGAGGTTCCCCGCTTCTCCCGGTGTTCTGGGTACCCCTCTTCCTCTGCTTGCCGCCGCGGCGTGCCCCTCCCATGCCAACTGCCTTGTAATTTTCTCATCATGTCTGAGACAGCGTGAGCTTTGGGAGCCTTTGATGCCAGAGCAGTTCTGGGCGGTCACTGTTAGCATCCCTGCCCACAGTCCCTCACCAGCCTGGTGCCATTTCCCTCCGCTCAGCCCCGCGTGTGCTGGCAGTCTGAGAAATGTAGAAGCACTGGGGAGAAATGAAAGGTTTCCCTCACCCCGGCACCCCAAGAAGCCGCCACTCATCCTCGGGGGCCTCCCTGGCACGTGTGTCCATGTAGCCATCCTGACAGTGCTGATCTAAGGGCGGGCCCTGGACACCTGTGAAACCCCGTCATCACACCATTGATGAGCGATTCTGCCCCATTTCTCAGCAGTAAGCCACGTGTCGGGGAGGGGTGCCCTATGGGGCAACCTGCCAGCCCAGGGCAGGGTTTAGGGGTCAACGCTGAGTGGCCAGAGTGCCCCTGAGAGGGCCCAGCACGGCAGTGGCCTTAGGACATGCTTTCTCTAGATTCATTTGGCTACTTGAAAGGCGCAGAGAGGTCTTCTGGACACTGGTCCGATCCCCAGATGGCTGCGACGGCCAGAGCTGGGCTAGGCTGGAGCCTGGGGGTCCAGCCGAGTGTCCCACGTGCACTCGGCGGCCTGAGCCCTTGGCCGTCCTCCACTGCTTTCCCGGGAGCCCTGGATTGGAAGTGGAGTTCCAGGGTCCGTCTGGGGGTCTGCCTCGCTTCCTTGGCCCTGGCGTCTGTCTGCCTTCAGTGTCCCAGAGGCCAACCTGGCCGTTTGACAGGCCCGGGGCCCTGATGTGGCTGGGCTGGAGGAAGCGAACCTCACCACCGTCACGTTGCCGGAGTGAGTGAGGTCAGGGTGCAGGTGTGGGGTACACTGGGGGAGTTCTGGGACAGGTGAGGACAGCAACCCCGGAGCTGCAAGGGGCCAGGAGTGAAGCCAGCAGGCAGCAGTGCCCAGGGCACCCGGAGGGAGGAGAGAGGCCCCCGGCCCCGAGGTCACCTAGGAGGGAGGGAGGGGTGGAGGGGACGTGGCGTCTCAAATCCAGCGGCATCCCCGCAGCACGTGCCTCAAGATGAGACTCGGGCACCGTGTCTGGGAACAGATGGTGCCGGGGGCCTGGGCCTCGGCCTAGAAGCAGGTGCCAGCTGGGCCTGCGCGAGCAAGGACAAGGGAGTGTGAACAGGCCGTCAGCAAGGGCACAGAGCAGCGTGGCTCGCCTCCCCAGTACCTGGCCGTGGCAGGTGCAGGCTCGTCACTGCTGTCCTCTGCATCTTGCTTCTGAATCCCCACTTAGAAGGAGAGACCTAGAGCGACAGGAGCCAGAAGGTCCCCAGCCCAGGCTGCCCGGCTGAGGGAAGGGGGTGTGGCATGTCAGCCTGCCCGGTGGGTGGATGGGCAGGTGGAGGCTCCGCCTTGTCTGCCTGTGGGGTCTGCCAGCGGTTGGGCCTGTACCATGCGGCCCGAGCGTGTCGGGAATGCTTGGCGGCAAGGAGGTAAGCTCTGTGCTGGACCGGTCATGCAATGAATCGGCCTCACACGTACTCCTCAAGTGTGCAGAGCTGCTTCTGGCTGCCCATTCTGAGGGACGGTACACTGAGGCTCCCAGTAGCCACTGCCGTGCTGGTTCATGGAGCAGGTGCCAGTGGACAGAAGGAGTCATCAGGACTCCCAATCTCAGATGCACGGATTTTTCCAGAACACGCACCCGTGTACAGAAGGAGGCCATGGGCAGCCAGCTGGGCCGGGCGTTGAGCTGGTGCAGCCCCCGCTGGCTGTGGGTGCTGGTACGTCTCTTTCTGACTCAGTTCCCCTGTGTGAACGTCTGGAGTGCCTGTGGTGTGTTTTCTCACGCACGAGGGCGCCCAGGCGGGGGCATCCACCCTGGCATGGGAGGCCTTCCAGAGCACACAGGGAACCTGCTTGTCAGCTGTCCCCACTGACTTCAGTGTCGGGGAGCTGCCCACCGCACCCCACCCAGAGTGGGGTCTGTGGTGCCATTGTGTGGATGCCAGCCCAGGAGCGTGTCGGCCGTGGGTTCTGCCCACTCCATCCCGTCTCGTTTTGACATCCACTGTAGCGGCTTTGCTTCCGGCTTTGCGGGCTGAATCAGCGCCTGAGTGGAGAGGCTGGTCTCCCTGCCGATGCCACATGGCTTTCGTCCTGCAGGCGTCCAGCTGGTCCAGGCCAGGCCAGCAGCCATTTGGACACCTCCCTGCACCTTCCCCGCCCCCACACACAGCCCTGTCGTCTGCCCTGCCTCGCTCAGGGGCGCCTGGCAGGTGTTAGACACACTGTGCAGTCTTCAGTGGGTGAGGGCACTGCTACGATGTTGCAGCAGGGGCAGAAGAGGCCGTGGACCACCGGCCACCCTCACAAGTGCTGGTGCACCCAGCACTGGGCGTCCCCCGAGCACCCCAGGCCCGGGCCTGCAGTGCTCTGCAGCTTTCCCAGGGCCCCGAGGACGTGCCCTCGTCCATCCTGTGTGGCATCCCCAGCTCCTTTGGCGTGTCTGATCCCCAAGCACGTGGACGCTGCTTCCGTGTCTGGCTCTCGGGCCGAGCCTGGCGACAGATGCCATCTCCCATGCTTGCTCACAGGGTGGTCCTCATGGCACCCTGCCAGAAGGCTGCACAGCCGGGACAAACCCAGCAGCATGCCGTGGCAGGCGAATCCTCCAGCTGTGGTGGCTGCATCCCGTGGGGTACCTGTTCTACTCTCCTATGCTCCCCTTCCAGTCCAGCCCCCGCTACTGCAGCTGGGAAAGCAGAGTGGGAGGGCCTGAGGGCTTCGGCTCAGCTCCAGCTGTTGTGGCCATCTGGGAAGTGAACCAGTGGATGGAAGATAACTCTCTCTGTCCCTCCTTCTCTCTGTAATTCTACCTTTCAAATAAAAATAAAATAATAATTTGGGGGGGGGTCCAGCACGGTGGCCTAGTGGCTAAAGTCCTCGCCTTGAATGGGCAAGGATATGGGTGCCAGTTCTAATCCTGGAGCTCCATTTCCCATCCACTCCCTGCTTGTGGCCTGGGAAAGCAGCGGAGAACGGCCCAAAACTTTGGGACCCTGCAACCATGTGGGAGACCCGGAAGAAGCTCCTGGCTCCTGGCTTTGGATTGGCTCAGCTCTGGCCATTGCAGCCACTTGGGGAGTGAATCAGCAAGCGGAAGATCTTCCTCTCTGTCTCTCCTCTGTATATCTGATGTTCCAGTAAAAATAAATCTTAAAAAAGAAGAAGAAAGCCTGCTATATTAGGACGACAAAAAAGGCTTCATTACAGACCCAGAAAACTTTGTAAAAGATGTGTTTGTGTATTTGAACAGCGGAAAGATCTGTTGGTTTACTCCCAAGATGGCGTCAAGGGCCAGGGCTGTGCCAGGGTGAAGCGAGGAGCCAGGAGCTGCTTCCAGGTCTCCCACGTGGGTGCAGGGTCCCAAGGCTTTGGGCCGTCCTCTGCTGCTTTCCCAGGTGCGTTAGCAGAGAGCTGGATGGGAAGTGGAGCAGCCGGGACACAGAGCAGCGCCCATATGGGATCCTGGCATTGCAGGTGTCTGCTTCACTGGCCACACCACAGCGCCTGTCTAGAGAAAACGTTTTAAACCGCGACGAGGGCGTGAGCCGTGGCATGACTTCTGTCGCCAGCCCGTTGCTCTGTGTCAAGCCGCGTGCTGGGCTGGAGTGCTCTGTTCTGGATGAACCAAGTTCAGGCAGCCGGCTGCGGTCTGGCGAGGCTTAGGAGCTGCCCTGGATGGTGCGGTCTCTGGAGTCAGGGGTTTGGGCCATGCGGAGCTCTGAGAACTAAGGAAAGGGGACAAAGCTGGAACCTGGCAGGCAGCAGAGACCAACAGGAGGCTGCTGTCCCGGGGCCGGCGGGCCCCAGGACAGCCTCAGGTGGAGTGGGTGCCACCCAAGGGTGATGCTGACACAACCTCGCTCTGTCCAGTGGGGGTCCCGGGCCCTCCGTGCACGCGGCTCTCATGCTCTCATGCTGACCGGGCGGCTTCCTGTGGACTGTGGTGACTGACAGCGTTGTGCTCTGGCCCCTTCCCCGTGAGCGAGTCCTGAACTTTCTGAGTCCACTGTGCCTTGGGTGTGCCACAGGCTGCCAGAGATGAGCTGTGATGTGACCTCGTAACACCCAGCTGGTCAGTCCTGCCTCACCCAAGACGAGCAGCAGGCTACGGAGGAGACGGGCGGGCATTGTTGCGGCGCCAGCTGTGGTGGCTCCTCCCTGGCATGAGGACTCGGGCAGGCACTCGGCGCCCTCACGGCCGGCTGCTCTCTGTCCCACAGGTGGTCTTCAGCAGGTACTGCAACTCCAGTGACATCATGGACCTGTTCTGTATTGCCACCGGCCTGCCCCGGTGAGTGGCCCTGGCCAGCTCTGCCTCTGGAGAGACGCTTGGGAAGGGAACGGGGCCATGTGCGGGAGGGGCCGTCGAGGTGTGCAGGAGGGGCCGTCGAGGTGTGCAGGGACCTAATCCCAACCCCACACTGCCAGAGTGGGAACTTGTGCATGTGACCATGCCTCACTCAGTGCAGGTGCGCTAAGCTGCCTAGCAGCATTGCCTTCAGGGTACTGCACGGCTGTGTGGCAGACCCAGGCACTGGCACAGCCACTGAGCCCCCGTGGGTCACACCCACATCCCACATCAGGGACTGGCTGGTGTTGAGCTCCAGGTCCACTTCTGGTTCCCGCTTCCTGGTGATGTGCACCCCGGGAGGGGCAGGTGGGAACACCTTGAGGGGCACACGGGAGCACCATGGGAGGAACAAGTGGGAACACCCCGAGAGGCAGATGGGAGCACCATGGGAGGAGCAGGTGGGAGCACCCTGAGAGGCAGGTGGGAGCACCCCGGGAGGAGCAGGTGGGAGCACCCTGAGAGGCAGGTGGGAACACCCTGAGAGGCAGGTGGGAGCACCCTGAGAGGCAGGTGGGAACACCCTGAGAGGCAGGTGGGAACACCCCGGGAGGAGCAGGTGGGAGCACCCTGAGAGGCAGGTAGTAGCCCTAGGGCTTGAGTCTCTGCCACCCACACGGGGGACCCAGATGGGCATGGCCCTTGCTCCTGCCAGGCTGGGCACTAACCATTTTGGGCATTTGGGGAGTCCCTGCATCTCGATGAGAAATCAGTAATAAATAGTGGCATGTTTGAAACAGTTGAGTTTCATGTTTAGAATTGAGATATACAAATATATTCCAAAACCTAGTGGGCAGGGGGGATCCCAAGAACTTCTGAGCCCAAGTGTTTGGACCAGGGACACCCAGCCCTCGAATGGGCTGCTCTGAGACGCCCACCTCCCCGTCCACGGAGGTCACAGGGCCTTGCACACCCCACTCGGAACGTTAGCCACATGCGGTGCCCGTGTGTGCTCTTCAGAGCTGCCCAGCGCCTGCCTGTGCCCTGCCGCTGGGACCTACCTGGTCTCTCTAGGGTCCCTGTGCAGGTGCAGTCTGTCCCTGGGCAGGGGACACGCTGATGTGCCTGTCTTCCAGAAACACAACCATCTCCCTCCTGACCACGGACGACGCCATGGTCTCCATCGACCCCACCATGCCTGCGAACTCGGAGCGGTAAGCGGCAGCACCCAGCTTGCGCTTCCAGGGCTCTGACGCACGCTGCCACAGCTGCAGGTGTGGCCTGCCCGCTGCACCATGGTGTCCAGCGCATGCGCCCCCAGCCCCTCTCCAGGCCCGAGCCATTCTCCATGAACCTCCCACACCGCTGTGGCCTTAGGCAGTGTCGCTACTTCATGGCAGGAAGGGGAGCCCTGTCCCCTCTTCCTCTGCAGAGACGCTACCTCTAATCCCCAGGGTCTTGCACTCATGACCTCATCCAGTCACCTCCCATAGGCTCCACCCCCATATCCTACCATGCGGCTGGGAGGGAGGGGAGCTCACGGCTTGGGCATTTAGGGCTGGGGGTGTCTCAGACTTCACAGACCATGGTGCCCAGCTACCTGGCGTGAACCCCCTGGGGAATGAATGAACAAACGAACGTGCTTTCACCTTGCCAAGGTGAAGGGGTGCGCAGTTGAGTACCCCAAGCCTGGCCAGCCCATACCCTACCCCAGACTGCCTACACCGACGGCCGAGTGGGAGATGAGAAGCTGAGCCTGCAGCCTTGTGCACGATGCTGCTGTGGCACTGCCTCGCCCGCTCGCCAGCACAGGGGCAGCAGCCACGGTCCCCTCTCATCCACCCCACATCTGGCTGGTCTCGCCTCCCATGCATGCCCACTCGGCCTCTCCTGGGCAACGGGGCACATACACGGGACCCTGCCTGAGGAAGCTAGGGAGACTGACACGGCCATCTTGTGTCTCGCAGGACGCCCTACAAGGTGAGGCCTGTGGCCGTCAAGCAGCTCTCAGGTAAGGCCCCCTTGCTGGGAGGGACGGCAGATGGGCACCCCGTGCCTGGGCAGCCCCTTGGGGACCCAGCCGGTGGGCAGCTCTGGTGCCTGCTCTTGGTCTGCCCCATAGACCTCAGGGTGCTGGTGCGACTGTGCCCACAGCGTCGCCCACTCGCTGGTCTGGGGGTGGACACTTGGGTGACTTCCCAGAGTGAAGGCTACTGCGGCTGCGAGGCATGTGGACAGTGGGCACTTGGTGGGCAGCTGCTCGGTGAATCTGGGAGTGCCAGGCATACCTTACCGGGGAAGTGGTCGGCAGAAGTTGAGTTCTGCTGGAGACGGGCGCTGGCATTGGCTTGCTGGGGTCCTCGTAATGGGTGCCTGGTGGCGAGGGTCCAGGCCAATCGACCCAACAGATACTTGCCAACTCCTTTTTGTGCTGTTTCCAGGCGTTCTGCCGGCTGCTTCGTGCGCTCATCTTTCCACTCACTCCAGGATTAACTGGCTTTTTGTTTTCTTTACTTAGCTCCAAAGGTAGTAATGTACAAATGTGCGAACGGAAGGGCCTCTCCCTACACTGACCTCCCTACTCGGCCTGGGTAGTTTTCTTTGTTAAAGATTTATTTATTTTTTAATTGGAAAGTTGGATAGACAGAGAGGAAGATCTTTGCTCCGAAGAACCGGGCAGCAGAGCGAGTGACCCGGCGTGCGTGCTCAGCCACAGGAGACGCGGAGCAACTCAGAGCCGTGGGGACAGGTGCCATGGGTAACCGACGGGACAGGCGACAAGCGGGCAAGATGCGGCAAGCTGGAGCCACACCATGACACGGCTCAGCCAGGGCCACTCAGGGACCGCCCGCATCGCTGCAGCAGCTTTCAAAGACTCAGGTCCTGCGGAGTCACCTTTTCACAATGAAAGTAGAATTAACCTAGAAACCAGCTACAGGAGAAAACCCAAAAATACCCAAATATCTGGAAATTAACTGCTACTGAGGGACAAGTAGAGCCAAGTAAACGTGAATACTACCCAGGGGCCCGGGTGGCGGCCTAGCAGCTAAAGTCCTCGCCTTGAACGTGCCGGAATCCTATCTGGGCACCCGTTCTAATCCCAGCAGCCCCACTGCCCATCCAGCTCCCTGCTTGTGGCCCGGGAAGGCAGTGGACGGCCCAAAGCCTGGGACCCTGCACCTGCGTGCGAGACTCAGAGAAGGCTCCTGGCTCCTGGCTTCAGGTTGGCTCAGCTCCAGCTGTTGTGGGCTCTTGAGGAGTGAACCAGCAGATGGCAGATCTCTGTCTCCAGGGCTGGACAGGGAAACATCAGGGCTTGCATGTGAGTGGCAGGGACGCCATGCAGGGCCATCGTCTGCTGCCTGCTAGGCACTGTGGCAGAGAGGCAGATTCAAAGAGGCGGCTGGGTATGGGACACCATGTTCCAGGCAGTGGCCTAACATGCTGTGCCACAACGCCCGCATCTGGCTTGGGCTCCGTCCCAGCAGGCTTGGCCCTGTCCCCTCTCGCCCAGGTACCTCCTGCCGTGCTCATTGGGTTCTTGCTTTGCTTCTCTGTGTTGCCTTTGGGCTGCGTGGGGCAGCCCTGTGGCCATCTCACTCCCATTGCTCGGGGCGTGCCTTCTTCCCCAGCTGCCTCCTCTCGCTGGTGTCCAGGAGTTTGATAGCTGTCACCTGAGTTTCAGATTTATTTTATTTGTATTAGAAAGACAGATTTACAGAAAAAGAAAAGACAGACATTGTCCACTCTCTGGTCCATTCTGAAAATGGCTGCAGTGGCTGGAGCTGAGCCAATTAGAAGCCAGGAGCCAGGAGCTTCTTCCAGGTCTCCCACATAGGTGCAGGGGCCCAAGGCTTTGGGCCATCCTCGACTGCTTTCCCAGGCCACAGGCAGGGAGCTGGGTGGGAAGTGGAGCAGCCGGGACTTGAACCGGCGCCCGTATGGGATGCTGGCACTGCAGGTGCGGCTCTGCATGCGATGCCATGGCACCACCCTCTTCACTGTGTGCATTTTTTTGGTTTGGCTTCATTGCTCTTTTCATCTCTGATTTCATGTTTTTGATCAGTCTTGGGCATTTGCTTCTGCCTTCCTCTCCTCTCGGGCGGAACCCCGGTCCTCCCGACTTGGGGGCGGACTTAAGGTGTCCCAGGCTCTTCCCTTTAGAGTAGCTTCAGCTTTCACAGGTCTCTGGCGCATCTGCAGTCCTTGGCCTCCTGGGGTGTTGACCTGCCAATCATGGCATCCGGGGGGTGTTCCATCTCAGAGGCCCTCATTCAGCCGCAGGAGCCCTGCCATGCTGGCTCGCGTCTGCTATGGGCCTCCCTCCTGACGTGGTGCCCACGCATGCCCGGGTCCACCAGCGTCTCATCTTGGCAGTTGTGTGCAGTCTTGGTCTGTGGGCGGGTTTCTGTCTGGGCAGGACTCGTGTGTTCGTTGGTCAGTAGTCCTGGTGAGTGCCTGACCCTCTGGCTTCAGCATCAGTCAGGTGGACTGTGCGCGACCGGGCCAGCAGTTCAGTGGCGACCCTGGGTCCCCTGGAGACCTGTAAACCTCATGAGAGTGGCTGTGGGGCCAGCGCCATGGTGGCTATTCCTCTGCCTGCAGTGCTAACATCCCATACGCTGGTTCCTTCCCCAACTGCCCATGGGAGACTCAGAAGCTGCTCCTGGCTTCGGGCTGGCCCAGCTCTGGCCGTTGTGACCATTTGGGGAGTGAACCAGCAGATGGACGAGCTCTGTCTTCCTTTTCTCAACCTTTCCAATAACACTTAATAAAAAATTTTAAGTGGCCCCGGAGGCCCTCACCCCAGGGAGTTTTCTGTAGTACTGAGGCGTGACCTGGGGCGTCTCTGGCCACCAAACGTGTTTCCCCGTGGCTCTGTGGAGCTGGGCGTGTGGAGGTGAGGCTGGGAAGTCCTGGGGCTTGAGGTTGGCGGTGAAGAATGAAGCTTTGGGGCTGAGTGACGGGGGGAGGCCACTATCAGATGAGATGCTGGATTCATTCACTGTTATCTTGAGAGAAAGAGAGCTGCCACCCACAGGTGCCCTCCCCGCACTGCCAGCCACAGCAGGCGCTAGAGCAGGCCAGCGATGGGAGCTGAGCGCCAGCTGGGGAGCCAACTGCTGCGCTGTCACCTACTGCCCTCAGGGAAGTCTCTGCCAGTCTCTAGCCAGGAACAGAATTGGACGCACAAGTACACAGGCCCTGCAGCGGGAGGTATCACCCCCTGTGCCAGGCCCGTGCCCACTCCAGCCTTATGTGTGCAGTGATGGCTATGCTGAGATCTACCCAGGGTGAGCCTCGGAAACGGGGCACCCCAGCATACACCACACCTCAGCAGCCTGGGGCGGGCCAGTGGCCAGCTGTGCCTGGGACAGAGCTCAGAGTCACCCTGAGGGCCTGCAGCCTGCCCTGGCTTGCCTCAGATCCCAGCATTGTCCCTGCTGCTCTAGCAGGTGGGTGTCTTACTGCCGAGCCCTGAGGACCTGCCCAACCCTGGCCAGACAGGTGAGCCACTCCCAATCAGAGCGTGAGGAGTAGAGGCCCGGTTTGGGGGCTCAGGCTTATATGTGTCTGCTCCCCAAAGATTCAGCCCCCCAGAACCCTGCCTGGGGCAGTGCCAGGACCAGGAGCTGCGTACTACCCTGGGCAAACGTCATGCCAGGAGGTGACCAAGCACATCTGCAGCCCAGAGCTGGTCTCCTCAGATGTGCCTTTGTGGGCCAACTCCCACCTGTGACATCCACTTGGGAGAGCATACCCCCTTGCACTGCCATCACCCTACTCCGTCGGGCCACAGCCGCTCACTTCAGCCCATTTTGCCAGGCAGTGGGCAGGGGTCTTGACATCTGGCATCTGTCGCTTAGTTTGCAGCAATGTCCCTGTTCTCTTGGTGGCCAAGTGGCAGTTCCTGGTGGGCATCGAGCCTCGAGCGTTACCCCGCCTGTCGGCTGGCGGGCACATCGGGGGCTGCCACTCTGGGCCCATGGGGTACGAGGCTGCAGATGGCCTTGTGAAAGATTCTCCTTGCTGGGGGAGTGTGTGAGATAAACCATGGAATAGAATCTCCCCTTCAAGGGCAGCCAGCTCGCAGGGCCACCCCCAGTGGGAGTGCCTGGATGCTGGGGGTCCCAGGGCTCCCGCCCACCAGTGCTTCCTCCTGTCACAGCAGGGGAGAGGAAGCTTCTTTGAGGCCACCGCAAGATAGCTGCTCCTCGCTTGCCGCTCCCGTGCCTCAGTTTCCCATTCCCTGCCAGGACCACCCGGAGGGTGCTCAGCTTCCAGTGTCTGAGTCAACTTTTGGGGGTGCCAGAAATCGGGGGCTGAGCAGTGCTGTGTTCATGTCAGTCAGACGCAGCAGCCGGGCCGACCCCCCTGCCATGCAGGACTCAGCACCCACGGCCCTGGCGGGGCTCAGGCGGGCCCCACCTGCCAGGTGTGAGATGCTCCCGCGTGTGTGACTGTCCCGCACAGCCGGAAGTTCGCACAGCAGGAGCCCAGAGGGAGGCGTGTGCCTCCAGCTCCGCTCTTGCTCGGGAGCCAAGTGCGCAGCCCTGTTGTTGGTGGGAAATAATGACGCGTCTTAATATTCCTTGCTATTCTTAGCGCCGTGGCGTCCCAGCGGCTCAGCCGCGGAGGCTGTGTCAGCACGGCCTTAGTCATCCTGGCTCGTGTTATTTCTGAAACAAAAAAAGAGCGCCACGTGCAGCCTGCGAGATAACCTCTTCTGGAACTGTCTCTTCAGGCTCCTCTTGGGTGGTATGCCCCTCCGAGGCACGGTGGCCCATGGTGACACGGGGACCTTCAGGACCTGCTCACCACGTGGCCCGGCGTCTCATCTGTCTGCTCCAGGCCTCAGGAGAGCGGACAGACCAGCCACACAGTTACACCCTGCCCAGCCACCGTGAGACACACGCATCTCCATGTGCAGGTTGAAATACGTAGATTTACGTATTTATTTGAAACGTCGGTTACACACAGAGAATCTATTCACATCCCCCAAACAGCCAGGCTGAAGCCAGAAGCCAGGAGCTTCTTCCAGGTCTCACACACAGATGCAGGGGCCCAAGGCTCTGGGCCGTCCTCCACTGCTTTCCCAGGCCACAGCAGGGAGCTGGATGGGAAGTGGAGCTGCCAGGTCTGACTGGCAATGAAGGCATTCTTGCATGTAACCTCATGCCAAGCAAAAGAAGGAACATTTCTGTCCCCCTGCTTCCCTGTCCCCCATGCCCTCAGAGACTCGCACCCCCAACCAGAGCACCAGCACAGGCACCGTTAGTTATTTAAAACAGTTAGAGTTCTAGTTCATATGATATTACGATATTACTACACGCAGCTAATTCCCGCAACCTGGTTCTTTACCGTGAGCTGAAAACACCAGACGCAACAGGGCATCTTAGGAGGTTTATTCCAGCGGGGCAGGAGCGGGGTGGAGGTGGTGCAGAGAAAAATGGGGGGGGGGGAAGAGGAAGGGAAGCCGAAAGAAGAGAGAGAGCCGCACCTGGGGGGCCTTTTTGTCTGCAAGGTGTGTGTGGGGGGGGATTGGGATGAGGGCAGGCCCCAGGGATTAGTGCCTGGGGATGATTGGGGAGTGGGCGGGGTTGGGGAAGGGGCTGGAAGATGGGGGTGGGATTCTCAGGAGGAATGCCAGGTTACATCTGATTGGTGGATGGCTGGACCCGCGCGAATTTCGTGAGCTGTGAGGAAGAGGAAATGGCGCCGGGTCCAGGGTGGGGTATTCGAATAACTCCTTACAGGCACACCCTGCCTGCCCGCGGCGACTCACTTCCGGCCACCGAGATGAATGGACGCAGCATCCCATGGGCTCGGCCCTTTGTGCCAGCGTAAGGCTGCCCCATGCACCAGCTCTGCTGGGCATGGTTGCAGGGTCACTTCTCGCAGGGCGCTGCCCATCACTCCCACCTTCGTGTGGGCGGGAGCCTCTGCTGGGTCCTGCTGAGCGGGCTGCCAGGCAGCAACCCCTCCAGGAGCACACCAGGCCCCTGTGGGAGTCCACGGGGAATGGAACGGAGCTTAGGTGCGTTTTCCGGAGTGTTTGAACGCCTGCTTGGTTGCGAGCCAGAGGTTTTACCTGCTCCCACGCACCGGGCCTCCAGCATCGTAAACGTGCAGGCGTGAGAGCAGGCGTGAGAGCGGCCTTATCGCACTGTGGTCCTGACATGCGTGACCCGCTGCTACGCGGTGTCAATAATGCGCTTATCGAGGCTGCAGAGCACCTACTGTGCACACGATCTGAGCAAAGCTTGGGCTCAAGCTAGTTTTTATCACCAGTGGTCGGAAGCTGCGCATGACCTCGGTGACGTGGGCAGGTACTCGCTCTGGTTGCTGCCTGCGTCTTCCATCCCCTTCGTGGGGCTCACTGAAGGAGGACATGGTTTGCTTTGATGACGGATGAGGTGGCAGGTGTTTCTGCATCTCTTCACGAGTCCCAGGCGTGAAGATGTGGGGTGCTGGCTGTTCCCTCTCAGCCCACACACGCGTGCTGTGTGTGCTGGAGGGTAGAAGCCGGCATCCGTGCCCACCACCCCCTACCTGCTTGACATTGCTTGTCCATCTTGGCGGGTGACAGGGTGGGTTTCTGCCAGTCCCTGTTCTGTCCTCCAGGTCTGTTGGTCCATCCTGCTCCTGTACCATGCCAGATAAGCTGCTGGAGCCAGAACTCCAGTCATTGTGCCGCCCTCCTGGTCTGCGCCTTCATTCTCTGTGGTTCCGGCCGTATCAGCTGCTTTGTTAGTTCCCAGTGAGGTTTAGGATTAGGGGTCGTGGGCCATCTCTCTAACCAAGTTTACAAACCCTGTCGTGAGCTTGACTGCACTTCCGGGCTGACGGGGACAGTGGCAGCCACGGTAAGAGGAGCGAGCCTTCCTACCCGGCCTGGTGAGCAAACCTCAGGACACACGTGGCATGCACACTTGTCTCACCAGAGTTTGTGACTTTCAGGAAGGGGTGCCTGCCGCACGCCCCTTGGTGAATGTGTCCTGATGCATTTCCTGACTTTATCAGAAATGGTATTTTTCTGGCAGCCTGGTTCATAACCGTACAGTATGTTTTAAAAAAGGATTTATTTTTACTGGAAAGTCAGATATACAGAGGGAAGGAGAGACAGAGAGGAAGATCTCCGTCTGATGAATCACTCTCCAAGTGGCCGCACCGGCCAGAGCTGCGCCAATCCGAAGCCAGGAGCCAGGAGCTTCTTCCAGGTCTTCCACACAGGTACAGGGTCCCAAGGCTTGCGCCATCCTCAACTGCTTTCCCAGGCTGTAAGCAGGGAGCTAGATGGGAAAGTAGAGCAACCAGGGCACAAACTGTGCCTGTGTGGGATCCCTGCACATGCAAGGTGAGGATTTAGCTGGGCCTGATATGTTTTTTTGTATCCTGGCCAAGCCTCGAACCATACTGCTTGATCCGTTAGTTGCAGGAGTAGGTGTTTCCATAGCAACAGCTGCAGCAGCCTGAGAATTATCTCCTGGGATTAAAGGCAGTTTTAATTCTCCCATTCCTGTCTCCTTGGGTTTTGTGCCTTTGCTGCCAGGACAGCTGAGTGCTGGCAAGGGCTGACACTCCCGCGTGTTTGCGGACTCGCGGGCAGTGCGTTCAGTCCCCCCTCATGTCCAGCTGTAGCCACATGTTCACATGTTGCAAGTTCCCGTCTCTCCATCTGGTCCTAGTTCCCAAGATTGCGTTTTCAGATGTTTGTGGACAGAATTCTTTGCTGAGTCCTGTCACGTGTCCTCCCTGCACTGTTGTGACAGGTGGAGGCAGCATGCCTTTTGTGCCGAGCTTCTAACGACTCTTCCCACCGAGGCCGGGGTTCGTTCTTGGTCACTGCTGCAGCTCCTGGGGGTCTTCACCTCCTGTTAGTACAGGGCTTGATGCTGTGTGGTTTTCAGCGTTGGCACTGCTGTGCGTTCCTGAGGTTTGTCGGCTTGTTCCCAGATCGCTGGGGAGTGACACCACCTAGGCTGTGGAGCTGTGCCTGCTGCAGTGCCTGTCCCTGTTCCACCTGCAGGGAGTGGTTGCCCAGCGATGCCGAGGCCAGGATGCCCGCGTGTGGCTGGGCTTTGGTTGGGAACTGGAACTTGCCTTGGTTACGTGTCGATGTGGCAGTCAGGGTGACCTCACATACAAGCGTGAAGTTGGCTTCCTTCTCTGTCCTGGTGGATTTAATGTGATCTGTATTATTTAATGTGATCTGTATTATTGTCACTTTCCTTGACTTGATGTGGTTGACACAGGTCTACCATCTTGCTCTGTGTATGTGTGATTTAAGAAAAAAAAATTAAGTTTTAATTGAAAGACAGAGTTATAGAGAGGAGAGCCAGAGAGAGAGATGTTGCATCTGCTGGTTCACTCCCAAATGGCCCCCAGGGCCAGGATGGACCTGGCTGAAGCCAGGGGTCAAGGATCACTTCCAGGTCTCCCACACAGGTGCAGGAGCCCAAGCACTTGGCTTGTCCTCCGCTGGTGTCCCAGGCCTCAAGCAGGGAGCCAGGTGGAAAACGGAGCAGCTGGGACTAGAACTGGTGCCCGGTGCCCATCTGGAGTGTCCACAAGCGCTGATGCTCCAGTCACCACAGAAGTGGCTTTGTTCAATGCTGGGTCGGGGGCAGCTTCGGACCCAGCCTCCAAGGCCAGCAGGGCCGAGTTCCTCCAACTGGGCTGAATCTAGACTCCAGCCGACCTTTTCTCCCCCACAACAGTGACTCCTGCGCAGCACAGCACACCCCCGCCCACCTGGATGAAGGATGGACATCAGGTACTGTCTGAGGAATCGTGACTTGTGTACAAGCTTTCCCCCCCAGCCCTTGGTTGTCCTTGATCCCACGCACGGCTCACCTGCAGGCAGTGTGAGGGTTCCACTTCCCACACTGCTGGATTGCCCCTTCAGCGCTGCCTGCAGGCTGCACCCCACAAGGGCCCCGTTCTGGGCAGGTGTGCTTCCGCCTCCTCTGATGGTGGCAGACTCAACCACGTGCAACCCACCAGCGTGCCTGGCCGTAGCCAAACCGGGGCTTGGACACTGGGCTTTGGTGATGCTCTGCAGACAGCCAGGCGTGTTAACTCAACCACGCATCACCGGGTCAGTGGGTATCCAGCCTGACTCCATCCCTCGAGGAGGAAACCCCAGACAGGGCCACCAGGCTAGCCCTCCTGTGCTTTGTGCAGTTGAACTTCCGTTGGGGTATCCGGTTACAGGGCCTCCAGCACTCAGGCACTGCCTCCCTGCGGCCCTGCCCCCAGCCCCGTCCCCTGCAGTGGACCTGCAGGAAGGAAGGGGGCGGGTGCTTTTCTGCCCCACATTTTCCTCCCTCTGCTGATGGGCACCACCCAGAATGAGAGCCTGGGCTGCCCGGGGCGGGGCCGGGGCGGGGCTGTCCGGGGCAGGGCGGGGCGGGGCCGGGAGGCTTGCATTTGCAGATGTTGCCACTAAGTATGCCAGCATGACACCTGCCTGCGGGTTACAAGTGGGATCCCGCACAAGCTGCCTGCATCAGCTCCTGGGCCGGGACAGGTACACAGGGCAGTTGTTCTGGCTGTCCATGAAGCCACGCGAGGCAGGGAGGCACTGGGGAATTCTCCAACCTGGTGCGGGATCCACCAGCTTGGCCCTGAAGGGAAACACTGGGGAGAAATCCCACTGAAGTCCCGCAGGGCCCTTTAACCTCCCGTGGGGACCCTCCGGTGTCCTTGCTGTCTTGGTTGTGGGTGAACTTGGCAGAACACAAATTATCCTGCTCGTGCTCAGCAAGGGCTCCTGTGCCTTTAAGAAGCCAGGCGAGGTCACTGTTAATCATATAACTTTATTGTGGCCCCTGCCGGTAAAGGAAGCACCCCCGGGCCAGCGTCTCTTTTATAACATCCATAAAGCGTGGCTTGCCAGTAGCCGCCCCTGCCTTACAACAGTCCTCCACCCTCTGCAGGGGCTGGCAGAGAGCGAAAGTGGGGCAGGAGGTGAGTGCACAGCACCCTGGGACCCCCAGGCCGGCCACTGCCTGTCCTGGACAGAGCCCTGGCAGATAGGGTCGTGGGCGGCATCTCTGGGGGTTACTAGGGGAGGAGGTTTCCCCTCGTACAAACAAGATCCCTTTCTGAGGGGCCAGGGCGCGTTCGGGAGAGAAGGCTTGGCGGCCGGGAGGCTGGCTGCGTGGTGCTCAGAGTTTGTGGTTGGCCAGCTCAGGCCAGTGCAGCGACACTGGGACACTGCTGCGGGAGCTGTACCCCACCCCAGCCTCTGCTTATGGGGGGGTCCAGGCTTGCCCATGTCCAGGTTGAGGGGTAGGATGGGGCACTGGTCAGGGCACACAGGTGGGAGTGTCGGGCTCAGCTCTGGCGTGTGGAGGTGGCCAAGGCTGCTGTCTGGTTTGGCCATGTGCCTCTGAAACCTGATTTTCCTGTTGTGGGTTTGTCTGAAACAAGGCACACCGGAAGCAGGGGGTGGGGCAGGGGCAGGTCCTAGGGCTCTCCTCCTAAGAGGCAAGGCTCCTATCCCACCGCACCCCTGTCCTGGGAGGCCCAGAGCCTAGCAGCCTAGAGGGCTCCCTCCTCAGCCATCTCTCTGGGGAGTGGGGGCACCCCAGGACCCCTGGGTATCATTTGAGGGGCCCCACTGAGGCCCCACTGAACTTGCACTGATCTGTCCCCACCCTAAAAAACTGCTTCCCTCCTCAGGCCCTGCAGTCCTCTGGGACCACTGAGAGCTTCACTTAGCCCACCTGCCTGTAGGACACCCCTTCCGTCCTGGGATTGCTAAGGCTGCGCAAACCTTGTGGTTGCCCAGCTGTCACCTTTGTGAACATCCAAGGCACCCAGGGATGCAGACAAGGGGGTTTGGAGCAGCATTGATGAAGCACGTGGAGGGCCCTGACTTGGCTTGTTTTTTTTGTGGCCTCCGGGTTTGGAAAGCTGGCCCTGGTTTGTCAGGCATGCTTGCCACAGGCTTCCCAGGAAGTAAGCTCTCCCATCAGGGGTGTCAGGAACATGGGGGGGGGGGGCTTAGGCTGTGCCCCCACCATGGCTGGTGATGCATAGGCAAGGGTTTCAAACTCCAGAACCTCTGGAATCTGCAACCCGTCAGACTGAAGGGGGTGCGTTAGTCTAAGAGTCGCAGCGGTAGCCAGGCTTCGAGCAGGTGCTCCCCATAGGCTGGGCGCCAGGCTGTGCACGGCTCACACCCCCACCATCCAGAAGGGAACTGCTGGAGGGGAGCCGGAGGCTCTCCCAGGCACCCCCTGCTCTGGGCCTCAGCTCTGCTGGAAACCGCTGACTGTAGGCATGAGCTGAACACACACAGGAGAACCATGGCACGGCCCGGAAGACAAACGCTGGCCGCCCAGCGCTGCATTGGAGGCACGCGTTGGAAAACCCCTCTTTATGTCCTTGCTGTCTTGGAAACAAGCAGAGAACAAACTCCACCCCGGGCACCTAGACTCAGCTTCCTGTGCTGTTCCCACACTTTGCAAACCTTTAGCTCTGAGAACATACGCAGGAGCCAGCCCTGGTGGAATCCAGAGCTGGAACATTCCCTTCCCTGAAGGACCCTTCCCGCTGCCCAGAATGGCCACGCCCACTTACAGCGCTCCCACCCCACCCCCCCTCAGGCCCCTGGTGGCCCCTGCTCTGCTGTCCCTTCACATACATTTGTCCTTTCTAGAATGTTCTGGAAATGCAGTCCTATGGTGGGCTAGCTTTGGGAACTGGTATTCCCCACTCAGCATTGTCCTTGGAGACCTTCACCCTCATGGCAGGACGAGCCCCCTGCTCACTTCCGTGTCTGCATGGCCTCCCTGGTGGGCAGGGGCCATGGCAGGGCAGGTGGGGCTGGTACACCCAGCAGGGTATGTGGCTGTCCCCAGACTAGGACTGTTACAGAGGATGCTTCTGGAAACTTCCTGGCCTCTGGATGCTGGAGCCTTCCCAGGCAGGCTTTCTTTACCCAACACCATCATCTCTGCACCAGGGGTGCAGGTGCCAGGCCCCACGGTGGCTTCATGCTTAGTTTCTGGAAGAAGCTGTCCACTTGTGTCCCAGTGTAATTGGGCCAGTTGGCACTCATGCCAGCTTCATGGGCCTCCAGCCTCTCCCCCACCCTGCCCAGCACCAAGCATTGCCACCTGCATTGTGTCTTAAGACATCTCTGTTAACGTGGAGCTTGCCTAGTGTGAATTTGCATTTCCTAGCGGCTGATGAGAGCCGGCAGCATGTGTGCCCGGCTGCTCTGGCTGAGGACTGGCTTTGGAAATCTGCCTTCTGCCTCTTTTCACGCTGTGCCCTTTGGTTTGGAGCCACAGTGCATGCTTTCTCCACATGTTCTCGGTTTGCGTCTTTAGCAGTGGTGCGGTTTATCTACTGGAGAGGGACAGAAAGAGACAGGCAGCTGTGCTGGTGTGCCTGCCGCAGCTGGTGCTGACCTCGGGCCAAAGCCAGGGACTGGAGCCAGCTTCCTCCCCAGATGGTGAGACCCCAAGCACTTGGCGGGAAGCTGGAGCCAGGAATCCCACCTGGCTGTTGTGTAGGACACGGGCACCATGTCTGGTGATTGGCAGACAGCAGCTGGCGTTAGGCCACCACTTACAGTGCCAGCCTCCCATGTGAGCGCTGGTTCAAGTCCCAGCTGCTCCACTTCCAGTCCAGCTCCCTGCATCTGGGAAGGCAGCGGAGGCTGCCTTGGTTTCCTGGCTGTCGCGGCCATCTGTGGAGTGAACCAGTGGATGGAAGATTCTCTGTAACTCTTTCGAAGTAAATAAAGTGGGCAGACACTCCCCCACCCATCTTTCTTCTGCAACATTGTGTCGGGGTCTCTCCCGTTTCTGTGTAAAGGTGAGGAGGATCTTGTCCAGCTCTGCCAGCAGCCTTGCTGGAGTTTAGCAGGAACCCTTTTAAAGGCATATACCAATTGGGGGAGAGCTGGTGGAGTCCTCCAACCCATTAGCAAGCGTTAAACAATGTTGGTATTCACCTGGTTTTTTTGTTTTTGTGTTTTATTTTTGTCAGCATTTTGTAGTCTTTAGCCTGTAAATTTGACCATGCTTGATTAGATTATATCTCGAGATGGGGGCTGGTGTGATGGCTCAACTAGCTAATCCTCTGCCTATAAGTGCTGGGCTTCCATATGGGCACTGATTCCTCTCCCAGCTGCTCCACTTCCCACCCAGCTCCCTGCTTGGTCTGGAAAAGCAGTGGAGGATGGCCCAAAGCCTTGGGACCCTGCATCCGCATGAGAGACCTGGGGGAAGCTCCTGGCTCCTGGCTTCAGCCTGGTCCAGCCTTGGCCTTTGGGGCTACCTGGTGAGTGATCCAGCAGATAGAAGATTTTTCTGTCTTACCTTCTCTCTGTAAATCTGACTTTCTAATAAAAATAAATCATAAAAAAAGGACTACACCTAAGGTGGGGTTTTCTGGATTCTCGTCTGATGCTGCATTTTTTGTTTCAGCATCTACATGGTCCTTGTTGGTAGATCCAAATGCATTTGAATTTGTGCATTTATCTTCTGCGCTGTGATGGTGCCCAACGCACGTGGCACTTCTGGTGGCTGCAAGGGATTCTCTGCAGGCCTGCTTCCTTTCCACATGTCTGCATTTCATATCCTCTCGGGCGCTCCTGCTGCTGACCCTGTGCTGGCTCACAGCGATAAGCGAAAAGCGGCCAGTCTGGTCAGATCCAGCGTCAGGTCCTGTGGGTGCTGGTCTGTGTCACCCAGCGTCAGGTCCTGTGGGTGCTGGTCTGTCTCTTCAGCGTCAGGTCCTGTGGGTGCTGGTCTGTGTCACCCAGCATCAGATCCCATGGGTGCTGGTCTATGTCACCCAGCGTCAGGTCCTGTGGGTGCTGGTCTGTGTCACCCAGCGTCAGGTCCTGTCGGTGCTGGTCTGTGTCACCCAGCATCAGGTCCTGTGGGTGCTGGTCTGTCCCTTCAGCGTCAGGTCCTGTGGGCACCAGTCTGTGTCCGTTTAGCCTCCGGTCGGGGCCTGTGGTTGCTTTTCATTCCCTTGAAAGACATTTCCTTCGTTCTACTTTTCCCAGAGAATTTTATGTGCTGAATTTTGGCAGGTGCTATTCCTAAATTAATTGGTACAGTCCAGTGGGGTTTTTCTTTAACCTGTGGGTGGAGTTGGTCCACTCGATGGCTTTTTCTGGCATTGAACCACGTAGCATCCCAGTGCCAGCCCCTCACTAGCTCCTTGTGCAGTTAGGGTCACCTGGGGCTAGGTGTCGGGCAACACCTCATTCATGATGTGGGGTCTGTGTTCGTGGCCGAGGGGTGTGGGCGGGGCTTTCTCTCTGTTGTGTCCCTGGGGGCTGGGTACAGTGAGGAGAGGAATCCCTCCCCTCCTGTTGGGAATTGTGTTAGCTCTTTTGGTGGCGTTCCCCAGCGAAGCCCGCCGCGGAGGCCTGGAGATGTCTCTGTCGGCGGTTCCTAAGTGACAGGTGCATCCACTGCAGTGGGAAGTGGCTTGTTTTGAGCCCTGGCGGTCTGCGCCGTATCTCTGCATCTTCGTCAGGAGTCTGCCCGTTTGCCGGTGTGCGCAGACACCCGCTCTTGGTTTCATTGCCTCTCGATGCTGCTCTCGCAGCCGTCCTTCCCTGTGCCGTGGCCGTCGGTCTGTCTGGCTCCTTCATATTTGCTGAGGGTTTTCTAATGAACCATCAGTGTTGGGATGTGTCCAGTTGGCATCTAAGAACATGAACTCTGCTATACTTTGGGGTCGTGAAGTGGTGAGGGGGGAGAGAAAAAGGGACCAGGAGATCAACCCTTGCAGGGGACCCAAGTGACCCTCAGGTGCCACAGGCCACTCCTCTGCCCCGGTCAGGAGCCCACGGAGGGGTAGGGACACTTGAGGCCAGGGTATCACCAAGGCTGAGTCCCTGTGAGCTGTGCTCTGTGGCGGGCCCAGAGGCAGCAGCCATGCCGTGCCTGGGCCGCTTGAGCATGGGGCTCCTCGGGGAGACCCAGGGAGCCACGTCTCACTGCCCTACTGGGCACAGTCCGAGGAGGAAGCTGGGTAGCCAGGAGCTGGGAGGGGGCGTGCACTGGGAACTGGGTCGGGGGTGACCCAGCCCAGCTGCCTCTGGTGGCGTGCAGCAGTCCAGGGGACATAAAGTTGTCAATGCTGTGACAGGTGCCACGGGGCGCCTTGAGGGCTGGATGCAGACCAGTGAGCTTGAAAAGATGCAGACAGCAGATGTGAGAAACTTAAATTATGTCTAATCCAGGCGCTGGGGGTGCTGGCCGCCTTGCTGTTTTGGGGTGACGCTGCAGAGGGGGTCACTCTGCTTCTGTTTTAGTAATTTTTTTAAAGAACAGACATGACATTTTCTGAGCTAGTGTGGTTTTTAGATTTTTATTTATTTGAAAGCAGAGTTCAGAGAGAGAATCTTCCATGCATTCCCCAGATGGCCGCGGCAGCTGGGCCTGAGCCAGCTGAAGCTGGAATTCGGAGCTTCTCCTGGACTTGGGCCTCCTCCTAATGCTGTCCCACTGGCAGGGATCCAGATCAAAAGTGGAGTGGCCAGGATTCGAACTGGCACCCACATGGGCTGCTGGTACTGCAGACACCAGCTCTGCACGCTACACCACAGCACCAACCCCACCAAGCTCCTGTTTCTAAGGCAAGCCGTGACTCCACGGTATAGTTGGTCATTCTTTATCTCCCGGGCCACCCTTAGATGGCCAGCCACCATTCTTGCTGTGGCGAATAATGCTGTGTTAGACACTTCTGTGGACCGTGGACTCAGGACCACAGCAGAGGGCACTAGGAGACTCTGAATACTGTGGCCAAAGTGGACGTGTTGGGCTTGGTTGGATTTTGTGTGTTTGGCTTTGAGGGTGGAGGGGGTTGGGTCCCATGTCCTCAGACAGCCAGCACTGAGCCTGGGATGGGCTCCTGGCCTTCTCTGGGTCAAAAAAGGCGGGTCACGGTCAGCCTGGGCCCCCAGCCTCCTGGTCCCGGCCATACCCAGGCCAGAGGAGCCAGCCAGCCTCAGCACCCCCCCCGCCCCCCGCCACTTCCTCCCGGCAGCTACCATGGGAACACCGTGTTTTACACTGGGATTCTGCCTTGAACTCACTGTCACCATAATTGCCCCCCATAAAATGGGCCTGGGCATTGCAGGGCAGCAGCAGCTTCCCGTTCCTGCCTGCTGCTGATGGCCACGGCTGGCAGGGGTAGTGCACAGGCCACGCGGACACTGTGACACAGCGCCGGGGGACTGAGGGGAAAGCCCTTGGCCAGGGTCTGGGCTGTGTTCTACCTGTCCTTGCTCTTCGATTTGCAGAGAGAGAAGAATTTGTGCAGAGTGTGCTGGCCCAGGTGGCAGAGCAATTCTCCAGGTACGGAACCTCCAAGGCAGGTGCCAGGCGTGGCCGGGTGTTCTCTGGGACATCACAGTGCCCAGGGTTGTGGGAGGGGCAGGGCAGAGAGAACCCGAGTGTTTGAAGCTTTCCCCAGGGCACTGGAGCTCCCCACCTGGGGTGCTCCGAATGCCAGGGCAGAGCCCCCATCCTGGGAGATGCCCCTGGTGGGTTCAGTTGTCTTTCCCCCCCGGGGAGGCGAAGACTTGTGCCCACCTGCAGGTCTCATCCACCATGGCACTTCCTGGTGTCCCCAAGGCCGTGAGAATTGCCTGAGCTCAGCTGATTTGCCTTCCTTCTTCTGCAGGGCGTTTAAGATCAACGAGCTGAAGGCGGAAGTCGCAGACCACCTGGCAGCCCTTGAGAAGCGCGTGGAACGTGAGTGACACCTCTGCCCCCACAGGCACCTGTCTCCTCCGGGTGACCGGTCAGTGTGAGCTGTGCAGGACGAGGTGGAGGCTGAAGCCAGGAGCTGCTTCCCGGTCCCCCACACGGGTGACAGGGGCTCAGGCATTTGGGCCATCCTCTGCTGCCTTCCCAGGTGCATTAGCAGGCAAGGTGGAGCAGCCAGGTCTCAAACTGGTGCCCTTAAGGGATGCCAGCAGTGCAGGCAGTGGCTTAACCTACTGCACCGTAGCGCTGTCCCTCCCCACCCCAGGTGCCAGGGATGACCTTCTGTGGGTGCTGTGAGCCCCGGATGAGAGCTGGCTGTGTGTCTGTCAGCACCAGGGATGGCGTGCTGTGCTCCCCAGCGTGCTGCTGCCTCCCCCACGGGGGAGAAACAGCTGCAGCCGCACAAGAAGACTGACGCGGGCCCTAAGCTGCAGGGAGGCTGAGCCCGTGTCCAGGCTGGGACACGCGCTGAACAGGCATTACCCTGCCTGTTAGCAGGAGCCCATCGGCCATTGCCCAAAGGCTGGGTGCCTGGCCTTCTCGGGGTGCCTGGATGTCACTCCCAGAAGACGGGCTGAGTCGGGCCTCAGAGTGGGCCTATACCAGCCTGGCGCCCGCCTCCTGCCCCAGCCCCGCAGGTGCACACCCCCGGGCGGCCAGTTCACAGGTCTCCCCTGGCAGTGAGCAGCAGCTAGCTCAGGGGGTCAGGCCTCTGCCACTGCCTCTGGCTGCCCCCAGCCCCGCCTCCAGCAGGGTCTCCTTCCCGGGCAGGGGGCAGAGGAAAGTCTGGGCCCGCCTGGCGGGCTGGAAGTCAATGCTGTCTTCCTGCACAGGGCTGTTATGGGTTCACGCTGCCACTGGGGGACTGGCGAGCTGCACCACACAGACACACACAGGTACCTGCACACTCGCTGGTGCACACACACACCCAGCCTCGTGGGGTGTGAATGAGCTGCCTCTGGCTGCTGTCTGTTTATTCCATGACCTTGTTAACAATGTCCCATTCCTGAGATGCACAAGGAGGCCTCCATTTCTCTGTCTAGCCTTTCTTCCAGAATTCTGGGGCCCTTGGCAGTTAGCGGTGGTTTTATCATCTGGGTCCTGGCTGCAAACCCAACTCACTTCCTTCCGGGTGTAAACCCCTCCCCTTTTGGACCAGAGGCCTGGGCTCTGCCAGTCAGACCCCTGGGAACAGGTTGAGCGGGTTCATGCAAACACCCCCTGGGCTCTGGGCCAAGCCAGACCTGGCTTCCGCCCAGTTGCCTTGCTAGATCCAGGCATTTTATGCAAATCCTCTGGTCTGGTCTTGGCAGAAGTGTGGGAAGACCCGCTCTGCCATCCCCGCCCACCCCCCTGACTCCAGGCCCCTCTCACCAGCTCTGTAGCCCCAGTCATGAACAGAGCCAGCCAGGGTGAGGCCACCTCGGGCTCCTGCCCAGCCCCCCACCCCACCCACTGGCCTCCAGGGCAGCCAGTGTCTGTCCTACAGGATGGATCTGAGCCCTTGGCTGCATGTGGCCTGGGTTTACGGAAGTCACACGGGCTCTTGTAAGGGTTTACAGGGCCCGACAGGACAGTGCTGGGTGGGTGGGAGCAGCCGCTGCTATAATGTGGGGTGCATGTGGGGTGCTCAGTCCAAGCCCACCACTGGGCCCCAATGGGTCCAACTTCCTTCTTGGCCTCCCTCCAGTGGCCCCTGCTGTCCAGTGGACCTCAAGGCCAACCCTGCCCCCTGGGGTGTAGAGAGGAAGGGGCCAGAAGCCATGGAAGCTTCTGCCTGGAGTGCCAGGCGTGCGGGCAGAGCTAAACCTGTTCTCTCCTGCCTGCAGGTGTGCCTCCCATGGGCCTTTCCTCCCAGCCATGGCTTCTGTGGCCCTTGGCCACGCGGTCCCTCCCTCTCAGTTCCTCTGCTGCGTGTCCAGGGTTCAGATCAGGGCTGTGATGTTGGGGTGCCTGGAAGGCTCGATGCTCATGTCAGTGCTATGATAAATAGCCAGGAGAGCTGGCCTTGCTGAATTCCCGTATCCCTGCGATCAGATGTGACCTTGAGCAGGATCAGAACCCATACAAGGCCACTTGGTACTTAGGAGGAGAGAGAGAGCATTTTCTGCAGGGTGTGAGCAGCCAGCTGCTACGACACAGGTTCACGTCCAACACAGCTGAGTGCACGGCACAGGAGACCAGCGTGGGGTGCGATCTGGTTCTGTCTTCTGACAACCAGAACAGCTACAAAGGTGCATGGCTGGAGGCAGGTGGAAGATCAATAAACAGATGGGTGGAGAGGGTGGGAAACGTGGATAGTCACTGGCAGAGAGGTAGGATGGGTAGGTGAGTGAGCCCGATGGAAAGGCTAGCAGGTGGCCAGGGAGGATGCTGGAGTGGACAGAAAGACTCACAGAGCAGATGGGATGCTAGCTATTCGAATCCGAGATTTGTTCTTAAATATTCCTCTTTGTATTTCCTGAATTGACCCAGTTTTCTGTCCAGAACAAAGCTCTGAACTAGCTGGGTCTGGCCGGGCAGTTTGGACCCTGTGCCCCCAGTCCCATGCCTGTCCACTCTCTCTGCCGGATGCTCGGCCTCACCCCTGGCCCATGCACGCACTGCAGCTACTGCTGCGGTGCCTGCCATCTGCTCACACCCACGTCCCACGGGCAAGCCACGGCTATGCATGGTGGGCCTGTGCAGCCTGCGCAGGAGCCAGCTGCCTCTTCCTGGTGGGATGAGGAGGAATGTTCCCCGGCTCCTTCATGGCCCCTCGCTCAGCCTCCAGCACTCGGGGCTTCCACCAGGGACTGAGTCCAGCCACCGCACTTCTGGACTGTGCCTGCCAACCCCCCACCACACTTCCTCCCCGTGGGGGATCGGCAAGAGCGGCCGGATTCCTCAGTGGCGCTGTGTCTCCTTCCGAGGCCCTCGATGCTTATTTTTAGAAGGGATGCAGAGCCAAACTGGATGAGAAAGTGGCTGGAGTGACGTCTTGGGTAGTGTCTCTCTTTTTGCATAAAAATCGAGTGTGATTCCAAAATAAGAAGGTTCCTGGGGGCTGGCACTGTGTGGTTTCACCCCTGCCTGTGGTGCTGACATCCCTAATGCCGGTTCAAGTCCCAGCTGCTCCGTTTCTGATCCAGCTCACTGCTAATGCACCTGGGAAAGCAGCAGAGGGTGGCCCAGGCGCTTGGGCCCCTGCACCCACATGAGAGACCCAGGGCAGAGCTCCTGGCTGCTGGCACTGGCTCGGCTCCTGCCAACTCTGCCTATTCCATCCTCCCTTTCCACAGGGCTTGGTTTAACTGCTCCCAGGGGCCTGTGAATGAAAGGCATTTATCTTAATGAGACTATAATCCTCGTTGGAACACCCGCGCCTTCCGCTGCATGCTAATGAGGAAGGACCACATTTTCCGTTGCTTTCCTTTTTGGAATAAAAGGCTCCTTTGTCCCCCACCCCCATCCCCAGCGGGTGCTTAGGCCTACCGGGAGAAAGCAAGAGGGAAGGGGTGGAAGCAGATTGGAGGAGAGGCGGGGCCTCGGTCCCATGGAAACGAGTGCAGCTGACAGGTGCCGTGGTGCTAGGTTGGCCACGGCCAGGGCTGGCCGATCCAGGGGGCTGAGCCAGGTGGGGAAGTGACCTGCATCAAGGCCTTGTCTGCCCAGCCAGACCCCCTGGGAGGGGCCTCCTCCCAGTAAGTAACCCTGTGCTGTTTCCTCCTTGCTGCCAGTGGAAGGACTCAAAGTGGTGGAGATTGAGAAATGCAAGAGTGACATTAAGAAGATGCGCGAGGAGCTGGCGGCCAGAAGCAGTAGGTAAGAGGGCCGGGCTGCGCGTGTCCCTGCCCACAGGGGGTCTCTCTCAGCTGCGTGGCCGTCGGAACCGAGGGGCGGTCATGGTAGGTGGAGGCCAGGGACACGGTCTTGTGTATGAGGGCTTGACCTTTTTGTGTTTCCCTGCACTGGCAGGAATGTGTCCGGCGTGAAAGAAGCCCCAAAGGCAATTTCGAAAGGAAGAGAACAAACGGAAAGAGACATTGAGCTGAAAAGGGGATCGGTGTCATGCTGCCCGCCCCACTGGGCACGAACTCACAGCATTTGACCAGGACAGTCATGTTCTCTAGCTGGGAGAACACGTGCCAGCTTCACGCGGCCTTCCTGGGACACCGCTTGGCAGGACTCTGCCAGCTCTGGGGTCACAGCCAATGAGAGGGCAGCCCATGTGTGCGGGGAGGAGCCCCATGGTGGTGACAGCGGGGACGGCGGTGCAGGCGGTGGTGATGGGCTCACACCTGCCCTGGGCCTGGCTGTGTGATGACTGGCCCGCTTCTAGCCATGCTCTAGTGTGGTGCTAGCAGGGGCTGGGGAAGGAAGGGACTGGGCAAGGTGGAGCCAGCCCTGAGCCCACAGCGATGGCCTCAAGCTAACCCACACACACCCCAGCCAGGACTGGGTGTCAGGAGCTGAGAGTGTCCTTGGGGACTACGAGGGAAGGTGGCCAGGCCCCACCCTGAGACAGATTCCACATGGCTTTGTCTACCAGCAGCTTCCCCACCCCAGGATGGAGTGGTCCTTGGCTCTGGCTGTGCCAGGCCACTTGGCACTGTGGGCCTAGGCCCTCTACATCCCTCCCCAAGCCATGGCCTTGACAGTGTACTGGGCTGGGGGTTGGGGGTAGGGGGAGGGAAAATCAGCTCCCAATAGACATGAGTGGAAGAGGCTCCAAGCCAGCTGCTCCGTGAGTGGGAGGATGCCTGTTCCCATGGCAACAGGGCGCAAGGGGAGTGGGGCTGAGGCTGCCATGGGTCGGCAGATGCCAGCGGCCCTTGCTGCTCCGGAGGCTGCTGGTGGAGCCCTCCTGCCTGGTACAGGGTCCTCAGCCGTGTCGGGGAGTAGGAGCGCCTCGGTGCAGTGTGGGAGGTAGAAAGTACACACTGGACGTGGGGACGGCCAGCGTGGGGCAGGGGCACTGGGACGTCCTTGGTGCTCCTGGAGCTCACCACTGCACTGGTGCCGGGCTGGCCGTGGCAGCCTCCGGGACAGTCGCTCAGTTGCTTGCTCATTTGTTCAAGCTGTGTCAGAGCCTGCTCCATCCCTACCCCAAATGCATCATGGGATCCTGGCGGCAGGCACGGGGTCGAGGGCAGTCAGAGAACAGGACCACCAGGGCTTGAAAAACTTCTAGCCCTTGTGCACAGGGCCTGAGGCTTGGAGACGCCCCCCAGAATGAACTGCCCCTAAACCCCAGCTGCCCCATAGCCCCAGCTCGCACCTGGACTTGGTCACCAAGTAAAGGTGCCAATTAAAAAAAAAATACTTTAAAATGCAGTGCTGTGATTTTCCTTCACTGTAGCCTCACGAAGCGTAAACGACAGTTTTGCCAACATACGGTTCATGGTTTCCCAGAAGGCACACGCACCCAGCGTTGAGAGGCCTGGCTTAGCCCTCACCTGACTGGGTGTCGGCTGTAACATCTCTGTTCTGTTTCCACCTTAAGCCCCTCACTCCTTGGCTGTGACTGTCTCTGCACCTCATGGCTTGCTGGGGTGCATGCGCCGCCCCAACCCGGGCTGGTGACCCCACAACAAGCCGGACGTGCCTCCCACACTCCAAATGGGAGCTGTTCACGTCCAGCCAAGCTTAGGTCCACAGTGGTTTCCATGTCTGTGTAGCCCTGGTGGCAGGCAAGTGGCCCCGCCCAGCAGCCAGCAGGACCAGTAGGGAATGGTCCCTCTCCTCCCGAGGCTGCTGGGCTCCCCCTGCTGTGTTCTGGGGGGAACCCCTCAATAGTGAGGGGTGGGAACACCCCCGTCGCCTGCTACATCTCTGTCACCGAGGCCTGGGCTGCCGAGTGAAGTGTGGCCATGACCCCAGGGCCTCAGGGCGCCTTAGCACCAGCAAAAAATTCCTGAGAATCTGAAAAGCAGTACAGAACACAGTGGAGTGGCTGGGGGACAAGGCTGGCCCCATGCCATAGATGCCCAGGAACATTCCAGAAGGATACCCCGTGCTATGAGCAGACATGAGTTCCAGGGTAGAGTTCGGAGGAAAGGAGTGCGGCTTTTGTTGTTGTTGTTTGTTTCTTTTTAATTGTTTGTTTTAAAGATTTATTTTATTGGAAAGTCAGACTTACAGAGAGAAGGAGAGACAGATCTTCTGTCCACTGATTGATTCCCCAAGTGGCCACACTGCTAAGCTGATCCGAAGCTAGGAGCCTCTTTCGGGTCTCCCACGCGGGTGCAGGGACCCAAGGCTTTGGGCCATCCTCCACTGCTTTCCCAGGCCACAGGCAGGGAGCTGGATGGGAAGTGGGGCAACAGCACACGAACCGGGACCCATATGGGATCCAGGAGCATTCAAGGCAAGGACTTTAGCCACTAGGCTAGCATGCCCCGGCCCAAGGGGTGGGATTTTATCGTCTCCTCCTGGGTTGTCATGGTTTGTCGAGTAACAGGGGCTGACTTGGTCCACCAAGGAAAGGTTTCCTGGGTCAGACCGCTCCCCATCCTCCGCCTTCCCACGTGTGCCCCAAGGTCCAGGCAAGCCTAGGCTCGAGGCTGCCTTTGTGACGTGCTGCTGCTGTAGATGGGGTTGAGTTTGGGGCTCTGCTGGCTGGGCCCCTGCTGAGTCCCACACCACCCCGACCCCCACGGTGGCTGGCTGCAGGTGAGCCCACAGCACAGGCAGCCAGTAACTAAACGGCTTTGCATTGCATCCGCAGGACCAGCTGTCCCTGTAAATACAGCAAGAGGCTGACCCCTCGGCGCGATGTCCCCACGTACCCCAAGGTGAGTGTGGACCGTGCCCAGGGGACACGCTGTGCCATGACCACAGCTCCCCACCCATGCTGCGGGCCAGCTGGCCACTGGACGGTACCATGCGAGTCTCTCTCACTCACTTTGCTTTGCAAGCGGACAGTCACAGCTTGCTGTTGCCGCTCGGCTCATGTGGTGTGATCTTTGTTGTTGTTGCTAAGGTTTATGTTACTGCTTTGAAAGGCAGAGTGAGAGAAAAGGACAGAACTTCTCCTCCACGGATCCCTCCCCCCAGATGACCGCCACAGCCAGGGCTGGGCCAGGCCAAAACCCAGGGGGAGCCTGGGGCGCCCTCGGCATCTCCCACATGGGTGCCTTATGGGTTAGCAGGGAGCTGGATCAGACGCAGGGCAGCCGGGACTCGGACCTGTCACCTGCCGTGACACACAGCTGGCTGCTCGGATTTGCCACGTCTGCACCGCATTGTTTTTTTTTTTTAAAGATTTATTTTTATTATTTTTTTATTGGAAAGGCGGATATACAGAGAGGAGAGACAGAGAGGAAGATCTTCTGTCCGATGATTCACTCCCTAAGTGAGCGTAGTGGCCGATGCTATGCCAGTCCGAAGCCAGGAGCCTCTTCCGGGTCTCCCACGCGGGTGCAGGGTCCCAAAGCCTTGGGCCGTCCTCGACTGCTTTCCCGGGCCACAAGCAGGGAGCTGGAAGGGAAGCGGGGCTGCCGGGATTAGAACCGGCACCCATATGGGATCCCGGGCGTGCAAGGCGAGGACCTTAACCACTTGCGCCACCGTGCCGGACCCCTGCACCGCATTGTTAGAAACCCCACTTGCTTAGCTCTCCTGTCGGGCAGGTTCATGGGAAATCCATGTTCCGTGGCAGCTAGGCATGGGTTTCAACATCTGGCATGAAGATAAACTCATCTCTTAACTCCCGTGTCCACAGACTGTAGAAGCCCCTGGCTGGGGCTCCACCGAGAGCTGCTGCTTTTCACGCACGTTGTCTTGTCTCGGTTGTGGGTGACGCCGGGCTTGGTCAGGTGCACAGCGGAGAGAAGTTCGTCGCATCTCTCGCAGTCAGCTACGGCGGCCGGCCAGGGTCAAGCCCAGCTGGTCAGCCAGCTCCCATTCCCTCCATGTGGGCAGTAGGGCTCTCCTGGCTGCAGCCCAGAGGCCCAGCACGGCAGGGAGCAGCCAGGAGCCCCACTGTGGGCAGCAGTGCCCGGCGGGGGGCCCCTCGCTCTGTCCCAAGCCTTGGTCTGCATTCTGCCTCCCCCAGGGCACTGGGCACAGGCCAAGGCCTGGAATAGAGTGTCAGGGTACCACCGGCTTCTGTTCACAAGACCAGGAGAAGACCCTCTGTCCCAAAACACTGCCCCTGGCTTCTGTCTAAAGCCATGGCCTCCCAGGTCCAGCACCATGGTGTAGCAGGCAAAACCACCACCTGTGGTGCCAGCTTCCCCTACGGGCACTGGTTCAAGTCCCGGTGGCTCCATTTCCAATCCAGCTCTCTGTAAGACTCCTGAAAAGCAGCAGGGGATGGCTGAAGTGCTTGAGCCCCTGCACCCATGTGGGAGACCTGGCATTGCTAACAGCGGCTTCCCCCACTGTGCCACAGCGCAAGTCCCGATTCTGTGATCCCAACAGGGTCACCCAGTCCCCCTGTTGCCACTGTGCCCCCCATGAGCACCCCTTATCCTATCGCTTGCAGCACTAACAGGACTTCCTCCCCAAAGCCGGGTCCCTGCACAGCCTGGGAGTTTGTGAGAGGGGGTGGGGAGGAGAAGGAAGCGGCCACCCCACAGCCCGGGTGACTCCGGCCCTGGGACTGGCTCACCTACCCCTTTCCTTCCAGTACCTGCTCTCCCCGGAGACCGTGGAGGCGCTGCGCCGGCCGACCTTCGACGTGTGGCTCTGGGAGCCGAGTGAGGTAGGCCGAATGCTCAGGGGCCAGCTCCTTTCTTCACCATAAAGGGAAACCCTTTGATTCTGCAGGTTTCTCCCTCGGACCAGGACTGAACTGAAGCAGGGTGCCCTGACAAGGGGGATCAGCTGGGGTACAGGAACTCTCCTAACCCTGGCTTCTCCACACCTGCAGGCATCCTAGCCCACCCTCTGTGGCCAGGCGCCTGCTGGGACTCTGGCTGGGTGTCACTAAGAACGCAGACATGGCCTTCCTTGTGGGCCCCCACCCCAGCTGCCCTCAGCCAAAGCCTGGCGAGTCCGTCCACTCCTCTGCCAAGATGGCAGCAGCAACATCGCCACCAGTGGTCTGTACCCTCAGGCCTGCTGTGCTGGGACCCCAGGGTGTCCTGGGCAAGTTGCTCAACCACACCAGAGGTCATGGGCCGAAGATGCCCTGGCCGGTGCAGGCCACAAGAAGCTGTCCATGGCATCAGATCACAGCATGCTCTGCCCTCTGCGGAGGAGAGAGAAGTGAAAGTGCCTGTGGCTGGCGAGGGGTGGAACCGCAGAGGTGCCCAGTAAGACCCACGGACAGCTGTGGGCTTGGACTCCCACCTCCCGCAGATGAGCTGGGGCCACCTCTGGGAAAATCCCAAGGTCATTTGTGAAAGCCTACTGGGCGAAAGAGTGGCCAGGAGCTGCCAGTGGACGAGCTGCATGGGAAAGGCCCTTGCGATTGTTTCTGCTGCCTCTGCAGCCTGAGCCCTTGGAGCACAGCACCAGCCGTGGCTGCAGAGGTGGAAGTTGGCCAGCTGTGGTCACCCGGCTCACTGCACTGTGTCCTCCCTGCATGTGGGCCAGCCTCCCAGGGAGCGGGGGTGGGCTGCCATGCCAGAAGCCAGGCTTTCCAGTGGCAAAAGTGAGCAGCAGTGAGGAGACATCCTGGACCCACCCAGCCTCACACACCTGCTCAGGCACCCCCGAGGCAGCTCACGGCCACCAGCCACGCAGCCGTCCATCCACCCAGCAGCTCTGCCCAGCGCCCAGCCCCTCCCAAAGCAGACAGAGGCCGTGGCTTCGCCCAGCTCTTGTTGCCTTCTCTCCTTCATTGCCATACGTCCCACATGGGCCAGGCCCCAACACGGCATCCACAACTGATGCACACTCACCGGAGCCCCAGACTGCAAGTGTGGGGACACATGCCCTGCCACCGAAGCCACACCAGATGGTCCCGTCTGCCGCCCGTCTTTGCCACAGGCATCGCAACCTTCCAGAGTTGCCACAAGCCACTCTGGGCTGGTGGGACAGTGGCCAGGGCTGTGATCCTGAGGGCCAGTGTCTGGGAGGATGGACGCTGTTAACCACAAGGCCACCAGGCTCCGGGGGAAGCCGCTGAGTTCCTTTCTGCCTCAAGTCCTTGCGGATTAGCTGTAGGATCTGGGATGCGGGGCACACATAGCCCACAATGACACCGCAGAGAACCAGGGTTGGTCAGGAGGGCCGGCGGCGTGGCCTGTCTCCTGGCTCACCTGCTGGCCCTGTAGCCTTTGACTCCAGGACTGTAGGAGACACCCGGGCTCAGCTTGCATCTCCTGCCAGCTTGCATCTGCAGGGCACATGATACGGTCCTTCTGAGCAGAGTAGGGGGTAGTCCACTGCCAGGTGCGGGCACGAGGTGGCTGGGGGAGGGCCAGAGGCAGGTGGGTGGCCTGGTCAGCCAGCGCTGGCCATGTTCTACCAGGCGCCCAGGGGCTGTCCCAGTTGCCCACCTCCATCTCATGTCTCCCACCCTGGGCTCTGCCCCCCTTGAAGCAAAGTCACTTGACCCAGGTGTCCACTTTTTAAAAATCTTATAGCAGGGTGCTGGTTCAAGTCCAAGCTATTCTTTCTTAAAGATTTATTTATTTATTTGAAAGACGTAACTAGAGAGGGAGGGAGAGTTCTTCCGTCCACTTGATTCACCCTGAAATGGCTACAATGGCAGGAGCTGCGCCAGCCAGGAGCCTCTTCCAGAGCTCCCACGCTGATCTGAAGCCAGGAGCCAGGAGCCTCTTCTGGGTCTCCCACGCAGGTGCAGGCTCCCAAGGCTTTGGGCCATCCGCCATTGCTGTATGGGAAGTGGAGCAGCTGAGACTCAAATCAGCACCTATATGGGGTGCTGGTGCTGCAGGCAGAGGTTTAGTCCACTGCACCATGGCACCAGCCCCACGTTCTCACTGAGTTCTGGTCCCTCAGCCTCTGGCCACATCTCGCCTGTCCTCAGAGACCCAGCTGCCCTCTGGGACAACCCCACAGCCTGTCTGGGTGACCTTGCAGGACCAACCATGGCCCCTCCCCTGCCCTGCACCTCAGCAGTCAGGAGCCGAGCTGCGGGTTCCCGCTGCGGTTGCTGACCTCCGGGCCCCCGCAGATGCTGAGCTGCCTGGAGCATATGTTCCATGACCTGGACCTCGTCCGAGACTTCAGCATCAACCCCATCACGCTGCGCAGGTGGCTGGTGAGTGTCCCCTCGGGTGCTTCCCTGTAATGCCGTTTGCCCCCTGTCCCCACCCACCTTACCATCCTTGTATGGGAGAAATAGGGGCGGGTCTGGGGGGACAGCGTGGGCCAGGGCACTGGGAGATGCAGCGTGGGAGTGTGAGAGGAACGTGTGTGCGTGTTGAGGTGTGTGAGAGGTGAGCGTGTATGTGTGAAGAGTGTGTGTGAGGTGAGTGTATGAAGTCTGTAAGGAGTGTGAGTGTGCGAGGTGAGTGTGAGTGTGTGAGGTGAGCGTGTACGTGTGAAGAGTGTGTGTGAGGTGAGTGTATGAAGTCTGTAAGGAGTGTGAGTGTGCGAGGTGAGTGTGAGTGTGTGAGGTGAGCGTGTACGTGTGAAGAGTGTGTGTGAGGTGAGTGTATGAAGTCTGTAAGGAGTGTGAGTGTGCGAGGTGAGTGTGAGTGTGTGAGGTGAGTGTGAGGTGAGCGTGTACGTGTGAAGAGTGTGTGGGTAAGGTGAGTGTATGAAGTCTGTAAGGAGTGTGAGTGTGCGAGGTGAGTGTGAGTGTGTGAGGTGAGTGTGAGGTGAGTGTGTACGTGTGAAGAGTGTGTGGGTAAGATGAGTGTATGAAGTCTGTAAGGAGTGTGCGTGAGGTAAGTGTATGTGTGTGAGATGCCAAGTGTGAGTGTGCGAGGTGAGTGTGCGGGGTGAGGTGAGTGTGAGAGGTGAGGTGAGTGTGCGGTGAGTGTGCAAGGTGAGTGAGTGTGAGAGGTGAGTGGGGTGAGGTGAGTGGGGTGAGGTGAGTGAGGTGAGTGTGAGGTGAGTGTGCGAGGTGAGGTGAGTGTGCGAGGTGAGGTGAGTGTGATGTGAGTGTGAGAGGTGAGGTGAGCGTGCGAGGTGAGTGTGAGAGGTGAGTGTGAGGTGAGTGTGCGGGGTGAGGTGAGTGTGATGTGAGTGTGAGAGGTGAGGTGAGCGTGCGAGGTGAGTGTGAGAGGTGAGTGTGAGGTGAGTGTGCGGGGTGAGGTGAGTGTGATGTGAGTGTGAGAGGTGAGGTGAGTGTGAGGTGAGTGTGTGAGGCGAGGTGAGTGTGCGAGGTGAGGTGAGTGTGAGGCCGTGGTGACTGTGAGAACCGGTGTTTGATGCGAGGCGTGTGAAGCGTGTGGTGCGAGTGAGCCCTGGCTGAGCAGAGCAGCGCCCCTGCCTCTGGCGGGGCGGGGTGGCGGAGCCTTGGACACAGCACCTGGGGTCAGGGCAGTGGCAGTCGGGTGCGGGGAGGGCCACCGTCCGTCTCGCCCGCAGCTGTGCGTGCAGGACAACTACCGGAACAACCCCTTCCACAACTTCCGGCACTGCTTCTGCGTGGCACAGATGATGTACAGCATGATCTGGCTGTGCCGGCTGCAGGTGGGTCCCCACCCCCCAGGCCCCACGGCGGCCAGAGTGCCCCCCACGGGCGCTGGCCCTCCAGGAGGAGGCCACACCTGCTCCCTGCTCTCCAACACAGGAGAAGTTCCCCCCGCTGGACATCCTGACCCTGATGACAGCAGCCATCTGCCACGACCTGGACCACCCGGGCTACAACAACACGTGCGTGCCACCCCTTCTTCCTCACTAGCATTGGGGGGTCCACAGTGCTCCCAGCCTCTGGCTCCTCCGAGCCGGGAGTGATGCCCGTGCGTGACACCACACTCACACTCGTGCGCTCACAGCACACCCCCTACTCACACCCGTCTCCACAGCGGCCTCCTCCTGGGACGGCTTCTGGCAGGAGTGGGGGGAGGAGGCTGGAGTAAAGCAAGACCTGGCAGGGAGGGGGGTCTTTGGAGACCTGGAGGAAGGACTGAGTGCCACAGGGTATGGCCACACACACCCCGCAGCCCTGACCCATCCCAGCCATAGGACATGGACCTGCACTTCCCGTAGGTTAGCGGGTGTTTGTGCCATGGCGAGGTGTAACCCTGGAGCTCCCCGGAGGAGGCCGTATCCACTTGCAGCTGCTCGGCCCAGGCTGGCAGCCCCCGACTCAGACAGGCAGCCCAGCCCCCTCCCAGGCTTCTGTCTGTGGGGAAAACGTGACCCTTTCCTCAAGGGGTCACCATCCTAGGGCAAGTCGGAGTGCGTGAGGAGCCTGTCGGGCAGCCCTGTGGGAATGTGGGGGCCACCCAGTGCCAGGTCCTGGCAGAGGGGCTGCCTGGCATGGGTGGCCGCTGTGGCCTGGGCACCTGAGCCTGCAGCCGTGTCCCGCACAGGTACCAGATCAACGCCCGCACGGAGCTAGCGGTACGCTACAACGACATCTCGCCGCTCGAGAACCACCACTGCGCCGTGGCCTTCCAGATCCTCGCCAGGCCCGAGTGCAACATCTTCTGCCACGTGCCGCCCGAAGGCTACAAGCAAATCCGGCAGGTGCCTGCGCCCGACGTGGTGTGGGGAGGAGGCGGGCGCCCCCAGGGCTGCTGGCCAGAGCAGGGGTGCTGAGAACACGGGAATGCAGGAACGGGCCTCTCCTGCCCCTTACACGGTGGAAGACCCTGACCCCATCAGAAATAACTATACACACACACACCATACACAATACACACGTCACACACATATACACAACAGATACACCACTCGCACTGTGCACACACACACACACCACATCTGCATACGCACGTACACCCCACACACTGCTCACACATCTACACACACATGCAGCACACACCCCACACACTCATACAGGAGGGGCTGCCACTGTATCGCAGCTCGGCAACTCACCTTTTAGATTTAAGGGGGAGGCTTCTTGGGGTGACTCTGATGGACCCTGGGCCTTGGTTGCCAGGCTGGGAAGGGTTCTCTGCACATGAACTTCAGGTCCGCGAGAGCACCCGGGCATCCCGGGACAGAGATGTTCTGGGGAGCAGGTGACCGCGTCACCACCACGGAGGGGTGGAGGCAGGGAGGCCCTGGGCACGGGGCCTGGGGAATCTAAGCAGACACCCCCCCCCCTGTATTTGACCGCAGGGTGCCACCGCGGGCCCCCACAGGCGGGTCCTCCTGCCGACTGCCTTGGGACTGGACTGAGGCGCACCTGGGTCAGGGGCTTGGGGGATAACTGAGCACACCATCAGCAGCACGAAGTCTTTGCTCCGAGGTGCCAGGAACAAAGAACAGGGAGAACGAGGGAGGGCTGTGCCAGCTGTGCACGTTTCAGGCTGGCACTTGAGGTTGTTGGTTTAGGTGGTGGTTTTTGTTTTAACATAGAACAACACATCTGAAGCAGAGGTGTGCTCTGTAGGTAGTGGATGGAGAAACGGGGGTAGGGAATGGGAGGGGTGCATAGAGAGGTGGATGGGCAGGTGGGTGCAGAAATGGGTGGGTGAGTTGATGGGTGCGTGGGTGGGTGGAGATGTGGGTGGGTGGGTAGATGGGTGCGTGGGTGGATGGAGATGTGGGTGGGTGGGTAGATGGGTGCGTGGGTGGAGATGTGGGTGGGTGGGTAGATGGGTGTGTGGGTGGGTGGGTAGATGGGTGTGTGGGTGGGTGGAGCTGTGCGTGGGTGGATGGAGATGTGGGTGGGTGGGTAGATGGGTGCATGGGTGGGTGGAGCTGTGGGTGGGTGGGTAGATGGGTGCGTGGGTGGGTGGAGATGTGGGTGGGTAGATGGGTGCATGGGTGGGTGGGTAGATGGGTGGGTGGGTGGGTAGATGGGTGCGTGGGTGGGCGGAGATGTGGGTGGGTGGGTAGATGGGTGCATGGGTGGGTGGAGATGTGGGTGGGTGGGTAGATGGGTGCATGGGTGGGCGGAGATGTGGGTGGGTGGGTAGATGGGTGCGTGGGTGGGTGGAGATGTGGGTGGGTGGGTAGATGGGTGCATGGGTGGAGATGTGGGTGGGTGGGTAGATGGGTGTGTGGGTGGAGATGTGGGTGGGTGGGTAGATGGGTGCGTGGGTGGGTGGAGATGTGGGTGGGTGGGTACATAAGGAGGTGATGGTTGAGTAGCTGGGCAGGTGGAGCATGGTCTGCAGACAAATGCATGAGAGGGGGATGGGTGGACAGACGGAGGGGTGGAGGGACAGAAGAAGAGGTGGGTGGTCGTGGTTTCAGACAATGCTGCTTTTCCTAAGCCAGTAGCTGCTTAACAAGACAGCTATTTATACCTTTTAAAAGAAAAACTCATCGTTTTTTCGTTTTAAAAATCATCAAGAATGTGTCAACTGTGTTGACTTCACTCACTCCCAAACTGTGTGCATATGTATGTCACGTGCACAGTGGGGGGGGAACCTCAAGAATCAGACACCCCTTCCCCCCGCCCCACAAGACCTGGGGTCAGACCACACTGGGGAGCGCGGCCAGGTTCCTGGGGAGTGGGACGGCCACACTGCGGGCTGTCTGTGAACCTGCAGACCTGCTTCCTGCATCCAGGGGCAGTGCCCAGCGGGCTGCCGGGCAGGCCTGCTGGCTGAGGACACCAGCATGGACGGGGGCACTCCCTGGGCCGGGCAAGGCCTTCTGTCTCCCGTCGTCTCCATCCACCTCTGGGCTGGGCAGTGTTTGGCTGAGTGACTGAGGGCTTCGTGTGGCTTCCCAGCGCCAGCTCCTGACTCCTGCTACCTGCTCAGACAGACCCTAGGAGAATGTGGGGCGGGCTCACCTGGCCAGCTCCCTGCTGCCTGCATGGCAGACCTGGCCTGCCCTAGCATTTCAGGGGATGAACCAGCAGGTGGGAGATCCCTGGGCATGGGGCTGGGGCTTAGGACACCGGCGGGCGCTCGTGGGGCAGCTGTCGTGGCCTCCCCACTTAGGGCATGATCACATTGATCCTGGCCACGGACATGGCGCGGCACGCGGAGATCGCAGACGCCTTCCGGGAGAAGCTGGACAACTTCGACTACAGCAACGAGGAGCACACCACGCTGGTGAGCAGGCAGAGCCCAGAGGCCTTTGGCTGGCCCTGCTGCCTGTGAACGTGGCCCACGGCGCGTCCCACGAAAGCCCTCCGTTGCCCCGCCCCAACCCACCCAGCACACAGGTGCAAGTCAGACCTCTAGCCCAGGTTCCCTGAGGGTGAAATGGTCTTTCCCACAGAGGCCTAGCCCCCACGGGGACCCTGCGGGCTCCTCCTGGGTCAGGTACACTGAGCTGAGTGGGGCTGTCCTTGGCCATACCACATCCCCCATCCACGGGCGGGGTGCGGGCACTGGGGCGGGGCCTTGGGTGACGTCGTACCACATCCACCCTGAATGGGCTAGGAATTCCAGGGATGGTTGGGACACTCTGGGGGACCCTGGGGCCTGACCTGTACCCTCCAATCAAGCATGATGACCTCAGAGGGATACCCACCTCCTGGCAGACCACAAAGGCACCCAAGGGGAGGTGGCCTCATGCACAGCAGAGTGCTAAGGGGGGCTGTGATCAGGGCTTGGGTGGCCAGGCAGGCAGGACAGACCGCAGGCAGGGTCTAGCAGGTGATCATACAGGATAGGGCGCTGGGGGCAGAGCCAGGGCTGCCCTTGACCCATCAGGCACAGGGACCTGGGGCCCGTCCTCCTTCTGTTGGTGCCCATGGCACGCGTCCCACCGCCTCGCGTGCCCTGAGCCCCACGGCCTCCTCTTTCAGCTGAAGATGATCCTCATCAAATGCTGCGACATCTCCAACGAGGTACGCCCCATGGAAGTCGCCGAGCCCTGGGTGGACTGCTTGCTGGAGGAGTATTTCATGCAGGTAAGAGTCTGGTCATGCCGCCCCTCTGCCCAGTGCCAAGGACTGGGGAGTGAGGCTGGTGGGTTGGAGCCAGCACGGTGGACAGGTGGATACCGATCCTGCCGCTGAGCCGCCTCCGGAGGCCCTTGGGCAGGCATCTGAAGAGACGGGTCATCATTGAGGACAGTGACAGCCCAGGAAGACTGATGTCGGGCAAGCACCAAGGCCACCGCTGGCTCCAGGGGCAGACTTGTCAAGCACGTTGCTTGGAGTTCAAGAAGCAAAAATCACAGAGTGGGAGAGAACACTCCCCCTTCCCCCAAATGCCACGGCGGCGGAGTGAGCGTCCGCCCCTGTGGATTGCCATGGGCAGGTTCTCCACGGGGCTGGAAAGCCACAGCTGACGGCCCCAGACACCCCTGGCAGGGGTTCTACAGGCTGCCTCTGCCCAGCAGCCCGGGACACCACCACGTCCTTATAACTCCCACCTGCAGAGGCAGCCAAGACTCCGGGTGGCCCTGGAGGTGGGCGTCGGGCACAGCGTTTCTTTCTTTTTTTTTTTTTTTAAGATTTTTAAAATTTGTATTGGAAAGTTAGATTTACAGCGAGGAGGAGAGACACTCCCCAAGCTGTCACAACAGCCAGAGCCATGCCAATCCAAAGCCAGGAGCCTGGAGCCTCTTCCAGGTCTCCCACGCGAGTGCAGGGTCCCAAGGCTTTGGGCCGTCCTGAACTGCTTTCCCAGACCACAAGCAGGAAGGTGGATGGGAAGCAGAGCTGCCAGGATTAGAACCGGTGCCCATATCGGATCCTAGCGGATGCAAGAATTTTAGCTACTAGGCTACCGCACCAGACCCGGGCACAGTGATTCAAGCAGCCACTGGGGACACTTGCATCCCTTATCAGGGCATGCAGTTCAAGCCCCAGCTCTGCTTCTGAGCCAGTTTCCTGCTGATGACCACCCTGGAAGGCAGCAGCACCCTGGCTTGAGTGCTTGGGCCCTGCCCCCAACATGGGAGACCTGGACGGAGTTCCAGGCTCCTGGCTTCTACCTGGCCCAGCTCCAGCTGCTGTGGGCATTTGGAAAGGGATTTAGTAGATGTATGTTCTTTCTGTTTGTCAATGGAAAAAATTAAGATGTTCTTGCCTTCCACTGTCCTTGCTATCAAATGCTCACAGTGTTCTTGCAGTTCCGTTGGTAGCTAGCTATGTTTTTGTGGTTCCCTTGGTGGCCAGCTGTGCGACTGTGGCTCAGTTGGTGGCCAGCTGTTCGGCTGTGGCTCAGTTGGTGGCCAGCTGTGTGGTCCTGGCTCAGTTGGTGGCCGGCTGTGTGGTCCTGGCTCAGTAGGTGGCCGGCTGTGCGGCTGTGGCTCAGTAGGTGGCCGGCTGTGTGGTCCTGGCTCAGTAGGTGGCCGGCTGTGTGGTCCTGGCTCAGTAGGTGGCCGGCTGTGCGGCTGTGGCTCAGTTGGTGGCCGGCTGTGTGGTCCTGGCTCAGTAGGTGGCCGGCTGTGCGGCTGTGGCTCAGTAGGTGGCCGGCTGTGTGGTCCTGGCTCAGTAGGTGGCCGGCTGTGTGGTCCTGGCTCAGTAGGTGGCCGGCTGTGCGGCTGTGGCTCAGTTGGTGGCCAGCTGTTCGGCTGTGGCTCAGTTGGTGGCCAGCTGTGTGGTCCTGGCTCAGTAGGTGGCCGGCTGTGTGGTCCTGGCTCAGTAGGTGGCCGGCTGTGCGGCTGTGGCTCAGTTGGTGGCCAGCTGTTCGGCTGTGGCTCAGTTGGTGGCCAGCTGTGTGGTCCTGGCTCAGTAGGTGGCCGGCTGTGTGGTCCTGGCTCAGTAGGTGGCCGGCTGTGTGGTCCTGGCTCAGTAGGTGGCCGGCTGTGCGGCTGTGGCTCAGTAGGTGGCCGGCTGTGTGGTCCTGGCTCAGTTGGTGGCCGGCTGTGTGGTCCTGGCTCAGTTGGTGGCCAGCTGTGTGGTCCTGGCTCAGTAGGTGGCCGGCTGTAAGGCAGCTGATCTTGCTCTAAGAACAGTGTGCACTCAGCACCAAGGTCCCCTGGGAAGTGTTGTCCTCCAGGTTCATCTCCTGTCCCATCCCCCTCCGCTACAGAGTGACCGTGAGAAGTCAGAAGGACTCCCTGTGGCCCCGTTCATGGACCGAGACAAAGTGACCAAAGCTACAGCCCAAATTGGGTTCATCAAGTTTGTCCTGATCCCGATGTTTGAGATGGTGACCAAGGTGAGATGACAGGACAGTGGGACTCACACATACGTGTTTGCACGCCCATGTGCATTCACACACACACTTTGCCCTGTCCACCTCCCTGCTGGCCCTGAGGGGCCCTCAGCAGTGCCAGCCTCTGCAGACAGTGCCCCATCCTTCTCCTTGTAGCCCTGGTCCCCAGGCTAGGTCCTGCCACCCAGCTGGGATGGGCGCCCCAGGCTCCAGCTGCAGTCTCCTGCCCCCTTCCCCTGGTCATGCCCCCCCAGTCCTATCCCACCCAAGCAGCCTGGGCCACGTGCCCACGGCCCCAACCCGCGTGTAGGGCCCAGGGAGGGCCCAGGGAGGAGGGAGGCAGGCAGTGTGGGGGTCACCACCCGCATGTGTGTCCACAGCTTTTCCCCATGGTGGAGGAGCTCATGCTGCAGCCGCTCTGGGAGTCCCGAGACCACTACGAGGAGCTGAAACGGAGGGACGATGCTGCAAAGGAGGGCCTCACGGTGCGTGGGGAGCGAGCAGGCGGCAGCGGGTGGGGACTCATAGCTCCTCGCTGGTCTGGTCGCTGTGCGAGGGCCAGTGCTGTGACCCCAGGAGGCACGGGCCAGCTCCTGCCCCTGTGCGTGCAGGTGTGTGGCCCTAATTTAAGCACCTCCTCCAGGCTTAGGCTCAGCCAGTACAGGGGAATCCCCGGTCCATGTGTGCGTATGGGGTGGGGGGGAACCTTGCCTGCAGGCCACAGCGGAGAGCAGCCCCTGCCTGCCTCTGCTCCCTAGAACTGAGCCCACCACTCTGCTCCCCTACCCACACACCAGGAACGGAAGACAACGGAGAACTCGACGCCTGGGAGCAGAGCTGCCAAGGCAGACGAAGGTACCTACCCACACTTAGGGCAGGTGGCAGTGGTAGCTGAAACAGTGAGAGGAGGGGTGGGAGGAAGGGGAAAGGACTGGGGGAGCGAGGCCCTGGGCTGGAGTTGTCTGGGTGGCAAGGACCCTGTTTGGCGGAGCTGGCAGCAAGCAGAGTGCACCCTGTGGTTGTCTCAGCAACTGAGAACACTGATCGCTGCCCCCTGCCCCGTGCTCAGCTCGTGTCATGCTTCCCAGTGTGTACCTAAGAGAGGAAGCTAGCTCCTGCCCGCCAGCTCGCTCTCCCCGCTGCCCAGAGGGCGGCAGAGGCTGGGAGCTGGGGACCCAGTGCAGCTCTCCCACCTGTGACCACTCACGTCCCCTCTCAGCAAACATACACCACTGCCTTCTTCTCCCCCTGCAGACCGGGTCTGAGCCAAGCAGGACGGTGACGGAGCGGCTGTCTGGACGGGGCTGTCCGAGCTTCCTGGGCTCCTCTGTGCACTCGAGGCCATGCCCCCCTTTGCCAGAACTGTTCTGTTCCTTGATATGCAACAAAGGCATTCCTGACACTGTACAGAATTTTTATTTTTGAACTCTCTTTTAAATAATATATTCTTATACGGAAGTAGGTTCTGGATCGTCTTTTTGGGGTCTGGGGTAGCAGGGAGGTATCCGGGCCCTGCCAAGGGCAGATGATACGGCCAACCACACTCTGTCAGGCTGTTGCCAGCAGAGGAACCTGTGAGGCATGAGGCAGGCAGGGGTGTGTGTGTGTGTGTGTGTGTGTGTGTGTGTGTGTGTGTGTCCGTCTCCGGCCCAGCAAAGCCCTCCTTGTCCTGAGCCTCCTGCCGGCCGTGGCTGCCCTCTGCCAGAGCACCTGGAAGGCCAGCCTCACGTAGCTCCAGCGACGTCCACATGCGTGCTCACACACTCCCACGCATGTACACTTGCATGACACCAATCCCAGTCTGTCTTGGTCACATGTGACCTGCATACTATGCACACACGTCTGCCTGTGCCCTCACATGTACAGGCACATGTATGTGGCCATTTACATTCAGTCACACATGCACATGTGTCTTAGACAAAAACCTGGCCCTCAGCCACATCCACACGGGAGGTTGAGCCAGCGGCCATCCCGGGTTGGGTGAGATGTACCCATGGCCCAACGAGCTCTGCATGTGGGGGAGGCCAAGGACAAACAGCTCCCGCCCCCAGACCCTCAACCACCATCCCGGCTGGGCCCTTGACTTCCTGCCCTCCCCAAGGGGACACAGCGAGGTCTGGAGCGGGTGGATCCTGTCCCAGCTCTGCGCAGTCACTGTGACAATCTGTTGCCAGGAAAGGGACCCTAGTTGCTGATGTCCTAGATGGTTCCCCCATAGCTGCAAGTCCCAGTATCTGCCCCATCTCGGGTCAAGTCAGCTGCGCAGGTGCCCTCTTCGTAATGTCAGCACCACTGTGACAGGCCACAAGCAGGGAGCTGGATGGGAAGTGGGGCTGCTGGCACTCAGAAAACAACTCCCGTCTCCAACAGCCAACAAACCAGTCTCCCTCACAGGGTGTCATCACAGCAGCCCAAACAGCTGGGCTGGGGACAGACGAGCAGCAGTGAGCAGCAGGCAGCATCCTCAGGTTGGGAAGGACCCCGTCCAGGGCCTGGACATGTGATGGACACAGAATCCATGAGAAAGCAGCTGAGGAGTAACAGCGCAATGGGCAGGCTCTTGGCACAGCATTGCTAGCTAACCAGCAGGTGCCCACTGTTTTCAAACAAAGGGTGGCAGGCAAAATGCATGGGGGCGTGGCCTCAGTGCACCAATTGCTTTTTTTTTTGATGTCTTGAACTTTATTGGTTTTTAATCATTTTATTATTTCATGATACAGTTCCATGGGCGCACCAATCACTTCTGACCAGCATCTCGCTCACCTATGCACATTCGTCTGCTGTGACAGCTGCCACTGCTGCGCCCCAGGGGACCCTGCTCCAGCGGGGGGTGGGAGCCGTGCAGGACAGGTGCAGCAACAGGGTGTCACTGCATTAGTCAGGGCAGCCTGTGGGCTCACCCTCTCAGGTCATGGCAAGCTGGGTGTGACCTGGGGTGGCTGAGAGGAAGCAGCAGGCCCAGAGGGGAACCGTCAGCCCTCCTCCCCGGGAGCCCTGGTGGAAGCTCTCCTCAGCCTGCGGTGGGAGGGTCGCTCTGGTGCCTGCATCCCTGCTCACTTGCAGCCTCAGCACCCACAGGTGATCTGCACATTGCCCGCCCCAGCCACCATCCTGCCTGCCTCCTGCCCAGGCCCCACGCTGGGCAGTGCTCCCTGTGGGCCCAAGGGCCTTGCCCTGGCTGGCGGGTCATTTGTATATTTCACCTGCCAGGTCCCCAGTGAGTAGGATGAGGAAACCGCTCGGGTGGGCAGTGCAAGGACCTGAATTCATCTTACCTCCAGTGCCAACCTGGCCTCCTGCCAAAACCCAACCTGGGGCGCAGCAGGGCCAGGCAGTGCTGGAGGTTCTGCCAGCCACACAAGGCCTGGCGAGTCTCAGGCTCCTGGTTGTCAGGAGGCATTTGGGGAATGAGTGGGTAGATGGAAAGTCACTTTCCTCACCTTTCAAATAAAACATGAAAACTAAATCTTTATTTAAAAACAAATAACTTACAAGTAACCAGTGGAAGCATAGTCGTCCGTCACGTTCCCTCCCAACCCGGGCTGCCCTCTGGTCTCTGGGCTTCCAGCACCACCTTCCAGGGCAGCGTGTCGGGGCCTGCAGCCCGGGCAGGGAAGCCTTGGATGCCCCGCCGGCCCAGAGACACTGCCGTGAGAGTGAGGCAGACGCAAGGAAGGCAGGTTTTCCTGCAGATGCTGACATGCTCCTGGGGGGCTGGGCAGGGGTGGGCACGCTGTGGGGCCGCAGGCTCTGCTGCAGGGGCGGCGGATGCTCTGGGGCTCTGGAGCTGCTCCCTGTGAACTGCAGCTCCAGGCGGCTGGACACCAAGTCGGCCACAGACCCGCACCCCCGCGAAGGTGTGCTTGCAGGCACCGACAGGTGCACAGCGCCTCTTCTGACTTGTTTCCAGCCTTTTTAGGACTGAACCATTGATTTGTAAGGATTATGGAAAGGGAGTGAGAGAGCAAACAAGCTAGCTTCCCCCCACAGACAAGCATAGTGGCCAAGGCTGGGCCAGGCCACAGGCAGGAGCTGCTCTAGGTCCCAAGGCTTTGGGTCACCCTCCACTGCTTTCCCAGGCCACAGCAGGGAGTTGGATGGAAAGTGGAGCTGCTGGGACTCAAACTCAGTGTTCACATGAGACATCAGCATCAAGGACGGTGGCATTACTCGCTATGCCAACATGGCTCCTCCAAGCATTTTTAAAATGTGATTCAGTGCTCCCTGCAGGAGCACATACTGAAATGTGTAGCACAGCTCCCATGCCCTACAGTGCCAGGCGGGGGCAGGACCGGTCCATCAACCAGCAAGGCTGACCCTGAGTTTCTTCTACATTCACAAATTTCGAAGCAGGTTTGTGTTCAGAAGGGAGAGACCGAGGCGAGTGGGTGCCCACCTGCCGGCTCCCTCCCTAGATGCCCACGATAGCCCAGACTCAGACCAAGCCAGGTCTTCCCTGGGCGGCAGGAATGTGAGCCCTGGAACCATCACCACTGCCTCCCAGACCTCAGCAGGAACGGGACCGAGAAGGAGCCGGGACTCACCCAGCAGGGCCTTGTGACGTGGGACACAGGCACCGACACCACCAGACCTGCGCCTGCTCCACGCGTGAACCAAACGTCTGGGAACTGGCATAGGAGGGGCGGCTGAGCCATCCCAGCCAGCACCACATACAGGCTGAAGTGGAAGAGAAACAAGGCACTTTGGAGAACGCGGGAGTGTCTGAGTTGGACCCAAAGGCAGAGGGCCCAAAAAGCGTCCCCCTCAGACCTGCCCACTGTCCCCTTTGAGACGGGCCAGGAGGAGGGCAAAAGGCTAATCCAATGACCCAACGTGTAGGCCACTTTGCCCAAATGGGGCAGTGAGCACATCAGTCACATGCAGCACTGGCTCCATCCACACGCACCCTCTCGATACCCGTCTTCACGGGAGGCGGGTGCATCCCGCTGACAGTGCAGCCGTGAACACCTGCCCATCTAGCACAGCCTGAAGGGAGCTGGGTTCTGGCCTGGCCTCGCCTCCATCACTGAGCACACCTCCCGGGCATGGAGGGCGACAGGAAACACCATGGAGTGTCATCCACATGCAGGAGCCAGGCTAAAAGGCACCATGGCCCAGAGCAGCCAGCGGCGTGCTGACAGCATCGCTCTCAGGTGAAGGCATCGCCACTGCTCCCTTCCAGCCAACTGGGTACAGACCCCAAGCAGCTCAGTCACTGGGATGGCAAGCTTCCTCGGGCCCGGGCATGTCCTGCAGCTGGCAGCCAGCACGATCGACCCCGGAGTTGAGGGGCTGCACCGGGGAGCGCGTGGTCAGCAGGTCAGGGCCTGGTCCACTCTACTCTTTTTGGTTGGCCCCGGCGCTCCGGGCGGGGGGCTCCTCCGGCGACGCTGCAGCCTCTCCTCCTTCCTCTTCAGGTACGCAGCCATGTTGTCGAAGGTGGCCTTGTAGAGGCCGCGGAAGCCCTCGTCAGCCCCAGTGGAACCTGCCAAGGAATGAGAATTGGGCAAGGTGGGCAGCTGGACTCCTGCAGGGCCTCACAGGCCACCCAGCACACAGAGCCATTCCCTGGCTGGACCTGGGGGCCACTTCCAGCAGAGCAAAGCCTGAGGCAAGAAAGCAGCCCCCAAGCTGGTGCCCACTGCAAGCACTCCTGCCTGCCCCTTCTGAGGAGGCTGCCAGGCCGCAGCCACCACGGGGAGTTCCACAAGGCAAGGACCTGGGGAGCAACGAGGGCCTGAGCCTACTGTGGCACACCTGGCTGGTGAGGGGCAGCAATGACCCTGACAGGAGCCTTTGGGCTCCTGACCACGGAGACAGTGCATGGTTCAGGGGTCTGACCTAAGCTAAGTGGTTCCCAGCCACGGATCTCAGGGTCATGGAGCTTGAGGGACAATCACTGGACACAGGTCGCGGGGGCAGCAGGCCCAGCACACCCACCTAGCTGGGCCTGCACTTCAGCATCATACATGCACAGTCCTACTGCGGAACATGTCAGCAAAGCAGAGCCAGTCTCTGGCTGGAGCCCGTGTGCAGCACCACAGCAGGTCCGTGTGGGCTGACCCCCAAGACGGGGGCATCAGGACGGCATGTGGGACCCCAAGAGCCTGCATGGGGGTGGGGCATGCCCAGCACAGCCACTGTGGACCCACCAGGAAGGGGCTGCCGGAACAGAGTAAAGCTGTACCAGGAGGAAGCAGCCTGACACTGCCTGGCCCTCTCACGGCGGGGAGGGTGCAGAGGCCAGGTAGGTGCCATGGAGACTGCACAGGAGTCAGCAAGCCAGCACCCCAAGGAATCCCCAGTGCCCCGGAGGGTGGTCTGGCCTTGTGCATGTTATCCTCTGCATAGCCACCTCTACGTGCAGCACAAGACGGAGCTGCAGATGAACCCACAGCCACAGCCGCCAGCTCTGCCCAGAGAGGGCAAGGCCTGCCCAGGAGATCCTGCCCGGCACCCACACCTCCATCCAGCACCCCGGGAGCCTCTTCCCTCAGCAGGGCCCTGCACGCAGTGCACAGGTCCGTTCCCTCAACACCTGTGGCTAGGGACTGAGGGCTGCCCAGTGCCCGCTCCAGCACAGGCCACACGGGGCCACCAGCCCGGGCTCCAGGTTGCAGCTGATGCCACTGTTAGCCCTGCCTTCTGGACGGGGACCATGCCCCTGCCCTGCGTGGCTTTCCATGTGAAGCAGGCTCCTATTGCAGGGGTCCTCCATGCCCTGCCCCTCCCCACGAGGCTCTTACCTTCCAGCATGGCCCAGTTCCTGCGCAGACAGTGGGACAGTCTGTCCACCAAGGCCCTCTCAGGAACAGCCTGTTGAGGATGGAGCCTCTGTGAGCAGGTAGTGGGGCAGCATAGCACAGACCCTGTGGGGAGTGCTCAGGGCTGGCCAGGGCGTGCATGTCTGGGGAGAACCCTGTGGGAGGCACGCAGCAGGCCAGCAGGCACCTTACTTGGCACAGCGCCAGTGGTGTGGCGCCCCTGGGCCTGGTGCTGACCAGGTCTGTGACAAAGGACCGATGAGGCTCTGGAGTATTTCCAGGGCCCCCAGCTGTGGAGAGGGGCTCAGGTGAACTGGTCGGAAGTCCAGGGCACTGCCCACATGCATTGGACTTTGCCCGGCCCACAGGGCTTCCTCCACCTTAGGGGCGCACACACTCTGATGGCCCCACTACTGCCCGGGCACAAGGCCAGAACACTTAAAATGTATATTAAATAAAAACCAGGCACTGATGTACCACTTTAGACAGGGGCCAGGAGGACCCAGAAACACAAAGGTCATAAGGCCCCTTGCGCCCCAAGGTCTCACTACACACACTATTTGGCATCAGGATACACCCACTCGCCCCAGAACACAGGCTCACCTATCACTTCCACCACAGCGGGGACACAGGCTCACCTGTCACCACCCTCCACCCCAAGGGACACGGGCTCACCTGCCACCGGCCATCCAGGGGCGTGTAGAGCACTAGGGGGGCTTCGGGACAGTCCTGGAGGACCCAAAGGCCCTGGGCCTCCTCGAAGGCAACATCCCACACGCGGTGCTGGAAGGTCAGCTGCTGGGTGAATGCCAGCTGCTGCGCGGAGATGTCCAGCTGGAAGATGTAGACCACGGGGACGCTGACCATGAAGAGGGGACAGGTCGGACAGGGGCACAGGCCGTGTCATATCCAACACATACTTCTCAGAACATGCCTGGCCATGGCCTCCAGCCCGGGCCCAGGCAGCTGCACCCCACCTTGCGTCCCGTAACCCCAAGTGCTGAGACGACTCAGCCCCAGCCCGGGCTGACCAGCACAGGGCCCCTCCTATGTGGGGGGCAGGTGGGAGGGTCTGGGCTCACCACCTGGCCAATCTCCAATTTCCACCAGTCCTCTGTTCCCTGTCAAACGGATCACCCTGGCAGGTCAGCAGCACTCACCGAGCCCTGCACACGGCCCCAGAGCCTGGACCATACTCCGCCCTGGACTGCCTCGGGGAGCACCCCTGTCTCTGGATCTGTCCCAGGCAAGTCTGAGGGGAAACTGCCTGAGGTGACCGCCACCGCCAACCCACAGGGGACATTGTGACCTTTGAGTGGGACACCAGGTAAGAGATCAGAACACAGTCCCCTGGCCCCACTGCAGCCCACAGGACTGGGGCAGTGCATACCCTCTCTGGCAAGCCCAGGCTGGGTCCTTAACTCTCCCATCCCGGCTGGCTCTGGGAGCCAAAGGCGCAGCCACTCACCAGTCACATAGGAGTGCCACGTAGTCCTGCTGGGCCCAGAACGCGATCCTGGACGCTGCCAGTCGCTGCGGGAAGAGATGGCCACTGACTGCCTGTCACCTGTGGGAACCCACACATAGCTCCCCGCGACACACACCCAGGAGAGGCCGAGAGCTGTGAGGATGACCCAGCAGCCAGCGTGGGGACAGAGGGAACGCCAACTCTTCCTTAAGAGTTCCCAACATGTTGCGGCAGCAAAAGACCAAGGTTCTGTTCCCGCCACCCCGCTCCAATCCAACAAAATGTATCAAGAAGCAAGGAAAGGGGGTTGGCAGGTGCTCAGCCATGACCTCATCGCCCAGGACACCCTGGCCGCTCCACTTCTGGTCCAGTTCCTGCCCATGTGCTCACCTGGTAGGTAGCTACCTGCACCCCAGTCACCCCCGTGGAAGTCCTGGACACGGTTCCTGGCTTTTGGCCCAAGCCTGGCCCAGCCCTGTCTGTTGCCAGCGCCTGGGGAAGGAGCCAGCAGATGGTTTTGGAAGTCTGCCTTCCAAGCAAATAAAACTAATCTTTTGTTGGAAGTTGACCTTCCAAAGAAAATTAACCTTAAAAAAAAAGGCAGGGGACTGGCACACTACCCTAGTGCCTAAAGTCCTTGTCTTGCATGCACTGGGAAACCATATGCATTTCCCATCCAGCTCCCTGCTTGTGGCCTGGGAAACCATATGCATTTCCCATGCAGCTCCCTGCTTGTAGCCTGGGAAAGCAGTCGAGACGGCCCAAAGTCTTGGAACTCTGCACCTGCGGGAGACCTGGAAGAAGCTCCTGGCTCCTGGATTCAGACTGTCTCAGGTCTGGCCAGTGTGTCCACTTGGGGAGTGAATCAGCGGACAATCTTTCTCTCTATATCTCCTTCTCTCTGTAAAGCTGACTTTCCAATAAAATAAATCTTAACAAACAAACAAAAAAAGGCAGCAGCTGATGTCCAGGGCCCAGCAGGAGGCCCAAGCCAAAGACATCACCCACAGGACCAGGAGTCTCACCATGGTGTAAGGGAGGGCTGGGGGGACCCACCCTGCTGGGTCAGGCACCCCCATGGGGTCTCACTATGGTGTATGGGGGTTTAGGGGACCCACCCTGCTGGGTCAGGCACCCCCATGGGGGTCTCACCATGGTGTATGGGGGTTTGGGAGACCTGCCCTGCTGGGTCAGGCACCCCCATGGGGTCTCACCATGGTGTATGGGGGTTTGGGAGACCCACCCTGCTGGGTCAGGCACCACCCATGGGCCTCACTATGGTGTATGGGGAGGGCTGGGGGGACCCACCCTGCTGGGTCAGGCACCCCCATGGGGGTCTCACCATGGTGTATGGGGGTTTGGGAGACCTGCCCTGCTGGGTCAGGCACCACCCATGGGCCTCTCTATGGTGTATGGGGAGGGCTGGGGGGACCCACCCTGCTGGGTCAGGCACCCCCATGGGGGTCTCACCATGGTGTATGGGGGTTTGGGAGACCTGCCCTGCTGGGTCAGGCACCACCCACGGCATCTCACCACGGTGCACAGGAGGCTGAAGAAGCTGCCCCGCCTGGGCTGGCAGATGCACAGTGATGGCATCTGCTGAACACACTGCTGGGTCAGGCATCACCCACAGGGCCTCTCTATGGTGGACGTCGCAGAGGTGAGACCCAAGTGTCCTTCCGCCTGCTGGTTCACTGCCCAGATGCCCAGTGCTGTGCTGGGGGCCTGCAGGGTGGCAGGTGCTCAAGCCACTGCTCTGCCCCTTTCCTCCAGTTCTGAGGGGACGTGGCCTTTCCCTGCATCAGCTGCTGGAACGCAAGCATGGAAACCACACCACACCGAGTACCTGCAGACTCTGCCAAGCACAGCAGACAGCGCCTTGGACAGCGCAGAACCAGTGTGAGCAGTGAGGACACCTTATACACGAGGGCCGGGGAGGCAGCAGCTGGCCCCGGGCCCCCAAGACAAACGCAGGTAAATGTACTACCTTGTGGTCTGCAGGCTCCGCGGGCTCCTGCAGACTGGCTAGGTGACAGCAATGCAGCTGACGGCCACTCCTGTATTCCCAGAGCCTCAGGGTACAGTCCTGCACACACAGACATGCGTGTCATGTCACCCACACACACCTCCACACATGACAGAAATGTGGAGACCAACACGTATCAACAGGTGTCCCCGTGACAAGGGTCAGGGCTGGCACTGTAGCACAGCACATGAAGCTGCCACCTGCCAGGACAGCATCCACAGACACTAGCCGAGTCCCGGCTGCTCCACTTCCAATCCAGCTCCCTGGATAAACAGGAGACTAATGAGTGCTCGGGCCCTGCCCCTGACGGGGAGACCCAGAAGCAGCTCCTGGCTTCTGCCTCACTCAGCCCTGACTGGACAGCCTCCTTGGAAATCAGCCAGTGGGTGGAAAATGTCTCTGTGTAGCTCTAGCTTGGAGACCACAAGCCTGCATGGAGCGGAGCAATACAGGACTGGCCAGAGACCAGCAAGCCAGGGCAGGGTGCAGAGCAGCACACTGCAAGGTGGGTTGGGGGGACACGCCACCCAGAGGGAACCAGAGCACAACCACACGGTGCTCCATCCTCTGCCTCCACAGCAGGCCCCAAGAGGTGTGAGAGGGTCATGTGGGAACGGATGACAGACCCGACCAGAGCCCCCAGCTGCCTGCTGGACGGTGGGAAAACACTGCCTCACTGGGACCCTGCCCGGCACCAGGCCACCACCTGCGCTCGTCCAGAAGCACCAAGGGGGGAGACAGGCAAAGGTGCCTGAAGACTGTGGCTGCCAGCAGCCCCACTGCAGCCGCAGGGCTTCCACAGGACACTCTGCAGAGGGATGCAGGCAGCCACTCCAGGAGCATGAGTGGCCAGGTCCCGCAGCAGCCTGGGACAGGCGCCCAGGGGTCCCACAGCAGCCTGGGGCACAGCGCCCACAGGTTCCACCTGTACAGCCCAGATGCTCACCTCAGCAATTGCAAGAACTTCCCTGTCACCTGCTCCAACCCAGGACCCCAACGCTGTCCAAGAGACAACACAGACTCAGAATCGAGGCTAGGCTGATTCAATGTCCATGTGCACACACACGACACATGCAAGTACAGACATACCACATGCTTTCACACCCCACACATGCGTGTACACACAGCCCGAAGTGGGCCAGACAGGGTGCAAGCCAAGCACATCTCTAAGATACGGACATGGGCACCACCTAGTGGCCACGCAGATGACCCGGGAGGAGGCAGCCAAGGGGGTGGGCCTGTTCGCCCTCTCTGTGCCAGGAGGGAGGGAGGACAGGGAGCCATCTGGGGAGGGTCTGTTCCTCTCTGCTCTGGTGCTCTGAGGGGTCACTTACCCCGGAGGAGGACAGCAGCAACTCGGGGTGCCCAGGAACCACAACGATGCGACTCACAAACCTGCAGCAGCACGGGAGCAGAGACTCAGTCACACGGCAGGACACAGCCATGCCACTCACCACGCTCAACAGCCCACTCCGTGCACACCCCAGCTAACCACATGACCTGCCAGGTTCCAGCCCAGCTGAGCCCCCGCCACAGCTGCGCGGGAAGATCCAAGGTGCCCTTCCCGGTGACAGAGCTCCCCAGCACACCTCAGCGTCAACACAGCCCTGCCCCTGCCTTCACCCGAGATACAGGACCAGTAAAGGCAGGCCCTGGAGGGCTGAGCGCCCCTGCTCATGAGCTGGGTCACACCGGCGACCCTCAGGGATGACATGTGGCCAGAAACCTAATTCCACTCAACCCAGCCCAGCTCCCGGCACGACCTCCCAGCCTGGCTCTCCTCAGAGCCTGACCTGGGCTGTTGGTTCTGAACGTGGCCTCTAGTACCTCCCAGGGTCAATCTCCCTGGCTCTCCTCCAGGCCCAAAGACACTGACCTTGAGGGACAATGACAACATGGGGCCCTTGTCCCCAGTCTGGCCGCCAAAGGCCTCCCCCACAGTGCCCCTCACGCTCGCGTCTTCCAAAAGGAAACGTCCCAAGCTAGACCTTGCACTGTGTGGTCATCACACAGGGTACGTGGCCCCCAAGTTCCCAAGAGGATGAATGGCACCCCCCCTTTCCCCAGTAACTGGAACACCCACTGAGCATTCTCGTGCTGAGGCTGCAGACAGGAAGCAACCAACCCCCAAACTCGCAGGCTCACGGGCACGAGTGCCGGCCAAGTGCAGACAGCACGAGCCTCAATGGCAGCCAGATGTGTTAAATTGGCCAGCTGCTGTGCTACAAGCAACAAGAAACACGGCACGACCCCCAGGGTGAGCTTGCAAAGGCCTGGAAACAGAGGCCTGTGGCAGCCAGGGCCACGCAGCAGACAGGCCCCGGGGTGGACAGGGCTATACAGTGGGCCGGCCACAGGGCAGGCAGGACGGGAAGAAGGAACCCAGGGCGGGCTGGGCCACGGAGAAGAACCCAGGGCGGGCTGGACCATGCGGCGAGCTGGGCCACGAAGAAGAACCCAGGGCGGGCTGGGCCATGTGGCGAGCTGGGCCACGGAGAAGAACCCAGGGCGGGCTGGGCCATGCGGCGAGCTGGGCCACAGCGTTGGCAGGCCAGGGAGAAGGAGCCCAGAGCTGGATCGCCTCAGAACTCAGAGGAAAAATGAGCAGCCACCAAGATGAACAAACCAGGAACCACCAACCTCCCACACGTTCACCCAGGACAATGGGGGCTGCTCAGGACTGGATGAAACCCCTGCAGATGCTGAGCAGCAGGTTCACCCCACAAAACGGCCTGCAGCCAAGCACGTCACGGGGGCTGAGACCGCTAGCCCGTGCCCAGCCGGGATCATCCCTGCTCGGGATGCACTTCTGCCGGCTGACCCACGCGCCTGCCTCCACACAGAACCCTGGCCCGCCAGAAGCCACAAAGGGCAGTTCCTAGAGCAGCTCACTGCAGCCGGCTGCAGTCAGAGATGGCCCAACCACAGGGCGGGCCCTCAACAGACACCTGGACCCCCACTGCCGACCCCGCCAGGTATGAACCACAGGTGTTGGCTGAGGCTGGAGTGTTCCAGAAACAAAGCCAACGCAGGGAGGCAGGCGGGTTCAGCGCTCATACCCAACCCCACATGGCACAGTCTCACACACACACACACACACACACACACACACGCACGCACACACAGGCTCCCTGGCCATGGGCCCTCCCCCGACCCTGCTTCCCACCATACCCCCAGCACACAGGAGCCTGGGCCCTCTGCCGGGGAGCACTCACTCAGTGTGGCCCAGACAGAAGGACTCGATGCAGTGTGGGGCCGCGGCCCAGCTCACACGGATCTTCTCGTCGCGGTCTGCAGTGAGCACGAATCTATCATCGGGACTCACGGTCTATGGCGTGAGGGACAGAGCAGCTGCAGACTGGAGTCTCGGCCCAGTGTATTTCTCAGGCCTGCAACCCCACAGCAGGCAGGACCAGGCCTGCAGGGATGGCTGGGGCCCTCCTTCCTCCCCAGTCTCAGGTCCCCCTTAGCCATACGTGTGCTCCTGGAGGGCGGGCTCCCTGTTGGACTCATGAGCCCCAACTCCCACGGCTACCTCACCCCAGCCACACCCCTCCCATGTGCCACACCCCTCCCATGTGCCACAACCCTCCCATGTGCCACAACCCCAGCCACCAGGTACACGCCTTCCCAGTGGCCCCAGTGTCTATGAAGGCATCGTCTGGGGGTGTGGGGAGGAAGTGGGGTACAAGGGGCGATGGCCCTGGCTCAGGGTTCCTGCTTGGCCCAGCTCTGTCACCGGCTGGTCTCCCAGCTGGGCCAGGACACACTGGCCCAAGCCCCCACGTACCACGTCCAACAGCATGGACAAGTGTCCGAGCTCGAGGCGGCCGCTCGCATCTGGCTCCGACACGGAGAAGGAGTAGACGTCACCGGACTTGTCGGCCACCAAGACCCTCTGCTCAGAGGCCGTGAAGGTCAGCGCCGTGCACCTCCTCACCACGCTCCTGCAGGCCAGAGGCACCCAGTGAGAGCCCAAGAGTCAGCCAGGGTCCCCGCAGACCCTGAGGCCTCCAAACCACCCGGGCTTGATGTGCGAGCTACTTGTCTAGGAAGCAGCGAGGGCCTGCCGTGCCACGGTGGCTTTCAGCATTGTGAGGCTGGCACTAGCCAGTGCTCCACCACACACCGGCCCAGCTGCAGACTAACAAGCCAGGCCCAGAGAAAGCACCAGCACCGACCCGGCTGGTGTGGGAGCACGTGGATCCCACAGCTGCTTGCCCCATCTCCCCTTCCCACCCTGATCAACATGTAGTCAGTATTAAAGAGAAATGCCATCCCCATTCTGCACACCAACAGTGCCCTGGGCTTTCTCTCACGGGCCCAGGAGGAAGAGCAGGAGAGCATGGGGGCCTCTGGGCTGCGTCCCCAGCTGCCACCATTGCAGCCTCCTCCCCACCTCTTCCACTCAGCAGCCAGAGACTGAGGCCTATGGGGACAGACATGGAAGAATCAATGACAAAAGACCACTGGGTAAGATCAGCCAAAACTCCCAGAGTGTGCCATCACTTGAGCCAATTCTGCTCTGCAGACTAAGCAAGCAGGAGTGTGCTGGGGTCCGTGTGATGGATGTGGAAGACAGGAAGGTGTGAAGAGTATCGTTCCTTTGCAGGCAAGGCCGCAAGGAATGTCCCGCTGTGTGGCAAGGCCCGGCGGATGTCTCTACAACACCTGAATGCAGCTCTGCCTCCCTTTGCATGGACACTGGACAACCCCACTGAGATTTCTGTAATCTATTTAGGCATTGTCTGCCTCTGCGGAGTTACTGTTAAATATCAATGGGAGCTTAGAAGCTGACGTTGCTGTTGCCGTTTTTTAGCCAAAAGGCTGTTATTGCTGTTATGGCTGCATCCTGTGGCAATATGCTAATCAAGGGTGCTAACTCCCCTTTTGATCCTATGCTAATCAAGGGTGCTCTGTCTTCAGGTGTAGTAGAATCTATTCTTTCCCTCTTTCTTTGATATTTTAGGTCCCTTCCTTCCTTGACTGTCTCAAGACCAAGCTGTAGAGTAATTGTGGTAGGAATGTGTTAGTGATTGATATGCACCATCTATTGAGAACTTTTTCCTAGCCAGGCGCCAGGTGCCAGGCACCAGGTGGTTAACATCCTAGCCTTAGGTGAAACAAACGGCAGTTATCTTTGGAAACACCCACTTGACCATGACGTAAAAAGTCTGAGCCAGAGTTTGACTGATTCTGTATGAACAAAGCGGACAGCTTTTGTGCGTAGTCCATTATGATGATCAAGAGTTCCTAGTGGTCCGTCTCTTTCTTTCCTCTTTGCGCCTCATCCACGCACCCTTTGTGAGTTCCGAACTCAGCTGGAGCTGGACTCCGGCAGGGGTGAAAGACACAGCCCTGGTACTCAGCAGGGTACCCTCAGTCTCGGCCTCCCCACCCACCCCTGGACAGCCCCTGGAACCCAGAGGAGCAAGGCTCGCTGCCCCTTCCCTCTCCTGCCACAGCCTCCAGCCTCTGCAGGACACAGCTCAGGGGCTGGATGCAGGCGAGGGTCTGAGGGGTCAGGGCACAGGATGGAGGACAGCTGGCCCGGCACCCAGGCCAAGAGTGCTGCAGGTGGCAGGGACACTGTTTCCCATAGGTCCGCGGGCCCTGGGCCTCCTCGGGCTAGGGTCTCAGCACTTGACCTTCCCTCAGCCTGGCCCAGTCCTAGCTGTGGCAAACAGTGAAGGGTACACCAGTGGATGGAATGCTTCAAACACGCTCTGCCTTTCAAACAACTGTCAAAAAAACATACAGGCTTGCACTGTGGCAGAACTGGAAACCACCTTTTTTTAAAAATACTTATTTATTTTTACCACAAAGTCAGATATACAGAGAGGAGGAGAGACAGAGAGGAAGATCTTCTATCCGTTGGTTCACTCCCCAAGTGACCTCAATGGCTGGAGCTGAGCCAATCCAAAGCCAGGAGCTCTTCCAGGTCTCCCATGTGGGTGCAGGGTCCCAAGGCTTTGGACTGTCCTCAACTGCTTTCCCAGGCCACAAGCAGGGAGCTGGATGGGAAGTGGGGCTGCTGAGATTAGAACCGGCGCCCATATGGGATCCCAGTATGTTTAAGGCGAGGACTTAAGCCACTAGGCCACTGCACCACGCCCTGGAAACCACTTCCAACACCAGTATCCCATGTGGGTGCTAATTCATGTCCCAGCTGCTCCACTTCCCATCCAGCTCCCTGTTAATAGTCTGGGAAACCGGTAGAGGATGGCCCAAGTGCGTGAGACCCTGCACCTGCATGGGAGATCCCAAGGAAACTCCTGGCTCCTGGCTTTGGATCAGCTCAGCTGTGCCCCTGCAGGCACTTGGGCAGCGATCCAGTAGACGCAAGATTATCTCTGCCTCTCCCTTTCTCTCTGTAACTTTCAAATAAATAAGTTATTTTTGAAAAACCGACAGACAGCAGAGCTGCCACCTGCGGCGGTGACACCTCCCAAGGGGCCTGGGTATGGTCTGGGCTGGGGAGAGGCCAGCACTGCCCTGGGCGTCCGCACTCCCTCCCAGTGGGCTCCGTCCGCTCAGCACACTGACCTCACAGCCCACCCATCTTAACGCTGCAGTACAGCAGCTGACCGCACCCAAACCCTACACCTCCCAGCACACACAGCCTCCCCTGGGTCTGAGAGGCCCAAGGCCCAGTACAGCAGCCAGGGCCCCAGCAACAGCAGTGGCATGCAACTACAGGGAGCACACAGCGTTAGCATTTCATACCTGACACTCAGACATTGCCACGGCTTTGTACGGAAAAGAATCAGACGCTTACTGTCATCGGTTACGGCAAAATAGCTGCCGGACGTGGAGAAGGCGGACGCCAGGATCGTGTCACTCCCCTTGTCCACGGGCTGCCCATCCTCCCTGGGGAAGACAGGAAGAAAGTGGTTAGACATCAGCCAAGAAAGCCAGGCCACACTCCTCCCAACACCTGCCAGCCCAGGCGGGGAGCAGGCATTCACTTCACCTGCTGAAAGATGGCGGGAAGCTCAAAGAGGCTGTTGTTCCACAAGAATGAAACCTAGCCCACGGCACGTAGGCCAGAGCTCAGTTGGAGGGCTAGTTTCAAAGTATAGTGGGTTAGCCCTCCCGCCCCCCAGGCACCAGCATCCCAGAAAGACGCCAGTTCAAGTCCCAGCTATTCCACTTCTGATACAGCTCCCTGCTAGTGACCTGGATGGCCCAATGCTTTGGGTCCCTGCACCCACGTTGAAGATCCAGAAGAAGCTCCTGGCTTCGGATTGGCTCGCCAGCCACTGCAGCCATTCGGAGAGTGAACCAGTGAATGGAGGAACTTTTGTCTCTCTGTAACTGCCTTTCCAGGCCCAGCACAACGGCTCAATGGCTAAATCCTCACCTCACATGTGCCAGGGTCCTATATGAGCACCGGCTCATGTCCCAGCTACTCCACCTCCCTTCTAGCTCCCTGCTTGGGGCCTGGGAAAGCTGTTGAGAATGGCCCAAAGCCTTGGGACCCTGCACCCGCCTGGAACATCCGGAAGAAGCTCCTGGCTCCTGTTTGCAAACTGGCTCATCCAACTCAGTTGCAAACTGGTTGCAAACCCAGCCATCGTGGCCATCAAGGGAGTGAACCAGTGGATGGAAGATCTTTCTCCATCTCTCCTTCTCTTTGTAAATCTGGCTTTCCAATAAAATGATTAATTCTTAAAACACACACATACAAATGCTGAGCCCCAACACCAACGATACATTCTATCTGTCCAGTGGCCCCTAACTTTCCCAGCCCTGCCTTCAGCGCCCATTCACCGCCGGTTCACCGTGCAGGCCGTTATTTCCAGCGGCCAATCACATGTCTTGCGATTGCCACCAGCTCCAAGGACTCGGGCAGCCGCTCATGCTCTGGAGCCATCTGCAGGTGACTTCCATGTCACGCACCCACGCCCTGCACAGCCGCGTCCCTCTGTCTTGCAGGTCCCAGCTCCCGGCCCTCCAGCACTGGCCCAGCGCCTCACCCTCCACTCTCGGGCGTCTTCCTCCCGGCGGTGCTGCAGTCGTACATGAAGAGGCTGGGGTCACCGTCACTGAGGAGAGAGGACAGGCCGGGGTGGCTTTAAGGAGAGCACAAGGTGGGGTTCAGCCCCGCCAGCCCCCACTTGCACAGGTGCACGCGCAGGGGAGAGCTGGGCGGCTGTACGTGCCCAACGCACGTCACACACCCCACAGGCAGCAACGCGGCAGGACGTCCACCCACATGCCCGGCACAGCCCCCCGACCACAGCCTGGCACACTCGGGGTCCTCAACGTGGACCCGGCACTTGGCCCTCGCCGACACTGCACCGTGGACCCTTCATCCACAGGCCCCCGCCTCTGCCAGTGTCCATCTCAGCGCTGGAGGGCACTCAGCCCCCCTGGGAAACGAGCCTGCGCCAGGAGCTGAGCACTGCCAGCTCCGCCCGTGGTGTGTAAACGCCGGGCGCTGGGAGAAATGGCCCCGGAGACAGAGGCATGAGCCGCCCGCGAGCCGCGACGGGGACCAGGGGCACCGGGTGGACAGCATGGACCAGGAGCCACGGCGGCCACCGGGCTCACCTGCTCGCAGTGCACATGGCCAGGAACCGGCTGCCACCACGCACCACCAGCGCCTGCCCGCACAGGGCAAGCCCCACCGGACACGCCATGGACACTGCCCGGCAGCGCTGCCACCCATGTGCTTCCCGCCCCGCCGCGGCGCCGGACAGTGACGTCAGGGACGTGGGACGTGACAGCGTGCGTGCCGGGGCCGCCCCTTTGCGGAAGGGCCGGCCGCGCGCATGCGCAGATGTAACTTTTTTGTTCCCCCCTTGCCAGGACTTGACCCGGGCGGGCAGTGCAGGGCTGAGCTAGGTCCAGATCCGGATCCTGCAAATGAACCTGTTCCTTGTCTGAACTTAGATAAGCCAAAGAAGCCTTAACTTCCAGCGTGGCACATTAGCAGGAAGATGACGGGGTGCAGGCACCCCAAGTGGCGGCCATGGCCTCAGCTTTCTCACGTAGTGGTGAAAACAAGCCCCGGCCAGCCCTCACCAGGAGACATGGGCGAGTTTGCAAGGTGGGAGAAGACCACGCTGAGGTCTTCCTTCTCCACCCCCAGGACAGGATGAGAGCAGAAGGGTGGTCTGCCCTCTCTTGCTGCCTGAGCTGGCATGTCTGCCGTCCCTCGCTCCTTGGGCCTGCAGTCTGGGCCTGCGTTACACCGAGCGGGGCCCTGGGTCTCCGCCTGGCAGGTAGCGAGTCCCCAGGACACATCTCTGTCTTAACAGGACTGCGTCTACCCTGCCGGGTCTCTGAAGGCCCCGGGCCATGCAGCGTGAGGGGACTGCAGGACGGACCCCACCGGGCACTGTGTGGAGCAGGTGTTGCCTGGAGGGGCTGGGCTCAGGGACGGCCGGAAGCACACGCCCCGTTGGTGTTGGTGTGGAAGAGCTGGCCTGGGTCCTGCTAGGAGCGAATGGAGGTCGGGGCTGCCGAGCACAGCATAGAGGACCTGGGCCGTCCCGTCTGGGCCTGCATGTCTGTGAGGACTGAGCATCAGTAATCTGAAATAACAGCGAAATGCTGTGGAGCGCAAGACCTGGAAATCTAACATTTATTAAGAAGAATAACTGTTAGTGTTCTCGTGGTCAATTTTCTTACTTAATAATTTTTTTCTTTTTGTTAAAGATTTGTTTAGGCAAGGCAAGGAACGTTGCGCTCGCTACTAACGGACTGGGGAAGCAGTGGAGGACAGCCCATGTGCTGCGGCCCCTACACCGTCGTGGGAGACCGGCTTCTGGCTGCAGCCTGGCCCAGCCCTGCCGTGGCAGCCATCTGGGAGGTGAACTAGCAGATCTGTGGTTTTGCAGCTGCCTTCTTCCCCACAGGAGCAGGGACCAGCACCTCATGTCAGGCTGTTGTGAATGTAAATTTAACAACCAGCTGTGACACCCACAGAGTTCCTTTCACCAAACCTCAACCAGCCCAGGGAAACATCTGCACTGGGCCCAGCACGATAGCATAGTGGTCAAAGTCCTCGCTTTGAATGCCAGGATCCCATATGAGCGACGGTTCTACTCCACTTCCCATCCAGCTCCCTGCTTGTGGCCTGGGAAAGCAGTCGAGGTCGGCCCAAAGCCTTGGGACCCTGCACCCACATGGGAGACCTGGAAGAGCTCCTGGCTCCTGGCTCAGCTCCAGCCATTGAGGTCACTTGGGGAGTGAACCAACGGACGGAAGATCTTCCTCTCTGTCTCTCCTCCTCTCTGTATATCCGCCTTTCCAATAAAAATAAATAGAAATATTTTTTTAAAGGAGCAGGCCTGATATGCTATTTTTTAAATGAAGATTTTGATAGTTGAAAGACAGAGACAGAGATGTTCAGCTTCTGGTTCTCTCCTGAAATGGTGCAAGAGCCAGCCAGGCCACCCCAGCTGAAGCCAGGATTCGGGATCCATCCGGTCGCCCACGTGCCTACAAGGACCGGGTACTGAGGCATCTTCACCTGCTCTCTTAGCTGCATTAGCAGGAAGGGGGTCGCCTCACCAGGAGAGGCCACATGACCAGTGTGTACCCCCGCCCTGCTTCCTCGGACCCCAGAGTCTGAGTCTGGACCGTGAGCTTCCGTAACCGAAGCCCAAACAAGCCTCCCTTCTTCCTGAGTAGCTGGTCTGTGTAATTGCAGAAGAAACTGGCTCACACACAGGCTAAGCGTGACGGGACTCTGACGGCAGATCTACCGTTTGCTTCAGTGTCCTGCAAGACGGGATTTCTGGCGGCATTGCTGTCATCTGCATCTCTTTTTATTAAAAAGCAGGTGTCCGTCGTGGGTTGTCGTGGGTCTCTCATATGGGATACCGACACTGCAAGGAGCAGCTTAGCTGGCTGCGCCACAAGCGGGCCCCTGCTGCTTTCATTGGATTCCAGCTTCTGCCCTGAACCGGGTCTGCAACAGCCGCTTTCTCTTGGCTTACCTTGCCCCTGCTTGAATCCCCAAATACCAGTCAGGAATCCCCTGTCAATCAAGTGAAACGGTCCCGGAGAGACCCCTCCCCCGGAAGGCGGGACCCTTCTTGTTCTTGTCTGTGATTGGTGGTCTTGGCTCAGGGGCGTGGTCTCGGAGCCCAGCGCCCTGAGAGGCCTGGGGTGCGTGCGTAGGCCCTCTGCCGTCTGCCCCGCCCCTATCCAGCCTGCGGGTGGTACCGCCCTCTCGCCCCGTCCTTGCCTGTGATTGGTGACGTCGGCCCGGGGGCGTGGTCTCGGGGAGCCCAGAGAGGCCTGGGGACGCGCGCGCAGGTCCACACCTAGCCCGTGGTTGGTCCCGCCCCCTCGCCCCCGTCCTTGTCTGTGATTGGTGTGCTCGGCGCAAAGGGCGTGCACTTAGGGCGGAGTGCGCGCGCAGCGGTCGCGGGCGTACCCGGGTGACCTGTGTCCGCGTCCACCCACTCGCCGTGGGCGCCGCTGTGTCACCGCCATGGCGGCCCCGCTTCTGCTGCGACAAGGACGCGCTGGGTCGCTGAAGGTAGAGGCGGGGCCTCCCCGGGCGGGCCGGGCGGCTTGAGGTGGGCGCCGAGCCCGGGCGTCAGCGGTGGGCGCGCGGGCGGCGGGCTCTGCTCCCGGAGGGCCCGGGCAGCCGCCGGCTTCGAGCACCTGAGCCGAGGAGGGCAGGCGCGGGAAGGAGCGAGGGCCTGCCGAGGCCGGCCGCTGTGGACAGCCTTAAGATGGCGCCCGTCGCAAGCGTGCACTTGACTTAGAATTCACTGGGGGGGGGCGGGTGTTTTCGGGGAGCACACTTGTGGCCCCCCCAGCCGTGTGGGCAGTGCCTGCGGGTCCTGGGGGCTCCTGAGTCTCCCGCGCAGGTGCAGGGGCCCTCCCAGGCCATTAGCAGAGAGCTGGATTGGAAGTGGAGATGGGATACCGGCGCTGCAGGTGGACCCTTAGCTCGCTCCCTGGGCACTGGTCCTGAGACCAGAGCGGAGCTCTTCTACTTTCTAAGTGCAAACTGACGTTTTTCACAAAGAAACGGTGTTTTGTGCTTGTATTTTCCCCCATAAGGTGCCGACAAACGTTAGAATAATCTTAAGCCTTCTGTTACAGATGGAGATACACCTGTGTGGCAGGCACTGTGGCATTGTGGTGTAGCACACTACCCCTCCATCTGTTGTGCCAATTGTAGCCCTGGCTGTTCCACTTCCCATCCAGCTCCCTGCCTGGGGTTTGGGAAAGCGGGGGAGGACGGCCCAAGTCCATGGATCTGTGCACCCACATTGGAGACCCCTGGGGAGGCTCCTGGCTTCCAACTGGCTCAGCTCTGGACATCGTGGCCATTTGGGGAGTGAAGCAGCAGATGACAGATCTCTCTGTGTCTGCCTGTCCTTTCTCTGTCGGCCTCTGAAATGAAAAGAAGGAAGGAAAGACGCGGTGTGAAGGCTGCGCTCCGTGCAGCTCCCGCCTCGTGCCGGCCCGTCATGGCCGAGGTCACTGAAGGCTCGCGCTGACAGGGCTGTGTGTGCTTTGTCCAGACGCTGCTGCTGGAAGCCCAGGCTCTCCGAGGACTGGCCGCGGAGTCGGGGAAGAGTGACAAGGGGCTGCCACCAAACCCCAAGAAGCAGAGTCCACCGAAAAGTAAGATCTGAGGGGCCCTCCCCCCCAACCACATGTTCTGGCCCCAGCACTGGCCCTCAGTGTCAGCAGCGGCTGACCGCAGTGGGTGAGCCACGGTCACAGCGTCGTCTGCGGCTCCGTGTTCACCCCTGACCATGTTCTGAACTGTGACGGAGTATAGCCCAGGGTGCCGGCACTGCCCCATGCCCTGACCTCCCTTCCCCCTCCCGGTCTCTGGGGGATCCACGGGGGCCCAGGCTTTGCGGGGCAGTGGGGAGCGAGCAGTCTGCTGCACTCCCGTGGCTGCTGCGGGAGCTGTGCCCTGTCTCCCGCGCCTTGCACGATCCTGCTGGCTCTGGCAGCACCTCTTCCCTTCTCACTGTGTGTTTCCTTGAAATGAAATCAGGGCAACCAAGAGCGCCCCTGTGTGCTGGTTCGCTCCCTACATGCCTGCGGTAGCCAGGAGCCCAGAGCTGCAGTCAGGCCTCCTGGGGTGGCAGGGATCCGGTGCACATGCTGCCTCTCGGGATGCGTTGACAGGAGGCAGAGCGCAGACATGGGGGCTGGTTGCCCACACTGTGCCCTGACCTGCACCACCAGGCCTGCCCCCAACACTGCTTTGCGCTTTTTTTTTTCCAAAATAAAAATTTATTTATTTATTTATTTGAAAGGCAGAGTTAGAGATGGAGGGAGGGGGGAAAGGAGACAGACAGGTTACCTCCCCAGATGGCCAAAATGGCTGTGGCTAGACCGGGCCAAACCCAGGAGCTAGAAGCTTCTTCTGGGTCTCCCACAAGGGTGCTGAGCCCCAAGGCATGGGGCCATCCTCTGCTGCTTTCCCAGGCACATCAGCAGCAGCTGGATGGGAAATGGAGCAGCTGGGACTTCCCCCACCCCCACGCCCCAATGTGCACGCGTGTAGCAGCTTAACTCACTGCACCGCAGGGCTGTGGGAAGAGAGCACGCATGTCTACCCTGTGCTGTGTGCCACAGGGCCGTGGGGAGAGGGCATGCATGTCCACTCTGTGCTGTGTGCCACAGGGCCGTGGGGAGAGGGCATGCATGTCCACTCTGTGCTGTGTGCCACAGGGCCGTGGGGAGAGGGCACGCATGTCCACCCTGTGCTGTGTGCCACAGGGCCGTGGGGAGAGGGCATGCATGTCCACTCTGTGCTGTGTGCCACAGGGCCGTGGGGAGAGGGCACGCATGTCCACTCTGTGCTGTGTGCCACAGGGCCGTGGGGAGAGGGCATGCATGTCCACTCTGTGCTGTGTGCCACAGGGCCGTGGGGAGAGGGCATGCATGTCCGCCCTGTGCTGTGTGCCACGGGGCCGTGGGGAGAGGGCACGCATGTCCGCCCTGTGCTGTGTGCCACAGGCTGCTGAGCTCTCTGAACTGCCAGGGCCACCTGCGCAAGCCCCTTGGGCTGGGGTCACACTGGGGAGAGGCCAGGCTGGGTCAGGTGGGCAGCACCACTCCGGCTGTCAGTGCCCCCCGCCGTGCCCTGCCTGCTTGTTCATCTGTAAGTCGCTCCAATCAGAGCTCAGAAGACAGGTCCTGTTAGAAAGAGAAGGCTCAGGGGACGTTTTCCACTTGAGAGACATGGGATTGGGGCATTTTTAATCTAAAATCTCATTGCTGCATCAATGACTCTATGAAGACTTTTATATTAGAAAGTTTTTTTAGATTTGTAATCTCCTTCCAGGGGCATGCGTGATATTGGGTGATCTTTTTTCTTTAATGTAATTTTTACATAGTTGATTAGAATGCAAAGGGTCAGGGCTAGAGGGCAGTGAGTGAGACCATTGTTTTCACATCCTTTTTTTTCCTTCCTGTATCTGAGGGAAGGGGAGATAGGAGAGAAGCCACACCCAGGTCCCCAGCGTAGGGCGTGCTCCGGGGTCCTGCTCAAGTGGTTTTGCTAGTCCAACAGTTCTGAATTGCTGCCCATCTTGCCACTCCAAGCGCGATGAAATCTCTCCAGAATCCACTGGCTGACACAGTCCACCTTACAGTCTCCGTTTGCCCAGATTTTCACTGCCAGCACTTGGCTGGGGTAGTTGATTGATTTGTTCTGTCCTCTCTTGTGGTGCCAGGTGTCCTCTGCAGGTTCCGATGGGCTGCCATATCCTCCATGTGCACCTGGATATGCTGCCCACTGCTCCGTCTGAGCCTCGAGGAGGCCCGGCTCTGACATGCACTCCACAGACCATGGAACCTGCAGTTCTCTCCATGGTTTGGGTTTGAGTCCAGCAGTTCATTTGGGGGATTCCCAAAGAAACCTCATTTGAGGTGATCCCAAACTTGATTCTTTTTTTTTTTTTTTAAAGATTTATTTATTTATTTTTTTTTTAATTAATAAATTTTATTTTGACATTCTTTACATAGTTAATTAGGGTAAGAAGGTTCAAGGGCTACAGGAAAGTGGATAATACTAATATGTTTTCCATATTGTTACCTTCATGTTTAAAAGGGGGGTATTAAGGGAGAAGGCCCACCCAATTTCCCACCCTCCCCAAGTCCCGGGTGTAGGGCATGCTCTGAGGTTCTTGCTCAAGTGGTTTTGATATTGCAACAGTTATGAATCGCTGTCAATCTTGCCGCTCCAAGCACTATGAGGTCTTTGAAAAATCCACTGATTGACATAGTCCATCATAGCTTAGATGGTTGGTTGACCCGTTCTGTCTTCTCTCTTTTCTTTGTTATGGTTCTGAGTCCAGCATTTAGATTAGGAAGATCTCCAAAGAAACTTCTTGTATGTGCTAACAAAAGATTTATTTTTATTATTTTTTCATTGGAAAGGCGGATATACAGAGAGGAGAGACAGAGAGGAAGATCTTCCATCCGATGATTCACTCCCCAAGTGAGCGCAACGGGCCGATACTATGCCGATCCGAAGCCAGGAGCCTCTTCCGGGTCTCCCACGCGGGTGCAGGTTCCCAAAGCTTTGGGCCGTCCTCGACTGCTTTCCCAGGCCACAAGCAGGGAGCTGGAAGGGAAGCGGGGCTGCCGGGATTAGAACCGGCGCCCTTATGGGATCCCGGGCGTGCAAGGCGAGGACTTAACCACTTGCGCCACCGCGCCGGGCCCCCAAACTTGATTCTTGTGTGTGCATGCCAGTACAGGGTCCAGCGCAGTTCATTGCCCAAATCAACCTACGCGCACACTGGTAGCTGCAATTGCTGGGTCAGTTCTGTCTCCAGTCCTGTCTTTCTACACAGACTGATGGTTGTTGTGGACTAACCTGATCCTACCCAACACACACTTGGCCCTCGCGCAAACCAATGGGAACTGTAGCCTGCTTGGAGCGATCCGCAATAACCCCTCCATACACCAGGCCCACTCTCTGCCCTGGTTCCCATGCTTGCCAGTATGTACAGCAGACTGGTCCAGTCTGTCCCACATCCCATTCAGCTCTCATACATGCCAATGGGCATTGAAGCCTAATTCAACCCAACCAGCCCCTCTATCCAGTCCACACTGGTGCCGGTGGGTGCCGCTCCGTCTAGCCACTCCTGCCCCTAGTCCTGGTTCTCATGCTCACCAGTCAGAGTTGCAGCCCATCAGAGAGGTACCCATTATTTCCCTATCAGGCCTACCCCCACCCCTGGTACTTGCACTCTCCAGGTAGTTCTGCAGTTTAACTTGACAGAATTTGCACCCTGTGCCAGTATCTGTTAGCTGGTGCTGTGGCAAAGTCAACCAACCCTCACCCCCTTTGCCTTATGCACGTATCAGTAGGTACAGTCCACCCAGCCTGAATTGACCGCAGTCCAGCTTACATGCAGGCCAGCAGGTGTGGTAGCCCTGCCCAGCCTGGTCTGTCCCCAATCCCAGCACTCACACTCACCCGTGGGAGTAGTGGCCCAGCAGAGGAGCCCCCTCTCCCCCCTGGGTCTCACATGTGCTGTTTGGATTCTGCAGCCCAGTCTGACAGAACTTATCTTACTTTGCCAATGGGTGCTGTAGCCTGGCTGGGTCTAGCCAACCTCCAGTTCCAGCTCACGCTAGTAGGGGCTACAGCCTAGCCAGCTGAGCCAGTCCCAGTCCTGGCCCTAATATCGACTGGCTGGTATTATGGCCCTGGCATGACCCACACACCATTCTGGTTCTTGGTTTTTCAGCGGGTGATATGAACTGGCCCAGCCCGGCCTGCCCCACACCCTGTTTTCGGGTGCTCATGCAAGTGCTGCAGCCTGGACCTGCCCTACCTGTTCCCAGCCTCAGTACCCGTGTCAGCGTGTTCCGTGGTCATATTTAGCTCAGCCCGTCACCACCCCAACTCTTAAGCTAACCAACAGAACTTGTAATTTCACAGGGTTAGGCCCATATATCCTGCACAGAATCTACCCCTGGACCTGGTTCTCTTGCGTGCTGGTTGGTGTCATGGCCCAGCCTAACATTACCTGTCCCCTGTTCCGACAGTCACTGTCAGGTGCTGGGATCTAGCCCTGCCAGTCAGGCCACCAGCCTTAGCTCATGGGTGAGTTGGCATGTGGTGGTCAGCAATGTTCCATGCTAACAAGCCCAGCTCAGGTCTCCCATGTAGACTGGGGAATCTGTCTGACCCATAAAGGTCTTCCAGTCTCCCCCCTCCAAACCGCCAGGGCTCAGTCCCCTCGCTTACCTGCAAGAACAATGGCCTTGTCATTGGGACCCCTCAAGAGTCATTCCTCATCTGCAAGGTGCTCCCAGGACGGTCCTCCCTCCCCCATATCCCCTTCTTTCCCTAATCAATCCACAATCCTTGTGCCAGGGAGTGCGTGGGTTCTCCAGCCCAGCCTTCGGAAGCCCAGCGGGTGGTGTGCTGGTCCGGAGCTCTGCCCGCCCACCAGAGTCCCAAGCTCCTGGCACGTGTGCTGGCCTGGTGCCTTACCCTCCACACACCCAAGATCCAGGCCCATTGAAGTTGCCCAGGCCTGGTCTGCCAGCACAGCACGGCAGTGTGCTGACCTGGGGCTCCCCCCTCTCCGCCTCCCTGCCCAGGACCAGGCACGTGAGGAAATCCCCAGGTTCGCTCCACCTGCCTAGAGGTGAGCTCCCAGGTGCCCACATGCCCACTGGTGCCGGACGCCTAGCCCTCTGCTCACCCAAGCCTGCATCCTCAGGCCCTCCCGGGCGCCCGCTGAGCAAGGCAGCAGAAATGATGGTTTTGGTGACATGTCACCTTGTTTCTTGGCTGGAGAAGTGCTCGGAGGCATGGGGACGTTGTTTTCAGGGTGTCTTTCTTTGAGCTGTAGTGTCCCTTCTTGCTCATGTTAAACCACCTGCACACCCCCAAACCCGAACCAGGCTCTGCTTCAATGTTTTGATACATGGTTTTTAGGGATTCAACCAGTGACACATTTTAAAACATTAACAGTTATCCAAAAATGTCTTTATTACATGTTACCTTAGAGTTGGCTGAATTTGTTTAGCATTGTCGTCAGAGCAGCTGGCTTGGTGAGCAGTGGAGACAGGCCCCTTGCTTCCTCTCAAGACACTGAGGGTTCCCTCGAGGAAACAGGGATGGCCCGTGACCACAGTCAGGGGCGTGACGATGTCCCAGTGCTGATGGGGGGCGGGGCTGTAGCTGACTGACAGGTGTGTGAAGTAACGGTCCTCTTTGTGCGTTTCCTAGATGTAGAGGCGTCCGAGGCCAGGGCCCCACTGCTGACCAGGCGCGCCGCGGACGCGCAGCCCACAAGCCGCCCTCCGCACAGGTCTCTCCCGGCAGCTGGCAGCGCCAGCACTCCCCTCACAGGCCACAGGGCCCAGAGGTTCCTGCCCCAAAAGACAGTGGTCGAGTTTCCTCAGAAAGCTCCATTTGTATTCAGAAAGCCGGGTGCTAAGTCAGAGGCGACTCAGAAGGGCCGGAATGGGGCGCCCAACTCCTCCTCCTCCTCCTCCTCGTCCAGCTCCTCCGACTCCGAGTCTGACGATGAAGGTGACCGCCCAGAAGCGGGGCCTGGCGTGCGGAACAAACGCCACGGTGGCTCCCTGAAACCCAAGACCTCCCCGGAAGAGGAAGCCCGGGCTCAGAAGCCACACACAGGGGTTGCCCGCCCATCGCAGCAGCAGGGGAGCCCCGCCAAGCCATCAGTCTCCAGAGAGGCCCGGCCCACCACCACAAGGCCCACGCCACGGGTGGAGGCTGAGGCGAAGCACAGCGTGACGGAAAGACAGCCACAAAAGGCGGCCACTTTGGCTGAGGGCAACCCAGAAAAGCACGCCCAAGTCTCTGCTGATGGCCCAAAGTCAGGATCGTCTGCCCCGGCGACAGGGGAGGCAGGAGTGAGGGCACCACTGCCGACTGCGCCCTCCACGGCCCCTGGGATGAGACGAGAGCCCGATGGCCTGTGGGGGACGGCAGGCCGTGTGGCGGCCACGAGTGAGAGTGTGGCAGCAGAGGCACCCCAGAGGGACGCGCCCGCCCTCCCTGCAGAAGAGGAAGATGCGTCCATGGCACCGGCATTGGTGCTGCAGCCACAGGAAGAGAGCGGGGCCCTGGAGCAGTCTGCCATGCAGGGTATTCCTCAGCCCAGCTGTGGGAGTCCGGGGGGGACTGGAGGGCGCATCCAGCTTCCCCAGATTGATAGTAGGAAGAGGCAGGCAGAAGCAGCTCAGATGCACACAGGGGGATTCTCTCCGTGCCAAGCCTGAGCGGGCTCCACATTGAGTGGAAAACCCAGGAGTGTGCCCTTGGCAACCGGCCATGGCCATGCACCTGTGCATGCCAGGAGCCAGAGTAGCAGACGCCGCTCAGGCCAGGACCTGCACACCTGCTGGCCGTCGCCTCCTCCAACCTGCCTTAGCAGATGCTCTCTGCCTTCTTTTTTCTTTTTAAAAAAGATTTATTTATTTTTATTACAAAGGCAGATTTACAGAAAGGAGAAACAGAAAGATCTTCCATCTGCTGGTTCACTTCCCAAGTGACCGCAACAGCTGTTGCTGAGCTGATCTTAAGCCAGGAACCAGGAGCCTCCTCCAGGTTTCCCACGCAGGTGCAGGGTCCCAAGGCCTTGGGCCGTCTCTAACTGTTTTCCCAGGCCACGGGCAGGGAGCTGGATGGGAAGCAGAGCAGCCGGGACATGAACTGGTGCCCTGTGGAGTGCCGGCACTGGGAAGTGGAGGATTAGGCAGTTGAGCCAGTGCACCAGGCCCTGCCTTCTTTTTTGTAGCGAGGCTGATAAAAGGGCCACAGGCTTCTTCCTGTCGTCCTGCGCTTTGTTGTGCATCACCCTTGGAAAGGCCCCGGCTGTGGTCTAGAACGCCTGTGAACCACAGCTGCTGCTCCACGAGCCTGCGCTGTTGCTTGTTGCTGCTGTCGCCTGCCTCCTTTGGGGTCTTTGCTGTCTTTTCTGCATTTGCCCCTTTTCCTCAATGTGCGGAGAGCCTGCGCCTGGAGAGCCCTGGCAGCATGCCTGGGAGCTGCCAGCGCCACTGCGTGGCATACTGCAGTGGAATGGATGCAGAGCCGCAGGATGGGGCGCAGTGTCACATTCTCGGATGCAGCCTAGGAAAACTCGCTGGGCATCTTTGTCTTTAGAAGGCTCCAGGAACATGCGCCCTTTGGGGGTGTGCTTCCCCCACGGCTCCTGGATTTGGGTGGATTTGAGTGTTTCAGCACACGTCTCCCTCTGTCAGCGGTGCCTGGGCTGTGTCCCTTCCCTGTCTGAGCTCGGAGTAGCTGATGCTGCACTAATGGTGGCTCACTGGAGCAGTGGACACATCAGATGGTTGGAAGCCAGGCAACCCTCGCCTTGATGCCCTGACTAGATACTGGGGGCCAGGAGCCTTGGCCCGCCCTCCCCCTCGTGTGGGTGGCCCTCGGGGTTCCCCGCACACTTTTGGTGGGAGTTTCGATGTGTGGGTTTTGATCGCTTTTCCATTTAGAGAAGCCAAATTTATTATTCCTAGTTGGTGAGTCTAGAACACACTGACTTTCCCCCTCGTGGCATGCACACCTCAGCGTGGCGGACTGCGGCTCACTCCCTTAGTGGGACGTGACTTTCTGGTACTCAGAAGGCTCGCTCAGCTGCTGTCTCTCAAGTTTCTTTCCTCTTGTTGCAGCTGGGTTTCTAGCAGGGGTAACGTGCATCCTGGGCCTAGGAGTATGCAAAGTGAGGGTCCGGAGGCATGGGGGGCTGCAAGTGCTCTCATCAACTTCCAGCTAACGATCTCCTGGCGACTTGCTGCTAACAGGCTGCTTGGCAGGCCCCTGCCAGCCCCGACGCCCTCCTCATGGCTGTCTCTGCCTTTCTTCCCAGAGCCCACCCCGGCGCCCGCCGAGCCGTGCGACATCAGCACCTACAAGAACCTGCAGCACCACGACTACGGCACCTACACCTTCCTGGACCTCAACCTGGACTTGTCCAAGTTCAGAATGCCACAGCCGTCCTCAGGCCGCGCGTCACCCCGCCACTGAGCAGTGTGCCCACCCGCCAGAATAAAGCCTGCTCAGGGCCCGGAGCCCGTGTGTGAGTGCTTCCCTCTCACAGGTGCCCACACGTGGCTCTTGGATGGGCAGCTTACGGCCCCCAGCCATCCACAGCTGTCACTGCTGTCACCCGGTAGGACAATAGCTTTTGGTGAGAACTGGGAGCTTCACTGAGTTGAAGTACCGCCCTGCCGCGAACGTGCAGTTTCCACCCTAAGGCAGAACAGTACATTCTCCAGTGACACAGCAAAGCAAAGGCAGCCGACCGCCTGGCTAGCTGGCCGGGCCCCACGCCCCTTACCACAGTGTGGCCCCAAGCAGTACAGCGGCAGTGTCTATGGGGCAGGTTCAGAGGGGCAATTTTTATACTTACGATTTATTTCTTTATTATTATTATTTTTTTTATTGGAAAGGCGGATATACAGAGAGGAGAGACAGAGAGGAAGATCTTCCGTTTGTCGAGTCACTCCCCAAGTGAGCGCAATGGCCGATACTATGCCGATCCGAAGCCAGGAGCCTCTTCCGGGTCTCCCACACGGCTGCAGGGTCCCAAGGCTTTGTGCCATCCTCGACTGCTTTCCCAGGCCACAGGCAGGGAGCTGGAAAGGAAGCGGGGCTGCTGGGATAGAACCAGCGCCCATATGGGATCCCGGGCATGCAAGGTGAGGACCTTAACCACTTACGCCACCACGCCGGGCCCCAGAGGGGCAATTTTTAAAAATTAAGATCTATTTTTTATTTGAAAGGAAGATTTTACAAAAAAAGGAGAAACAAGATTATCCATCCACTGGATCATTCCCAAATGGAGGCAAAGATTCATGCCGAGCCAATCTGAGACTCTCCCACTCAGGTGCAGGGTCCCAGCTGTGGGCTGTCCTCTGCTACTTTCCCAGGCCACAAGCAGGGAGCTGGATGGGAAGTGGAGCAGCCAGGACATGAACCCACAGCCATATGGGTTGCTGCCACTTGCAGTTAGAGGATTACACAGTTGAGCCATTGTGGCAGCCTCAATATGTCATATTTTGCAAAAATACAATGAAATTGGCCTATTATCTCTTTTCTCATCCATAATACCAGTTTTGTCAAGAGAAAGGTCAAGTAAACCTAAATTGAGAGCAATTCTATAAAATACATGACTGAGAAGCTTCAAAATCAGGTCAGGAACGGCAAGGGGGATTTGGAAACAGCCGGAGTGGAGCATGGCCACGTGCAGCGTGGCGTCCAGTGAGTCCCTACTCCGCATCTCGACTCTCCAAGCCTGTGAGGTGAGCGAGGAAGGGCCACGTGCCCTGTCCCGGCTGGGCAGCGCCTGCCTGGCCCTTCTCTGGTCCAGACTCCAACCTTGGAGCTGCCTGTGGAGTCATCTGGGGGCGGACCGGCTTGGGGCATGACTCGTGGGGACTCAAGGCCGTCGGTGCTGCCAGTCACACAGACAGAAGTCACAAAAGCCAAGGTGTTGCAGGCAGCAGTTAGGGAAGGGGCGGGTCCTGTGTTCACCTCCGTGAGCTTCACTGCCGCAGCTGTCAGGGCGCCTGGCCTGGCCTGGCCGCCTCCTGTCCCCCAGCTGTATGCATGCCCCTGACAGCAGCTGTGTGTGTCCTGGGGCAGAGCAGCGCCCGTGCACGGGAAGCCACTGCCATGCACTGCCCCACCTCCTCTTGTGGGTCTGTTACGGGCTTCCTGGCACACTGGACACGGTTCACCAATCCTGCCCCCGCAACATTAGAATGCCACAGCTAGAAGTGGGCGTGGTTGTAGTTGCTGCCCCTGGCCTGTTAGACCCAGGAGGCTCAGCTGCTCAGCTAGTTACCTATCTTCATTATAATAAAGCCACTGGGTCTTGCGCAGTAGCTCAGTGGCTACAGTCCTCACCTTGCACAGGAGGGATCCCATAGGGACGCTGGTTCTAATCTCAGCGGCCCTGCTTCCCATCCAGCTCCCTGCCTGTGGCCTGGGAAAGCAGTTGAGCTCAGCCCGAAGCCTTTGGATTCTGCACCTGCGTGGGAGACCCGGAAGAGGCTCCTGGCTTTGGATCGGCACAGAACCAGCCGCTGCAGCCACTTAGGGAGTAAATCATTGGACAGAAGATCTTCCTCTCTGTCTCTCCTCCTTTCTGTATATCTGACTTTCCGATAAAATAAATAAATCTTAAAAGAAGAAAAAAGATAAAACCCTTTAAAATAAATAAATCTTCAGGGCCCAGCAGCTAAATTCTCCTTTTGAGAGCACCAAGATTCCATATGGGCGCTGGTTCATGTGCTGACTGCTCCACTTCCCATCCAGCTCCCTGCCTGTGGCCTGGGAAAGCAGTCGAGGACGGCTCAAAGCCTTGGGACCCTGCACCCACGTGGGAGACCTGGAGGAGGCTCCTGGCTTCAAATCAGCTCAGCTCTGGTCGTGGCAGCCACTTGAGGAGTGAATCAGCAAATGGAAGATCTTTGTCTCTCCTTTCTGTAAATCTGACTTTTCAATAAAAATCTAAAAAACAAACAAACAAACAAAAAAACCCACGGGAACTGTTACTGAACCCCGCGAGTCGCAGTGCTGGCGTCTCCTGGAGAACTTCCCATCAGAGAACCCGGTAGTGCACAGTAGGCTGCAGGATACTGGAAAGTCAGGTATACAGAGAGAGGGATCCTCCATCCGCTGCTCTCCAGAGTGGCCCTAACGGCCGGTGCAGAGCCACTCCGAGGCCAGGAGCAGGGAGCTTCAGGGAAGTGCCCCCTTCTCTGGGCTGGAACCTGGGGGAACCCCCCTGTTAGGGACCAGGCAGGTCAAGAGCTGAGGGGGTCTGGACGCGTCAGCCCGACCTAGCTGCGGCAGCGCCCCTGCACCCCTGGGACGCCCCTGCAGCCCCCGGACGCTCCTGCACCATCCCCGGGACGCCCCTGCAGCCCCCGGGTGCCCCTACACACACCCCCGGGTGCTCCTGCACCCCCTGGATGCCCCTGCACCCCCCCACACACCCCTGCCCCGGTCCTGGGCGGCTGGCAGGCGTGCAAGAGCTCGCCCCAAACGCCCTTGCTGACCTCCCGACTCCCTCCCAGTGCGCCCCCGGGTGAAGGGGGGGATGTCCGGTGGTCCGGCCGGCCCACAGCCTGGCCCCCGTGACGTCAGCAGGGCGGACTCCCCTCAGCACGTGACATCTCCCAGGGCGGCCTGACCTCTCCCACCACGTGACCCCTCCCCAGGTAGGAGGGACCGAGTCCTTCCCGCCACGTGACGTCTCCAGGGCAGCTCGGCCCCTCCTACCACATGACGTCTCCCTGGGCGGCTCGGCTCCTCCTACTACGTTGAGTGGCAGCTCGCAGGCTCCACCCCTCTGCTCCGGGTTGCGCGGACGCAGGTTTCTTCCTGCGTCTCGCCTGGTCCCGGGTGTACGGTCCCCATCCTCTCGCTGAGGGCCGGGGCGAGGGAGCGCCTCGAGTTGTCCTCGGCCCCAACATCCCCCAGGGCCTGCGTCCAGCTAATGGCGCAGCTAGACTTGCCCGTCCATCGGTGCCCTGAGCCGAAGGACACGCAGTAGCCTGTGCGATCCCTTTCCTTGTTTTCATCCTTAAACCACCGGAGAAACGGCCGGTCAGGCTGAGTCGGCCGCATGGTGCGCCCCAGCATCCCGCTCCGGGTACATTTTCATTGTTTATAGAACACCTTGTTAATGGCCTCGCGGCCCAGCAGCCCGGCTGCGCTGGTGCGACCTAGCTGCCTTTACCAGTGCCATGTGTGTCCACAGCATCGCTCCAGACTGCTACGCTTGGAGACCTGGGGATTTTCACACGGCCGGACCTGTGCACCCAAGTCAGGGTGCGCTCACGGGGGGCCAGGATAAGGAGTTAGCCCTGGCAGCCGCCCACCATGGCCTCCCCGGAGAGAGTGGGAGGGTCACCCCACCGGGGTGGTCTGGGGTGGCCGGGGTCTGCGTGTGGTTCCTGCTCCTTTTGGAGCCCTAACACCTCCCCGCAGCACGGTGGGGTGGGCGCCTTGCCTAATCGGCCTCCTTCCCTCACTGGTGTCCTCCGTCCCCTCGCCAGAGGCGGCTGGCCACCTTGGACCCCAGCCCCTGTCCCCATCAGCCTCTCCTGCGTTCAGGACCCAGCTCTGGCTCCTGAGCCCCACTTCCTGCCCTTACAGTCCTGGGAGGCAGCGCGGTCCCTGCCGCCCACGGGGACCTGGATGGAGCTCCCAGCTCCCAGTCCACTCAGACTTGCCACTGTGGGCACTGGGGCAGTGAACCCGCTGGTGGAAGCCTTCCCCAACGCTCACTCGCTTTCAATCACTCCTTCCCCCTTTTTTTTTTTTTAAGATTTATTTTTACTACTTTTTTATTGGAAAGGCGGATATACAGAGAGGAGAGACAGAGAGGAAGATCTTCCGTCTGTCGAGTCACTCCCCAAGTGAGCGCAACGGCCGATGCTATGCCGGTCCGAAGCCAGGAGCCTCTTCCGGGTCTCCCACGAAGGTGCAGGGTCCTAAAGCCTTGGGCCGTCCTCGACTGCTTTCCCGGGCCACAGGCAGGGAGCTGGAAGGGAAGCAGGGCTGCCAGGATAGAACCGGCGCCCATATGGGATCCCGGGCGTGCAAGGCGAGGACCTTAACCACTGTGCCACCACGCCGGGCCCCCCCTTTTCTTTTTTATTAAGTGCTGGTTTTGAAATCTTGAAACCCAAGCCAATAGGGACCACACGTTAACAAGTGTATCCCGAAGTTTCTCATGTGTCGGAAACTTGCTGCCCAAGACTTCCAAGAACGCCACCGTCGGGTCGACCAGAGGAGGGAAGCGGAGCCAGACTGCGTCTTCTCTGGAATGCAGGTGACCATCGCTGCTGCTGGGATGGGCGCGACATGCTAGGGGACACCGGACCCTTGGCGAATCTGCCACTTTTATGTAAGTGTCTTCAGAGGGAGAGAGGGAGGGCTGTACGAAGCCCTGCCCAGCAGCAGGCCGCATGAATGCCCCTGCCTGAGGTGGGGACACACCAAGACACGGTCCTGGACACGCTGGCGTCCGGCCACATGGTCACCGGAGCAGTGCCTCCTCGCGCAGCTTCTGGCTCTGTCCTCCCTCCCTCCCCGTGGTGCCACGTGTTCTCTGAAGGCCCCGAGGAGCTGGGAGCCGAGGTGCCTGTGAGCTAGGGGCGCATCTTGTCTGGGCGTGCCCCGCCCCCCAACCTTTCAGCGAGTGACCCGGCAAGCAGTGGCTCTCCTGCACATGCATGCTGCTGGCCTGCGGGACACGTCTCCCCGCGCCCCTCCTTTCTGTGGGTGCCAGGTGCGTGATTGTGGCATGGGAAGGGTGCCAGTGAGCCCAGGAGCCTGTGAGCCAACAGCCACAATGGGAGAGGATGTGTGAAGCTTGAGCCGGTGTCCCGCCAGCAGCTGCCCCTCCCTGGGCAGGCTTACGGCCTCTGGCTGTGGTGCAGCCAGGAAGCCTGTGCCAGCCTGGGGTTTTGCCAGCACTTGGAAGGCCAGGGGCTGGGCCTGCGGTATGGGTTTTCCCTGATGTTGGCGGGAGCCAGGACGCCTCAGCAGGAGGTTGGGTCAGAAGCAGAGCAGTGGGGACTCCAGCCCTGTTCTGCTACGGGCTCATGGCTGAGCCCCGGGGCCACAAACCTGTTCCGGAGAGGGCCTGCCTAAGACGGCCCGGCAGTCCTGGGACGTCCCCAGAGGGCCCTGGCCTCCTGCCCCGTGCTGCTCAGCCTTGACCCCACACAGGAGTCACACCCCAGCACTGCCTGCCTTAGGCACCTTCCTGGCCCCTCTGCTTGGGCATTGACCTCACCAGAACCAAGCTGGGCACAGCCATGATCCCTGCAAATGCTGGGAAGGTGACGGCTGCTCCCGAAGGCCCTGAGCCACCCCTTACATCCACAGCACAGGTACACCACATGCACAGACTACACACACACCTTACACACAGCACATAAACACACATACAGAGCACAATATATGTACACACACATACACCATATACCCACCAGAAGACACATACCACAACCTGCACACACAACCCACACCACATCATACACATCACCTTACGGTCTTAGGCAGCTAGCTCGGAGTTCCCAGCCTGGAAGCCACACCTACCCCACCTGTGGAATCCTCTCTGCCTGCCTGGCACCACCTGGAACCTGACTGTGGTACTGTGTAACCACGCTGCCCTTAACCCCATGAAGGCCCATGATGGGGAGCGGCTCGCTCTCTTGATCACATGCTTTTGTCACTCTGGCACTCCGACTCTTGGCCCCCCCAGTACCTGCTCACTCTGGCTTCTGGTAGACAAACCCCAAGGACAGGGAGCCGTGAGCATGGCCCCTGCGAGTCTGTATTCCTCGCCCTCTGCTTGCTGAGTGGGCGGGACAGAGAAGATGCTTTGTATCTCTAATGTGTGTCCTTTGAAGAGCTCCCGGCTGAGCGCAGGCAGAGAGGCCAGGGAGAGGGGAGGCCAGCCGTGGCCGAGCGCGGGCGGAGAGGCCAGGGAGAGGGGAGGCCAGCAGTGGTTGAGCGCGGGCGGAGAGGCCAGGGAGAGGGGAGGCCAGCCGTGGCCGAGTGCAGGCAGAGGCCAGGGAGAGGGCTGTCTGCAGCTTTGGAAGCGTGCCCAGGCTGTTCACTGCATGTCTCTTAGGATAACTTACACAAGCCTTCAGCTTAACAGAGGACTTCCTGGTGCCACTCAGGGTGTTCATTCAGACTGGACTCAATTTTCATTTGCTAATTTCTAGTTGTCATTGCCATTGTCAGGCTTGGTTAATAAAAACCTGCTAACACACCTTAGACTTGCCTGGCGTGATCACTCTGCCATCCCACAACAACCACACATAAACACAAACACACATGATATATACCATTCAACATAGCACACATAAACACACATGATATACACCATACAACATACCACACCGCACACCACACACACACGATACTGCACAGTACACACACACGATGTACCCCTATACACAGAGCACACTCTACACACTACACTGCATGTTACACACACTACATGCTGTGCCCAGCTAAGTGGCCATGGGAGGGCAGCAGGTGGCTGGGTGCGGTTACGTGGAGCAGGCTGGATGCTTCCGCTGCCCATGGAGCCCAGCTCCTTCCCAACAGGCAGGAATGGGGGTTGGCTGCTGGGGTTTCACCGTGGTTCCAGTGCGTGGGAGGGACTCAGGGAACAAGCCATGGAGGAACACACATTTCCCGCCCGCCCTTTGTGAAAGCAGGGCTGTTCCACACGCCGACTGCCCGCGCAACTGTGGGAACAAGTCTGTCAGCGCTCAAGCACGCCTGGCCATCGCTCCCGGGAGCTGCTCAGTTAGTTCTCCCTCTTACCTGCCTGGCTCGCAAGGTGCCCTGGAGCTTGCTGGGCAGAAGAGGGCCTGTCGCAGCACAGGCTCAGCCTGTGGGACATGTGGCACAGGTCACAGGCGCACAGCTCGTTCTGCACACCAGCGTGCCTCATTGCACGGAGCTGCCCTGGCCTTCAACGTCGCAGCCTTGCCCTTGGTAGCTTTCCTTCTGCTGGGGTTCTCATCTGCTTGGTGTCTCCTTGGTGCGATGCAGCCACGTGGGGCACGGGAGAGCAGGTGGAGCTGTGTTCACGAGGACAGCACTGACCGCAAGGGGCCTTGTGCGCTCGGAGGGCCACGCTCTGCTCTGCCGCTCAGCTCCCCAGTGGAGGGCGCTTCTGCAGGTAAAGAGCGAAGTGTAACGGCGCTGCTGTAGGCTCAGCTTCCAACGGGAACGGTTAACATGGTGTCCCTTTTCTTCCATGAATTTCCTACCCTTCCTCCACATTCCTTATGTCTTTCTAAAAAGCAAATCCCTGGCCCAGCATGGTGACCTGGTGGCTAAACTCTTACCCTGCATGCACCAAGATCCCATATTTACGCCGGTTCGTGTCCCAGCAGGCCCGCTTCCCATCCAGCTCCCTGCCTGTGGCCTGGGAAAGCAGTGGAGGAAGGCCCAAAGCCTTGGGATGCTGCACCTGCATGGGAGACCTGGAAGAGACTCTGGGCTCCTGGCTTCAGATCAGTTCAGCTCCAGGTGTTGCGACCACTTGGGGAGTGAGTCAATGGACAGATCTTTCTCTCTATCTCTCTGTATATCTGCCTTTCTAATTAAAAAAAAAATCTTAAAAGAAGCAAATCCCATGGGGCTGGCACAGTGGCACAGCAAGCTAACTCTCCCCTGTGGCGCCAGAATTCTATAGGGCTGACCGTTTGTGTCCCAGCTGTTCCACTTTTGATCCAGCTCCCAGAACTGCATCTGGGGAAGCAGTGGAAGATGGTCCAAGTCCTCAGGCCCCGACCCCACCTAGGAGACGTGGAAGAAGCCCCTGGCTGCAGCTCAGCTCAGCTCCGGCCATTACTGTCATTTAGGGAGTGAGTCAGTAGATGGGAAACCCTCCCTCTCTACCTCTCCTTCCGTCTCTCTCTGTAAAATCTGTATTTTAAATAAGAAATCATAAGAACAAGTGAATAATAAGACAAGCCCCAGACAGCGCAGAGCCACACCACAGCACGGCTGGGTGTTAAGAATACACGTTTCTGAGTAAGTCCGGCCCTCTGTGAAGCTGAATCCCAGTGTGGTGACGCCAGGGTCCGCGGGGCCACGGCTGCACCTGCCTCTCCAGCTGCGTTCCTGAGAGCAGCAGGCCAGCCTGCCAGAGGGCACAGCCACGGCACAGAGTTTAAGAAACAAACTCCCGAAGCACCTGGTTCTCACCTGGCCTCGCCCTGGCCACCGCCGTTTTTTCTGTGTCACCACTCTCTCACTTTCATATAAATAAATGTAATCTTCAAAAAAGGGCCCGGAACAATAGCTTAGTGACAGGATCCTTGCCTTCCAGGTGCCAGGATCCCGCGTGGCACCGGTTCATATCCCAGCTGTTCCACTTCCTTTCAAGTTCACGGCTTCTGGCTTGGGAAAGCAGCAGAGGATGGCTCAACTGCTTCGGACCCTGCACCCACATGGGAGCCCCAGAAGATGCTCCTGGCTCCTGGTTTCAGATTGGCTCAGTGCCGGCCACTGTGGCCACTTGGGGAGTGAACCACCAGACACATGTTTCTGTCTCCTCTCTAAATCTGCCTTTGCAAGAAAAATAAATAAATCTTAAAAAAAAAAAATCAGGAGCTGCTGTGATGGCTCAAGTTAATCCCCAGCTCAGCACTGGCAGCCGATATCAGAACACCTGTCTGAGTCCTGGCAGTTCTGCTTCCGAGCCAGCTCCTGCTGATGGGCCTGGGGAAGCAGCAGAGGACAGCCCGGGGCTTGGGCCCCTCGCCCACATGGGAGACCCAGATGGACTTCCAGCTCCCGGTTTCAACTTGTCCAAGCCCTGGCAATTGCAGCCATCTGGGAAGTAAACCTAAAAATGGAAAATATCTTTCTCTCTCTGCTTTTCAAATAAATAATAATAAATGAAGTCATTTTTAAAGATTTATTTTTATTATTTTTTCATTGGAAAGGCGGATATACAGAGAGGAAGATCTTCCGTCCGATGATTCACTCCCCAAGTGAGCGCAACGGGCCGATACTATGCCGATCCGAAGCCAGGAGCCTCTTCTGGGTCTCCCACGCGGGTGCAGGGTCCCAAAGCTTTGGGCCGTCCTCGACTGCTTTTCCCAGGCCACAGGCAGGGAGCTGGAAGGGAAGCGGGGCTGCCGGGATTAGAACCGGCGCCCATATGGGATCCCGGGCGTGCAAGGCGAGGACCTTTAACCACTTGCGCCACCGCGCCGGGCCCAATGAAGTCATTTTTAAAAAGAGATTTATTTGGGCCCAGCGCGGTGGCGCAAGTGGTTAAAGGTCCTTGCCTCGCACGCCCGGGATCCCATATGGGCGCCGGTTCTAATCCCGGCAGCCCCGCTTCCCTTCCAGCTCCCTGCCTGTGGCCTGGGAAAGCAGTCGAGGACGGCCCAAAGCTTTGGGAACCTGCACCCACGTGGGAGACCCGGAAGAGGCTCCTGGCTTCGGATCGGCATAGCATCGGCCCATTGCGCTCACTTGGGGAGCGAATCATTGGATGGAAGATCTTCCTCTCTGTCTCTCCTCTCTGTATATCCGCCTTTCCAATGCAAAAATAATAAAAATAAATCTTTAAAAAAAAAGAGATTTATTTATTTTTAATAAGCAGATTTCCTCAGAGAAAAGGATCTGTCTTCCACTAGCTCACTTCCCAAATGACCACAACGAGCTCAGCTGAGCTGATATGAAGCCAGGAGCCAGGAGCTTCTTCCGGGTCTCCCACATGTGTGCAGGGACCCAAGGCTTTGGGCCGTCCTTGACTGCTTTCGCAGGCCACAGGCAGGGAGCTGGAGGGAAGTGGAGCTGCCGGGATTAGAACCAGCGCCCATTTGGGATCGCAGCACTTGGTGATGGAAGATTAGCCTACAAGACCAAAAATAAATAAATCTTAAAATAAAGGTGGGGAGTTGCCATGATTTCCGCCCTCCCATCGACAGTGTGTCAGGGCGCTGATGTCTCATCCTTGCCACCGTTGGTGTTGTGCTCCCTGGTGCTCAGGGGCATCTAGCAGTGTGCACAAGATCTGCCGCTAAGAGGAAGCCTGATAGAGGAACTTGGGGAGCACCTTTATCGGGGTGCAGTCCCTGCAGGTCAGCGCAAGAGCTAATGCAAGGAACAGCCCCTAGTACACCAGGTTACAGCACCTGCTGGCACACGTGTGGCTCAGGTCTGGAGGTGTACCAGCTGGGCCAGCTCATAACACCCAGTGGCAGATATGAGAACCAGCAGGGGTGCAGGACGGCTGGGTCTGGCCGCAGCACCAGCCAGTTCACAACAGGGCTGGGACTGGGGCTGACTGTGCTGGGTTGCGCAGCAGCTCCAGCCAGTACAAGCTGGAATGGGGACAGGCCAGGCTGGGTCAGATTACAGCACCCACCGGCAAATGCCAAGGTGAGACGGGTCATGCCAGACTGGGCCGCAGCACATGCAAGACCTGGCCAGGGGCGTGAATCTAGTAGGGGAGTAGTGGGCCACTGCTCATGCTGGCAAGCATGAGAGCTAGAACTGGGGGCAGACTAGGCTGGGCAGGACTACACCTGTTGGCTTACACATGAGCTGGGTTGGGGAGAGCCAGGAACTAGGTTGGGGTAACTGCTTATATCCACTGGTAACAGGCATGAGCCAGAATAAGGGCAGATGGGCTGGGCTTTGCTGCAGCATCTGGCAAGTGCTGTGACTGGGGGCAAGTCCTGTCGGGCTACACAGCAGAACCATCTGCAAAGTGCAAGCTCTGGGGTGGGGAGTGGATCCACTGGGGGAGGGAAGGGGGATAGGTTGCAGGCTCCTCTCTGATGGGCAATTCTCTCTGGTAAGTATGATAAACAGGACTGGGCGAGGGCCAGATGGACAGGTGGTGGCATCCGCTGGCATGAGTGCGGGCTGGAGGCTGGAGTTGGTTGGGCTGAGTTAGGCTTCAATGCTCAGTGATGTGTATGAGATCTCAATGGGATGTGGGGCAGACCAGTCCGTTGCACATGCTGGCAGGCACAGGAACCAGGGCTGGGGGCCAGTCCAGTGGGGTTATTATGGGTTGCTCTGGGCTGCAGCTCCCCCTGTGGCACACGAGGTCGAGCGTATGTTGGGCCGCAGCCCCCACTGGCTTGCTGAGAATGGCGAGCAGAACAAACTGACCAAGCGCCCGGTGAAGACAGCAAACCTCTGGGCCGATGGCGACTCACAGGCAGACTACGACAGCCGATGGACCTCGGAAGGATTTGCCCATCTGTGGAGCGGTGACAGCAGCACCATCTCAGAACTATGGAAGCCCCGTGAGCAGAACCCTCAGAACACGCTCCAGAGGGGGGACCCCGGGTGACAGGTCGCAGTTCCTCATCCCCCAGGGGGTGCGGCGGCTGGGAGCCTGGGTGTGGTTTCTCCTCTTGTACCCTCCTCTCCCCGATATATAGCAAGAAGAAAAAGAAAATGTGTAAACAATGGTCTCACCCACTGTCCCTTCATCTCAACCCTTCTCACCCTGATCAACTATGTAAACATCATAAAAAATAAAACAACAAAAAAAAATTAAACAGAGAGGACCGCGGTCCTGCTGCTGGGTTAACCACAGCCACTGAGTGTGGCCTTGAGAGGATGGCAGAGGCAGGCAGGTGCATGGAGGGTGGGTGGATAAACAGGTGAGGCTGAAGGGAGCCTGACAGTGGGAAGGTGGGCGGGCAGAAGGTGGGCGGGCAGGGGCAGGTGGGCAGGCAGAAGGTGGGTGGGCAGGAGCAGGTGGATGGGCAGGGGCAGGTGGACGGGCAGTAGAAGGTGGGCGGGCACATCCAGCACAGCCCGACGCTGACGGTGGAGGTAGTCTCCCTCATTTTCTGCTCCCTCTCTCTCCCTTGTGGCTAAGAGCAAATGTACAGTTGTTGGGGGTCTCCTATGAGGGCGGGGGCGGTGGGCATGAGTGGGAGGTGAGGCCTTTGACAATGTCCCTGTCAGCATGGCCAGATGCACATGGGGGACACGACAGCTCTCTGAAGCCTGGGAGGGCATTTAGTACCACAGAGGACAGAACAAACTGGACAGCTCCCCCGCCAAGCTTTGACAGCAAGTGTCTGGATCAACGGAGACCCTAAGGCTGGTACGTCAGCCAGTGGACCTTGGGGGGGATGAAGTCAACACTATCTCAGAGCGATTGAAACTGCTTGAGCAGAACCCTCAGAACACGCTCCACACTGGGGGCTCTGGGTGACATCAGGGGGCCGTCCTCCATCCCCGGGGACTGAGGTGGTTGGGCTGCTGGGAGCGGCCCTCTCCCCTCCTCTGCCCCCTTCCCCAGACACAGGGAGAATGAAGGGTACTGGAAACATATCACTCGCTTTCCCCAATTCCTCGATCCTCCCCACCCTAACCAGTGGTCCACATACATCCTTCTCAACTATGTAAGCATTATTACAAATTTATTTTTTAAAATGTCAGTCACTGTTCCACTCCACTCTGCCAAGTTTTTTTTTTTTTCAAATTAAAATCGCTCTATTACATGATTAAAACACCCCCTAATTCGACTCAGGATCCCAGCTGTGGTTCCCATGCCTGGGCCGTTTCCAGATCTCCCCGCTTCCTCTGCCTGCCGGTCCAAACTCCTTGTGCTGACCTGCTATGACTGGGTCAGCCAAAGGCCCTGCGTGCGACAGAAGGTCACGTCACCCCTTCCGAGGTCTGGCCTGGCTTCTGGGCCCCAAACACTGAGCCTTCTGCTGGACTGTCCACCCAGAAATGTCACTTGTCACCAAGACACCCCTCCTAGATGGCCGCGTCAGGGAGGAAGTGAGCATGCCTGGTGCCCTCGGCGCACGTGGCGTGGCTATGGGCAGGATGGCCCTGTCTTCTTTCCCATCGCGTGGAAGCTGAGTCTTGTGCTGAAGTCACTGACATCCGTCTGCAGGGGCCCTCAAGGTGGCTGGCCGCGTGACAGCGGCGAATGCCTTGGCTCTTGCCGGCACAGTCCCCAAGCCCTGACATGAGAAGCCGAGGTCTGCGGCCAGCACAGGGGTATGCACGCGGAGCCTCTGCCTGTGGCCCCGGCACCTCACATGGCTGCCAGCTTCAGTCTAGCCGCTCCACTTCTGAGCCAGCTCCCCGCTAAGGTGCCTGAGAACTCAGAAGTCAGCAGAGGATGGTCCAAGGGCTTGGACCCCTGCACCCACCCAGGAGACCCAGAAGAAGCTCCTGGCTCAGTTTATCTGGCTGAACAGCCATTTGGGGAGTCTGACAACAAAGAGCGAGCAAGCCAGTGTGTGGGGGTGTTGGGGTGCACTGGCGACACTGAAGGGACAGACCTTGGTGTGGGAGGGTGAGCATTCCGCACACTGTCCACGCCGACAGGCAGCAGGGGAGACCAAGCTTACCACTTGGATCCCAGGTGGGTCTATAGAGTGGCAGAAGTCAGACAAGAGGACAGGAGGGCCAGCTGGCTTCTCCTTTGCAAATCCAGCTGGACTGCCGGGGCCACAGACACACTGGCCACGCGGCTCCTGGCTGTTGGGCCACAGCACCGGAGGGCACCAGGTCCTGCTGTGCAAATGGAGGGAGGGGGTCACATCCTGCCCCTTGCCCCGTGAGGGCTCAGCAGAGCCCTGGGCCATTTCAGCAATCACAGCTGTCTCCACCAGGGCTGCCCTCACTCCTGCCCGGGCACCAGCACCGCCCCGCTTCCCTGGTTCCTGCTGTCGGGTCCTCCTGCCCGCGGCTGCTATAAGAGAATACCTTATGCCAGGCAGTTTGTGAAGAGATGTTTATTTCTCAAAAGCAGCCCATGGATTGGCGGGGTGCAGGCCTCCAGCCCTGTGTCGGTAGCACCTGCATCACCGTGTACCCGGGAATACCGGGAAAGAGAAGTTCTCAATACTGGGAAAGAGAAGTTCTTTCAAACAACCTTCTTCTAGCCGATTTGGAAATTTACCCCCTTTCAAATGAAGACAGATAAGAATCACTACAACAGGGCCCGGCGGCGTGGCCTAGCGGCTAAAGTCCTCACCTTGAACACACCAGGATCCCATATGGGCACCAGTTCTAATCCTGGAAGCTCCACTTCCTATCCTGCTCCCTGCCTGTGGCCTGGGAAAACAGTCGAGGACGGCCCAAGGCTTTGGGACCCTGCACCCGTGTGGGAGACCTGGAAGAGGCTCCTGGCTTCGGATCAGCATAGCATCGGCCGTTGCGCTCACTTGGGGACAGAAGATCTTCCTCTCTGTCTCTCCTCCTCTCTGTATATCTGACTTTCCAATAAAGAAATCTCAGCAACAACAAAAAAGAATCACTACAACAGGGACAAGGTCAAGGTCCCAAATTCTCCCAAAGGCAGACTCCATGCATGCCCCTCTCCTTGTTTTATGGCTGGAGGGTCTGGAGCTTCTCCTTAGCTTTTGTTTTATTGAAGTCAAGAGAGCTGAAAAAAAAACTTCAATTTGGCTGTTGTCTTAGGAGATTACCTAGGAATTTACTGAAGTTAGTTAACAGGTTTAGTTATCAATAAGATGAAAATAACTTAAAAAGAGATGTTAAAACACTTTTGTTTCTCACAAGGAATCAGACTCCAACTCCATTGTCTTAAAGGCAAAATTCAGAAATTATATACATCATAACCAATTTCACTATACAATTTAAAAGAATTTGTTGTTTTCCTGTAAGGCAAAATCCCACATACTTCCTTGTAAGTAAGAACACAAGTAATTTACAATCTGGATTAATTTCATGAGCAGGAAACATTTGAACCAATGAGCATAAATACTCATCTATTTAATAGTATGTATGACAGAACTAATTTAGCATAATTTCACAGTATTACGAGATTATAATCCAAATTCTTTTGACTGACAATTACATTATTCAGATGTTTGTCTCAATCTGAGAGTTCCAGGATCCCACTAGAACCCTCAGAGTCATGAGACTTGGTTTAGAACTGAAGAATTTAGAGGTCTAAATGAGTTTAACAAAAATTACCTTTAGCATTTAACTGAACATGTATGGTGTGTTAGACCTGATCAATGCCAGGACAGCACTGTAAGCTGAAGACCAAAGAGTAAGAAAACGTCATACGCACCTTTCCCCGGTGGAGGTGGGGAGTCTGGCCAGGGCCTGTTAAACTGTTAGACTCTCTAAAATTATTTACCAGGAGAGAGAAAGGGGGTCAGTCATGGTCCGTCCCATCTCGTCTGTCAGTCAGTCACACACGCACCCAATTCAGAAAAAGAACAACAGCTTAACAGTTCAAGACAGAGACAGAACTGGAGAAAGAGTATTAAAACAAAATCTAGTTTTTGTCCAGACAAAAATAATAGAACACCAACAGTAACGACTGAACAAACATATGCACAAACACCGAACACATCAGAATAGAGACATGTAACTCTTAAACCCTTTCCGATTTCCAACCTCTTCCTCGACTTACTTTGACCTGGAGACATTGTATAAAACAAGTACTTGGGTTCATCTCATGCTTTCGGTTAATTTAACAGTGAATCTGGACCACTCTATATCTGATTATTTTTGTTAAATTAAGTTACAAAACTTCTTTCTTCTTCTTTTTTCTTTTCTTTCCCTCTCTCTCTCTTCCTTCCTTTCTTTCTTTTCTTTCTACCTTGCTTGAATTGCTTAATTCTCCAGTCAGCCTGTTCTGACCGACAGTGTTCCATTTGATGGACAACTTCTTCAGGAACCTGAGAGAGGGCTGAACCCATTTTATCATCCTTTTTGCAGGATAAATTAAACACCAACACCTAACTATACTTCAAAGTATATGTAAAACCTAACTGTATTTCGAAATAAATCTAAAATCTAACTAACTATATTTCAAAATAAAACTCCCTCTTCTACCTGTCTAGGAAAGGCTTACAATACGTCCCACTTACCTTAATCAGCTGGCCAGCCTCCCGGGACGACCCTTCGTCGAATCGGTGGAACCTCCATCTGTCAGCAACACCCGTGTCACCGTCACCATCAACCGCGTACCCCAAGCCGAGCAGAGGGACTAGGGTTACAAAACAGACAACACACAGTGGGTCATTCTTGTAAAGAGAATGCCATTCATTTGAACTTGGCCTGCCTTTTTACAGTCTGCCTAGTTGCTCCCAGTATTTTCCCAATGCTCAAGCAGCTCCTAAGATCCCCTGGGGGCATCTTTAAAAAGGGGAAGCAGGGAAGAGGGAACTTGTGGTCAAGCCAGGGGCTAAACATACCAGGCCAAGATTGCCCATCCTGCTACACCTGGAGAAACAAGCTAAGCTGTGGAGTTAACCGTTGGGAGACCGGGCTCTGCAGCCCCGTCCCCTCCCATAGTTTAAGAGGGACCCTGAGAGCCAGCCAGGGGCCACAGGCTGAACTAGTCCTGCCAGGGGCCCTGCCCTTCCAATGTTCCCAGTGTTCACACTGGCAAAGCCTTACAGGCCCCACAGAGCAGCAGTCAGATGCCAACCTGGGTGGTGGAGGGCCAGCGTGGCACACCCCCTGCCTGTCCCGGCTGCCCAAGGTTTGTGCACTTCTCTGGCTGGAAAGCAGCGGTCCCACTCATCCATTCCAGCACAGCCGAGTCGGGGGTGGAGTGGCATCCTTATGGGATGGCGGTGTCAAGCTGCATTTTAACATCGGCCTGTCTGGGGGCTGGCATCGTGGCATAGTAGCTTAGACCGCCACCAGTGGCGCCGGCAGTCCATATGGTCACTGGTTTGAGTCCTGGCGACTCCACTTCCCATCCAGCTCCTTGCTTATGGCCTGGGAAAGAAGCTTTGCTCCCTCCAAAGCCCCTGAGCTCTGATTCTGAATGATGCACCCCAGGGTGCATGGAGACAGGCCAGGCTCCTTGCTGAGGGTACCTGTAGCAGGTCCTGCCAGTACAAGCCCCAGGTTTTGCGAGCACCTGGACATCCTGTCCGGGTGTGTGTCCCTGCATGCTTTTCCTGCAGCTCCCGGGGAGACAGAGGAGGGCCGACCTACCCCAGGAGGGGCCCGCTGGGGGCCGGCAGCGCTGGTCCCATTCAGGTTGGGCGTGTGGGTCTCGGCCGCCACCACAAGCTGGGCCGTGGCCATTCAGACCACGCGCTGCGCAGTCCAACACCAGACAGCCACGGGAGGAGGGGGACGAAGCTGCCTTGCAAGTTCCGCCTAGGCCCAAAGCAGAGACACACCTAGGGCCAGATGCACCTGTCGGGAGGGTGAGAGCGCTGGTGTCCAGCAAGTGGACCCTCACACAGCGGGGAGCCGGCATCCAGGCGCCCTGCACACCTGCCGCCGCCGCCTCCGTTTGCACCGGCGGGGACGCACCCAGTGCACAGCCCCAGCCCGCGGCCTGTGAACCCCGAGAGGGAGGCGGAGGGGCGGCCCTGCGCCCAGCGGCCCCGTGCACAGCCCGGCGCGGGCGATGCGGCGTCAGGACGCGCCGCACAGGCGTGCGGATGGTACCGTCCGCCGTCCCCGCCCGCCCGCCGATGGTCTCGGCCGCGGAGCGCGCGCTCGGGGCCACGCCTCCCTATGCATAGGCATGAGGCGCCCGGCCACCGCCCGGCCCCGCCCCCGGCGCGCGGGCCCCGCCCCCGGCGCGCAGGCCCCGCCCCGTCCTGAATATGGATGCGGCGCGCGTCGGCGTCGCCCTCCTCCCATTGAGCGAGGCTGTGTCGCGTGGCCCAGCGTCGGCGTGACGGTTGGACGCGGGCGCGGCCCTGCGGGTCCCGATTGCTGCAGCCGCTTGTCAGTGTGATGAAGATTGGCACCCAGGTAAGCTGTCACTCAACCGCTCCGCCGCCGCCGCCGCCGCTCCCGCCGCCGTCCCTATCAATCACACCGGCCCGCGGCCGCCGCCCGCCGGCCGCCCGCCCGCCGCCCGCCGCGCTGCGGCCCCGCGGGGTCGGGCGGCGCCCCGGAGGGCCGGCCGGGGACCCGCCGCCCGGGGCGGGGGGCGGCCGCGGGCCGGGGAGGCAGGGGGCGCCGGCCGCCGGCCGAGCGGGGACGCGCCCGGGCCGTGTTTCCTGTGTCGGGGGCTGAGGGACGCGGAAATTTCTGGAAGGCGCGGCGGCCGGCGCTGGGCCCGCTCGAGGCGCGCGCTCCTAACCGTCCCTTTCGGAGCGCGGCGCGCGCCCCTGCGCGGGGCGGGGGTGGCGGGGTGTGTGTGTGCGGCGGGGGTGGCGGCGGGGGCGCGCACGGGGTGGGGTGGCGGGGCGGGGGCGCGCGCGAGGCGGGGTGACGGGGTGCGGGGTGACAGGGTGCGGGGTGCGCGCGAGGCGGGGTGACGGGGCCGGGGTGTGTGTGTGTGTGTGCGCGGTGGGGTGACGGGTGCGGGGGCGCGCGCGGGCGATGGGTCCGCTGTGGGGCGGGGGCGCGCACGGGATGGGGTGCGGAGGTGGGGTGACGGGTGCGGGGGCGCGCACGGGGTGGGGGCGATGGGGCTGACGCGGGGCGGGGTGTTGTGGGGCGGGGACGCGCGCGGGGCGGGGTGCTCGGCGGGTCGGGGCGCGCGGGGGCCGGGAAGATGGCGGGCGCCGCTGGTCCGGGACGGGAAGGCGCGGGGCCCGGGCCGAGGGGTGATGGCGTTGGCGGGGGCGCCCCGTGGCCAGCCGGAACGGGCCTCTAAGAAGTGGCTGGCCGCTCGAGGGGCCCGCGCATTCCTTTGAGAGGAATCATTTCAGAGCCCGAGTGGTGCGCGCGCGCGGCCCCGAGCACGCGGGGGCGGCTCGGCCATGGGGGCTCCGTGGTGGGGTCCCCTTTGTGAGGGCCGGTGGGGAGGCTGGGGCTAGGGCTTGTGTGGTATACGTCGGGGTGTCTGCAGGTGACAGGAGTTAGTGTTTTGGGAAAGGAGCCTGTGTGTGTATGGAGAGTGGACACTTTCCCGCGTGGGGTGCCCCCTCCCCGCCGCGTGTGGCTCGTCTCCCCTGGACTGTCTGGTCTGGTGAGGCTGGCCTGGCTGCCACCGTGGCTAGACTCTGAGATGCCACTGCTGTGCAGGAGAACCCCGCGTGGAAAGGCCCGCCCTCTTGCCCACCCCACGTGGTGAGCAGGTGCACTGAGTGGCTGTGCACTGTCACTTGGCAGGGTGAGGGGGTCACATATTCACTGGTGCTACAAATTGTCGCAGCGCAGGAAAGCACGAGTGGGGTGCAGAGGGTAGCCCCCAGTGGCTGGCACTTCAGTCAGGACCACCTGGTCTCTGGCCAGGATGTTGTAAATAAAATAGGGTCAAAGGGGGCTGCTTCCAGGGCAGGAGCATGCTGTGTTGCTGGGGCAGCTGTGGCTGTGGTCACCCCTTTGGGGCTTGTACTGTGTCCCCCAGTGTGGCCTTGCCAGCCTGGCCGGGGAAGGCAGGCTGCAGGTGGGGGTTCCTTCTCAGGCCATCTGGGGTGCGGGCAGTGTATGCGTCCTGCTGTCACCCCTGTGTTGATGGTGAGGGCCGGGGCCGGGGGACACATCCCGGGGGGCCCTTTGGTTTGGCAGCATTAGGCTGAGGGTGAGAGAGGTGCAGGTTCTGGGCAGGGCTCAGGTGGCCCACAAGCAGCTGGCAGGTGCTGAGCAAAGCGGGCGCCACGCTTGTTGCTGGTGCTGCTCTGTCTTGGCTGGTCAGTCCTGTCTGTGTAGTGGTTGGTGCTGGAAAGTTCACCCCGAAGGCATTGGGTGTTGTCATCCTGGTGCTGCCCAGCCCTTGTGTCCCCGCAGCTTTGTGGGAGCAGGGACATGGGTGGGGACTGGGGACAGCAACGGGCAGCCAAGGCTTCCTTGGGCAAAGCCTCAATGGCTTTGTCAGTCTGGAAACCACACATCTGCCATGTTGAGGCTGGAGTTGGGGTCCTTTGTGAGTAGGTAAACATTTTGGACTCATTGTGTGAAATGGCCAGTTGGCAGGAGGGCTTGCCAGTGCCCCTTGACCTGTCCATCTACTGCAGAGTGGAGCCATGAAGCAGGCTGCCTTCAGGTGTGGGGGACGGGAGCCCAGTGGGTTGGGGCTCTGATGGGAACCTCCCACAGCACTGCCTTTTCCCACACAGTGTCCCCCAACTCTCATCCTCCCTGCTCTGCCTGCCTCTACGCCCCTCTGCTCCCCGCTGCTGCCCTGCACCCCACCCCAACGTACCAGCCTGAGGCCTGGCTTGGAGAGCCCCTCGGGACAAGCAGGTCTTTGCCACCTGTGTAACACAGGGCTGTGGCTGGTCACTTGGGCCGTGGATGGTCTGGTCAGGCTTGTGCAAAAATGATGCTGGTGTGTGAACTTGCTCAGCTCTCAGGGTACTGTTACGTGTTGTCTAAGAAGTTATGATAAGATTTATTTATTTTGCATAGAAAAAAGTAGGAATACAGCTTGACAGAATTAACTTTTATATTCTAAATTATGTAGTTACACATGTTCATTGAAAAGTATGTGTCATATAAAATATGTTGCTTATATGAGAGGCAGAGTTACAAAGAGGGCAAGATACATCTTCCCTCTGCTGGTTTAATTCCTGAACAGCCACAGGGGCCGGAGCTGGGCCACGCCGAAGTCAAGAGCTTCGTCTGGGGTTCCTGTGTGGCTGCAGCACCAAGGGCCTGGTGACCATCTGCCTTCCAGATGCATTGGCAGGGAGAATTGACAGTGGAGCAGCTGGGATGGGAGCCTGTGTTGGTGTGGGATGCTGGCAGGGAGCAGCTGGGATGGGAGCCTGTGCTGGTGTGGGATGCTGGCGTGGCATGAGGCAGCTGGGATGGGAGCCTGTGCTGGTGTGGGATGCTGGCGTGGCATGAGGCAGCTGGGATGGGAGCCTGTGCTGGTGTGGGATGCTGGCAGGGAGCAGCTGGGATGGGAGCCTGTGCTGGTGTGGGATGCTGGCGTGGCACGAGGCAGCTTTCAGGTACCCAGTTCCATGATGTTTGGCTCGTTCATGTTGTGCAGCCATCACCACCATCTGCCCCCTCAGCTTCCCCATTGTGTGACGGGGAGCTGTGTCCCCACGACATGCTGACTGCCGTCTCCCCTCTGCGGTCGGCTGTCCTGCATACCCCTGGGTGTGACTCCTCCAGGGGCTCCCTGGAAGCAAAGCCAGCTGGTAGGGCCTGTGCTGGAGCCCCCTTCCTCAGCCCGACATACCCCGTACGTAGTGTGTGCCCGACTGGGCGCGTGCGTGTCCTGCATCGGTTCATGGAGTTGGCTGGCTCTGAATGTGGCTGCACACATCTGCATGTTTGTCATTTGAACTGTTTGGTGTTGACTTCTGTTGGCGTGGTGATGTATCTGTTGCGTGGTCACGCGCTCACAGCGAGTGGGTTGGTGGGTTTGCTCCACGCTCTGCCTTACCTCACACTCTGCTTTCCCACTTGGGCCAGCAGTGGGCACTGCCGGTGCCCGCGGTGCGCTGGCTCGCACCTGACTGTGACTGGGCTGTGGGCTGTGGGAGAGGGACCCAGTCCCAGGGTGAGGGTGCCCATTTCCGTCAGGTGTGGTCCCCGGCTCTCAGTGCCAAGTCTGTTGTGCATTTTGGTTGGCCTGGTGAAGCCAGCCCGGCTCAAGGGCCTGTGTCAGGACCATGCCGTCGTCCCTTGCAGACATGTGGACTTGGGGTTGGAAACAACTTTTTGCACAGATTTTATTTCAGCAGAATGTATGTGATTTGGTGTGAATATCATGTGAATTCAAGTGGCACCTCCACAAACCACGTTTGAGAAATAAAATGCTTCCTGGCGAGCGTTTTCCTCAGAATGAGTTATTTGGGCATTTCTCTGGTTGGGGGTGTGAGAGCTGGTTGGCGACAGGTGGCTGGCTGCTGGCTGGGCTCTCGGGCTGCATTGCTTCCCGTTTGCCTCACACGCCCAGTGCTCCCTGACTCGTGCAGGCTTGGGGTCCCAGGGGACAGCGTTTCTAAATGTAATTGTGACCTTCATGGTCTGTGTGGCTTGCGGAAAGGGCCATCCATTGACTTCAGTGACAAGACTTTCCCGGTGGGCTCTGGCTTGGTAGCTCCCTGCACCTGCAGCAGCCGAGCTGTTGCCGCGGAGTTCCCGTGCCACTGGGAGCACGCGAGCCCAGCCGCCATGCTTGCTGCTGGGAAGGGCTCTGGGCCAGGTGTGGCAGCCGAGACGCCACGTGCTATTTGGTGGGTGTGTTGTTCCTGCCCTCACAGGTGACAGGTCAGCTGCCCTGCCCTCACAGGTGGCAGCTCTCTCACTGCTGTGTCTTTCTGCCTCTCAGAACAGGTCAGTCAGTATATCCCACTGTGCTGTTTATTATTATTATTATTATTATTATAGAATTCATTTATTTGAGAGGCAGAAAGAAAGCTATCTTCAGTCTGCTGGTTCATGTCACATGCAGCTGCAGCAGCCAGGGCTGGACAAGCCAGGCGCCTGGAGCTTGTTCTGGATCTCCCACATGGGACAGTCCTCAAGCCCTTGGCCCGTCTGCTCCCCCAGGTGCTGAGTAGAACACCTCCGTGGGATCCAGTGCTCCCCACTGTGCTGCATCGCAGCCCCATGGCCCCTTGCCTACCTCAGCTCCTAACGGAAGTGGGTCTGCGTGGACTCGAGCAGCGTGCCCAGACAGCAGGAGTGACAGCAGGAGCAGGTCCAGGTCGCGGGAGCTGTGCTGGGGGTGCTGTGCACAGCCACTGTGGAAGCAGCTGGGAGCGCTCACTGGACTGTCCTTTCCCCGGGGTGCTGGGAGAGCCGTGAGGGCTCCTAGGGCCGACTTGGCTGGGGTCAGTGAGTGAGGGGCATTGGGCAGGTGGTCGGTGCCCACAGGTCTGGGGGCAGGAAGGGACAGCTTCAGAGGCTCGGCTGATGTTCTTTCGCTTCTTGGGGCTTCTTTCTTTCTAGAATCCCTCTTCTGTGCTGATGTCTCAGTGTTTGTTTAGAAGAACTTTTAAAGGGAGACGGCGTCACCCTGTGTCTCTCAGAACTTGTCTGCTCGCCTGTGGACCTGCTGCCTGGCTGGGGGAGGGGCTTGTTGCTGAACTGCTTCTTTCCGGTTCGGTGTCGGTCTGGTATATCTAAGGACACGGTGTGCAGTTGGTGTCAACTGAGAATCGCCATGCTCCCTTGTAGAAATTACCTTAGGTCAATTATATTCCAGAATCCATCTGAGTTGGTTTTTACAGAATATTCCAGGGATCTCTGTCTAGATTTGTTTTTCCTTGGCCTTGAGATTCGGTTTGCTGGACCTATCTTCCTAGCTTGGCTGAAACTGCCTAAACATTTTCATGGTTCTCACACTCTGTAAAGTTATTTGAGAGGGAAAAGAAGAAAGATCATCTTTGGCGGTCTAGCCCTCAGGTGCCCGCACGGCTAGGGCTGGGAGAGGTTGGTGCTGGGAGGCGCCCCCCGTGCGTGGAGCAGGTCCCTCTGCCTGAGCCGTTACTGCTGCCTCCCAAAGCCTCAACTGTAGGAACCTGGAGTGCGAGCCAGAGCTGGGATTTAATGCCACCCAAGCACCCTGGCAGGGGGTGTGGGCACTCTTACCTGCTAGGCCAATATGCACCCCAATAATAACAACTGTTTTCCTAAGAGATTAAGGGGGAAGCCTGTGGTAGAAACAGATGTGACATCTGTGCGTGTGTTTGTCTTCAGGCACACTTGCCATGAACTTGTAGAAAGCAGATGATGGCTCCATGGGTCCCTGCCTCCCTGCCACCTACAGAGGCAACCTGGGGCGTGTGCCTGGGCCCTGGCTTTGTCCTGACCCATCCCCAGTTCTGGTTGGCATCATTTTTTTTCCTCCTGTGTCTGGGGAAGGGGGCAAAGGAGGGGAGAGGGCCGCTCCCAGCAGCCCAACCATCTCAGTCCCCGGGGATGGAGGACGGCCACCTGATGTCATCCCAGGGTTCCCCATGTGGAGCCTGTTCCGAGGACACTGCTTAAGTGGTTTTGAAAGCTCTGAGATGCTGTTCATTGCTCCACGGTTGAGGGAACCCTTCCAAGGTCCGATGACTGACAGTCCACCTCAGGGTCTCCACTCCCCCAGATACTCGCTGTTAAAGCTTGGTTGGGAGAGCTGTCTAATTCATCCTGCCTTCCATGGCACTAGATGTCCTCAGCAGGCCTCGATGAACTGGTTGTCATGTCCCCCGTGTGCATCTGGGCATGCCATCCACGGCACAGGCTTCAACAACCGAGGAGACACAGTTCTGACACATGCGCTCCACGGTCAGACCACAGATCGTGTGGTTTTCTCTATGCTTGGAGTTATAAATCCAGTAGTCCATTTGGGGGAATTCCTAAAGAAACTTCACCAGAGGCAACCCCAACCTGACTCCTGTGTGTGCCAGCCAGTGTGGTGCCTGGCTCAGTCCCTCAGCCACATCAGCCTACACACACATTGGTAGTTGCAGTCACCTGGTCAGTTCTGTCCCCAGCCCCATCCCATATGCAAACCAATGGATGCTGTAGCCCAGTCCATCCCTGCCCAACACACAAGCTCTCACCAGCAGGTACTACAGCCTATGGGAGCGACCTCCAGAAACTCCCACCAGATCCGCCCCAGCCCTAGTTCCTATGCGTACCATTATTTGCAGCAGACTGGTCCAGTCTGTCCCGCATCCCATTCAGCTCTTGTACACATCAGCCTGGCCAACCCCACTATCTAGTCCACACTCATGCTGACGGGTGCCACTGCCTGTCCAGCCAGGCCTGTCCCCAGCCCTGGTTCCCCTGCTCATCAGTGGGAGCTGCAGCCCATCAGAGGGGTGCTCACACTTTCCCCGAAGGCCTGCTCCCAGCCCTGGATCTTGTATCTCCAGGTGGTTCAGTCTAGCCTGACAGGACTTTCCCCCAGTCCTAGCACCTGCTAGCTGATGCTGTGACAAAGCCTGGCCAGCCCGCACTTACTCTGGCTCATGCATGTATCAGTGGATATGGTTGCTTAACTCAGCCTGGCTCTCTCCCTAACCCAATTCACATACAGGCCAGTGGGCTTTGTAAGCTGCACAGTCTGGTCTGTTCCGAGTCCTCGCCCTAATGTGAACTGGCTGGTGTTGAGGCCTGACCCAGCCTGTCCTGCACCCCATCCTGGTTCTCACATCTGACAGTGGGTGGTGTGAGCTGCCCTGGCCTTGTACACCCCCAGGCCTGACCCACACGTATGCTGATGCATGCTGTAACCTGGCCTGTCCGGGCTGCTCCCAGCCTTGGTTCTTGTGCTCACCTGCAGGGACTGTGTCCTGACAGAGGAGTTCCCCAAGCTCCTCTAGTAGGTTACCTTGCAGTGGTAGATCTTGTAGACGTTGGTGGGTTCCTGGCTTAGCCTGAACTGCCTACCTCCTGTTCTGGCAGGAACAGTATCCTTGCCCGACCAGCTCACACTCATTCTGACTCTTATTGTCCAGTGCTACAGCCCAGCCAATCCTGGTCCACTCCTGGACACAGCTCACTTGTGGTTCTGTGGATGCAGTGACTGAGCCCAGCCTGTGCTACAGCCACCCTGGCTCCTACAGCACCAGTGGGTGCTGGAGCCTAGCCTAGTCTGGCACACCCTAGACCTAGTCCACACCAATGCTGAAGATGCTGCAGCCATGTCCAGCCCTTGACTGGCGCCCTTGTAGCTCTTGTGCTCACTAATGGGAGCTGCAGCCCAGTTGGGGTGCTCCCTTGGCTCCTCAACCAGGCCTGCCCTCAGCCAGAGATGCTGTGCGTGCTGGTGGTGGCCCAGCCCAACATGACCCATCCCCTATCCTGGCCTTGCCATCAGATGCTGGAGTCTGCCCTGTCCCAGCCCGGCCCCATTCCCAACTCCCACTGGTAAGTGCTGCAGCCTAGCCCTGCCCAGCCTCTACCTGTCAAACCAGCAGGTGGTAGCCTAGCCTAGCCCTGCATGGCCCACACCCCATCCTGGCTCCTGTGCATGCCAGTGTGCCACAGTTTGGCCTAGCCCTGTCCAGTCCGTGCCTCGCCCCAAAGCCACAGTCCACCCCTCCACAGTCAACCCACACATTTGCCACATCCTGCCTGGCCTGACCAACACCCAACCTATTCACACGCTCACCAGTGAGAACAACGGCCCACCGGGAGATTCCCCAAGTTCCCCGACCAGGCCCACTCCCAGAACCATGTCACACATGCCAGTGGGGGAGGCTCTTACCCGGCGTGATCTGTCCCCCAGTGGCAGCCTGTATGTGTGCTGGCGGGATGTTGTGGCCTGGCCCACCCCATACCCAATTCTTGGGTGCACCTGTGGGTGCTTCAGCCTGGATCAGCCCAGCCTGTTCCTAACCCCAGCACCCATGAGTGTTGGTGAGTTCCATGGTCATGCCTAGCTCTGCCCATCACCATTCCCAGCCCTCAAGCATACCAGCTGGTATGGCAGTCTCACAGGGCTGAGCCCACAATTCCCCACAAGATCTGTTCCCAGACACGGTTCTCTTGCATGCTGGGTAGTGTCATGACCCAGCCTGATGTGGTCTACCCTCTGCCCCGACCCTCTCTGACGAGTACAGTGGTTGAGTCCTGCCAGGCAGTGTCCCCCCATCCCCCGCCAGCCCGGCTTTAATGCCAGGAGGCAGTAGCTGATACCTGGAAGATCCTCTGGTTTCCCTCCTCCAAACCCCCCGGTCTCAGCCCCCTTGTCTCCCTGCAAGCGCAGCAGCCTGGTTGGTGAAGTCCCTCAGAATCACCCCTCACCTGTCACGTTCTCCCTCAGCAGTGCTCCCTGCCACACAGCCCCAGACCTGCTTCCCCGAGCACTCCGCAGCCCCATGCCTGTGAGTGCAGATCGCCACGCCAGGCCTCCAGCACAGGGCCCTGCCTGCCTACCCAGGGCCCATGCACAGTGCGCACAGGTCCCCAGAACTACTCTGCCTGCGTGCTGGCATCTGTCTTCCACATATCTTAAAAAATATATATCTTAAAAAAAAAAAAAGGATAGGTAAGTGTGGTGGCACTGATAGAGTTCATAGATTTGGCCTTAACCAGGCCTGGATGCCCAGCAGCTGCTGACTGCTTTCCTCTCAGCAGTGGAACAACTGCCTGTGTAACTACAGCTGGGGGTAGCTTAGTTTTAAAGGTTCAATCATGTTGTATCATAAATCACTACTTTCTTTTCCTTTAAAGTAATAGTTTTAATAGCGTTTATTTACAAGGTGAGATCAGAGACCCTTTGGCCAGGAGAGGAAAGGTGGGAGAGACATACTCCTGCCTTTGGTCCTGTGGGCGCTGGGCATCGAAACGGGCGCCCTAAAGGCTGCCCTGAGAGCCCAACGTGTGTGTCACACAGGAGATCCTACAGGTAGGAGCTGGCTGCAAGGAGCCCGATGGTGCCACGTGTGAGGTATCGGGGTCAGGAGTGGCTGCGAGGTGGCAATGTGGTCAGAGCAGAATCCTGGGGCAGGGTGGAGAAGACCCTGACAGTTATGTCTCCTTGCAGAGGCCTGGGCATGGTGGGGGTCAGGTCAGACTTGGGGTCATGAGCACGTGCCGGGGACTAGGCATCAGGAGAGCAACTGAGAGCATGGCGCTGAGAGAGACCGGAGCGTTCCTGCTCGCCGGCCTGGGGCAGCAGAGGGCACCCTGGGATAAGCAGACAGCCATACCAGGGCCTGCTAGGCAGCGAAGGGCACCCCAGTGTCGCGCCCACGTGTCTTACCGCCCAGCAATAAGAGGCAGAAGCGAGTGAAGTCTTCTGCGGTAAAATTTATTGTGCACACCAACATGAGGAGGAAAAGGGCTCCGACCCCGGCAGTCTGTCTGCTCTTATGTGCTGACTGGCCCCGCCTCCGCCGATGATAGGTCGGCGTCATGATTACGCAGGGTTCTGGGCGACTGGATTCGTCAGTCCCAGTGTTTACGTGCCTGCCGCGCCGCAGCTCACTGTGCAGTACTGCGAAATCTACGTGACTCTCCACCAAACACCAAGATGTGGCTTCTCTGGCCGGCGCCATTTTGGGTACGGCATGTGGCCAGTACGTACAGAGGCGGCTGGCAACATCTCCCTCCTTCTTATACAATAGAAAAATAAGCTGGTATGGGCCTGTCTTAGGTTGTAGACTCAAGGCACACGATCCGTCATAGGGAGGCTGCGTGGCTTGACGTAGTCCCTGTCTTAGACTGATAATTGTCTGGGTCTATCTTACCCGTCATGGGCTACAACCGCGGTGGTTGTAAAGAGCAATGTCTCGACAAGTCAGTTATAAGATTGACTACCCTCTCGCGTGCAATGGATAAGTCCTGCGAGGTGCAAGGGCTAGTCAGGTGCATCATGCATCATGCTCGAACTCAGTGCAATGCCATAATGACCTGAGGTGCAGGAGCCATGATGTCCATGCTCTTAACTAAGCCTGTTGAAGCATGCTCAACCATACCATGGGGGAGTCACCATTCTGCTTGGCTAGTAGGGCTTGATGTATTGCCACACGATCTCGCTGAGCACGGTGTCTCAGACGACACAGGCAAAAAAGGCATAAGGCACAGCCTGCACACAAGAGCAGAATCAGCACAACCACTCCCACCCATTCCTTAATATGGGAAGTGATGTTCCAAATCCAAGTGGCCAGGGTTTCAGCAACAACAGGATCCACCCGTGTAGAATTAGTCTGGACAATGGCAATTCACAACTCAGACTGTGGAATATCAAATTCTCTCATCCAATTTCCTAAAAGATAAGAAGAAAGCTGGCAAGAAAGATTAGCAGCCATTGAAACATTTTGAAAAGGAATAGAAGTAACACATAAACCTTGACACTAAAATTCTCAGGAGACGCTTGAAAACAAAGTGTGTCCTGTAGGGGGAATAAAAAATTACGCACATTCTCCTTAATATCATCATAAGGGAGAAAAGGCAAATCCAAAGAAGAAAAAATCAAGGAAACACTCGGGCTGAGTGGGCGACTGGTATGGGTCGTAGAAAAACACTCAAAACTCCTCATCGTGGCTCAGCAATCACGGTCCTCACCAGCGCCGTACAGACCATTAGTTGTACCATCAGCCGTGTTTGCACTGGGTGGGGCACCATTGTCCTGTGGGATTGTAGGAGGAGTTTCTGATTGCGGGGTTGCATGAATCTTCCCCAAGTCAGATCCTCGTGCAAGCGCTCCAGCGGTTGTGGAAATGTCAGAAGGCGGTGACGGACAGGAACGAGTCAATCGAGCTGGAACCCAAACCAGAACTGGGGCGTCCTGTGGAAACACACAAATGGCTCCTCGAGCCTGCCTAATAACTGGGTTTGGGCCCTTCCATTTGGACTCCAGAACATCCTTCCACTTGACCCAAGATTGCTCCTGCGCCGTGTTGAGGGAATGACGATCTGCAGCACTGAGGCCTTTCTCATCCAGCTGTAAAAAATTGATGGTGAAGAGAGCCAGGGCTAGAGTGGCCCGAGGGCTCTGACTGGCGAGGCCAAGTGATTCCCAGGTGGTTTTTTGCTTTTGCAACAATTCCTTAATAGAGCGGTGAGCACGTTCGATTATCCCCTGACCTTGTGGATTATAAGGGATGCCAGTCACTAATTTGACGCTCATTTTCTGCATTACACGTGCCACAAAATCAGCAAAGGGCTCATCCGGCTCCTGTTTAACCTGTGTGATGCCCAGTTTCTTTTGCCCTTTAAGTGAAAGGGCCTTCCAAGCCTTTATAGCTGCAGCAGAGATCTGGGTATACACTGGCCATGGATATGATCCCATATTAGGGAGAACAGCCTTCACCACAAATTGCCAATCAGAGGGAGTCATATTCATTCCCCCCATACGTTCTAACAGGGACAAAGTGTAATTGGCGTGAAGACCATATTGCTTTACAGACATGGCCAATTCTCGCACTAATGATGCATCTACCTGTCTGTAAACTCTTTCCCTTTCTTCTTCTAAGACGGGGAACATATTTTGAAGTTCCCGGCGTGTGGCTGGATCAATGAAGGAGGAGCCGGCACCACAACTCATGGGTGGGGCAGATGGCGTCACAGCAGGAGGAGCCATTAGTGAAATGGCTCCAGAGTCCTGAGGCCATGGGCCGCGCGTGGCCGGCGCAGTAGCACCGCAATTATCTTTCTTCTCCTTTTCTAATCCTCGTCTGTTTCCTGCAGGTTTACGTTCTAAGCGCCTATCCCACTTGTACCCTTCCTCAGCGTCGGAAGTCTCCGAACTTGATGAGGAAGATCCCGCTTTCAGTTTCACCTTTATTTTTTGCTTCAAACCGGTTCTCCTCTCCCGCTCTGTTTCTGAGAGACTATCCTGGGCAGACTGAAGGGCTTCGTCACTCTCTCTGACCGCTCCCTTATGGGGGGCATAAACCATCTGCAAAAATTTCACCAGAGAGACCTGTGCGCCCATGTCTATAACCAGAAGCGGCGGCTCATATACCTCCGATTTATGCTCCTAGTCACCCGAAAGTTCTCCCTCTCAGAGCTCCTTACCTGTCTTTTGGCCGCAGTTCTGACTTCGTCCCGTTCAAAACGGGAGGCCCCCTCCAAGTCCCGGGTTTCGGCACCAGTTGTCGCGCCCACGTGTCTTACCGCCCAGCAATAAGAGGCAGAAGCGAGTGAAGTCTTCTGCGGTAAAATTTATTGTGCACACCAACATGAGGAGGAAAAGGGCTCCGACCCCGGCAGTCTGTCTGCTCTTATGTGCTGACTGGCCCCGCCTCCGCCGATGATAGGTCGGCGTCATGATTACGCAGGGTTCTGGGCGACTGGATTCGTCAGTCCCAGTGTTTACGTGCCTGCCGCGCCGCAGCTCACTGCGCATGCGCTAGGCGCCTGCGCAGTACTGCGAAATCTACGTGACTCTCCACCAAACACCAAGATGTGGCTTCTCTGGCCGGCGCCATTTTGGGTACGGCATGTGGCCAGTACGTACAGAGGCGGCTGGCAACACCCCAGAACTAGTGGACAGCCGTGCCAGGATCTGCAAGGGGGAGCGGAGGGCACCCCGGAATGAGTGGACAGCCGTGCCAGGGCCTGCTGGGGTAGCAGAGGGCACCCTGGGATAAGCAGACAGCCATGCCAGGGCCTGCTGGGCAGCGAAGGGCACCCCAGAATGAATAGACGGCCGTGCCAGGGCCTGCTGGGGCAGCAGAGGGCACCCTGGGATAAGCAGACAGGCATGCCAGGGCCTGCTGGGGCCTGGGGTATGCTGCAGGTGTGGGCCTGTGGGAGAACAGTACCTCCTGAAGCACGGATGGCTGACGGGAGCTGTCGGGGGGCAGGAGTGGTCAGACCGATCTGAACGGAAGCAGGGCCGTGTGCCCAGAGAGTGTGGGGCTTAGGAGCCTGGGAGGGGCCGGGGGACTACAGGTGGAGGAGGCAGCTGATGGTGACAGAAAGGCTACCGTGCTCAGACACTAGCTGTGTGAAGTCCTGTGTCTTCCCTGACAGGAATGCCCTGCACTTTTGAGCAGGCTGAAGTTTCTAGAAGCTCTGGTGGCAGGCTGGGAGCTGCTTCCACAGCAGGGCCAGGTCCGTGTAACCAGTATCCATGATGGAGTTGGCTGTTGCGTCCACAGGAGTAGGCCATCTCCACTGAGACCGGCCTGCAGCGTGAGCCTGCGGCCTCAGCGAGGGCTGGGGTCTTAAAGGAGGAGACCCTGCCGGGTTTAGCTGCCCATTGGGACCCCTGAATGCTGCCTCCTCCCTGCCAATGCAGGTCTGTGAGTGCAGGCTGGGAGGCAGCGGACGGGCCTCACGTTCTCGGGTCCTGCTGTGTGCAGGAGACCAGAAAGGTTCCAGACCCTCTGCTCAGGCTCATGCGGATATTTCAGGATGAACCAGTGATGAGAAGCTATCTCTGTCACTGTGTCTTGCCAGCGTATGAAAATAAGTGAACGATTAAACTGGGTCTGGTGCGGTAACCTAGTGGCTAAAGTCCTTGCCTAATACATGTCAGGATCCCATATGGGCACTGGTTCTAATCCCAGCAGCTCCACTTCCCATCCAACTCCTTGCTTGTGGCCTGGGAAAGTAGTCAAGGACGGCACAAAGCCTTGGGACCCTGCACCGCGTGGGAGACCTGGAAGAAGCTCCGGGCTCCTGGCTTTGGATTGGCACAGCTCTGACCATGAGGCTACTTGGGGAGTGAATCACCGGATGGAAGATCTTTCTCTTTGTCTTCCCTCCTCTCTGTATATCTGACTTTCCAATAAAAAATAAGTAAATAATGGGGGAAAAAAAGAAAAAAAACAATTAAACTAAAATTTTTAAAAAGGAAAGTGAGACCCATGGAAGGAAGAGGCTGTGAGCGTGGGCCTGTGTGTGGATGGTACCTGCAGGGCTGTGTGTGAGCGTGGGCTTGTGTGTGGATGGTACCTGCAGGGCTGTGAGCGTGGGCCTGTGTGTGGGATGGTACCTGCAGGGCTGTGTGTGAGCGTGGGCCTGTGTGTGGATGGTACCTGCAGGGCTGTGTGTGAGCGTGGGCCTGTGTGTGGATGGTACCTGCAGGGCTGTGTGTGAGCGTGGGCTTGTGTGTGGGATGGTACCTGCAGGGCTGTGAGCGTGGGCCTGTGTGTGGATGGTACCTGCAGGGCTGTGTGTGAGCGTGGGCCTGTGTGTGGATGGTACCTGCAGGGCTGTGTGTGAGCGTGGGCCTGTGTGTGGGATGGTACCTGCAGGGCTGTGTGTGAGCGTGGGCCTGTGTGTGGATGGTACCTGCAGGGCTGTGATCGTGGGCCTGTGTGTGGGATGGTACCTGCAGGGCTGTGTGTGAGCGTGGGCCTGTGTGTGGATGGTACCTGCAGGGCTGTGAGCGTGGGCCTGTGTGTGGATGGTACCTGCAGGGCTGTGTGTGAGCGTGGGCCTGTGTGTGGATGGTACCTGCAGGGCTGTGTGTGAGCGTGGGCCTGTGTGTGGGATGGTACCTGCAGGGCTGTGATCGTGGGCCTGTGTGTGGATGGTACCCTGCAGGGCTGTGTGTGAGCGTGGGCCTGTGTGTGGATGGTACCTGCAGGGCTGTGTGTGAGCGTGGGCCTGTGTGTGGATGGTACCTGCAGGGCTGTGTGTGAGCGTGGGCCTGTGTGTGGATGGTACCTGCAGGGCTGTGTGTGAGCGTGGGCCTGTGTGTGGGATGGTACCTGCAGGGCTGTGTGTGAGCGTGGGCCTGTGTGGGATGGTACCTGCAGGGCTGTGAGCGTGGGCCTGTGTGTGGATGGTACCTGCAGGGCTGTGTGTGAGCGTGGGCCTGTGTGTGGATGGTACCTGCAGGGCTGTGTGTGAGCGTGGGCCTGTGTGTGGGATGGTACCTGCAGGGCTGTGAGCGTGGGCCTGTGTGTGGATGGTACCTGCAGGGCTGTGAGCGTGGGCCTGTGTGTGGATGGTACCTGCAGGGCTGTGAGCGTGGGCCTGTGGGCAGGGTATGTCTCCCCGTTGCTCACTAAGCCGACTTAGCTTACTTGGGAAGGCGCAGACTCAGTCACTGTGAGTCTGCTGAGGAAGTGTGACCTATGGGTCTTTATTTATTTATTTATTTATTTTAAAGATTTATTTTTATTATTTTTTCATTGGAAAGGCAGATATACAGAGAGGAAGGACAGAGAGGAAGATCTTCCGTCCGATGATTCACTCCCCAAGTGAGCGCAACGGTCGATGCTATGCCGATCCGAAGCCAGGAGCCTCTTCCGGGTCTCCCACGCGGGTGCAGGGTCCCAAAGCCTTGGGCCGTCCTCGACTGCTTTCCCAGGCCACAGGCAGGGAGCTGGAAGGGAAGCGGGGCTGCCGGGATTAGAACCGGCGCCCATATGGGATCCCGGGCGTGAAAGGTGAGGACCTTAACCCCTGCGCCACCGCGCCGGGCCCGACCTATGGGTCTTGCATCACAGCTTCCTCAGTGTCCCTTCTCTGTGCAGGCGAGGAGGTTCCCTCCCTCCCTGACCAGGAGGGCATCTGTGACAAGGCAGTGAATTCCTTCAGAAGAGGGCTGGGCCGCCCAAGGCCCTCCCTGCACGCATGTTTGTCCAGTTCTTTCAGCTTTGGGCCAGTGCCATGGTGTCACAGGTTACGCCACTGCTGGCAGTGTCAGTGTCCCGTACAAGAGCTGGTCAGGGTCCCGGCTGCTCCGCGTCCGACCAGCTCACCGCTTATGCGCCTGGAAGGCGATGGAAGATGGCCTAAGTGGCCAGGTCTCCGCGCACCCATGAGAGAACCTGACACTGTGGCAGTTTGTGGTGTGAACCAGCGGATGGAAGATCTCTCTTTTTATGTGTCTCTCCCCCCACCCCAACTCTGCTTTCCAAATAAATAAAATATTTTAAAAAATTGTTTTGGCTTGCAGTACTCAGTGTGTGAAGTGCCGTATTTGTGGTAGCATGTCCTGAGCTCTAGTGAGCCGCCTGAGTGTTTCCGTGCAGTTTCCGCCTTACACTCAGTGGAGCAGTGGTCTCTCCGAGGACAAAGGCCCCAGCGGAGCCTGGGTGGGGGCTTAGCATCGAGAGGAGGTGTTTCAGCTGTTAGACTGTACACACAGCCTGCTTGGTTCCATCACAAGATCAAGGGAACTACCAAAGACCCTACAGCTTTTAGTAGTTAGGTGGTTAGTCATACTGTTTTACTTTTTAAAGTTGATTTTATTGGGAAAGCAGAGGCAGAGAAAAAGGAGGAGAGACAGGGAGAGACAGAGCGAGACAGAGCTCTTCCATCCACTGTTCACTCCTCCAAATGGCTGTACCAGAGCCGGGCCAGGCTGAGCCGGCAACGCCACATGACTGTCCCACGGGGGTGCAGGCGCCTAAGCTTGTGGCCGTCCTCTGCTCTTCCAGTGCGTTAGCAGGGAGCTTCCTTGGAAGAGGAGCAGCCAGGGTGTGAACTGGCACCTGCATGGGATGTCACAGTGGTGGCTTAGCGTGCTGTGCCACAGCGCCATCCTGGCTCTTGGGATGCTGTTTTACATGTGCCTGTGATAGGTCATTATGTTGCTCTCTTAAGAAACAATGTTCTCAGGGTCAGAGGTGTGCAGCATGGCACTGAAGCAGTGAAGGGGCAGGTGTGACGGGCAGCAGACCTGGCCGTGGCTGGGGGCACACGCCTCTACCGCTGCAGTGCCCGACACGGAGCCCCCCGCTGCCTCCGCCGCTCTGCTGGTGCTCCGCAGGCAGCTGCTCGGGGGGTCACAGACATTTGGGGAACAAGCGGCGGATGGAAGATTGTGTATCTGTGTGTGTGCTTCCTCTTTCTGCCACCATGCCTTTCAAGTAACAAATAAATAAATAAAATCTTTAAAAATCAATTGAATTCCTGAAACCTTATGTTTGGATTGGTGATTGCAGTGTGTGAGTGTGCATTTCTTATGGGTTCGCTGACAGGGCCTCAGCACTGTGAGCGGGCGTGGTGACGCTGGCCTCGAGCCTGCAGTACTCAAGAATTCGTATTTTGACGTTTTTAAACATTGATTTTACTGACTCGAAGAGCAGAGAGCTGGCCATCTCCCCTCACAGGTTCGCGAACCCAAGCCTGCAGCAGCCGCAGGTGGGCGAGGCAGGCTGCTGCGTGGGACCCGGGGCTGCAGCCGGAGCCAGGCGCTTGCTCATCAGGTCTGCTGCGTGGGACCCGGGCACTGCAGGCATCGTGAGCTGCTCTGAGCTTTGCCAGCAGCTGGAGCCGAGTATCGAACCCAGGCCCTCCAGGGTGGGGTGCCCGTGAACACCTGCCCTGAGCTGGCATTGCTTGGCATCTGGTGCAGGCCTTGCTCAGAGGTGGTCCCGTCTGCCTTGCCCCCATAAACCAGCTCAAACACCCCACCATTGACACAGGAATTTGGGGATTAGGTTTCTGAGCTTTTGGGAACATGATCTAAGTGTATTGTTCTACCTTTGACCCCAAAAATGTGTCCTTCTCATGTGCAAAATACGTTTATTATATCCTGGTCAAGTCCCTCAGTCATTGAGGCATCAAGTCAGAGCCACAGCACAGTCTCCTCTCGGCTTAGGGCCATAAAGGCTGAAGCTGCGTGGGGACGAGCCGGTGACGGGCAGCCTTGCTCGTGAAGTGACTTCACTGCAGCCGTAAGCCTGGCAGATCAAGGCAGGCACGTGCTCGCAGAGTGCGGCGGTGGGGTGGTGCCTCCCCGCTCCACACTGAGACATGGCAGAGGAGTAACAGGAGCCTGGTAGGGGAGCCCAGCGTGAGCGTCCCCCAGGTCTTGAGCGGCCCACCTGGCGGCTCTCAGGCTGGAAGTCTGGTGCCCAGAGCTCTGCCAGGCTGTGCTGCTGCCTCCCGCTCTACAGTTCTGGCCTCTTGACCTCAGTCCTGCCCCCTCACCCCGGTTCTGTGGGCATGGAGCTAGAGGGGGTTGTCTGGTGACTGCACCCCAGGGAGAAGGCACTGGAGGTGCAGAAAGCAGGTTTGAGTCCCCACAGCCCTGGCAACCTGTGACCTGTGTAGTAAACACCAGCTTCACCCCGGAGGCTCACCACAGTGCCCAACATAGGGTGACAGTGAGGGCAGCGGGGTGTCAGGGGGTCCTGGTTGGCCAGCCTTGGAGGGTGGCCCGTACTACGTGCCCTAAAGCGGGTGAAGGTGGGACGGTCCTATAGCAACAGTGAGGGCAGTGGGAGCCTGGGGTCCTAGTCAGCCAGCCCTGGAGGGTGGCCTGAGGCGTGTCCTAAGATGGCAGTGAGGGCAGTGGGGACCTTGGGGGGGGGCCTGGTTGGCCAGCCCTGGAGGGTGGCCTGAGGCCTGCCCTGGAGCCATTCTCTCTGGGCACTGGCCTGTGAGGTGAGGAAGGGCTTTCTCCTGTGCTCCTGGGTCCCCTTCCTCTCCTGACTCCCTCCTGGCAGTGCCCAGTGGCCTGCTCCTGCCCACAGGCTGACGGCTGGCCCACACTGCCTGAGCTGTTTCTCTTGTGGCAGTGTTCTCTTTGGCACCGCCTTCTTCCCAGTCTAGGCCGGGAAAGATGCAGGTGTGTCCTGGGAAGCTGGCGTGCCTGACTGATGTGCAGAAGGGCGGAGCTGCGGGGCAGTGGGGGATCCTCCAGCCCATGCACTTCCGGCTTCCTGCGTAGTTCCCCTATACCCTTCCCACCTCATGTTTTCGTCCCTAAGTCTATAGGAGGTAGGAAGGTCCACGCTGAGTCGTGCGTGGCATTGTGCTTGCCTGTCCAGGGAATGGAAATCTCATGGAGGGGGTCAGTTCTCACCGCCAGCGGCTGGGCTCCCTGTGTCCTCATCATTGCTCTGAGAAACTCGAATTCTCATAGAGCTGAGAGTTAAGGTGAGCGTAACCAGGAAGTGGTCAAGGGTAGAATGACCCTAACCCCTTTGAAGAGATTCACCCCCAGATGGCCAGGTCCCCAAAAGCCAGAGGTGAGCCCTTCTGAGCCTCATCTGGTCTCCCACGTGGTTCAGGGACCCAAGCACTTGGACCAAGTGGAGCAGCTGGGGCTTGAACCAGCGCCCATACAGGATCCTGGTGCTACAGGTGGAAGCTTAGCATGCTGTGCCACAGTGCTGGTCCTCTAGGAAAGGGAAGTTGTCTCTTGGTTGCTTCCTAGATGGTCCGGTCCTCAGGAAGATTGCAAACCATTTAGCTCGAATATAAATCCTCGTGAGCGGGCCTGGTGGCGTGGCCTAGCGGCTAAAGTCCTTGCCTTGAACACGCCAGGATCCCATATGCGCGCTGGTTCATATCCTGGAAGCTCCACTTTCCATCCAGCTCCCTGCCTGTGGCCTGGGAAAGCAGTCGAGAATGACCCAAAGCCTTGGGACCCTGTACCCGTATGGGAGACCTGGAAGAAGCTCCTGGCTCCTGGCTTCGGATCGGCGCAGCATCAGCTGTTGCAGCCACTTGGGGAGTGAATCATCGAATGAAAGATCTTTCTCTCTGTTTCTCCTCCTTCTGTATATCTGACTTTGCAATAAAAATAAATCTTTAAAAAAAAAATCCTCATGATAACTTTTTCCTATGGACACACTGCTTTTAAAGTAAATGTGAGTCCTGTACTTATTTCGTGATGCTGTGAGTGGATGCTCTGGCCGGGCTGGTTGTCCGGGGCCTTTCCCAGGGAGTCCACAGACTTGGGTAGCTGCTCTGGGACCGGTGGGTAGCCTGAGTCACGCTGTCGGAGGCGTCGGGCACGGTGGATCCCGCGTTATGGTCCAAGAGCTCCCCAGGGAGTTTTTCCACCAATGACAGTTTTCAGAGAGAATGAGAAACGGGTAAACCGTGCCTGCTAGAATATGCAGCAGCTTTGGTGCGACAAAAGCACAAATTTAAACATCTTTTTGTGTTTCAAGGAGTTACTTCAGGAGTTCGAGCTGAAGTCTGGCAGGGGCAGCACCCAGCCACCTGGGGAGGGGCCCCTCTCCCCCGCCCCTGCGTCTCCTCCTGGACCTCTGCCTCGGCCCCTGCACAGAGCTTTCAGCCTACAGGACAAAACAAAGAAATGCCCAGATTAGCCTTTCAGAGGCGCCACGCTGGAGCCGTCATAGTGAAGAGAAAAATGCTGGCAGTTTCTGGAGGCAGCATGTGTGTGGCCTGTAGGACAGTGACAAAAAGACCCGGCCAGGAGGTATAGCCGCCAGGGCCCCCAGCTGCCGGATCCCCCCTCCTGGCTGCCTCCCATGCCAGGTTCCGGGACTTCATTTCTTGGCTTATATTCCAAATTCTTGCCCTCACAGGAAGTAAGAACTGAAAGCAGAGATGTAATATGCCCACATGAGAGCAGGATTTATTCAGAGTGGAAATACTCAGTGTGTGAGCACCCTGGGACGGGACAGAGGAAGGACCTCGGGTGGGCAGCGGCTCCCTTCTTGGGGCAGGGGTCAGTCCTCTGCTCGACTTTCCCAACAGGGTGGGGCTTAGTGTGGGAGGTCTTCTGGGAGTTTCTTGCCTCCCCGCAGTGGGGTTCAGCTGCCACGTGTCCGTGATGGCGTCTGCCCTTCCCAGCCCTGCACAGGACGCAGGTGGGAAGGTGGACCTGCTGGATTGGCATGTTAGGGGACGGAATTGGAGGCAAAAATTGTGGGAAAATCCCCCAGCTCACCGACTCCTGACTCATGTCTGGTTCCCCGTGTCAGGGGCACTCCCCCATCTCTTCCTCTGTCGTTCCTGTTCTGATTCTCTACGTTTCAAATAAATAGTCTTCAAACAAAACAACACAGTGGCCACACCGCAGTTTGACTTGTTAGCTGCTTAGAAATTCTTGCAGTTCCCTGGAACTGGCTAGAGGGAGCTGCCCAGACCCTCAGTGGTTCTGCAGTCACAGCCTGCAGTCCCGCAGCGTGGCCCTGATCCTGGTGCCGTGGCTTTACTTTCGTGAGTGGATCGTGGGTAAGCAGGTGGAGTGTAACCCTGTGGAGACACGGGAACTGCACGCTGCCGGAGTGCAACGAGCCAGGGCCTCTGCCGCAGGCCTGAGGCTGTTCAGCTCGGTGGCTGGGGACAGAGGAGGGCAGGAGGCCACAGACGGTTACTCTCGGCTCTCCAGTCGAGGACATTCTGAAGCGTGATGGCCATGCTGTGCAGATTCTCCCTCGGGGCACATCGGTTACTGCAGGAGCAGCTGCTGTACTGACACTGCCAGCCAGGGTCGCTAGTGCTTCGTCCTTACCCTTGGAGTGTAGCTGTGCGTGAAGACTGTGGGGCTCAGCAGCCTGCATCTGGGAGAGCTGGAGATGTGTCCCCAAAACTCCGGGGCTGTGCACCCATCTCAGAGGGCCCGACACCCTCTGGGCTGGCAGGGCTGCCTTCTGGTTGGTGTTTACCGGAGAGGAGCCTCGCTTCCTCCGAGATGCCTGTACCCCAGAAAGGAGCACCGTGAGTCTGCGGCAGTGACCACCTCCTGGCCTTTTCCCAGGAGCCCGGCATGTGTGAGGGCTCTGAGTTCGCGTTCGGTTCAAGGGGCCCAGTGGCTATGCCTGCGCCTTCGGAAGACCCTGTAAGCTGTTGCTGCAGGCCCAGACTTCCCAGTCCCTGCTGGGACACACTCCCTGGAATTTCCCTGCAGGAGTTACCTCTCAGCAAGGACTGCTGTTGTGCAGAGGGCTAAGCCACTGCTTGCAGCGCCAGCATGTTTCCGTTGCTCTGCTTTCCATTTAGCTCCCTGCTAATGCGCCTGGGAAAGCAAGGCAAGACAGCAGGAGTCCGTGGGCCCCTGCCACCCATGTGGGAAACCTGGAAGGAGGTCCAGGCTCCTTCCGTCTGGGCCAGCCCTTGTTCTCTGGCCGTGAGGGGAGTGAACCACTACATGGAAGACCTGCCCCTCCGCCACCCTGGCTCCCACTTTGTGTGGCCCAGCATTTATGATAAATAAAGACATCCAAGATTTACACATCTGTGGGTTCCAGAGGGATCTCAAAACAAGCAAGACGGCTGGACTTTATTTCTTCTTTGTAAAGGAAAAGGGAAACCAAGAGAGAGGTCTTGGGGTTGACTCCCCGTGAGTAGCAAAGGCCAAGAGTGGGCCGGGTCAGGTCCAGGAGCAGGTAGCTCCGTCGGCTCTCATGCAGGCTCATGTGCAGGTTGCTGGCTCGGCAGGGGAGCAGCCAGAGCTTGAAGCCACACTCTGACTTGGGTGCTGGTGTTGCAGGCCGAAGTCGCATCCACTGGGCCAGAACCCTGGCCCCAGTAGGGGTTTCAGGAGACCTTAGCTCGTGGGGCAGGGCGGCATGGTGCTTGCGCAGGTCAGTTGCTGACAGCTCTGGTACCCCAGGACGCAGCCCCTGCTGAGCCATGCTGCTTCCTCAGAGCGTCCCTGGTGCTGTGGCCATTCCAAGGTGCCTGTCAGTCTGGTGACGCTCTCCAGGGGCTTGGAGAAGTTTGCCAGCAGAGAGGTTGCTTTCCCAGGTGTCCGTGTGGGTCTGAACATCATCTCCTGTGTACAGAAGAGAAGGGACTTTCCCAGGCACGCAGCCAACTGTGGGCCCTGGGTATACGCACTAGCATTGGCAGTGAGGATACCCAGCACAGCGTGGGTACTGGGAGTGGACTGCAGCACCAGGAGTGAGCTGCCTGTGGGTGTCTAGCGGTCTGCAGTGGATGGTCTGTGTGTGGTCCTGGTCGTAGTGTGACTCCTAAGCTGTTAGTTACCTGTGCTGTTCACACGTGAAACCAGTGACTCCATTGTAACACGAGCATTCTTTCCTGGAAACATCACTCACCAGGCTTCATCCTGCAGGGATTTCTCTGTGTGTGTGTTTGTTTTTTTTTAATTTTCTAGTTGTTGCTCTAATTTCTTCTCATACGGGGCTGTGTGTGTGTGTGTGTGTGTTTAATTTTCTAGTTGTTGCTCTAATTTCTTCTCATACGGGACTGTGTGTGTGTGTGTGTGTGTGAGAGAGAGAGAGAGAGAGAGGGAAAGAGACTGATGCCCAGCAGTTGGTGTCAAACCTTTGGCCACAAGTATGCAATGGCAGGGGTGGGCTTTAGGCGTGGGGGCGGTTAGGGTGAGTTTCACACAGTCCATTGTTAAGGCTGCCCTGGTCTGTGTGTGGGACAGCGCCGTTACCTCAAAGTGTGCACCTGCTTTGCATCTTAAACAGTAAACAGTTTATTATCTGGTAGATAATTTTGTTTTTTGGATGTTGGCTATTTATAGATGTGCAAAGGAAATGTTCTTTTTTTGTTGTTAAGATTTATTTATTCATTTATTGGAAAGTCAGATTTACTGAGAGAAGGAGAGACAAAGATCTTCCATCTGTTGGTTCATCCCCCAGGTGGCTGCAGTGGACGGAGCTGAGCTGATCTGAAGCCAGGAGCTTCTTCCAGGTCTCCCACGTGGGCGCAGGGTCCCAAAACTTTGGGCCATCCTCGACTACTTTCCCAGGCCACAGGCAGGGAGCTGGATGGAAAGTGGAGTAGCCAGGACATGAACTGGCACCCATATGGGATCCCGGCATGTGCAGGGTGAGGACTTTAGCCACTACGCTACCATGCCAGGCCCAGAAATGTTGATTCTTGTATAGCTAGTTCACATTTTAGAAAATCAAAATTATAAAGCCAAGTAAGACAGGAGTGTTTAAAAGTATGGTGCCTGATCTTTTCAAGTTTTAGGATCTAAGAAGGAACAGTTTTATTTACTTGCTGCAAGGCTCAGGACGCTGGGAATGAAGTCGTCTGTGTATGTTTTAGATGTGCCAGAGTTTGTAAGTTGTATTCTGTTATAAAGAGAGCAGATTCTGGGCCCGGCGGCGTGGCCTAGCGGCTAGGGTCCTCGCCTTGAACGTGCCGGGATCCCATATGGGTGCTGGTTCTAATCCCGGCAGCTCCACTTCCCATCCAGCTCCCTGCTTGTGGCCTGGGAAAACAGTCAAGGATGGCCCAAGGCTTTGGGACCCTGCACCCGTGTGGGATATCCGGAAGAAGTTCCTGGATCCTGGCTTCGGATCGGCGTAGCATCAGCGGTTGCGCTCACTTGGGGAGTGAATCATCAGATGGAAGATCTTCCTCTCTGTCTCTCCTCCTGTCTGTGTATCTGACTTTCCAATAAATAAATTAGTCTTGAAAAAAAAGAGCAGATTCTTTTTTTTTTCTTAAAGTATTTATTTATTTATTTAGTGGGAGGCAGAGTTACAGAAAGAGGGAGAGACAGAGATACTTGTCTGTTGGTTCATTCCCCCAATGGCCACAGCAGCCAGGAGCGGGGGCTGTGCGGGTCTGCACATGGCAGCTAGGGCCCCAGCCTGTGTATCATCCGCTCTGCTTTCCTGGGGCGCGGGGGAAGCAGAAGGGACTCAGACTCATGCTCTGTGGGCTGTCGAAGTCAGAGTGTGGCTTAACCCGTCCTCCACAGCCCGGAGAGCGGATCCCTAAGTGATGCATGCAGACAGGGCCCGACGCATTGACTCATGGCCTCAATGTGGAGGAAGCTCCTGGCTCCTGGCTTAGGACTGGCACGGCACCTGCTGTAGCGGCCACTTGGGGAGTGAATCGTCGGACGGAAGATCTTCCTCTCTGTCTGTCCTCCTCTCTGTCTCTCCCTCTCTGTGTATATCCAACTTTCCAATAAATAAATAAATCTTAAAAAAAAAAAAACAAAAAAACAGGTCCCTCTGTAGGGCAGGACTGTGGAGCAATCGTCCTGTGTCAGAAGGCTGGGGTCAGGCCTGGCTGCTCTGTTTCTATCCACTTCCAGCGATGCGCCTGGGAGGAGCAGGCCGTGACTGTGTGGACCTCTAGCACTGCTGTCTCAGACCAAGACTGAGTGTGGGTGCCTGATAGCCCTGCCCGCTCCCCTCCCCCTTTCAGATAATCAGATAAATCCTTTAAGAAGCCCTGTGTGTGTACCTTTAACTAAAATACACACCCTTTGCATCTGAATGTCATCGGGCTGTTAGAGGAAGCTCTTTATGGATATTCTTGCCAGAATATTCTGAGTGGTTGATGAGACGAGCCTGTGCTTGTTACCCGAGGAAGCTACCCACCTCATCAGGTGCTCCGCATGCTGGAGTAAAGTGGAACTTGGTGTCACCTCTGTGTGTCTGTGAGGGCGTGTGCACGTGTGGGGAGTGTGTGAACCTGACGCTGTGTACATACATGTGGAATGTGGCGTGCACATGTGTGGGATGTGTGCATACATGGGGTATGGTGTGAACACACGTGTGGGGTAAGGTGCGGAATATACACAGGTGTGGGTGTGGTGTGCACATGTGTGGGGTGTACGTGAATACGGGGCGTGGTTTATACAGAGTGGAGGTGTGGGTGCACACGAGTGTGGGTGTGTGCACAGGAGTGTGGGGTGTACCAGGGCCAGCCGGCATGCTGTGTGACAGCTGTGGGGCAGTGACAGGCTGGGGGGGCTGTCACCACAGGAGACAGGGGCAATGACAGGCTGAGGGGGCTGTCACCACAGGAGACGGGGGCAGTGACAGGCTGAGGGGGCTGTCACCACAGGAGACGGGGGCAGTGACAGGCTGGGGGGGCTGTCACCACAGGAGACAGGGGCAATGACAGGCTGAGGGGGCTGTCACCACAGGAGACGGGGGCAGTGACAGGCTGGGGGGGCTGTCACCACAGGAGACGGGGGCAGTGACAGAATGCGGGGGGGCTGTCACCACAGAAGTGGGGGGACAGTGACAGAATGCGGGGGAGCTGTCACCACAGGAGACGGGGGCAGTGACAGGCTGGGGGGGCTGTCACCACAGGAGACAGGGGCAGTGACAGGCTGGGGGGGCTGTCACCACAGGAGACGGGGGCAGTGACAGGCTGGGGGGGCTGTCACCACAGGAGACGGGGGCAGTGACAGGCTGGGGGGGCTGTCACCACAGGAGACGGGGACAGTGACAGGATGTGTGGGGCTCTCACCACAGAAGTGGGGGGGACAGTGACAGGTTGGGGGTACTCCTTCCCTGACAGTTGGGAGTTTAGTTCAGTGGAGCCATTTCAAATGGCGCTTTCCTCAGCAATGGTTCTTCTCCATCATGAACAGTCAGACTTTCGTCAGCTTGCACATCCGTGTAGCTGCTGCTCAGAAACCTGTTTTCCAGGCTCTGTGCTGGGGCTTCCCAGTGTAGGTCGCCTTCATGGTGAGGTGGACTGGCTGTTCCTTCATGCATGAGTGGGTGGGTGCACCTGAGGGGGTGCCCCTGCCCCTTCCCAGGGCAGCACGAGATGCCCATGCAGCCTGGTGGAGACCCCGCACTGTGACAGAGGGGCAGGGCCAAGGGAACCTGGAGAGAAGGGCAGGTCTTGGCAGGAGAGTGTGCTGATGGGCAGCCCACAGGTGACAGGGTCTCCTCATGTCCGCGTGGTGGGTCACTGCCCTCTGTTGCCTTAGGCTTCTGTGGACAGTGACATCCACCCCTGCTCCCAGACCCGGGGGCACGGGTGGGCAAGGTCACTCCTGCCCCTCGTGTCCAGCCACTTCCTTGACCCTCATGCCGTGACTTGACTGGCACTCTGGCTCCCAGGTCCTCTGCATGTGGTCTCCTCGGGCACCGGCCGCATGAGGGCACGTGTGGGTCTGCTCTGGGCCTGATGGAGGAACACCCGGCCCTAACTGCTGCTTGCTTTCTTGCAGGCTGTGGGAGCTGCTGCCTGCCAGCCTGCTGCCTCCTGGGACCCACGGCTCTACCCCTGCAGGGGTTCAGGTAGGCCACTCGGTCCTGCCCACAGTGACCAGCGCAGACGTCTGGGCTCCCCGTGGCCGACTCGCTGAGTCTGAGTCTCATCCCCGGGCGCGCATCTTCCCGCGGCTGTGCTGCTGCTTAGGCCCCAGTGCTTGCTGGCTGTAAGTGGGACTGGACTTGAGCCAGCAGCTCCGCTCCCATACTTCCTTCCTCCCTGCCATCTACGTGCTCGGTGACACCTCTCCTGTCCTTGCCACCAGCTGTTACTGGGGTGTCGCTGTCCTGCAGCGATGGACTTGGTGCACAGAGCCAATAATATCATGCATGGACCCTGACTGATGATCAATAGCTGATACAGACTTTATACACTGAGGGTCATAAAGGATAAGGAAGGAGGTATTGTGCTTATCAACAAACTCATCCACTGTTTCTTTGCTTCCACCAAGTGTTCTCATGCACATGCTGTCCACTTAACTGATATCCCATCAGCTGTTCAAAAGGTAGCCATTCGGTTGCTTTCATACAAATATTGTCCAATCAGCTGTAATCCTGTGCTCGCTGACCTTCTAGGGTCACAATGTCCTCCTGCACTGGATCTCACCCCCCATGCCTTCGCTGCCTTCCCGCTCTGCCCCGTGCCTTCCCCGCTCTGTCCTGTGCCTTCCCCGCTCTGCCCCGTGCCTTCCCCGCTCTGCCCCGCGCTCTGTCCTGATTCCCTTCTCCTCACTCCCGACATTTGTCTACATCCTTTTCCCGTGGTGTGACTGTTAGAACAGACCTGTGCTTGATACAGAACAGATACTTTTTAAAATTATTATTTATTTTTGTTGGGATGACAGTTTTATATAGAGGAGAGACAGAAAGATCTTCCATCTGCTGGTTCACTCCTCAAATGGTTGCAGTGGCAGTAACTGAGCTGATCCAGAACCAGGAGCTTTTCCAGGTCTCCCACTTGGGTGCAGGGTCCCGAAGATTTGGGTCGTCCTCTACTGCTTTCCCAGGCCACAAGCAGGGAGCTGGATGGGAAGTGAAGCAGCTGGGACACAAACTGGCGCCCATATGGGATGCTGGCACTTGAGAGGGAGGATTAGCCAGTTGAGCCATTATCCCGGGTCTCAGAACAGGTGCTTGCTAAAAACAGGAGTGACTTGGTTTGTCTACTGCCTTGCATTCCTGATTCTCAGTGAGAGACTCAGGTCCAGGACTGTGGTCCCAGCACAATGCCCAGTTAGGCAAGCTGCTGATTTAAAGAGGGGCACCCCAGGAGGACCTCGTGGGTGTGTATTCTGAGGGGGTTGATCGAATAGGCAGGTCACCTGCTAAGGGGTGGTCTGGACGCCCTTCGCTTTAATTGCCTCCCCATCTTGTGTGACCTGGGCTTGTACGGACTGTCAAACTCGGTCCCGACCTTGTCCATGGAGCCCCCACCTGCTGAGTCTGGGACTCCACGGCCTCACGTCCGCAGGGCAGCCAACTACACTCGCTGTGCTGCTCTGTTCCCTCCTGCTTCCACACGGCAGGTGCTTGTGGTCCCGGGCCTGCCACTCTAGCTTGCTCAGAGGCTTTTGAGGTTTGTGGTGTCGTTAAGCAGTCGAACACTGTTGACATCCATGCACACACACATCTGGCATCCTCCAGCACACCTTTCTTGCTCCTGTCTAGGCCCCTGCCTGAAAGTCTCCTGCTGCAGTGGCTTCGTCCCAGCAGCCCTGCTCAGACCAGTCGTGGGCAGCTGCCCAGGCAGGTCTCCTTCCCCTTCCGCTGCGCTGCTCTGTGGTGCCCCCTACAGTTTGTCCTCAGGATTGCCTCTTCACCTTTGCTCCTGGAAAGCAGAGGCCTTCCCCGGCCCAGAACAGCATCCTGTGTCCTGTGTCTGTCCTGTGTCTGCATTCTGTGTCCTGTGTCTGTCCTGTGTTTACATTCTGTGTCCTGTGTCTGTCCTCTGTCCTGTGTCTGTGTCCTGTGTCTGTCCTGTGTCTGTGTCCTGTGTCCGTCCTGTGTCTGTCCTGTGTCTTCTGCTCTGTGTCCTGCGTGCGGAAGCATTTGTGAGTATTGAGTGGGTGGGGAGAGAGCGTGGCAGAGTCACAGCAGCAAGCTGGGCCCCTCGCCGTCAGACAGGCTCATTCTGCATCCACGTGCTGTTGAGGATGTTTCCCTATCTCTGTGGATAGCTGGGATTTTGAAGACATGATGTGGACATGGGCATTAGGGACCCAGCCCCTTCATTCTGGCCTTTTGCTGACACATAGCCTGGGAAGCAACGTTGATGACCCCAAGGAGCGGGGTCTCTGCCACCCTTGTGGGGCACGTGCGTGGAGTTCCTGGCTCCTGGCTTTGACCTTGCTCAGCCCTGGCTGAGCCCTGGTGCAGGCATTCGGAGTGGGCCCGCAGAAGGAAGCTCTACATTTCAAGTGAATCACAGCTTGGATAGAGTGGGAGAACGCAGCCTGTGGGGTGCCAGGGAGGGGATGCCTCTGGGTCCCCGGGCTGATGGTGCTCTTGTGTCTTCCCAGACGCCTTTGCTTCTGCCTCAAGATGATGTGACGTGTTTGGTAGCGCGGAGGAACCATGATGGCCACGCAGACGCTGAGCATAGACGGCTACCAAGACGGGCAGCAAGTGAGAGCCTCGTGCTGCGTCCTCGTGGAGCGGGCGCCTGCCTCGCACGTGCATCCCAGTTTAAGCATGTTGTGTTGTGTGGCTGTTCAGAAATAATGCCCTCTCAAAGCTTTCTGATTATTTCCTCGAGTGGCACTGAGGTTGGCAGCAGCCCCAGGTTTGCATGTTGGTGGGAACTGGTTCTGTTGTTTTTGAAGTTGAGGCGGTTCTGTGGTGCCCAGTGACGGCTCTCAGCATCTCCCTTGGTGACCTTGACGTGACATGCTGGAGCAGGGACTTGTCCCTGGGTGGGCATGCACAGCGGTGCCGTGACAGTGCTGTGGCATGTCCTTGCCCATCCTCCTGCTGCAGCATTGGGCCCTGTGAGCTGAAGGGATTGTTGAGCCCGCCCCAGTCCCTGAGAGCATCCTCTGTGTGCTGTGATGCATATTGCTGGGGTGGGCCCTGCTGGGTGCGATCTCTGAGCACAGGGTGCTAGTGGTGCTGGTGGAATGTGGTCACATGCCAGAGTCCAGCTCCAGCTGGGTTCAGAAGGGGGCGTGGATGAAGCACAAAGAGGAAAGAAAGACAGACCACTAGGATTTCATCATCATAATGGACAATGCGGGAAAGCTGTTCACTTTATTTACACAGAACCAGTCAAACTCTGGCTCAGACTCTTTACATCATGGTCAAGTGGGTGTTTCTAAGGATAATTCTGCAGTTTGTTTTACCTAAAAACAATAGAAGTTCCTGCTACAATTCTTATTCTACTACTCAATCTTGTATCACAAAGAAAAGGAGAACCTAAAGATCAAGGAAAGAACGAAAGCCTAAATACAGGTCCCTTGATTAGCATAAGGTCCATGGGGACAGCCAAGACAGTAGGAATAATAGAAGGCCCTTTTGTAAGACGTTATTATTGACATTAACCTCCAAGCTCACACTGAGTAGAAGGCCAGCCTCACAGCAGCAAACAATGCCTGGATGGATTAGAGTTCTTCTGTAGGGTGGTCTGGTGTTCAATGCAAAAGAAGGTGGAGCTGCATCCAGGTGGTTGTAGAGACATCCTCTGGGCCCTGCCAAACAGCGGGAAGTTCCTTGCGACCCTGCCTGCAATGGAACAATACCCTTCACACCTTCCTGTTCCCCACATCCACTGCACGGACCCCAACATCTCCCCCTCTCTTATTATTAAGTTGGAGGGTGTGGAGTTCTCTGCGAGTGACTTGAATCATGGAGCTCAAATGTCGGAGGATGACTGGGCCAAAAAACAATACAAAAAGGAGAACAATTAGTTTGTTTCCTGAATTTATAAAAAATGAGTAGGAGGTCTTATCAGAAATAAAAGATGAAAGAAATTGTAAGAATTGATTACTAACACTTCCTGAAGAGAGAGCCTGAAAGTGGGAGATGGCAGAAATCTGAGCATGTAATTCCTGAATGCTAAGGCTAGTGGATGTGTCATTCCATGCACCTTGGAGATGAGTCTTAACATCACCGCAAGAGACATGTGAGTCATTATAAGGGAGAGGAGTGACACAAATCCATTTATAAATACTATGGCAAGTGGTACCAAATCTGGTTTTTAAACGTTAAGTTTCATTGCCAATATAAATATCTGCTTCTTCTAATGCACCAATCTTGGCCTCTAAATTGATCAATACTTTCCTATGAACTTATTGCACCAGCTGTAAGAGGTCCAATAAGGTTAACAAATGCAGTGAGGCGCAAATATAAACCACAAAGCATGGACAAAGTTGTTGAAAACAATTCCAAAGCATAAAGATCAGCATCATCATACCATGGTTCAGTCAAATTTACAGGTAACGTGACATATGAGGACCTTCTCAAGACACCAAAAGTACCAGGCATAAGGTTAGAATTAAGGCAATCAGTGACAACACACTTTGTACAAGTTACTGTGTATGCAGAGCCATCTCGGGAAAAGCGAGAGGGAGCTTAAGGCTCCATCTTGTAAGGAAGGAATGTTACTTATCAGCAGTCCTTTTGGAGGTAGCTTGAGTCCTGCGTAGGGATGTCTTCAGTGGTAGATGATAGTCAGCAGATGTACATGTGATGTGTCCTCGTGGCAGGTCTTGATCTGTGCAAACTTCACCTTTAAAACATTTCCAGGTGGAAATGTCCGTTGACCTCAGCAAGGGTAGCACTGAGGCTAGTGAAACTCTGTTGTTTTGGCCGAGGGAGGCAGGAAGGAGAGATAGCACCAAGGTTCCTCCTGGTACCTAGCTCACTACTCTTCCTCTGGGCCTCTGGGAAAGTAGGCTGTAAAGGCAGTCTTTGGGATGTCGGGTTTATAAGTTAGCCATACCTATATAAATTCTGGAGATCTAACTGTTTATTCTGAGAGGCCTTTTGGGGTTTTTAGAGAGGAAGTAGAAGAGAAGTGAAGGAAAAGTTAAAAATAATTATAAAGATCACCCTCAGCAACAACATCAGGTGAAACCTATTAAATAACAGCTTTAGAAAGTGTTTGCCCAAAGGTCTGGTGTTTGCTATAAATTTAAAATACAGGTGCAAGTGTCAATAGTACATTGAAAAGGCAGTGGGGATATACCATGAGTGACCTGGTTATTAAAGGAACTCGAGCACAAGCATGTGGGTGACATAAACACTTCCAACGACAGTCAGATTTACATTGTGTGAGCCACAAGCAATCTTAATTGAAGACAAAACAATAAAGTAGTTTCAGTGATGATCTAAGATCTTTAGACAGTTTAAATTATAAATTGGTTAGAATAACCTGTTTGTAGTAAAATAAGTTTGCATGGTTATTCAGATGGTTTACAGTTATAGACGGAGGAGAATACAAAAGGGATTATGATGAAGATTTCACCAAGATGACTTAGGGAACGTATCAGACAAGTACATCTGTTCTCTAAATAATTTTTCTGTTACAAAAACTTTAAGAGTCAGTTAAAAGTATAGCCTTTCCCAACTAACAAATGTAGACAGTAATGTATAATAACAATTAAAAAAATTTTTTTGCAATAACTCTAGCTGGGAAAGAATGGCATAAAACTAAGATCTGTCGTGTGCCCATTTCTCATCTGATCAAGGAACATTGAAAATAAAACACACACACACATACACTCCCCCCCCCCCCGTTTTTTTAAACTATAGAGGACTGTAAGAGTAAAATTTCAAACAATTTTAACAAAAAAAACATATACCAAGACAGACATAGGTGGCCAGCCACCACATTCGTTCAATTTTAAATAGCTAATAACCCATGATTTCTCATATGGATCCCGAATCAAGGAGTTGTGTTGTATCCAGCTCTCTTGAGTCCCACATGAATCTTCAAAACAAGCAAATTTGGATGATGAGGTACCTATCTATAGGCAGAGGTCAGTGCAAATCCTGAGAGCCAGGAAGCCAGGACTGGCAGCTGAGGCCGTGTAAATCATCACGGTGGCCTCCCCAGATTACCAAGCCTGGCTCCAGAACATAGGATGGCTACTACCCACTGAGGCCTCCAAAATGCTGCAGAGTGCAAGAGAAATCATGTCTGATAAATTTAGGATTTATTAAGGCGCCTTTATAAACCAAGCTTGGCAATAGCAGTACTCATTAAAATTAGTAAGCGAAAAGTCAGCAATGATAACTCAGTCTGAACTAAAACCCTGAGAGAAAAAAATTGGTCATTATTGAAGACCCTGATTTTAGTTATCTTAGCAATATAAATTAACCCAAGAGATATACAGTCAGCAGCCTAGACATATTTGCAAAACTGTAAACATTTATCCTTTTCTGGCTTTTTTGTTGTTAAGCATTACCTGTCCTGGAACTTTTGGAAATACAGAAATTTGAATTAGACTTCTGTGAAAACAAAAAAAAATTTTTTTTGGTAGTTGTATTTTGATATGACAGATTTATGTTCCACTTAGCATCTGACAGTGTCCTTAATACAATCCAAATGCCTACTCAGTTGTATCTACTAAGTAAAACTTTTGAATTTTTAAAATGCATAAAGGATGTCAAGATTTATAACATCTAGTTGAAATAGAATCTCTTTATATAACACAATATAGATGAGATGTAATTATTGGCATTATGTGATCACTTTAAATACCTATACAATAAGTACATAACTTTTATCAATCTTAAGCAGTGTGAACATACTGAAAGCCAGAAAACACAAAGATCACCTCAATATAGAATCTTATATTCTGAGACACTTGAACAGAGCCAGGTCTGGAGTTCACTGGAGCTAACTAGAAAGATTTAATTATTAATTAGATAAAAAACAATTAACAGGAGATGTTATAATAATATGTGCTTTTAAAACTTTGTTGTTATAACAGGATCAGATTTTAATTCCATGAATCAACGATGAATATTTTAGAAAATGCTGCAAACAGTATTTTAAAGGGTATATATATATAAATATAAAGACTAGCAGACAAAAGCACATGGGTGCATCTCATACCTGGAAAATATTTAACAGTGGATTAGATGTTATCTTTATACCAGTTTATATTTGGTGTAAATGTTACACTTTTAAAGCAATGCCTTAAACAATACCTTAAGAGTTATATTCCTAAGATTCAAAAAATGAAGATAAAAATTTAATAAAGTTAAAAGAGATGTTAATTTTGTACAAACATTGTTTATCAAGTACAAGATGCTAGATATTTTTCCGTGAGCCCTGGTTAGTTTATATCCTGCCCCGCTGCTCCTGACTAAAAAAGCTTGGAGGTGGGAGGCTTGACAAAGGGAAAAAAAAGTAAAAGGTCCTGGAGAAACTGCATCTGTGGGCTGAGTATCCTAACAGAGAGGAGGGGGAGGAGGTCAGGGAGTGATTGTACCTGCTGGAGAGAAGAGAGTTTAACCCTGAAGTTGCTGGGCAGGAGGAGGAACTTCTGTAGAGGATGCTTGCAGCTGCAAAATGGCAGGCGGGTGGAAATGTAAACTGGGCAAGGATGTCTAATCAGTGATCTGGAATCCACGTCAGCAAGTCCATGACCTGTGGAAAAATGAAAGCATTCCCTCCAAAAGTTAAGAGGAAATCGGGTCCTTCCCATTGGCCAGTAAGGACATTTTGAAAATCTATGATTAAAGAAACTATTCTGTTAGCTGACCCATCTGTAAAGACTAAAGAAGCAGGTTAAGGAAACAAAAAGGGTTAAAAACAAAGGAGTTAAGGAACAAATCTTTTGAAATATAACCAGATGACTTTTAACAAGAAGGAGATTTTTAGCTAAATGGTATAAAATTGTACCCACAAGGGTTAAGAGTGCTATTTGTCGTGTCTCATCCTTGGATATTAAATAACTAAACTGTTAAGAGCTATAAGGAACAATTATTTAATTTACATCTTTGCAAAAAGGCTCCTATTCCTATGATATCTCTTAATAATTAAGGTGGAGACCAAAGCACAATAAGGAGTAATAACCTTTTTATACATGGAAAGGAGATGCAGCCACTCTTAAAGACCCTTGTTGTCACAAACATCCAGTTGGGATATGAACAGTAGGTAGTATAATTAATTGCCAAGGAAGATGCCAACTTTTAATTATCAATATCAGGTTTTAAGCCTGTTACTCTTCTATAGGCACAGCATGGGTAAGATATTGCTGTGTTGTAAACCTCTGATTGTTCAGGGCCCGAGACTGGACCCACCAGGAGTTTCCTGACCACAGGCGCTGGCCATTAATTTTAGATGCATACTTTTGTCCAGTGTACACCTCTGTGACATTTAGGACTTATCTTAGGGCATTGATCCTTAGCAGTATTAGTGCCACATTTTTGAGCTGAAAGAGATGTTCCTTGGCATTGTTTTGGAAGGTGGCTGGGTTTCCCACAATTAAAACTTTTAGCATTCATTTGCTTCTGAATAGCAGTGGTTTGAAACCCTGCAAGGTGAGCAGGATGTTTGAAAGTCCCACTGTTACCACAGGCCTTTAGATAACCCATAACTTGTTGACCAGTTTTTTGGGTATTTGATTTCCTACAGTCTTTCCACGTATGTCCCACTTTGCCACAATGATGACATTTAAATCTATTTTGCTTAATGCAGCAGTCAACATTTTAGTTTTGTACCCTTCAGAGCTAATACCCATGCATGTCCTCATTACTTGGGGGGCCCAGGACAGGGCCCGCACCCCGTTTCCCTGAATCTGACCCTGCACAGGCTGATTACTCAATTTAGATCCACTTTGAGGCAATAGAACTGTTCCATTCTTGTGGAATTTAGACTGACAAGCTTTTTTTTTTTTTTTTTTTTTAATTGTTGCTTACATTGTATTATGTAGTACAGTTTTATAGGCGCTGGGGATTCCCCCCACCCCTCCCATACCCCTCCCCCCATGGTGGATTCCTCCACCTTGTTGCATAACCATAGTTCAAGTTCAGTTGAGATTCATTGCTTGCAAACACATGCCTAGCATAAAGTTCAGCATCTTATTGTCCAGATAAGTTCAGTGGCCTCTTGGGGAGACCTTCTATGGTCTGAAGATAGGTCTAACAGAGTAAAGATCCGGTTAGTTAAAAGCCCCAACAAGGCTTCAGTATCAATATACAACATTATGAAATTAATTGGCATGGTATTGGGTAAACAATATGTTAAAAATAATGCAAGTTCCATTCTTCGAAACATCTGGGTTGAGACAGTATCAATGACAAGCTTTTTGCCAATGAAATCCCTTCTCACACCGTGGACAGAAAGTGAGAGGAACATTTAAATCAGGTTTAGGAGTGTCCCTATAAGTTTCTTCCTGCTTGAAATTTTGGGATGAGTTTCTGGCAGGACAGCTGTGGCTGAAATGCCCTACTCCACCACAAGAATAGCAACTGTTTTTTTTTTTTTTATTTCTTTGATTGCCTCTTATGTTCTTTAAAATCTGAATGGCAGTTTGACCTTGAAGAGCTGCAGCAATAGTTAACCCTTGCATGTAAGATGGAGTTACTTCATCACAAGCTCTAACATAGTCTTACAAATCTGTCCTTCTCACTGGCTGAATTAAGGTTTGGCAAGTTGGAGTAGCGTTTTCAAAAGCTAGCTGTTTAAGTATGAGATCTGTAGCTGTATTGTTAATTACCGTCCAGCTCACGGCCTCGGTGAGTCTAGCTACAAAATCTTCAAAAGGCTCCTCAGGCTTCTGCTTAACATTTACAAAACCTGGAGACTTTTGATCTGGAGATGGCAGGCGTCTCCATGCTCCTAATGCCAGGGAGGAGATAAGCTGTAATGTCTCCTTAGGCAGAGTAAGTTGTTCTGAAACGCCAAGATGAGTGCCCTGTCCTAAAAGCATGTCTAAGGTAAGAGAAGGTTTGCCATGCCTCACAGATCCCCGAGACTTTATTTCCACCTCAGCTAATTCCTCATATTCCACTTACCACAAAAGGAAGTTTCGTCCTGTGAAGCAAGCCTTAGCAACCTGAAACCAATCATAAGGAGTCATGCACTTTGCTGCTAGTCCCTCCACCATTGTCATAGTGTACAGGGAGTTTGGCCCGTAGTCAGAGACAGCATGCTTTTTTTTTTTTTTCTATTGGAAAGGCGGATATACAGAGAGGAGAGACAGAGAGGAAGATCTTCCATCCGATGATTCACTCCCCAAGTGAGCGCAACGGCCGATGCTATGCCGATCTGGAGCCAGGAGCCTCTTCCGGGTCTCCCACATGGGTGCAGGGTCCCAAGGCTTTGGGCCTACTGCTTTCCTGGGCCACAGGCGGGGAGCTGGATGGGAAGCGGGGCTGCTGGGATAGAACCGGCGCCCATATGGGTTCCCGGGTGTGCAAGGCGAGGACCTTAACCACTGTGCCATCGCGCCGGACCCGACAGTATGCTTTAGTTCTTTAATAAGCTTATAAGGCAACGGTTCCCATTCAGGTTCATCCCATTCATAGACAACAGGAAAACAAAAAAAAATCACCTTCCTTATGTGCCTGCTGCATTGCCACTTTAAAGCCAATCTTTGCTGGATCTGGTCTAGCTGGAAGGGGCTCACAAGGCTTATCATCAACAGCTGGAGACCTATTATCATGTAACTCGGCCATTTGCCCCTTTCCACAATCTCTAACTCCTAATGTAAGTATTTCTGGTTTTAAAAAATCCTCCTCATCTGTTAAACCTTCCTGATCAGTTTTACAATATTTTACATTATCTTCAGGACAGACACATTTTTTTTCTTTTAATTTTTTTTAATTGTATAATAGTTAATTAGGGTAAAAAGGTTCAAGGGCTACAGGAACCTGGGTAAGACTATTATTTTTCCATATTGTTTCATTCATGTTAAAAGGTGGTATTAAGAGAGAAGGCCCACCCAATCTCACACCCTCCCCAGGTCCTGGATGTAGGGCATGCTCTGAGGTTCTTGCTCAAGTCGTTTTGATATTTCAACAGTTATGAATCGCTGCCAATCTTGCCACTCCAAGCACCATGAGGTCTTTGAAGAATCCACTGATTGACCTAATCCATCATAGAGTCTCTGTTTGCCCCATATTTCGCTGCCAAGATATAGCTGAGATGGTTGGTTGACCTGTTCTGTCTTCTCTCTTTTCTTGGTTGGGGTTCCGAGTCCAGCATTTTGATTGGGGAGATCTCCAAAGAAACTTTGTCCAGGACAGACACTTTCAACTGAGCCATAACTAAAGCTTAAGCCTCCCTTCTCAGGATCAAGAAGGGGAATATGTTCTCTCCACTGAGTTGAAGACGTGGGATAAGGCTCAGGTCCCACATCCAGTACCTGCCGCAAAACATTCCAAATGGCGTATGCAGAGGATGGCATGCCCACTCGTCCATTGCTTCTATACCACCTTTTCATATCATTCCCTACTTGGTCCCATGTGTTTAAATCTAAAGTGCCCTGCTCAATAAACCACGGGCTAACTTTCTGTACAAATTATGAAAATTCTAATAATTGCTTCTTGCTAACTTTAATGCTGTTCCTATGTAAGGTATGTTTAATATCAGCATATAAACTTCTTTCACTAGAATCGCTCTGGCCCATTTTTACAGCACAGAGGGTACACAACTTCGCCATATAAGTTCTGACTATTCACCCCTCCTGTCAGGGGGCCTGCAGCACCCTGGGTGAAGTCCTATCCACACCACAAAGAACAAGAGAGAAAAGATCTACCTTTGTTGAGCCCCACGTTGGGCGCCACTTGCCGGAGTCCAGCTCCAGCTGGGTTCGGAACTCGAGAAGGGGGTGTGGATGAGGCACAAAGAGGAAAGAAAGACAGACCACTAGGATTTCATCATCATAATGGACAATGCAATAAAGCTGTCCACTTTATTTATACAGATCCAGTCAAACTCTGGCTCAGACTCTTTACATCATGGTCAAGTGGGTGTTTCTAAGGATAATTCTGCAGTTTGTTTTACCTAAAAACAATAGAAGTTCCTGCTACAATTCTTATTCTACTACTCAATCTTGTATCACAAAGAAAAGGAGAACCTAAAGATCAAGGAAAGAACGAAAGCCTAAATACAGGTCCCTTGATTAGCATAAGGTCAATGGGGACAGCCAAGACAGTGGGAATAATAGAAGGCCCTTTTGTAAGACGTTATTATTGACATTAACCTCCAAGCCCACACTGAGTAGAAGGCCAGCCTCACAGCAGCAAACAATGCCTGGATGGATTAGAGTTCTTCTGTAGGGTGGTCTGGTGTTCAATGCAAAAGAAGGTGGAGCTGCATCCAGGTGGTTGTAGAGACATCCTCTGGGCCCTGCCAAACAGCGGGAAGTTCCTTGCGACCCTGCCTGCAATGGAACAATACCCTTCACACCTTCCTGTTCCCCACATCCACTGCACAGACCCCCACAGTCACATTGCTCAGGACTGGAGCGGAGGGCCACGACCCTGGGGGCTGCTATTCCCTCTGCTTAGGGGTCGTCTTGGCACCAGTCCTGTCTGCTTCCTGTTGTAGCTGGTGCTTTGTTGATACACGGGTTGGAAGAAGGTTTTGTTCTTTGTTGCTACAACTGGGAGGGCGAATTCTGTGCTTTCTGCTTCCTTTGCTTCTGGAATTACTGAGTGATTTTTTCCATTTCTAAAATCAAATCTAATAGCTCCCTCCCCCCCCCCCCCCCCCCCCACTGCCAGATCTCTCCCAATTCCTGGGGGCCCTGGGCCTGTAGGGCCTGGCCCCTCCTGGGGCCTCCACCTGCTGGGGGTCACTGACCCTTCCTGGGGCCTCTGCCCTCTGCTGCTGCCCCAGTGCCAGGCTTGCTGGCATGGAGGGTTCTCTGAAGGAGCAGTGCGGGCAGCTGTGGCCCAGGCTATGTTCCCGGTCTCTCCCATAGTCATGCCTGTCCAGAGCCTGGGCAGCATTGCTGAGCATCAGCTTAACCGAATGTTTGGTGAGATGTACCCCACCAGCCCTTCTCCAGCACTGAGGTCTGTCTCAGTCATTAAGGCGAAGAGAGAACACCATGACGGCCTTCTTACACACCGGGCCAGACCGCTGCTGCAAAGACGCCATCTGTGCTTTTGTGGCTTGGTCTTGTAATGTCGCATGGACGTTGTGCCATCTGAAGGCCTGCGGGAGTCGTCCTGCTGGAGAGAGTGCTCAGTCACGCATGCTACGGTTGGAGTGGTACAGAGACGAGTACAGGCCTGCATGAGGATGACACACACGGAGGAGGCGAGCAGAGGGAGGGGCAGGCACCCCGACTAGACACCTCCCGAGCTCTCCCAGCCCCGTCCTTGAAGGACACGTGGCTGGCCAGCTCTGTCCCACGAGGCAGGACTTGGCCCTGGAGAAGCTGCAGTCCGCCGGGCCCTTTATAACTACAGGTTGTCTGCAGCTTTCACTTCCCTCCCCTCCCCTCCCCTCTCCTTCCTTCTTTTCCTTTCTTGTTTTGTGCATAAGGATTTCAATGCCTTTAGTGTAAGGGACACGCACTCAGCTTCTTGGGAGTGGCTGCAGTGAGAACGTCTTGCAGGTGTTGTGTGCACTCAGCTGCTCTCTGTGGAGGTGGGGACACTTGGTGTGTCCCAGCTGTCTGTGCTCCCAAGGCAGAGGCCGTGTGCTGTGGGAGTGATTTGGGTCCTGTCTTGAATGTGTAGCACAGTGGGTCTGAGTTGTTTGTTTGCAGTATGAAGAGCTGGGCCTATTTGTTTATTCCTGTTCCACTGCAGTATTATTAATGTGACATGTAGCAGGGAGAGAGGGACCAGATGGCCTTTGTGTGGTTACCTTCATGGCCTGTAGTTGTTAGGAGTTGAGGAAGAGACGTCACACATACATCAGTCATGCTGTTTCCTGAACAGTCTGGAACTTTGATTTTTGTCTATTTAGAAAGTATGTTCCAATAAAGCAGTTTGGTGTGGCTGTCCATCCCTCTGGCAGGTTGACGTTCTGATCTGTGCTTCTTGGAGAACAGGACACACGGTAGCCATGTCCTCTAGGACGATGTGACACAGAATGGTCAGTGTTTTGTTTTCGGTAATAGGGAGTATCCTTTTTTCTTTTTTTACAGGTGCAAGTAGTGACAGAGTTAAAAACTGAGCAAGAACCCACCTGCTCTGAGCCAGATGCGGAAGGGGTGAGCCCCCCTGCGGTGGAGCCCCAGACCCCCATGGACGCGGACAAGCAGGCCATTTACAGGTAGTGCTTGGGCCAAAGGCCACACCTTCCAGAGGGGCTGTGGTGTGAGGAGCTAGGTGGCCACTGGAGCTGTTAGCCAGGCTGAGTGGGATAGGAGCCGCAGCCTGCCCGCTGCCTTACACAGAGGATTCTAACATATTCTAAGTCGGAATGTGGCATTTTATTTAAATTTAAAGTTATTTTATTATCCATGCATTTAAAAGAATAAGAACTCTTTTATCTGCTGGTTCTTTGCCCAAGTGTCTACTCCAGTCGGGACTGGACTCAGCTGTAGCCTGGATCCCAGAATCCATTGAGGCCTCTTGTGGGTGGTGGGACCCGTTAGCTGCTGCCTCCTGGGGCCACAGCCAGAAGCAGGGGCACGAGCTGGAGTGGACTCCCATTCCCAGCTGGGATGCAGTCCCCCAACAGCAGTGGAACCTCTCTGCCACATGGCTGCTCCCAGATGTCACATTCCAAACTGTCTCTGTCGCAAAGGGAGGAGGGAGAGGGTATTTAGTTACCAGAAATATCGATAAATTGGATCTATTTAAATTTGAAACTTTTGCTGTAATATGTTATGAGAATGAAAAGACCAGTGCGGAGGAGGAATGGAAACCATGTAGATGACGTGCTCAGCCAGGATGTATCCACGGTGCCTAAAAACTCCCCTGCTCAGCACAGAGTGTACCACAGCAAAAACCAAAACAAACGCTTCCCCAGAACGAAGCCCAGATGGTGAAAACCACGTGAAAAGCCAGTCATGAGGGGGATGCAGGCAACAGCCACGGCAGGGCACGACCCCCAAGCATGGCGTGAGGGGGAAGCCGTGGCCTGGGACCAACCTGGGACCTGAGAGACAGGTCTCCAGCCACAGGCCTGTCTACTCTTCCTGTGGCTCAGCAACCCCCAGTGCAGGTGCTCCCTGGAGGAGTGAGCAAGTACATGCACACAGCCCCAGTGCAGGTGCTCCCTGGAGGAGTGAGAGCTACGTGCACACAGCCCCAGTGCAGGTGCTCCCTGGAGGAGTGAGAGCTACATGCACACAGCCCCAGTGCAGGTGCTCCCTGGAGGAGTGAGAGCTATGTGCACACAGCCCCAGTGCAGGTGCTCCCTGGAGGAGTGAGAGCTACGTGCACACAGCCCCAGTGCAGGTGCTCCCTGGAGGAGTGAGAGCTACGTGCACCTGTACACTGTCCTGTGTGTGTGTGTGTATGTATAACTGTGAGTGGCTATTTGACTAAAACTTCAACATTCTCCCTGTTTCCAGCTGTGCAGCTCAATGTGAAGTCAGCACTGTGTGCTCTGGAACCTTCTTGGTCAGCCCCCCCAAATGGGACTTTGTACCCGCTAGACACTACTGCCCCAGCCTCTGGTTCGATTTTCCCAGATGGCTCGTACAAGTGGGATCACAAAGTGTTTGTCTTTTGTGTCTGGCTTGTTTCCCGTGGCGCAGTGTCCTGAAAGCTCGTTCACATTGTAGCTTTAGCTTGATTAAAACTCCACTGAATGTTCTAACTACATTTGTTTATCTGTTCCTCTGTTAATGATAAGTTTTCATCTTAGAATGTAAGAAAAGATTTAAAAAAAACTAATTAAAAAGAGAAGAGAAAAAAAAGTGGGCCCAGTGCAGTGGCTCAGTTGGCTAAATACTCAACCTTGCAAGTGCTGGGATCCCGTATGGGCGCTAGGTCATGTCCCGGCTGCTCCGCTTCCCATGCAGCTCCCTGCCTGTGGCCTGGGAAGGCAGTCCAGGATGGCCCACAGCCTTGGGACCCGCGTGGGACCGCAAGAGCTCCTGGCTCCTGGCTTTTGACCGGCTCAGCTCTGGCCATTGCTGCTGCTGCTTGGGGAGTAAACCTGCAGATGGAAGATCTTCCTCTCCATGAATCTAATCTACCTTTCCAATAAAAATAAATATTTTTTTAAAAGGAAAAGGACGTAAAATGAGATGAGCCAGATACTCACAAAGCGCAAAGTATTGGAGTACTCCGACTTTTTTTTTTTTTTAAAGATTTATTTTTTATTATTTTTTTATTGGAAAGGCGGATATACAGAGAGGAGAGACAGAGAGGAAGATCTTCCGTCCGATGATTCACTCCCCAAGTGAGCACAACGGGCCGATACTATGCCGATCCGAAGCCAGGAGCCTTTTCCGGGTCTCCCACGCGGGTGCAGGTTCCCAAAGCTTTGGGCCGTCCTCGACTGCTTTCCCAGGCCACAGGCAGGGAGCTGGAAGGGAAGCGGGGCTGCCGGGATTAGAACCGGCGCCCATATGGGATCCCGGGCATGCAAGGCGAGGACCTTTAACCACTGTGCCACCGCGCCGGGCCCAGTACTCCGACTTTTTAAAAACCCTTGCTGTGCGTAAGTTTCAATAAAATGTTTGCACTCCAATAAACTTTTCCAAATTCCCCTTTCCAAGAACTTTTTGACATACACTGTATAACATTAGTTTTTTTTCATGACTTAACATAATTTCCTAAGGCTTAACCCTGTTGTGTCGTATGGCCCTACTAACTTTTTTGAGTTTCTTATATAGAATTATTCATTTGAGAGAAAGCAAGCTTCCATCTGCTAATTCTCTCCCCGATGAGTACAGCAGCCAACCCCGGAGCAGGCAGCGCTAGGGGAGCTGCAGGCACGTCTCCCGCGCGCTCGGGTGGCCATCTGTCTGTCAGCACGGGGCCGCGTGGGAATTCTAGCAGGCAGCACGTGAGCGAACATCACAGATGGTGGCTTTGCTTCACACGTCACAGCCAGCTTCTGCAGCGTGGGCACAGCTCCCTGGCCGACTTGGAGCAGCCATCCCTAGCAGGTCATTGAGCCGAGCTGGCCCACTGTAGGAGGTTCTGTGCTAGAGTGACACAGACTTACTCTCAAGTGGCACAAGCCACGTGACCCTTGGGGCCCACTGCAAACGGGAAACACAAGGATTCCCATTTCAGGATTCGAGCAGATGGCCATTCCCCTGCCCCTGTCTGCAGGACCCTTGGTGGACATGTGTCCTCTGCCCTGTTTGCAGGACCCTTGGTGGACATGTGTCCTCTGGTAAGGATGCTGCACGGCAGTAACGGTGGTCATCGCCACGGGAGGGACATGAGACACTGCAGTGTGAAGTCTGGGAGGACTTATGTCTGCCAATGTTTCCCCAAGAGGGATGTGTTCATACATTGTGCAATTAAATACCAGGAACCACACAGTGGTACAGCAGGATAATCTTTCATCCTGTGATGCCAGCATTTCATATGGGCGCCAGTTCACATCCCAAATGCTCCACTTCCCACCCAGCTCCCTGCCTGTGGCCCAGGAAAGCAGTTGAGGATGGCCCAAAGCCTTGGGACCCTGCACCCGCGTGGGAGACCTGGAAGAGCTCCTGGCTCTTGGCTTTGGATCAGCGCAGCATCAGCCGTTGCACTCACTTAGGGAGTGAATCATTGGACGAAAGATCTCTCTGTCTCTCCTCTCTGTATATCGGACTTTGTAATGAAAATAAAATAAAATTTTAAAAAAAAGACCTTCTCTCTCTCAAATCTGCCTTTCAAATAAAAATTACTAAATCTTAAAATGAATGAATGAATACCAAAGATGCATCACTTCACACCAACTAAGATGACTGTAATTTAAAATATGTAAATAAAAAGTGTTGATAGGAAGAAATTACACTCCATGTATATGGTCAGTGGCAATAAAAGGTTGATTTTCCTTGTGTCCACTCTGTAAAGTGGCCTGGCTGCATCCCGAAGGCTAACCCTCGAGTCCGTGTTTGACCCAGCGTTCACACTCCTCCCCATGCTCCCAGCAGAAACGGGCATGGTCCACAGAGCCTTGTCCGTGTGCCGACATCCTGTGCTCCATGCCAGCTGTGCCCGGTGCTCCGCCTCCCGTCCTGCTTCCTGCCATGACCGGGAGGCAGCAGGTGCCAGCCCAGTGCTCGAGTTCCTGCTGCGGTGTGGGAGACAGGCTTCATCTTGGCTCCTGGCTTCTGCCAGCACGTGGGAGGTGTTCATCTCTTCCTCTGCTTTTAAATAAAATACATTTTCAAAAACAAAGAAGCAGGGCCAGCACCATGGTATACTAGGCTAAGCTCCCACCTTGGCTCTGGCATCCGATGTGGGCGTCAGTTTTGTCCTGGCTGTTTCACTTAAGGTCCAGCTCCCTGCCTGTGGCCTGGGAAAGCAGTGGAGGACGGCCCGAAGCCTTGGGACCCTGCACCCGTGTGGGAGACCTGGGAGAAGCTCCTGGTTCCTGGCTTTGGATCAGCTCAGCTCTGACTGTTGCAGCCATTTAGGGAGTGAACAAGCAGATGAAAGATTCTGTTCCCCCACCCGCCTACACAACATACACAGACACCATTACCACCACCAACTCATAACTCTTATAATTAAAATAATCTTCCCCCCTAAATTAAAACGAAATCTGATATATTTGACGATGTTGGCAGCCTTGAAAACATGCCTAGTAAAATAAGCTTACATGTGCCAGAATCCTATATGCTGCAGTGGGCAGGGGACGTGGTTGGTGCTGGGCTGGGGTGTGGAGAAGTGACCGCAGGTCTGGAAGGCCATCTTGGGGTGGGATGACAGTGTCCGGCACGTGACAGTGGTCGTCCAGATCTGAGTACTCCACGTGGCTGAGTCTGCCACGAGTGTCCCAGCTCAGGACAGACAAGCCACAGCCTCCAGGGAACAACACGCTTGTCCTTTGTCCCCACAGGCACCCGCTGTTCCCACTGTTGGCTCTACTCTTTGAGAAGTGCGAGCAGTCCACGCAGGGCTCCGAGGGCACCACGTCGGCCAGCTTCGACGTGGACATCGAGAACTTCGTCAGAAAGCAGGAAAAGGAGGGGAGGCCGTTCTTCTGTGAGGACCCAGAGACAGACAACTTGGTGAGTGCAGCACCATCAAGGGGGCACGGCGGGGGTCCTGAGTGCCCCAGAGACCCCGGGCTCTGCTCCGGATGGGCTGAGGCCGGGCACCGAGAGACCCATCTCTGCCGAGCGTTGGGCACACTTGCTAGGCACACACTGCCCTTTGCTGACTTGAGCTTGATCGCGGAGCTGTGACTGTGCCCGCCTTCCCCAGGGGCTGCTCCAAGGCCCTCTTGGGGTAGCTTTGCAGCTCCAGGGCTCCAGACCCAGGGTTTCTGGAGCTGTCCCACGGAAGTGGAGAATTCCTGGAGTCAGCATGACTTATGTGCTGATCGTGAGCAGTACCCCCTCTGCTTGCTTGTGAGAAACAGGTTTACCCCAGCTGGGGGTACAGAGCCTGGGCTGAGCAAGGGTGGGAGACTGGCCCAGCCATAGCCAGCTGTCTGCAGGCAGAGGCTGCCACCCTCAGCTCTGCCTCAGAGCTTGGCACTGGGTCCCTCGTGCGAGGGGTGTGGCCAGACCCCCATGCTTGCCAGGTGGTGTGGGTGGCACTGATGACCCATCCCCTTACCTCTAGATGGTGAAGGCCATCCAGGTGCTGCGCATCCACCTCCTGGAGCTGGAGAAAGTGAATGAGCTGTGCAAGGACTTCTGCAGCCGCTATATCGCGTGTCTCAAGACCAAGATGAACAGTGAGACCCTGCTGAGTGGGGAGCCGGGGAGCCCCTACTCGCCCGTGCCATCCCAGGTACCCACAGGTCCCTGAGTGTCAGTGCTGCCTTCTGCCCAGCCCCTGTGCTCTGGGCCCAGTCAACACTGGCCCCATCTTGTCTGTAGGAATATCTTGTCGTTTTGACCGGAATCCCATGCAGCCCCTACATCTGTCAGTTTGGGTGGACTTGTCCTGGCTGTGTGGAGTCTTCTAATTCCTAGCCTGGCCCACGTCCCCACAGGCTTGCGTCTCCTGTCCTCCGGGCTTAGCAGTGCTTGACATCCAAGTTCTGTGTGTGTGCTTTCATTACATTTTTGTTTCTTTTAGGAACTTATTTTTATTTGAAAAGCCAAGTGATAGAGAATCAGAGACAGCTCTGCTGGCTCGTTGCCCAGGTGCTCACAGCAAGCAGGCTGGCCAGCTCAGAGTGGGAGCTGGGAGCTCAGGAGAGGCCTCCCAGGCACTTGAGCCACCATCTGCTGCGTCCGGGGTTTGTGTCCGCAGGAAACTGGATCCTGAGTGGAGCCGGGCCTGGCCCAGGCCCTGCAGTGTGGGGTGCAGGCCTTCTGTGATGTCAGACAGGAGTTCCCAGAGTTCTGTACAAGTATTCTATCCAGTAATGCTGTCTGCATGTTCATGTCACTAGACTGAAATACCACTGGTTTTTTGGTAACATATTTGTCATCTTCTTTTAAGAAAAAAGGTCATGAGTTTCAGAGTGATGGGTAAGAGAGTAGAGAGAGCAAAGTGGGCAGCACGTGTCCATTTGCTGGTTTGCTTCTGACGTAGCCAGAGGCCAGGCCGAAGCAGAAGCCTGGGGTGCCATCTCGTCCGTGGGCGGGTGGCAAGGACTTGAAGATCCAAGCTGTTATGTGCTGCCTCGCAGGCACCGTAGAGGGAGCTGTGCTGGAAGCAGCACCCAGGGCTTGAACTGGCTCTGCTGCAACAGCCGCCACCTGGGTTTAACCTGTGTCCCATGACCTTACATGGATGGGTGTGTTGGTTTTGGTTTTGAGTAGATTCCTTAGGGTTTCCTACCAGTCATGTCACCTGCAAAAAGGGGCAGTTGCATTTTTTTTCCTCTTCGGCTCTAATATACCTTTTATTTCTTTTTCTTGCTTTATTGCATTGGCTAAAACACACAGTCTTGTCTTTTGCTTTATTTTTTTTTAAGATTTATTTATTTTTGAGCCCAGTGCAATAGTCTAGTGGCTAAAGTCCTCATCTTGTATGTGCCAGGATCCATGTGGGTGCCGGTTTATGTCCCAGCTGCTCCACTTCCCTTCCATCTTTCTGCCTGTGGCCTGGAAAGTAGTACAAGATTGCCCAAAGTACAAGATGGACCCTGCATCCGTATGGGAGACCTGGAAGAAGCTTCTGGATCCTGGTTTTCGGTCAGCTCAGTTCTGGCCATTGTGGCCACTTAGGAAGTGAACCAGCAGATGGAAGATCCCTTTCTCTGTCTTTTCTCTCTGTAAATCTGAGTTTCCATTAAAAAAATAATAAAATAAATCATATAATTTGCTTGAAAGGCAAATTTTTCAGAGAGGAGGAGGTTTCATCACTGGTTCACTCCCCAAGAAGCCACAATGACTAGAGCCGAGTTGATCTGAAGCCCTTCCTGTGGAGGTGCCGGGCCCAGATGGAAGGCCGGTGCTTGCAGGAGGCTTAGCCTGCTCTGCAACCATCCTGGCCCTGCAAGCAGGTGTCCTTGCCTGGCTCGCGGCTCCAGGGGCACCTTCCAGTCTTCCTGCACTAGTGAGCCTGGCTGTAAGGGTTTTATTTCCCCAAGCACTCTGTGGACTGCCGTTGTTCTGAAGGGTGTTATTATCCTGGGTTAGGTGCTTTCCCTACACCGACACGGGAGATCGCGCGGCCCTCTCGTTGGAGACAGTGCGGGATTACTCGCCATTTTTAGTGTTGGGTGAGCCGAGCATTGCTGGAATAAACTCCACGTGACCATGGCACATGATTGTTTTTTAATGTGTTGTCTGAATTCTGTTTGCTAAGATGCTAAGCTGACTCGGGTTCATTCATAAGGGGTGCCGGGCGCGGGCTGGTTTTTGTACTTTCTTGGCCTGAACGGGGTCTGGCCGACGTGAGCTCCGGCCAACGGACTGGGGAGCTGCCCCCCTCCCGTGTTTTCTGGAAGAGATCCCCTGTTAGTATGGAGTCCCCAGGAGTTGTGCTGTTAGAAACCCACTTCCTGCTGGCTGCACAGCTGGTGGAGCTGGTCTCGCGTGTCGGGTGGGCTGTGTGCGTGGCAGTGAGCCCCGAGGAGCTGGCGCCTGGCCCCTGCCCTGGTCAGCTGCCCCCTTGGCTGTCTTCGTGGTCTGTCACGGTCCCTGCTCTTCATTCCTTGGACTGCTAACCTGTCTTCTGTCTCTTTTTGCTTTTTTCTTTTCCTTTCATTCTTGTTGGAGGCTTATTTATGTAGGATTTTTTTCAAAGACACAAGCATTTTGTTTCAGTAATTTTTCTAATTTAGTTTTTTTTGGTTTCTGCTCTGCTGTCACTATTTCCATCTGCCCTCTTTTTTTTTTTTTTAAGTCAGGCTTTTATTTAAACTGTTCACTCTAGATTTATTTTTTATTTTTATTGGAGAGGAGAGACAGAGAGGAGAGACAGAGAGAAAGATCTTCCTTCCGATGATTTTCACTCCCCAAGTGAGCGCAACAGCCGATGCTATGCCGATCTGAAGCTAGGAGCCTCTTCCGGGTCTCCCACGCGGGTGCAGGGTCCCAAAGCCTTGGGCCGTCCTCGACTGCTTTCCCAGGCCACAGGCAGGGAGCTGGAAGGGAAGCGGGGCTGCCGGGATTGAACCAGCGCCCATATGGGATCCCAGGCGTGCAAGGCGAGGACCTTAACCACTGCGCCACCGCGCCGGGCCCATCCTTCTGCCCTCTTGCTGTGGGTTCGTTCTGTTTCCCTTTCTCTGGGCTCTTAGGGTGGCAGTTGGGTGATCGATTTAAATTCTGAACTTGTGTTTCTTTATATTTATTTATTTATTCATTTTAAGATTTATTTATCTTTATTACAAAGTCAGATATACAGAGAGGAGGAGAGACAGAGAGTATTAGAACTGGCAACCATATGGGATCCTGGTGCATGCAAGGCGAGAACTTTAACCACTATGCTGTCGCGCGGGCCCTGAACTTGTGTTTCGATCAACTTAGCATGGCAGATGTTCAGCCAAGTCCTGTCACACACCCACAGCGGCTGTGGCCCTCAGGCCAGCATGTGTATGCTGTGTGATGACACAGGCCTGAGGGCATGCTGGGGCCCCTTGGTCTCTCCATGCCAGCTGCCTGCCCTTGCAGAGCTGTGTGGAGCCAGCATCCTGTGGGCAGGACCTCCAGTGAGGTGCTCACAGGCCTTGGGAGCACTTGCTGCTGGATCTAACCACAGGTGCTCGACACACGGGTAGCAGGGTGGTGAGGGGTCAGTGCTGTGGGCCAGGCCACCGTCGGGGCCGCTGCCCTCTGCCCCGCCACGTCCAGGTCTTTGTTTAGGCTCTTCTGGCTGAGGAGGGCCTGGTGTGGAAGTGGACGAAGCTTTGGGGGTAGAAGGCCACGTCCACTTGGTCACAGGTCTGTGGCTGAGGCACGTGGAGTGGGCCAGGAGACGGGCAGCACCTATGGGAGCCGGCGTGGAGGCGTAGCGTGTTAAGCTTCCTCTTCCAGCACTAGCCTCCTGTATCAGTGTCAGTATGAGGCCGGCAGCCCCCTGGCAATGCAGACAGCCCAGGTGCTCGGGCCTTCACCACCTGTGTGGGGGAGCAGGGTGGGCTCCTGGCTTCAGCTGCCCCCCGCCATGGGGTGTCAGCCAGTGGGGTGCCTTCCCCTCCCTTCCTTCTGCTGACCCAGCCCCAACCCCACTGCTCTGTGTTTCAAATAAATACATTTTATTTTTAAAAAGATTTATTTATTTTATTGGAAAGGCAGATATATGGAGAGGAGGAGAGACAGAGAGAAAGATCCTCTGTCTGATGGTTCATTCCCCAAGCGGCCACAACAGTTGGAGCTGAGCCAATTCGATGCCAGGAGCCTCTTGGGTCTCCCATGCGGGTGCAGGGTCCCAAGGCTTTGGTCCATCCTCGACTGCTTTCCCGGGCCACAAGCAGGGGCTGGATGGGAAGCAGGGCAGCTGGGACTAGAAGTGGCGCCCACATGGGACCCTTGTGAGTTCAAGGCGAGGACTTTAGCTGCTATGCTAGCGTGCCGGGCCCTCAAATAAATACATTTTTTTAAAAAAGAAAAGAAAAATAATCTTTTGGAAGCCACCCAGCGAAGTGACCATTGTGTTTAATCCCTGGTTGGTGTCTGTGCCTGGGTTGCCCATTGCATGATGCTGCCCCAAAGCCCTCCCGTCCAGGTGTGGGCTGCTCCCCATCTGGGTGCGTGCTCCCTCCCACCCATGTGTGGACTCCCTCCTGCTCAGGTGTGAGCTATCCCCGTGCGTCTGGGTTTGGGCTGCCCCCCATCCAGGTGTGGGCTGCTCCCCATGCATCCAGATGTAGGCTCCCTCCATCCGGGTGTGGGCTGCCCCGTGTGTCTGAGTGTGGATATCTCCACCTCTTGTTCTAAACTGTGACCCTGAGTGTCCATGTTCTGACTGTCCCTTCAATGTGTGTTCTGACCCCCAGCAGATTCAAAGTGCCATCACGGGGACCCTCAGCCCTCAAGGCATCGTGGTGCCCGCCTCCGCCCTGCAGCAGGGGAACGTAACCATGGCGACAGTGGCAGGTAGGCCCCTGGAGGCAGGCCCCTGCTCCATGCGCTCGTGTGCGGTCAAAGTGGTAGTGTCCAGTCAGTGCCTGCAGCAGCAGCAGAGCCCAGAGCCACGTGAGTGCTCTCACATTCATTCTCACATGCATTTTATGCAACTTTTATGCCCCCCAAAAAATTGCAAAGAAAAGGAGGGTTTTCTAGAAAGATACAGAGAGAAAAGAAAAGCTGTGCTTTCTAGTATCTCGGTTGTCAATCTTGCTTTCCCGGCACGTGGAAGGTCCTGAGTCGTGTCATTAAGTGACAGTGACAACCCAGGGACACAACAGCCTGGGTCCCGGGGCAGCACTCGGTGGACCTTCCTCTGGAGCTTACAGAGAATCTGGTCGGCGGGAGACCTCACGTGCAGGAAATGCTGCTGGTCACGACAGCACCAGGATAGCCCTGCAGGGACGGAAGACAGGCTTGTGCCTGGGCTCCAGGCTCACCTTGAATCTTGGGCCAGACCTGGGACAGGTGCCGACTGCAGGAAATAGGGGCAAGCTAGGGAGCAGCCAGGCTCTGGCAGCACCCTCGTCCACCCCCCAGGGGTGCTGCGTGGGAGCGGGGCACAGCACTGGAGCATTTGAGGGGACTGGGAAGTTGTCAGGCTGGAGGCTGGCTTGTACGTGAGGGCGCCGAGATTGCCAAAGCAGTTTAGCTCACCAAGACTCGCTAGTTGATTAACTTGCTCCTTCTCCTTTTGAGGCGGCACGGTTTATCAGCCTGTCACGGTCGTCACTCCACAGGGCCAGGTGGTCACGCAGGCACTGTCGCCTGGAACCATTAGGATCCAGAATTCCCAGGTACGTGTGTATCCTGCAAGGGTGGGAGTGAGTGAGCTGCCCTCAGGGACACGAGCAGAACAGGCTGCAGCCGCCCTCTGATCCGCCCCTTGTCCATGCAGAGCTGGGGGTCAGAGGGCCCCTTCCCGCTGCCCGTGAGCTGGCCTCCTTCTCCGGCAGGAACCCTCCGTGGGAGTCCGCTTCCCTGCATCTGCCGCTCATCCTGTGTGTCCTCTGCACACGCCACACACGCAGCATACACTCCAGAGCCACACTTACACACCACTCACACTGCATACTGCATAGCCACACACAACACACATACACACACACACACCACTCACACACACTGCATACTGCATAGCCACACACAGCACACACACGCACTGCATACTGCATAGCCACACATACTATTCACGCATACCCCACTCACACATACCACACACAGAGCACGTACCATAGAGGCACACACACACTGCATACACATACTATTCGTACACAGACCCCACTAACACATGGCACTCACATGCATACCACATACTTCACACACAGTTTACACCACTCACACATGCACACCACTTGTCACACAATGTATGTAACTCACACGCTACACTGACACACCACACACACACACGTCACTCATACATGCCACAGGCTGCCTAGACACACCACACATACAGACATCACTCACACACACACCAGACACATAAAGCACACCTAGACCACTCACACGTTACACACCTAGACCACTCACATGTTACACACCTAGAACACTCACACATTACACATCTAGACCACACCTAGAACACTCACACGTTACACACCTAGACCACTCACACGTTACACACCTAGAACACTCACACATTACACATCTAGAACACTCACACATTACACATCTAGACCACTCACATGTTACACACCTAGACCATTCGCACGTTACACACCTAGAACACACCTAGACCACTCGCATGTTACACACCTAGACCACTCACACGTTACACACCTAGACCACTCACACATTACACACCTAGACCACACCTAGACCATTCACACGTTACACACCTAGAACACTCACACGTTACACACCTAGACCACTCACACGTTACACACCTAGAACACACCTAGACCACTCACACACTACACACCTAGTCCATACCAGACCACTCACACACACACACCACAGCCCACACCATCCCTTGTCTCTTGTCCCTCTGGAAGCCCTGTCCTGCTCCCTCAGGATGGTCCTGTGTCCCTGGCTCCAGCTCTGGGTCCTGGGCTACTGGTGTTTGACTGACTGAACTGGAATGTGCAGCCTGAGGGCTCTCTGTGTCTTGCTGAGCTGTTATCAGCTGCAAACTGGAATTTGCTGCTTGGGGGAGTGTGGCAGGCAGGAGCAGCTGTGGGGCTGGGGAGCGGCTGGAGGGAGTGTGGCAGGCAGGAGCAGCTGTGGGGCTGGGGAGTGGCTGGAGGGAGTGTGGCAGGCAGGAGCAGCTGTGGGGCTGGGGAGTGGCTGGAGGGAGTGTGGCAGGCAGGAGCAGCTGTGGGGCTGGGGAGCGGCTGGAGGGAGTGTGGCAGGCAGGAGCAGCTGTGGGGCTGGGGAGTGGCTGGGGGGAGCACGGGCAGCCTGTGGTTTTCTCCTTTGATCACGGTTGAGTCTGGCAGAGCCACAGGCTGCAGGGCAACAAGGCCGAGGACTTTGATGGGACCTCCCCGGCGTCTGGGCCCCCATGGGTGTGGCTGTGCACGTGCCCCCCCCCCCCCAGGGCCCAGGAGCAGAGAGAGGAGAGGGCCTCGGTGGTTCCCCCTGCTTGCCAGGTCTTTCCCAGCTGGTGTCTGTGAGCAAAGGCAGTGCAGTGTCCTGGTGCGAGGCTGCACTAAAAGGAAAGGCCGTGTGTCGATTTTAAAGATTTATTTTTATTGGAAGGTGAGATATAAAGAGGAGGAGAGACAGAGAGGAAGATCTTCCTTCTGTTCACTGATCCGAAGCCAGGAGCCTGGAGCCTCTTGGGTTTCCCACGCGGGTGCAGGATCCCAAAGCTTTAGGCCATCCTCAACTGCTTTCCCGGGCCAGAAGCAGGGAGCTGGATGGGAAGTGGGGCTGCCGGGATTAGATCCGATGCCCATATGGGATCCTAGCATGTGCAAGGCGAGGACTTTAGCCACTAGGCCACCACACCGGGTACTTTTATGTATCTTAAAAGCACCAAAGGGAGCAAGAGAAAGAAAGAGCTCCCATCAGCCTTCCATCAGCTGGCTCACTTCCGGAACGGACAGGCCAGGCTGAAGCCAGAGGCAGGGACTCTGTCCACATATGCCATGGGCCAGGCTGAAGCCAGAGGCGGGGACTCTGTTCACATATGCCATGGGCCAGGCCGACCTCAGAGGCGGGGACTCTGTCCACATATGCCATGGGCCAGGCTGAAGCCAGAGGTGGGGACTCTGTCCACATATGCCATGGGCCAGGCCGACCTCAGAGGCGAGGACTCTGTCCACATATGCCACGGGCCAGGCTGAAGCCAGAGGCGGGGACTCTGTCCACATATGCCATGGGCCAGGCTGAAGCCAGAGGCGGGGACTCTGTCCACATATGCCATGGGCCAGGCCGACCTCAGAGGCGGGGACTCTGTCCACATATGCCATGGGCCAGGCTGAAGCCAGAGGCCTCAGGAGCTCAGGCCCTCATCCACTGCCTTTCCTGGTGCATTGGCAAGAAGCTGGGTTGGAGGTGGGGTAGATGAGACTCAAGCCAGCATTCCCATAATGGGTCCCAGTGTTGCCAGTCGAGGACAGCCCAAAGCCTGCACGTGCGTGGGAGACCCGGAAGAGGCTCTAGGCTCCTGGCTTTGGACCGGCTCAGTTCCAGCCATTGCAGCCACTTGGGGAGTGAGTCAACAGATAGAGGATCTTCCTCTCGGTCTCTCCTCCTCTCTGTATATCTGCCTTTCCAATAAAAATAATTTTTTTTAAGTGAGGTTTGTTTGTCCTGTTGTTTAACAGGATTTCCCGTAAAGTATCCTGCATTGTGCTTTGCCTAGAGGGGATGTGGTTCGCATCGCTGGGCAGCCTCCTCGTGTGAGCGTGTGCCTGCCCTGCTGTCCCCGCGCGGTGCCCGTGTGGCCCGCCCTGCTGTCCCCACGCGGTGCCCGTGTGGCCGCCCTGCTGTCCCCACGCGGTGCCCGTATGGCCCGCCATCCATTCGCACCTGTCATTTGGGCCATAGCTCTCTGCTGCCTGGGGTGCCTCTCCTCGGTCCTGGTGGCGCTGTGCCCTCAGGACTGCTGCCACAAGGCCTGTGGGCTCACTGTGGGCACGTACTCACATCTTAGGCCTGGGCTGAGCACCTGGCCAGCCAGACTGGATTGGGCTTCCAGCCCCTCGGGAGGCGGGTTCGGCCCAGGGCCCTGGGAGCAGGGTGTTTTTTGCTGGAGGTGGACATGCGCTTCCTGCGGCTCTGCTCGTCTTCTGAATGGAGCGAGGCTCTTGCCAGTTCACGTAATTACTGTAATTTCTGCATGTTTTTACCCCCTTTTAAAGAGGCTTTATTTGTTTGGAAGAATGATAGGGAGAGAGAATCTTGCACTTGCTGAGTCCCTCCCCGAAGGCTGCACTGGCCGAGCCCGCGCCAGTTGACTGCAGGAGCCAGGAACCCCATCCAGGCCTGCCCGTGGTTAGCAGGGATCCAAGGACTTGGTCACTTCCTGCTGCCTTGCCAGGGGCTGGCCAGGGAGGAGCTGACTCTCCCTCCACCCTCTGCCTTCCAGACGGGTGCCGTTGTGGCGACGGCTGGCTGGGGTTGCCTTTGCTTTCCCTCCTCTGCCACTTACACTTCACTCCCTCGCCTCTCTGGCTCGTGTGCTCTAGAATGTGGGGACACTGGGAGGGTCTCCGGCCTTCCCAGCCCATGTCCACTGTCCCCCCGGGCCCAGGGTCCAGGAGCACCAGCTGCCTCTGTGCTCGTTGCGCCAGGGCAGCAGGCACCTGTTCCGCATGGACAGACTTTCCTTCCCCCTTGGCTAGTCTGAACACCAGCTGCCATGGAGTCCACACCTTCAGGTCTGCTCTAAGGTGGTGGCTGGGAGTTTGGGGCCTCGCTGCTTCCAGGAACTTGGGCCCAGTTCCCTGTGCTTTGGGACCTGTCCTCAGGTTATCTGGAGCTGGGGTTCCTGGCTGGCCCTCTCGCCAGCCTGGTCCTTGTGCCGTGCCTCTCAGGTCTGTAGGAGCCCTCAAGGACTCAGCCACAGACCCAAGCTGCCCATGCTGACGTCACCGTCTCAGGGCTGCAGGTGGGGCTGCGGGGGTACAGGCTACCCAGCCCGGCAGCCCTGAGCTTGGAGCATTTACTGCACCTGCTCTTTGCATAAGGTAGCTTTAGGAGCTGCTGGCCTTGGTCTTTAATCATAGAAATAGCTATTCCCTTAGTAGCAATTGTAAGTGTGAAGGAATTGTAAGTACATTAGTGACCCTAATTGTGTGTGGTTATGAGGCTCAGTTGCTGTCTGCAGTTTAGATGTTTGCAGATACTTTTAAGGTTTGTTAGTTTATCTGAAAGGCAGAGTGACAGGGAGGGACAGAGAAAGATCTTCCTCCTGCTGGTCCGTTCCCCGCATGACCGCAGCACCCGGGGTTGCTGTCTCCATCCAGGCCTTGCACGTGGGTCTCCTGCTCCTCAGGTGCACGAGTGGGGAGCGGGAAGGTGCAGCTGGACTTGGACCGGTGCCCACGTCAGATGGTGATGGCTTTCCCTGCCTCGCCGCAGAGCAGCACCAGCTCCCCTCCCCTCCACATTTTTTTTTGTTTTGGCTGCCTTTGCTTTTAAAATTGGATTGAGAGAATGTAACTTACCCGTTTCCCTCTGTGGTCTGGGGTGCCCCCAAGGGACTGTGCGCTGGGGCCACGGGCTTTGTCCTGGCCCTGGGGCCTCCCGCTCTTCAGCTGCTGCATCTTCTCCAGCTGGTGGCACTTGCAGCCTTCCTGTCTGTCTCTGCTTGCGTGAAAGCTTGTAGGCTGAAAGAGGGAGTACCGCTTTCTTCCTGCAAGAAGTGCTGGCGGCGAGGTGGTGCCATGGGCAGCACAAGGCACCAGCGTGCCAGTAGAAGGGCAAGAGAGGGTGACCCCTTCCGGCTGAGTCATCCTGGGCTCCTGAGTGTCTGCCGTGGGGCATCTGAGGCGGCAGTCGGGTGCCCCATCTCCGGCACTGACACTGCTTCCTGTCTGTGACAGCTCCAGCTGCAGTTAAATCAGGACCTGAGCATCTTGCATCAAGACGATGGCTCCTCCAAGAACAAGCGGGGTGTCCTGCCCAAACATGCCACCAACGTCATGCGCTCCTGGCTTTTCCAGCACATCGGGGTAAGACCCCAGGGTGCTGCTCCCCGCCGAGGGATGGGACCAGGCTGGGCTGCCTGGGCCAAGCCACAGAGTCATCTCTTAGCCTAAGTATCTGCAGTGGGCTGAGCAGGGCACGGAGGGAGGGCAGCCAGATGTGCAGGTGTGGAAATTGACCAAGAAATTGACCCCCTTCCCCGGGCATCCGACTCCCACAGGCAGGAGGGGCTGCAGAGGGCACTCCCCTGGCCAGCTACAGGGCTCGTCATGCCCCCATGCATGGGGGAGCTCAGTTCCTGGTGTCTGCCCCACTGTGAGGGGTCTCGGGCCAGGTTCTCTGTGATGCTCGACGGGACGGCACAGTAAGGGGGAAGTGGGGATGCTGTGAGTGTCCTTGTGGGCTTGTCCAGCCCATGTCCATGGCCAGCACCCATGCTGCTGTTTCCTGGCAGGAGCAGCCCCTTCTCAGCTGCAGGACAGTGGAGTCAGGACTGCTGTGCCCCATCCCCAGCAGGTCTTGCAGAGCAGCCTCTGCCCTGTGATCAGGGCCAAGGGGCCCGGGGAGGACACAGTGGGAGCCCTCGGGCCGCTGCTGCAGCCTTTGGCGGACACATCAGGGTGGGCCTTGGTGCTCTGGGGACCCGGCAGGAGGGCCTGGAGTCCTGGGTGCTGCTGGGTCTCCTGGCGCAGAGGCCCAGATCAGCCCTCTTCCCAGCTGTGTCGCTGCCCTGTGGCTGGGACCCTGGCCCCTAGAGCTGCCTGAGCTCACCCCGTCCCTTCTCAGCACTTCCAGGTCCTGCCGGCCCAGCTGAGACCTGCACCTGCCCAGTGCTGGTGTGGCCTCTCCCACCTCTAACTGGGGGCTCCTGAGCCCAGTGCCCTATCTTGGTTAGCTCGATCCCTGCAGGGGTGAAGGATCCGCTGTCATCCAGTGCCTGCTCTCTGCCCTGACTACCACTGGGCTCTTGATTGAGGCCAGGAGTGAGGTACCACCCAGTCCTGGGGTGGCAAAAGGCCTTGAAGGGTTCTAAAATAGATTGTGTATTACTAGATAGAAATCATTCCCCGTGGGTGCTTAGTTTATTTGGAAGGCAGAATTAGAGAAAGAGTCTTTTTTCACTTCTGCAAATGGTTACAGCGGCCCAAACCCAGCTAGGCTGAAGTTAGGAGCCTGGAACACCATCCAGGCCTCGCACAAGGGTGTCGGGGCCCGAACGCTTGGCTCAGCCTGTGCTGTTTTCCTAGGCATGTTAGCAGGGAGCCGGTTGGGGAGCGGAGCGGCCAGGTCATAAACCAGCACCCACTTGGCCTGCCCGGTGGCAGTGTGGGCAGCAGCTCGTTACTGCGCTTCACAGCGAGCCCTTGAACTCTATATTTTTGAAGTGTTTTCAGTCATGTATAAAACGGCAATTGGAACAAATGCTGCTGTCTGCTGCCCCAGTCCAGTGCTTCCCCGGCAGCACAGGTGAATCCAACAGAGGCTCAATCCTGTGAAAGCTCAGGGCCTCCTGCAGTGCCTCACTTCCACATGCCCGTCCCCTCACACCCCGTCACCTCACACACCCATCACTTCCTCGCACCCGTCACCTCACACGCCCGTCACCTCACACGCCATCACCTCACACACCCATCACTTCCACGCACCCGTCACCTCACACGCCCGTCACCTCACACACCCATCACTTCACACGCCCATCAGCTCCACATGCCTGTCAGCTCCACACGCCCATTACCTCACACGCCCGTCACCTCACACGCCCGTCACCTCACACGCCATCACCTCACACCCCGTCACCTTACACGCCATCATCACCTCACACCCCGTCACCTCACACCCCATCACCTCACACGCCCATCAGCTCCACACGCCTGTCACCTCACACGCCATCACTTCACACCCCATCACCTCACACGCCTATCACTTCCATTCACCTGTCACCTCACACCCCGTCACCTCACACGCCCGTCAGCTCCACACGCCCGTCACCTCACACGCCCGTCAGCTCCACACGCCCGTCACCTCACACACCCATCAGCTGTGTCTAGCAGGACTCATGAATGCCTCAGTCTCCTTGCTGGTAGACAAAGGCTCTGGAAGGGGCAGCTTGCAAACGCTCTGCCTGTGCTGCGCCCCACGAGGTGCTGGTTCCTGTCTAGCTCCTGTTTGTGGCCTGGGAAGGCAGTGGAAGATGGCTCAAGTGTTTGGGTCCCTGCACCCCTGTGGGAAACGCAGAGGAAGCTGCTGGCTCCTGGCTTCAGCCCAGCGCAGCTCTGTTGTTTTGAATGGGGAGTAAGCCAATAGATGGCTTTCTCTCTGTCTCTTGTCTCTCCTTCCTTCTGTAAATCTACTTTTCCATTAAAAATAAATGAACGTTAAAAACCAGGAAAACTGAAAGCATTGGCTAAGTCTGTCTCCAAGGGCTCAGAGTCGCTGGGAGTGTGCAGGGGTGCGGCCGTTGCCGGAGTCCAGCTCCAGCTGAGTTCGGAACTCGCGAAGGGTGCGTGGATGAGGCGCAAAGAGGAAAGAAAGAGACGGACCACTAGGACTTTGTGATCATAATGGACCACGCACAAAAGCTGTCCGCTTTATTTATACAAAATCAGTCAAATTCTGGCTCAGACTTTTTACCAAGTGGGTGTTTCTAAGGATAATTCTGCCATTAGTTTTACCTAAAAACAATAGAAGCTCCTGCTAACATTACCTAGAATTTCCTGCTACGATTCTTACCCTACAACTCAATCTTGTACCACAAAGAAAAGGGGAGTCTAAAGAATGAGGAAAGAATGAAGGCCTAAATACAGGCCCTTTGATTAGCATAGGTTCAATGGGGACAGCCAAGACAGTAGGAATGATAAAGGGCCCTTTTTGCAAGATATTGACCTCCAAGCTCAGGCTGAGCAAAAGGTTAACCTCGCAGTAGCAAATGCCAGGATGGATTAGAGTTCTTCTGTAGGGTGGTCCGGTGTCCATGCAAAAGAAGGTGGAGCTGCATTCAGGTGGTTGTAGAGACATCCGCTGGGCGGGCCCTGCCAAACAGCGGGCAGTTCCTTGCGGCCCTGCCTGCAATGGAACACTCTTCACCCCCTCATGTCCCCCACATCTACTGCACGGACCCCAACAGACCGTGGACTGTGCAGGGGCCCGGGGCCCTGCTCCTCCACTGTGGGTACACGCGGAGCTGGTCTACAGCACTTGTAGCAGCCCTGGCACAGCCCCACCTGCACTGTGCCATACCACAGTTCCCACCATCAGGGACACCCTCCCCGGGCAGCGGGCCAGCTGCAGCACACTCCGCCAGGGTGGCCTGGCGGGGCAGCGGCCAGGCTGCAGTATGGGGTGGCCTGGCGGGGCAGCGGCCAGGCTGCAGTACGGGGTGGCCTGGGGGGCAGCGGCCCAGCTGCAGCACACACGGGGTGGCCTGGCGGGGCAGCGGCCAGGCTGCAGTATGGGGTGGCCTGGGGGGGGCAGCGGCCCAGCTGCAGCACACACGGGGTGGCCTGGGGGCAGCGGCCCAGCTGCAGTACGGGCGGCCTCCGGGGCCAGGAGGAGTGCTTGCTCTTCACTCGTGGCCGCCCACACCCAGTTGGGCTTTGGAGGAGAACGCTGTGGAGCCTCTGCAGGGTTTGGGTTTTGTTTTTTGCCGGTAATTATTTTGTGCTTCTCTCTGTAACGTGCAGTCAGCCCTGACAGCCCTCCTTTGTGTTTTAGCATCCCTACCCAACGGAGGATGAGAAGAAGCAGATCGCCGCTCAGACCAGTCTGACACTGCTCCAGGTCAACAACTGGTAAGACGCGCCCCTCCCCAACTGTGGCCTTGCCAGCACTGCTCGGGCTCCCTGGGCTGCTGAGCGGTCTGGCCCGTGGAGGGAGTCGCGGCCAGGAGCCTGGCAACGCTCTGCCACCCAGTGCTGGGCTAGTGCCCTCCGCCTGAATGTCAGTGGCCAGCCACTCCCTCACACCCACATCCCACTCACCCACTGACTGGCCAGAAGTGGCTCCCTCCTGTGCTACTGCCCCATTCTCATTTACAGCGATGTGCATCGGTGGGCAGGCAGGCTGGCAGGCTGGCCCCTGGTGGACCCCTCGCCCCTGGCTGCTGATCCTGCGCTGTGACAGGCTGGGATGTGGCGCAGGAGAGAAGGGAGTGGGTGTGGAGGCGGGGGCTGCTCCGGGGTATCAGGGAGCAGCTGCCTCCAGCTGGGGCCTCACACCCCGGGGACCCTGGCCAGGTGTCCTCTGAGCAGCCCTCGGTTCGGGGCCCAGTTCCGTTCCGCAGGAGTTCACTCAGCGTGTTCTAATTCACTTGTGTTGGGATGCAGGAAGCAGCTTCAGTTATACACTCACAGACACTGCGCCCGAGGATGGAGTTATTGACATCCTGATAAAAATGATCCAAATCTCCTGGTGATGTGATTGTTACCTGAGAGCTTTGATGTCTGTGATTTCACAGTTGAGTGATTTTTTGCGTGGGTAGCTAATAGTAGGCCATGCTACGTGAATTATTTACTAGTAACTATTTTAAACAGCATACTGAAGTGTGTCAGGGTGTCAGGGTGTCAGGGACATTGTGGCGTTGGTGGCCAAGTATGCCTGCTTAGTGATTTTCCTGTGGTCCCGGCTTGAGGAGGCTCTTGCTGTGGCTGGCCGGGGAGGGCTGAGAGGCCCGGCCTGCAGGCGCCCAGGGGCTGAGAGAGGCAGGCCTGCAGGTGCCCACAGGCTGAGAGAGGCAGGCCTGCAGGTGCCCAGGGGCTGAGAGAGGCAGGCCTGCAGGTGCCCACAGGCTGAGAGAGGCAGGCCTGCAGGCGCCCAGGGGCTGAGAGAGGCAGGCCTGGAGGCGCCCACAGGCTGAGAGAGGCAGGCCTGCAGGTGCCCAGGGGCTGAGAGAGGCAGGCCTGCAGGTGCCCACAGGCTGAGAGAGGCAGGCCTGCAGGTGCCCAGGGGCTGAGAGAGGCAGGCCTGCAGGTGCCCAGGGCTGAGAGAGGCAGGCCTGCAGGTGCCCAGGGGCTGAGAGAGGCAGGCCTGCAGGTGCCCAGGGGCTGAGAGAGGCAGGCCTGCAGGCGCCCAGGGGCTGAGAGAGGCAGGCCTGCAGGTGCCCACAGGCTGAGAGAGGCAGGCCTGCAGGTGCCCACAGGCTGAGAGAGGCAGGCCTGCAGGTGCCCACAGGCTGAGAGAGGCAGGCCTGCAGGCGCCCAGGGGCTGAGAGAGGCAGGCCTGGAGGCGCCCAGGGCTGAGAGAGGCAGGCCTGCAGGCGCCCACAGGCTGAGAGAGGCAGGCCTGCAGGTGCCCACAGGCTGAGAGGCAGGCCTGCAGGTGCCCACAGGCTGAGAGGCAGGCCTGGAGGCGCCCAGGGCTGAGAGAGGCAGGCCTGCAGGCGCCCACAGGCTGAGAGAGGCAGGCCTGCAGGTGCCCACGGGCTGAGAGAGGCAGGCCTGCAGGCGCCCACAGGCTGAGAGAGGCAGGCCTGCAGGTGCCCACAGGCTGAGAGAGGCAGGCCTGCAGGCGCCCAGGGCTGAGAGAGGCAGGCCTGCAGGTGCCCACAGGCTGAGAGGCAGGCCTACAGGCGCCCAAGGGCTGAGAGAGGCAGGCCTGGAGGTTCGATATTGCCACCACATGCTCTGCCTCTCTTCCTGCTTTGTATACAGGGCAGCCTTATCTTACTAGAAGGTCTACCTCAACTTTCAGTTTTTGTAAAAGATCAGTTTATTTGAAGGAGTTACAAAGAAAGATCTTTTATGTATTAGTTCCTGCAGCAGCCAGGACTGAGCCAGCCGGAGCCTGGAGCGGGGAGCTGCATCGGGATCGCCCACAGGTGACCTGACGCCCCTGCCCTGCTTGGCCCAGGCAGCCAGGACACAGACCAGCGCCTGTGTTGGAGCCATCGGAGGCAGCAGCATGACCTGCCACACCACAATGCCAGCCCCTACTTTTAAAGTTTAACGTTAGTGATATATTCCCTTCTTAAATTCCAAAATATTTTACTTTTTGTGTCTATTTTGACTTTCTGTGGTATTTCATCCTAGGATCACAAAGCTGCCTCTTGCAGCAAAGCTGAGGGTGCTGTCGGTAGCGTGTGCCTTTTCTGGCGTGCCAGGGACTTCCCGGGTCCTCTCCTCCTGTGCGCTCTCATCTCAGAACCTGCGGGCAAGAGCAGTGATGAGGGCATTAAGTGAGAGCAGGTGGGCCCAGCGCCATGGATCCATGGCTAAATCCTCACTAGCAAGTTTTGACATTCCATATGGGCACCAGCTCGTGTCCCAACTGCTCCACTTCCTGGGAAAGCAGTGGAGGACGGCCCAAAGCCTTGGGACCCTGCACCCTTGTGGGAGACCCGAAAGAGGCCCCTGGCTCCTGCCTTCAGATCAGCTCAGCTCCAGCTACTTGGGGAGTAAACCAGAGGATAGAGGATGTTTCTTTGTGTCTCTCCTTTTCTACATAAGTCTGATAAGCCTTTCCAATTAAAATAATAAATATCTTTTTAAAAATTAAAAAAATTTAAAAAAAAGAGTATGTAACAGCACAAGGAACAGACAAGAATATAGAATGTCGGGGGTTCTTTCCGTGACTCGTGGGCACAGCCCCTCAGCTGCCCAGAGGTCATGCATCACCAGGTGGCACTGTGCCATGGGCCCAGAGGCCTGGCACCTTGGCTCTCACTGCTACTGAGCCAGGCCCAGGGGCCCAGCTGAGCACAGGGTCCTGGCCGGTGCCGGGTGGGCTCTGACGGGAGCCAGGCTTCTGTGGGGTGGTGGCTACCTCTCCTCCGGGGCCACGTGTCCCATAGCAAGGAGCCTGTGCTGGGCGTGTATCTCTCAGTGCTGCTGAAGGGAAGCCCGTGCCTGGGAGGACTGGGGTCCCCTTGTACACGCTGCCCCCTGCTCACCCGCCCACTCTCAGCACCTCTTGTTGGAAGGCAGCAGCTGGTGGCTGAAGAGAGTGGTCTGTCATCTGGTGGGAAACCCTATATGACTGCCAAGCCAGCCTGCGTGCCAGCACTCACGTCCGTGCTCACAGCCCAGGGGCTGGCCATCAGCCCGCACAACAGGTGCAAGCCCAGGAGATGCTGGTGGCCAGGACAGGGGGAGGGTGTCGGGGTGGGGACGGCTCAGCGACCCTGGCTCAGCTGACTCAGGGACCCGGCTCAGCCGTCTGAGTGCATGGTCTGGGGCAGGAGGCTGTCCCTGCTGTCCACCTGGAGGAGCCCCAGGACCAGAGCTGGCAGTCACGGCGCATGGCAGCCCGCCTTGACCCATACACAGGCAGCTTCTCAGTCTTGGCCTGGTGGAGTCTTGCTGCTTCGGGTTGACCTGCTCTACAGCAAGGGGCATCAGGGTCCCTGCAGCACGTGTCTGCTGCTGCAGTTCTAGAAGGCACCTGGAGGGGACGCTCTCTCAGCCCACCCAGCATTTCTGGACCTGTGGCTCCCCTCTGACCCAGTGTACCCCACCTGCCCCACAGGTTCATCAACGCCAGAAGGCGGATCCTCCAGCCCATGCTGGACTCCAGTTGCTCAGAGACCCCCAAGGCCAAGAAGAAAACTGCCCAGAACAGGCCGGTGCAGAGGTTCTGGCCTGACTCCATCGCGTCAGGGGCCGCACAGCCTCCGCCGAGCGAGCTCGCCATGCCCGAAGGTAGGAGGGCTAGGCCACACACAGCGGCGGGTGGGTGGCTGGCCTCGACTGTGAGCTCAAGCAGCCTGGGGCATCTGGATGCACCAAGGGGCTGTCGGACTGCCCTCCTGCTCGGTGCTGGACATCCCTGCTTTTCCCCGGCGATGGCTGTTTCTGGAAGGTGGGCACGAGTCTGCCGTCTGGCCAGCCTGCGGGGCTTGGGACCCAGGTGTGCCCTGGGCTGCCTCAGGCATCTTGGCCTTCCCAGCTTGCTGGGTGGTGCACAGCAGTGCTGCGTCAGCTGGCCATGCTTTTAAGCACAGGCCTGAACCTGCAGTGGCTGTGGGAGGTGGGGGGAGCCCGGGACACTGCGGGCCCTGACCTTCTGCTGGGACATGCAGCTGCTGGCACCGCTGGCTGCCGCAGGGACACTCGCTGTGGCGATGCATGTCCTGCGTTAGTGTGGGCTGTGGGTCACACTGCCAGTCTCCGTTTAGCTTCCTGTGAGCTGTGGTCATGTCCCCAAGGACTGCTGTGTCCTCCTTGCTCAGCCTTTGACCTGGGGTGACCTCATGCTCAAGTTTCAGATTGATCTGTTTTATTTGGAAGGTAGAGTTATGGAGAGAGAAGCATCTGGTTCATTCTCCATGTAGCCACAGGTGGGCCAGGCAGAAACCAACAGGCAGGAGCGTCCTCAGGGTCCCCAAGCACTTGGACTGTCCTCCCCTGCCTTTCCAAGCACATTAGTAGGGAGCTGGGTTGGAAGCGGGTCACCATGGGCAGAGGCCTAACATGCTGTGCCACAACACTGGCCCCTCGTGTTTCTTTCGCCTTTTAATCTGAACGTTAGTTAGGTGTTCCCTTTTCTGTCTTCCTCTCGGAGAAGGTGCCAGCTGGGAGTTGAATGACAGACACGCATGGCCAGTGGAAGGCACATCTTACCTCCGTCCTGGCTTCTCCACATCCCTCATTCTGCCTCCCACATGTACCCCAGTACCCCTTAGTCTGATGTGACCCCGGAACCCGGGAGTCCATCTCCCCGATCAGTCTGCCCCAGCATGCCACAACCCCCCCGCCACATCTGCCACACTTGCTGGTCTGTCTTGTAGGCTCCTTGGTTGGGCCAGCTCAGCAGTCCCCAGGCCACACCTCCCATCTGGGTCTGGGGGTACTGTCGGGTGACCTGCGGCCTCAGTGTTAGCCTGTGGGGTGGGGACAGGCACACCCCCCAGTGCGTGGTTCCCGCCTCCCTCTGCCTCTCCTCCTCCTCCTCATCCCCTCACCCGCTCACTCTTGGCGTGTGTTTATCTGGGTTCTCGATCGGCCCGGGCAGAGCCAGGCTCTGGTCTCCGGGGAGGACAAACACGGGTCCCTGGAGCGGAGGCGGCGCCCTGACTGAGGCCGTGCCCGGTGCTGTGCCGCAGGAGCCGTTGTGACCATTACCACGCCTGTGAACATGAACGTGGACAGCCTGCAGTCACTTTCTTCTGACGGGGCCACCCTCGCCGTGCAGCAGGTGCTGATGGCGGGGCAGAGCGAGGACGAGTCAGTGGACAGCGCCGAGGAGGACGGGGGCGCGCTGGCCGCAGGCCACCTCGGAGGGCTGGTGCTTGACAACAGCGGCCCCCTGCCCTAGACGGGCTGCTCCAGGACTTCCGGTTTGCACAGCAAACACCTTACAGTTTATTTCTAATGTTTTATATGTAGCTATAGAAGAGTGCACTTTTGTATTTCCTAGTGAGCCCAGGGAGCGCACAGCCCGTGCAGCAGCTTCCTCGGGGTGTGCGTGTGGGTTTTTAAAGTGGTCCCTGGCACGAACGTACCGAGTGGCCCCCGACCGAGTCGTCCCCGACCTGATTAGGAAACAGTGCTGCTGCTTTGCCTAAGGTGGTGCGGCCTGAGCTCTGGGCTGCGGCTTGCTGCAGGCCCCGCAGGCTGGGGCAGGTGGCCCCCGTTCTGCTCGAAGCTTCTGCAGCCGGCATTGCCCGTGTGAGGCGATGGCAACACCAGCACAGACTGCCTGGTGCCCCGGTGCGTGGCTAGCAGCTCCACCAAGCTGGGGTGCCCTCGCCTCCAGGGAGCCTGTTTGGTTTGCTATATATATAAAAAAGAAACTCCTATTTTTACCTTGCTGGAATTATTGGATAAAAAGCTATTTTTATAAATTCATTATGAATTGGATTATGACTATATTGAGGATGAAATTTCTAGAGATGACCCCGTCCATGCTCCCTCTTCCTGTTGGAGCGTGGGGACTCAGCAGCCCGCGGAGCGCCGCCCTCAGACGGCCACCCTGGGCCCGGCCGGCAGCTCGCGTGGTCGGCGCCGTGGGCTCTGCAGGCTCGCTGTGTGTGCCGTGCAGGCGGCGTCCCAGGCCGGGCCCCGGGTGAGCGAGGGGGACAGCCGCCGGGGCTGCGCTGCAAGCTCTCCTCGGAGCTGGCCCTGGCCTGTGTGGCCCGACCACTTACGGTTCCTTCACCACATTAACTGTATTGTTCTAGAACTTTTTTTTAGTCACCGTATGTTATGCATAAGATGTTTGTTGTAAACTAGTGTGACACGCTTCTCCCCATTGGTTCAGAGCCAGGGTGGCAGTGGCAGCAGGCCACAGGCTGTCTCGGGGGCACACCAGGGTGGCGGGGGCCGGCGTGCACCCCCAGCCCTGGGCTTCTCACCTTGCGAAGCCTCCATCGCCTTGCCGCCCCCGCCGCCCTGGACCACTGAGGCTGGAGACCATCGAGGGACGAAGACAAGCCCCAGGAATAGCTTCGGTTGTGTGTCATCCCCGTGGGCTGCCCCGTGTGGGGCGGTCAGGAGGCGAGCTGGTCCTGTGCTGCGACTCAGCGTGGGGCCACCTGCAGAGCCAGGTGTGCGCTGTGGGTGAGTGACTGTTTCAGCTGGTGTAGATCTGCTTTTTGCTGGAACTTTTTCCTCGAAGAAGTAAGTGCTGATTTAAGTCAGTCGGTTGAAGAGCAGAACGTTTCCTGATTGACTTAGAAGTCAGTGAGAAGCGCAGAGCCGTCCAGCAGCTCCGGAGGTCAACCCAGGGCAGGTGGCGACAGCACCTCCTGTCAGGGCAAGCCGCCTTTCTCCGCAGCCATTGGATTCCTTATTTATGAGTAGGTTTTAACATTTTAAGTCAGGTCTAGACAAAACTAAAAGATGACTTAAGCTGTATTCCTCCCATTTTACTTCCATTTGCTGGCACTTCTCATCCCTCCCCCTCCTGCCTGGGCCGCTGTCCTGTCCGTGTTGACCCGAGATGCCAGCACCTGCACAGGGGCCGCTCCCCGGCTGAGCCCGGCTCTCCTGGGCACACGTGCTGACTTCTGGCAGGATGAAGCAGGTTTGGAAAGCCAGAGCTGAGGGATCGGCCTGGGTTTCCTGTGCCCCTCTCCCCTCCCATGGGCACCAGAGCTGCTCTGGTTGCGGTGGTCGCTGGTGACAGCTCCTGCCACCTGCCCCTGCTGTGTCCCCGCTCTGTTCTTCCTTACAAAGGGCCCCTGTGGGTGTGTCTTGAGGCCTGGATCGGTGCGTGGCAGCCAAGCAGGTGGACAGGTGGACCCTGGCAGCGGCTGACTCTGCCCCCGTGGTCCAGTTCGACATAGTCAGATGTGTAGATGTGCTTACCCAGAATGCTGGGTAACTCCTTACAAGCCAGCATGCTGGGGCATTGCATGTGGCCAGCGGAGGGCCCCATCACGCCCAGGAGCAGCCACGGAGCACCGCTGGGGGCATGGCCAGCGCTAGGCCCTCTGACGGAGATGTAAGACAGCGATCTCCCACTGACGGCCTCACATTTGGTGTTTGAAACTGACAATCTTTAAAATGTGAATACTGTAACAATATGTTTCTTGGATTGTTGTCTTTAAAAGGATTTTTGCGAAGCAATTGATTTATCAAATCAGAAACATTAAAAAACGTAAACATGCCCCATGTGTGTCTGATTGCTGCATGGTGTGTGTCACCATGAAGCCTGCCTGCTGTGTGGCTGTAAGAGGTGGCCTCGCCTGGGACCTTCAGCTCAACTCACATCCCCACGAGTGGGCCCTGGGTAGGCAGGCAGGGCCCCGTGCTGGAGGCCTGGCGTGGGGATCTGCACTCACAGGCATGGGGCTGCGGAGTGCTCGGGGAAGCAGGTCTGGGGCTGTGTGGCAGGGAGCACTGCTGAGGGAGAACGTGACAGGTGAGGGGTGATTCTGAGGGACTTCACCAACCAGGCTGCTGCCCGTGTGTGTTACGGAGACCCCAGTTCTCGACACCACGGCTTCTTCCATCAGAGCGAGAGGCCTAGCTGGACGGGCCAGGGCTGCAGGAAGGGGCGGCTGCACGGGCTGCTGCTGGGAAGCCTTGGGATGGGGCTGACCTAATGGGAGGAGGCCTGAGCAGCCACAGTGTGGGAGCTGGGCTCTGCCACTCTGGGGAGGAGAGGGAGGGAGTCAGGTCAGGCAGAGGGGGTAGCAGGGGTGTGTAGCTGCAGCCAGGGAGCACAGGGGATGGACCCAGCTGGCAGGCAGTGGTCAGAGCTGTGGCCCTGTGTGTAGGGGCAGTGAGTATCTATGCCCAGTTGGGAGGAATACAGGGACCTGGCACGGGCATCTGGAGAGTGCCAGGCAGTGCCAAATGAAGTGAGTGTGTCGCGGAAGGTCAATACTGTCATGCTGGGCTCCACAAGCTCCCCTGCGGCCCCGGGCATGGTGGAGGCCCCAGGGAGAGCCCTGTGGGCCCCTTGGTGGCAGGGACTTCTGGGGAAGGTGCCACACCAGGCAGCCCTGCTCTGGGTCTATGGTGGCTTTGTCCCCAGCATGGAGGTGGTTTCTTTGATAGGATGCTGGCTGCCTTGTAGAATGCTAGGGCCACCAGAGTGAAACGGGCCCTGCCATGGCAGACTGGGGTGTGTCTGGCTTCAGCCTCCTCCAGCAGTGGCCCCCGAGGGTCCCTGCCTCTGGGTGACTGGATGAGCCACCTTCCTCCTTGCCTGAGGTCAGGGCCTCAGATGCCCTCCGCATGCTGATGGTCACAGGTAGGAGACCTTGAACCAGGACTGTGTGAGGCAAGGGGCAGCGGGAACATGCCAGACCCTCCCAGCCCATGGAGGCTGAGGACACACTTTTGGGAAGGCCCGCAGGGTGCCAGCCCGCAAGGGCGCTGAGGCCCGCATGGTCAAGAAACCTGGCTGGGTTGTAGGAATGTATGCGATGAGAGGGGTCCCATCTCAGGGCTATGAGCTGAACAGAAATGGGAGTGGAGCCAAGGAATCCTCTGCGGTCCGGGTACCGAGTGGAGTCAGGTTCAAGGCCTCTGCCTGCTGGTCCTGGTCCTGGGTGGTGAGCAGTCTCCAGGGGCAGCGAGGATCTCTGTGCCCTGTGCCCTGTGGACCTCAGGCTACAGGCTCCTCCCTGCTCTTGATGCCAAGTTAACTTCCTTACCACCTACCCTGGACAAGGTGCCAGGACATGCCACTGCTTAAAGCATGCTCATCTGGGCTCCCAGTGTCTGTGTTGGATGGCAGCCCAGGGGCCGACAGAGAGCCAGGCACAGGCAGCCCAGCCCACGTGCTTCTTGCCCAGACGCAGAGCTCTCCCCTCCGGCACGGTGGAAAGCAGACTCTGGCTCCCAGTGCTGATGCGTGGGCAGCACTTAGGGGCCTTGCTTAGGATGCTGCTACAGAGACTGACCCAGGTCTGCGTGGCTGTGCCCGCCTGTGTGAGGCTGACCCAGGTCTGCGTGGCTGTGCCCGCCTGTGTGAGGCTGACCCAGGTCTGTGTGGCTGTGCCCGCCTGTGTGAGGCTGACCCAGGTCTGCGTGGCTGTGCCCGCCTGTGTGAGGCTGACCCAGGTCTGCATGGCTGTGCCCGCCTGGGGGTGAGCCTGTTGCCTCCACCATGCTGGGCCACCTGAAGACCTCTGCCCGGTTGATCCTTGGGAGACACCTGCCTTCTTCCCCTCTGCCCCCATTTCCCAGGTCCTTTTGGCTGGCTCTGCCTCCACACAAGCTTTGCTGGGGCTGCACGTGGTTCTGGGGCTGAGTCCCTAAGGAGCTCCTGGGTCAGCCCTGTCCAGTGGTGTCCCAGCTAGGCAGCCATTTGTCCACTGAGCAGGTGACATGTCTTTCTAACTGTTGGTGTGACAGTTGCTCAGCCAGCATTTCTAAGCCAATAAGAGAAGGCGCTGGGCACTGACTGCGCCCACGCGTGATGCAGAGTTGGTGCCCAGGGAACCTGATGCCGGCCAGGTCTCTGCAGGCCGGCAGTAGGAACGGGTGTCCCTCAAGGCCAGGGCAGCAGGTGCAAGCCACCAGAGGTCCAGCATGGGAAATGGAGCACCAGCAGGAGTCTCACTGATGGCTGGCAGGCTTCCCCCAGGTCATGCATAGCGACCCCATTCATCTGAGAGGCAGAAATACAGAGACCTCTGGCCACAGGTCCACTCCCCACAGGCCTCCATGGGCCAGGCCAGAGTCAGGAGCCCAGAACTCCACCCAGGTCCCCCACGGGAGTGGCTGGGGACCAACCAACCAGTGGGGCCACCACCTGCCGCCTACCATGGTGCAGAACAGCAAGAAGCTACAAACGGAAGCTGGACCCAGATGCAAACCCAGACACCCAGCTGGAGTCCCATGACACAGGTCCCCATGGGACACAGGCAGGCCCGACACTGGAGAACCAGCCCAGCGTGCAACCATCTCCAGAGCTGCCTATCCCCACTCCACGCAGGACCCTGTCACCCCCTGCCCTCTGGACACCTCTCGGGAGCGGCCCTGCACAGTGGCTGGTCTCTACAGCTCACTCCTGGGCAGCCCTTCCTGCTGAGGCCGGGCCCAAGTCTGCTGCACGGGGATGCCACGGCGTGTGCACGGGAGTGCCATGGTCAGGGTCTCCCAGGCCAGAGGAGGGGCTGCACCCCAGCCGGCCCTCCTTTCCCTGGGGTTTTAGCAGGACAGGAAGCGCAGCACCCACTGCCCATGTGCTGGGTGCCCAGTGCCCATGACATACCCATGTCTGGCCGTGCCTATCTAGCGTTTTCCAATTCACCTGTGGGCACTCAGTGTTCCCTTGCCGCCCTTCCCGCTGGATGCAAAGGCTGGTGCTCACACAGCCACCATGGGACATGAGGTAGGAGCCATGTGTGCAGAATGGCCGAGAAGCAAGCCAGAAGCAAGCCAGAAGCAAGCCGGAAGCAAGCCGGAAGCAAGCCGGGGCATCTTGGGTCCCTGCTGATGACACCAGTTACATTTTCTTTTCTTTTTAAACATTTTTTTTTAAAATCATAAAGTCAGATATACAGAGAGGAGGAGAGACAGAGGAAGATCTTCTGTCCGATAGTGCACTCTCCCACGTGACAATGGCTGGCACTGTGCCAATCTGAAGGCAGGAGCCAGGAACTTCTTCCAGGTCTGTCACGCGGTGCAGGGTCCCAAGGCTTTGGGCCGGCCTGGACTGCTTTCCCAGGGTACAGGCAGGGAGCTGGATGGGCAGCGGAGCTGCTGGCATTAGAACTGGTGCCCATATGGGATCCCGGCGGTTTCAAGCCGAGGACCTTAGCCACTAGGTCACCATGCTGGGCCCAACACCAGTTGCATTTTCCATGAACCCTTCAAGATGCCGGTGTCACAGGAGTTATGGGGAGTGGGCGGGGCCCGGCATTCCCGGGCAGTGGGTGGGATTCAGCCACAGAGACCCACTGTGCTGCCACTTGTCGGCCCAGTGTTGTGCAGGGCGGGAGGCCAGACATGGGAGGCATGGGCTGAGGGACCCAGAGTGCCCAGACAGAAAGTAGTCTCCAGGTGGCCGGAGGGTGGGAAAACTGGCCTGGCCCAGGTGGGAACCTCGCATGCCACCACACTGGTGACCCAGTCTACCGAGCCTGGATGTGCTCCCCAGTTCCCTCGTCCCCGGCACCTGCTCCCCACCCCGCCAGGAACAGTTCCTCAGAGACGGCACAAGTTATTTTAAAGAAAATCTTTAATCCAGAAGCCATAGATAGATTCATCTGGACTGGACGGCTGAGTGTTAGTATAAGCAAGACAAGGCCTAGAGCGTCAGACCACGGGCCAGGCAGGGAGTGAAGGCATGGGGGCGGGTCATTGGTGGTCGTGCTCCCGGGAGGCTATGAAGTTGAGCAGGTCGATGGCTGTGACGACGCCAAATACTGCCTGCCGCCTGCTGGGCTGCCCAGCGCCATGGTCTGCAGGGGAAGAAGTGGGCAGTGGGTTGGACGGCCGCCAGAGCCGGGACGGTGGTCGGGGAGGTGGCAGGGTGTCGCCTGGCCTCCCAGAGCCAAGGGTAGCAGGTGGGACAACAGCAACCCTCACAGGCCAGGTGCAGTCACAGCACTGGCCTGGCCACCTGTGACTTCCAGGATGGGACACCCGCGAGGACAGTGCAGAGCTGGGGCCTCCTGTGTGTGACTCTGAAACCAGGCGTTCTGCTTGCAGATGTGACCCCAAACTTCTCAGGTGTGGCTCAGCCCATGCCCCCAAAACTCTTGTCCCCGAGGGCCTGGGGGACAAGCCCATTACACAGCTGGGGCTCTGAACCTGGGACCGAGAACTTTACAGACTCAAGCTAAGCATGGGACTGCCAGGAGGGAACCCCCCCCGCCAGCTTGGGGTCAGACCCTGGCAGCTCCTGGGCCCTGGGCGGGATGTACATACCTGCAGGCACCCCTACCACTCCTGGCCAGGTCTGGTCCTGTGCTGTAGAGCCAAGGACAGGAGAGGGTTAAACACGAGGCTGCAAGGCCCTCGCGGCTGGCCCTGGGCTGAGCCAGGCCAAGCTAGGCGGGTGGGGACGGACCAGGGCCCCACACTGTCTACGGGCCCTGGGCTTCCCGGACAGCAGTCCCTCTGGGGGCACACAGGACACGTTCCCTGAGACTGTCTCCTCGCCCAGGCACTGCAGGCGGGCACAGCCTCAGGTCTGGGAGCCCCGGGGTGAGGCACGAGGGCTGCAACCACCCCACTCACACTGGGTCCGCTCATGCAGCACCACGGCGAACTGGTCCGTCTCCAGGATGCTGGACAGCTTGCCCAGCGTGTCCGTCAGCTGGATCTGAGGAGGGGAGCCACGTCAGCGCCAGGCTGAGGGCTGCTGCCCGGCCACTGCTCCGGGGCTGGGTCAGGGGGCCTGCGTGGGGCGTGTCCTTCTCTTGGTGACACTCTGGGCAGATGCTGCAGCACAGCGGGTAAAGCTGCTGCCTGTGCCGCCAGCATCACACCTCAACACCGGTTCACGCACAGGCTGTTTTACCTCCCTCCAGCTCCCTGCGGAAGCACCTGGGACCCATGTGGGAGACCCAGATCTATTTATTCATCCATTTTTTTTAAAAAACACAGTCACAGAAATGGGGAGGAGAACGAAAGATCTCCCATCCACTGCGTCACCTCCCATAATGGCCTTAACGGGGACTGGGCGGGGCCAGAGCCAGGAGCCCCATCTGGGTCTCTCCTGCGGCTGCAGGGACCAAGGCACTTGGGCCGCTGCTCTCCCAGGTGCACCAGCAGGGAGCTGGATCAGAAGTGGAGCAGCCGGGACTAGAACTAGCGCCCATGGGAGAGGCTGCTGCTGCAGGCAATGGTTCATCCTGCTGCCCCACAGTGCCAGGCACTTCTTTGCCCCAACTCCGCTCCTCAAATCAGTCAGTCCCTGGGCAGCTTCCGTGGCTCCTGTGAGGCCCCGCAGGGCCGAGGGACCCAGCTCTACCTGTGCTCAGTGCCTTCCAGGGCCGCCCTCAGGCTGCATGCCATCCTGGGCACGTGGTGGGGACCGGGGCACAGCCCCAATGGGCACAGCAGATTCCAAATCCTGGCTGTGCTACCCCGCGCAGTGACGGCTGCATTCCCAGGACAGATGGGGGTTCAACAGAGGTGGTGGGAACCCCCATGGTGGGCAGAGGGCTGCATGAGGCCCCGGTACGTTCTCACTCCTGTGCTCGGCATGTCACGACCGTCATCTGGCTGGCTCCCAGGTCGGGAGATCTTGGGTCGGGGCCCTCGCCCCCAGGGTGGGGAGAGACCCACCTGCTTGAACTGCTTGTAGAGGACCCTGCAGACGGGCTGCGACGGCTGCACCTTCCCGGCCAGCAGGGATGACAGCATGTTCCCAAGTGTCACCATCCCCAGGAGCTCCCTGCGGGCGGGCGGGCGAGCAGCAGCTGGGGGGCGGCCATGGGGCTCCGCACCCTGCCGCCCTGCTCCCCTCACACGCGGGCTTTGGCATGGCCCCTCCCCGTGGCAAGGGCCCTTGTCTCCTGTGGACTACCCTCCCCTAGCAGTCTGTCCTGAGTGCCCGGCACCTGCCTCCCGCAGCCCAGAGCGGCCTGCCTGAAGCCCGGGCACCAGCTCAGCGGGCCCTGGGCACAGCGGGCAGCGGCCAAGGCCAGCCATCACACTGACCCTGCCTCATCCACGACGGGCGCCTGGTCGAAGCCCTTCTCGCGGAGGACGTCGATGGCATGCTTGCAAGTGGTGCTGGGCAGCATGGTCAGCGGGGCCGCCAGGCTCAGCTCCTGCACCCGGACAGGCCACCACCTGGGCAGGGCGGGCCGGGGCAAGGTCAGCGGGTACGTCCACAGCCAGGCCCGGCTGGGCCGCCCACCCCAGAATCCTCACCACGGCCTCTTCTCAGAGAGCGCCTCCTCCTTCAGGAAGCCCTTCTGCAGCATCCACTTGTCACTCAGGAACTTGGACCTGCATGGGAAGGCCCAGCTTGCTAAGCAGCCCCCTCCTGGCCCCTCATCTCGGGGCTGTGGGATCTGCCCCCAAAAGGCAGGCCAGGGCCAGCGAAGCCAGGAGCAGACATGCCCGCACACTGTGCACACGGGCACCTGGCCGACCCTTGTGCATGCATGGATGCACACACTGCCCACGGCACACACAGCAGGCCAGCCCAGCACACGGAGCGGGGTATGGCAGCCCGGCCACCCAGCAGGGGCTTCAGGCCCTGAGCCTCTGACAAAGGCAGCGGATTTGGGGCTGGGTGGGCTTACTTGCAGCTCCTGCATACTGGGCCAGCCTGAGCTTGGCAGGTGTTCCCAGAAGCCACCGGCCAGGCTGTCCTGGCCCTCCCTTCTCGGGAGGACCCTGAATCAGCAAGCAGGGAGCGGGACAAGAGGCACCCGAGGGGCCAGCGGCCCTGGTGACTCCACTTTGGCAGCACAGTCACCATGAAGACGCGTCTCAATCCACACCCAAAGCAGGTGGGAAGACGCGACCCTAGGACACAGGGCCCCAAAACTGAGAGGGCAGAGGCTGGGTCGCCCTCCCCGCCGGCCTCAGGGCAGTTACGTGTGACTCACATGTAGTTGCGCACGGAGTCGGGCAGGATGACCACGCAGCGCTGACCTTCCTGCAGCTCCTGTGCCGCCTTCACGGCCACGGCCACAGCGCTGCCGGCACTGCCACCTGCCGAGGAGAGGCAGGTCAGACCCCCGGCAGCGGGGAGGGCACCTGCACGCCCTCTGCACACACTCACCGCACAGCAGCCCCTCCTGGGCGATCAGCATGCGGGCAAAGGCGAAGGCCTCTTCATCGTTGGTCTTGTACCACTTGTCCACCACCTGCGGCGGACATGTCCGGCTGTCACCCCAGAGGCCCTGCGTCCATGCCAGAGCCACGGCCACGCGGGGCTCCGTCACCTCCCCCTCCCTGCCCTGGCCAGGTGCCGGCCACACCCACCGTCCTGTCCAGCACCGTGGGGATGAAGTCGTAGCCGATCCCCTCCACCTCATAGGTCGTCACATCCGTCTGGTTGAGCTCTTCCGGCTCCGCCAGGATGGAGCCCTCGGGGTCTACACCGATGATCTGCAGGGTGGGGTCGGACAGGGTGGGTGGCCTCAGGCTTTATGAGGGCCACCTGTGCCAGGTGCAACTCCCCCTACCAACCCTTCCAGACCTGGGCAGGGGCACCCTCTTACCTTGCAGCCAGGACACTTCTCCTTCAGCTTCCTGGCGATGCCCGTGATGGTGCCGCCTGTACCCGCAGAGGCCACCAGCATGTCCAGCTTCCCTGGGGGGAAAGAGACCAGCCTCAGGCCCTGCCCACCCCATCCTGCCAGCAGAGGCTCTGCCCAGCACCCAGTGTCCGGCAGGGTCCATGGGGACCAATGCCAGCAAGGAGGCTCTTGGCACAGGTGGGGTTCGCCCCCAGGCTCTCAAGAGTCTTAGACAATAAGAACAGCAATGGAATTGGGAACTAACCCCGCACAGAGCCTCGGGCTCCAGAGCAGACATGCCTGGGCCGGAGCGGGCACCCAGGTGCCAGGCAGAGGGCCAACCAGGCCACACCTACACACTCTTGCCCAGCCCATGAGGAATGGCATGGGGCTGTGCCAAGCCAAAGTGGACACCAAAGCCCCAACAGGAAGCCTAGGGCACAGTCCTTGCAGCACCACCCCTTGCCCAGCCTTGGCACCTGGGGTAGGGGTGTCTTCCAGGAGCCAGTTCCCCTATCCTGGACTCAGCAAACCTAGGGCTGAGCCCAAGGCCCAGGCTGCATCCAGAAGCCTGCAGTGCCAGCCAGGAGGCCAGCTCAGCCTGAACCAAGGACCAGGAGACGGGCCAAGGACCTGGCACTGCACATCTACAACTCCAGAGCAGAACAGGCCAGGCAGGGCATGGTGGCTGGCACGGGGCTGGGCACACACCGTCACACTGCTGCAGGATCTCCTCTGCCGTGGTGTCGTAGTGAGCTAGCGGGTTGCTGGCATTGCGGTACTGTGGGTGAGGGCAGAGCTGTGAGCCCAAGGTGGGAGCACCCTTCTCCAAGCCCAGCGGCCAGCTTGCTCCCACCCCCGACCTGGGTTAACCCAGACCACCCAGGCAACCCCAGTCTCACCTGGTCCAGGATGTGAGAGTTGGGAATTTCATTCTTAAGCCGCCATGCTACTCCGACGTGGGACTCGGGGGAGTCGAACCTGGCGCTGGTGGGCGTCCTGACAATCTCAGCACCCAGGGCCCGCAGGACGTCCACCTGTGTGCACGTGGGGAGACGCGGTCGCCACCTGCCTACCAGCCACCCCGGGCCCAGAGAGGCCCAGCCCTTCCCTCGAGGGCCACCCACCCCTCCCGACCTCTCCCTACCCCGCACCTTCTCCAAGCTCATCTTCTCTGGCATCACAATGATACAGCGGTAGCCCTTCACGGCAGCAGCCAGCGCCAGCCCAATGCCTGCGGGGGCAGGGGCATGAGGGTGGCCAAGGCCTCCACCCCAACCCCTGCCCTTGCCCAGCCCCAGAACCGGTCCCCTCTCTGCCCTCTCCCAGGGGATGAGCGAGGGATGGGGACACGGCGACACCAAGATGGGCAGACTCACAAGAAGGGCGAGCAGGTGTACAGAGCGACATCCCCTCCCTCGTCCTGCCACCAGGCCTTGGCCTGGCTGTCCCCCCGGGGGCCCTCAGCTGGGTGGGGACATACGGACCTGGGGCCCAGGCCAGCACCCACCCGTGTTGCCTGACGTGGGCTCGATGATGGTGTCCCCAGGCCGCAGGGTCCCAGCCCTCTCGGCATCCTCGATCATGCGCAGGCCGATGCGGTCCTTGACGCTCCCGCCCGCATTGAAGAACTCGCACTTGGCCACTGCAAGCCAGCACAAGCCGCTGGGAGTGAGGAGGCCCACCCTGCCCACAGTCAGCCGGATACCCTCGCACCTCCACCTGGGGACAGCGCATGACCGTCTGACATAGACATTAGCACGAGCTCTATGCCAAGCACTGGGTGTGGAGCAGGCCTGGAATGCCCGACCGGCCATGTACCTGCCTGGGACAGCCACTTGCTATCCAGCCCACGGCAGACACCCGACCACGCCTCCCCGGCTGAGTCCACAGCAAACCCCCACGCTCGTTCCTGGCTAAAGCCCTAGCTGGCTCTCAGCGCCTGCCCTGACCCTTGACCCCGGGTCTTCCACCCTTCGTAGCACATGGCTGCACGTCCCCCCACCCCACCTTGGGGCAGGACCTCGACCCTGTCCCCGAGTCCCCGGGAACTCACACAGCTCACACTTCAGACCGTGGATCTTCCCAATCTTATTGATGCGGACCATGGGGGTATTGCCAATTTTCTTCAGAATGTCTGGCAAGATTTTTGGCAATTCTGTCCTAAGGCCGAGAGAGACAGGGGAGGGGAGCCTACAGTCACACGGGAAAAGCGACACACAAAGCAGAGCAGCCCCGCGCAGCCTGCGTGTGCTGCTGGCGACGGATCCACAGCCGAGAGCCAAGCGCGGACCTGGGAGCCATCACACCGACCCACACGTGAGTCAGCAACACACGTGTTCACCCCTGGAAACCTACACAAACTAACCCATGCCCCTATTTCTGGGTTTGGAGGTGAACTTGGGTCACCTGCGGAGGACAGCAGAGGGTGGCAGCTGGGCGAGGGGTGAAGGGGCTGGCTCCACTAGCATCCAATTATTTCCCAACGAAGAAGGCACAGCAAGCATGGCAGGAGTGTCCAGGGTCAAGGCGCCACCCGGCAGCACTGCAGCCCAGGACACCCGGTCCAGCTTGAGGCCCAGCTCCCCACTTCCTACCCAGCCTCCTGCTAAACTGCACCCCAGCAGGCAATGAGTAACAGCCCCGGCCACTCCCTGGGGAGACCTGGATGGAACTCCGGGCTTTGGCCTTCAGTCATCGCAGGCATTTGGGAAGTGAGCCGTGAGAGATCTCCCTGTCACCTCCCCTCCCGTGCCAGCACTCTACTTTTTAAATATATACATATATATATTTCTTCTGATCTACTTCATGCATCTGAAAGGAAGTGTTACACAGCAGAGAGCAACAGATCTTCCATCCAGTGCCTGCCAGGAGCCTGGAATTCCATCTGGGTCTCCCATGCAGGTGCAGGGCCCCCAGCACTGGGCCGTCCTCCACTGCCTTCCCAGGTACACCAGCAGGGAGCTGGTCAGAAGTGGAGCAGCCGGGACCTGCACTGATCAAAGGCACTGCAACATCACAGGCTGATGGCTCTATACCACGACGCCAGCCCCTGGATAAATCTATAAATAATAAAATAGGAAACAAAGAGTGAGGGGACAGTAGGTAAAGCCACCACTTGGATTGCACACCTCTCCTGGCTGCGGGCAGATGACCTCAACCCTGAGGAGGCGGTGGCAGGCACACACCTGCCAGAGCAGAGGCAGAAGCTGCCCCAGGGCCCAGGCAGGCCGCAGCAGGCCGCAGGCCGGGTCAGAAGCCCCAGCTTCATGGTGGGGCTGAGACATCGTCCTGCCGCCCAGCTGAACCAGGTCAGGGCATCCAGGCTGACAACGGGAAGTGTGGGCACAGAGCTCCTGCCCACAGCCCAGGTGCAGGCTACGCTGGAGTCCAGCCCTGGCCACACTGGAGGCAGAATGCAGGCTGCGGGGTCAGCACCCAAGTGGAAGGCCTCATGGTGACCTGAGGAGCTGGCAGCGGTCAGAACACTGAGCGTACTGAAGGGCAGAAGCTACAGGCCAAGTGGGCGGAAGGGAAGGGCAAATGCCCAACATTCACCCCAACTTAGCAGGCGTGGGCCCGCTGCCCCCTCCAAGGCTGCCTCAGCTCCCCTGGACACCTACAGGTCACAGACGGTACCTGCAGGTGCCAAGCGCCTCTGCAGGTCCCATCACACCCTCTGGCTAGAACCCCCGCCCCCGTGGCCTCACCCCAGAACCCCCGACTATGTCCACAATGGACTGTGGTCCCGTGTGCTGGTGATGCTGCCTGGAGCACATGTGTGAGCTGGGACCCGGGACAGGGAGCAGTGCTGGTGTGGCACTGACCTGGCACTGACCTGGCACTGACCCGGCACTGACCCGGCTTCCCAACCCCTCTCCAGAGCCCTGGGGGTGCTCTTCCCCACACCCAGCTCCCTGTAGCCCCACCACTGGCTCTGGCCAGCCCGGGCAGCCAGGACTCATCGTCCACCTGGCGGGCAGCCCAGATCTGAGACCCATCCGCACTTGGAGCTCCCGGGCCCACTCCTTTCTGCTGCCACTGGCAGCATTCCACCCAGCTCACTGGCTGACTCCTGAACGTCACCAAGGACACGGCATCCACCACGTGCAAGCAGCAGTGACGACACTTAATGTGCTGCCCGGTTCCAGACTTGATGACAAAAAAAGCCAAGTGCACTGTGTCCGCTCCGAGGGGCCCACGCTAACGGAACAGTTGAGTCGTGGCCGGCCTGGTGAGCAGGCAGGTCTTAAGCTGTTTCCTTCCCCGGATCAATCTTCCGTGGTGCCCAGAAGGAGATGCGCTGGTTGCTCTCCGACTCCAACTCCAAGGCCTCACCGGAGGCAACACTGTAGCCAGAGCCACGCCCTGTAGAGGGCTCAGAGCCTGTGCTAACTGGTGTCTGACCAGGGAGGAGTAGTGGGTGCCTGACCCACGCTCCCTGCTGTCCATCTCCTCCGCCCCCCAAAACCCCAAGAGGATGTTGCGAACACCGACACCTGTTTCCTCAGCAAATACTGACCTGGAGTATCCACTGCCTTGGGCTCACTGATGTAGGTACCAGCCACGGCATGCACAGCCCTTGGCTTGTGAACCCCAGCACCCCCAGAGCCCAATGAGGGTGCTTACACCTAGGGGTCCTCTAACTGCCCACTACCCACCACCCCGTCTCCCCAGCCTGGGGCCACAGAGTAGCCGTCTCACGGCCAACAGCGTGACTTACAAGGCTGTGTGGTGGTGCGGGGAGTCGGTGATGGGCCGGCCCAGCTGCCAGGTACACCTGCTTGGGGCATCCGGCCGGATCCAGAGACGCTCGGAGGCCTCTTGGTCCCCGGCAGGTTCCCTGTCCAAGCCTCCTTTTGCAGAGTGGGTCTTCACGAGGTGAGGGCAGCCTGCGGGCTTCTCTCCTGCTGGGGCCATCCCAGAGGGCACTGATGGGACCTGAAGCAGGGCAGATGTGGGTCAGCTTTTGGGGTACTGGATCTGGGCCACTGGGGTAGGGGTAGCCCCACCAGAACAAGCAGGCACAGGAACATGGGCTCCGGCTGCCAGGGATACCGAGTTTGGCCACGTCTCAAAACGTTAAACACAGAAGCAGCACGTGACCCAGCAGTCCTGTCCAGGCTTGGGGCCAGGAACGAGCAGACAGGCAGCGGCACACCCTCGTGCCTGGATACCACGTCCACGATGGCCACGGGGCCGAAGCTGCCGCTGGCAGCCACCCAGGCAGGAGGCGGCTCAGCGGACACGAGCAGCATCAAAGGACTGGCCTGAGCACACCTGTGGTCACATCCGTGCGCACGAGGGCGGGGTAGCCGGGAAGGTGTGCCCGCGTAAGCTCCAAGGGCAAAATCCCCTTGGCTCAGTGGACACCCCACCCCCAGCTCCAGGCAGGCCAGGCCTGGGCGTGGGCCATGCCCGCCACCAATGGCCAAGCCACAGGTGGACATGGCGAGGATGGCAGAAGTCACTCAGCTGGCTGCGGGGGGCGGGACAAAGCAGACGTGTGAGCCAGGGGAAGGCACCGGCCATGAACTTGGCCAGCCCACCCCACTCTGCCTGGTGCTCTCAGCACACCCACAGCTGCTCTGGACCCCTGCGCCGCGCGCCCCAAAGTCCCTGCGCTTCCGGCCTTCACCTGGGAGGCACCTGGGCCCCTGCCACCCACGACTGGAGACCCCAGGGTGTTCCTGGCTTCAGCCTGGCCCCAGTAAGGAAGTGGATGTGTAAAGGGAATTCCTCATTTGTTCTCTCCCTCCTTCCCGTCCTCTCAGTCACATCTAAACACACAAACCAACCGGCTGTGGGTGTCCCCTCCTCCGGGGCCTCTAGGAGGACCTAGCTGGGACTGGCCCAGCCGCTCCCCTCCCCCACCCACAGATGCTTGGAGACCCAGGGGCAGCATCGAGGCAGCCCCCTCCCCTCCCTAGGCCCCTTCTACACCCTGTTGTCCCTGGGACCTCCCAGCCCTTCTGGCATCTTGGCGGTTCACCACATGACCCCCTTAGGGCCCCGGGGCACGTAACGTCCCTCCTGGAGCCACGCAGGGGTCACAGGAGAGGCCCACAGTCGGCGACCCTCCGCAGCCACTCCGGAGTGAGTGCGGCCGGCCCGCGGGCAGGTGCGCCCGAGGCGGGGTCTCCAGGGGCGCCCCGACCGCCCCCAGGACACATGAGGCGCCCCCGGCCGTCCCGCGCCGCGGGGGCGAGGCCCCGCTCCCGCACCGGGCTCCGACAGACCCCGCGGCGCAGTCCGGGGCGGGAACGCCGGGTCCTGGGACGTCCCCGGGCGGCTCCACCGTCCCATCCGCTCCCGCCCAACGCCCCGGGACCCGGCGCGTGCGGGGGCCAGGGGCCACGTGGGCGCGCACCCTCGGACGTCGGGGCGGCCTGGCCGCGCGGGGTGCGGGGCAGCTGGCCGGAGGGGAGCCCAGGGCCGAGGAGAGGTGAGGTCGAGCGGGAGCAGGCCAGGAGCGGCTGATGCAATTGGCGACGGCAGCGCGGGTGCGCGGACTCGTGCGGGGCTCGGCGCGGGGTTCGGCGGGGCCGAGCTCACCTGCTCCGAGGCGCTGCGGAGGAGGACGGCACGGCGTCGCGCGGGGATGGCGGCCGAGACAGGCGGCCGGAGTGGGCGGGAGGCGGCGGGCGAGCGGAGGGCGGCGAGCGGAGGGCGGCGAGCGGAGGGCGGAGGCCCGCGGCGCCAATCCCGGGGCGCCCCGCCCCGCTGGGTCCCCGCCCCGCCTGCGCCGTGCGCCCGCCGCGTCCCGGGGTCCCGGGGAGACCCGCCCGCACCCCGGCTCGCACGGCCCATCCCCGCGGGACGCGCGGGCCGAACGGCCCCACGAGCGATCGAAGGGTTCCCGGGGTGTGCATGGGGGCGGGGTGGCGCGGGGACGCAGCAGTTGGAGGACGGTGGCCTCGTGCAGCCCGGGCGAGACCGGGACGTTCCGGACTGGGGCCGCCTGCGGCGGGAGGGCCTGGGAGCGGTGGCTCCCGCCCCGAGGCCAAGGCCGGCTCTGGAGTTTGGCCAAAGTCAGTGGGGTCTGGAAGCTGCCAGCAGTCCTGTTTTCTTAGTTTGTGTTTTTTAAAGATTTGTTTATTTGAAAGACCAAGAGAGAGACAGTCTTCCATCCACTGCTTCACTCCCCAGATGGTCACCACAGCCAGGGCTGGGCCAGGCAGGAGGCAGGTGCTTCCAGGAATCCCTTCAGGGTGCAGGAGCCCCATTGAGCCGTCCTCCACCGCCTTCTCTGGAGCGTCAGCAGGGAGCTCAATCGGAAGTGGAGCAGCCGGACTCGTGCTGCAGGAGCCGGCTGTATCTACCAACCCCAGCCGAGTGCCAGAACAGCTTGTTTTCCGCTGTGCAGCTCCCCTGGCCCAGCAGGAAGCTGTAGGACTCTCACGGATGCCTCCCTCACCGAGCTGCAAAAGCGTGCACTTCTCCCAGTACTCGCGTGCCTTCCAGCCTTCTCTCGGATGAGCAGCAGGGAGTGTTGGCAACGCCCGCGTCGCCACGTACCCCGAGCTCCAAGTCCAGCGGAGGGACTAGGGTTGAGACAGACAAGACAGACAACACACAGACACAGTGGGTCATTCGTGTGAGGAAAATGCCGAATGCCGTTTATTTGAAGTTAAGCTGCATCTTTTATAGTCTGCTTGGACCCTCCCAGGATCCTCCCAATGGTTAAGCCACACCTAAGCTCCCCCAAGGACATGCAACAAGGGGAAGCAGGAAGGAAGGAGATTGCAGTCAAGCCACAGGCTAAATGTATCAGGCCATGATTGCCTTTCCTGTTACACCCTTGAGAAACAAGCTGTGCTGTGGAGTTAATCCTTGGGAGACTGGGGCCTACAAGGGAGCATGGGATACTCAGTCACCTCAATCCAGCAGCTGTCAGAGGAGCTCGAATCAGCCCTAGATAACACCGCTCTCTCCCAGCCTCGCTCCAGCGCCGGCTCACCTTGGCTCAGGCAACTCCAGAAGGGCCCTGGACCCTTACGGCAGGAGAGGGGGGCACCTGCTTGTTCCTCCACGAGGAACGTTGTTCTTACGTGAGCGAATCAGGGCTGGTTGAGCAGAAAGTTAAACACCCGTTAGACATCAACGATCGCCTTGTCTGGAGCTAACAGCAGTCCCTGGATTCCTGGGCTCGGTCTCTGATGTCCACGCCTGCCCCTCTCCCCCACTCCTTCCCTTTTCTCCTCGCCTCACCACCACCTCCACCCCGCCCCTGCCCCGCTGGAATAAACCCCCCTAAGATACCTCGTTGCGTCTGGTGTTTTCAGCTCACGGTAAAGAACCAGGTTGCAGGAATTAGCTGCGTGTAGTAATATCGTAATATCATATGAACTAGAACTTAAACTGTTTTAAATAACTAACAGAAGCGGCCCCTGACGCCCTGCTGTGAGCTTGCTGCCCCTGAAGAGCTGGCGCCTGCTGCTGCCACGCTCTGCCCTGCCCTGGCTCCTCTTGCTCTCACTCTGAAGTGCATGGCACAGCCGGTGAGCTCCCAGTGGGCTGCTTCACCGCCCGAGCAGCCAGGAGCCACAAACTCAGGCCAGTCTTCCACATGGGTAGGGACCCTAGGTCTGCCACTGGCGCCCTGCTGCAGCCCAGGGTGAATGGGAAGTGCCTGGGGTTTGGACACAGCCCCGGGGCCCCTGCCAGTGCCCACGCTGGCTGTGGGGCTCAGGAGGCAGCTGCCCCACTCCGGCAGCTGTCTCACTCCGATGTCTCCTGGGGAGGCTTTGTTACTGTGTAAATATTCTGTGGTCTTTTGCTTTCTGCTTTTTCACAGTTTAACACTGCAAAATGTTAGGGGTCAACTGGAGGTGAGGAGCTCCCAATAGGTTGCTTGGTGGCTGGGTTTGGTGGGAGGGGTTGGGGCTTGCTGGAGCGGGGTCCCCTCCCCCTGGGACCCCAAGAGCCTCCACGACCAGGAAGGAGGCCAGCAAGGGGCAGAGGGGAAGGGGCGGGGCTGTGGTTGGCTGCAGGAAGAACCACAGGAGGGGCTGGAGGGAAGCTGGGAGGGCCTGGTGGGCGGGAGCAGATCCCACTGAGGCAGAGGTGCCAGGCTGAGGCAGGAAGCAGGAAGCAGGGCACAGGGCGAGAGCGCCAAGGGTTGGGGAAACACTGCCCGTCCCAGCAGCACCGGTGCCCCACCCGGGCCACGGCAGGCAGGTGGCCACGTGTGTACACAGGGAGAGCCTTGGCTCCCTGGGCTGTCCCACCCACCCCTGCACCCTTGGCTTTGGCTAAGCCACGAGCTGGGGGTGGGAGGGAGTGGAGCAGTGGACCGTCCACTCAGTCCACTCCGCAGCATGGGCAGGTTCCCCGGTATGGAGCCACGCCTGCTGGAGCCTTAAGTCCTCGTTCTTGGTTAGCTGGGGCCCCCTGCAGTGCCGGCATAACCTTTAGGGTCTGGGAGGTGGCTAGGACTGCAGGGACATGGCCCTGGGGGGATGTACTTTCCTGGGGAACCCTGGCCTCGGACAGCACACAGTCCCCCACTCCATGAACATGGGATGTCATGCCGTTCCTTTAGGCCTTCCTGAAGTTCCTTCCCAGCGGCTGTTTGCCCTTTCGACCTGAGCACTAACTCATCTGGCCCTTGAATGAACCATGTCTATTAATGTGGCACAACTTTCCCTTACTGCTCTGTCTGGCCGGCAGGCACAGCCAGCCACCCGTCTGCTGCCCCAGCACTGCTTGCGAGTGCTGGCTTCAGTCGCTCCATCTGCAGTCCAGCTCCCTACTGCAGGGTCAGTGGTGGACAACGGCCCAAGAGCTTGGGACCCCGCACCCACACGGGACCCCCAGGCGGAGTCCCTGGTTCCTGGTGTCAGCCTGACCCAACCCCAGCCTTTGCAGCCACTGAGAAGTGAACCAGTGGAGATCCCTAACTCTGCCTTTCAAATAAATACCTTTTAAAAGATTTATTTTTATTGGAAACTCAGATTTACAGAGGGGGAGACAGAGAAATATCTTCCATCTGCTGGTTCACTCCCAAGTGGCTGCAATGACAGAGCTGAGCTGATGCGAAGCCAAGAGTCAGGAGCTTCTTCCGGGTCTCCCACGCGGGTGCAGGGTCCCAAGGCTTTGGGCCATCCTCGACTACTTTCCCAGGCCACAAGCAGGGAGCTGGATGGGAAGCAGCGTCCATATATATGGGATCCTGGTGCATGCAAAGCAGGGACTTTAGCCACTGTGCTACTACTGTACCGGGCCCAATAAAATTAATTTTTAAAGATTTAAGGGACTGGCATGATGGCTCAATGGCTAAATCCTTGCCTTGCAACCACCAAGATCCCACATGGGCACAGGTCCATTAACCGGCTGCTCTGCTTCCCAACCCGCTCCCTGCTTATGGCCTGGAAAAGCAGTCCAGGACGGCCCAGAGCCTGGGGACCATGCACCTGCGTGGAAGAAGTTTCTAGCTCCTTATCAGATGGGCGGATCTCTCTGTAAATATACCTTTCCGATCAACAATAAATAAAGAGTATGAGCAGGTTCCAGGAGTGGCTCGTAGGGCCATGTGCACACTGGGCACTGCCTGCTCAAATAGTTGCGTCTCACCACTCTGCCCCTGAGGGCACAGCATAGCAATCTTAAGTCCTGTCTAAACAGCACCTCGAGGCCAGTTTCCTGGGACTGACTGACTGGCCAGCACTTTGCAGCAAGAAGCTTCAGCAAAGGTTTTTAGAGCTACAGCTCAGAGAGGGCTCCAGTCCCGGCCGCTAGTTAAGGTGGCGACCGGGCAGTGAAGGGATTAAAAATGGTGCGGGAAGATTCCCCCCAAGGGCTCCTCAGGGCCAAGGGCTCCTCAGGGCCCAGCACTCCTGGCAAGTCCTGAGCATGGAGGAGAGCCATCACTTGCTCAGTCTGTCCGTCTGGCCAGCAAGAAGGCCGAACTGAGCCCGAGCGGCTGTGGAGTTCCACCTGAGCCACGTTCCAGAACCATCGAGGTCTTCTGGGTCCTTGTCTCACGGGCAAGGCCTTCCATGTGGAGCGATTGCAGAGGGGCCCTCCCACTGCGGCACCCCTCTTCTGGGAGGGCCTAAGGAAAGTGGTGCTGGCTGAGCCCATCCCAAGGCCACGGCTGTAAGCCCACCTAGGACAGGAAAAGCCACCGCAGGGCCTGACAAGAAACTCTTCCCATTCTCCTGACAGACTCCCCTTTGGCGGTCCCAACAGAGGGGACCCTACTTGCCCATCAACAGTCCCAATCTGGTAGCTTTTCCTGCTGCAAGCCTTCAGGGCCGGAGCTGAGGTGGTGCTGGGTGTGGCTGCCCCTGCCCAGGCCCTCCCCGACACACTTCCACCTGTCCACTGGGCCCTCCCCAGCCCTTCCCAGCCCGAGCCAGACCCAGGAGACGGACAGAGTGCAGTACTGCTGGCCACTGAAGGGATCAACAAACCCTGGGGGTGGCATGGCAGGGTGTCATAACAGGCATCACCACATGGGCGCCGGTTCATGTCCTGGCTACTCCACTTCCCATCCAGCTCCCTGCTTATGGACTGGGAAAGCAGCAGAGGATAGCCCAAAGCCTTTGGGATCCTGTACCTGTATGGGAGACCCAGTATAAGCTTATGCTCCTGGCTCCTGATCAGCTCAGCTCGGCTCCAGCTGTTGCAGTCACTTGGGGAGTGAACCAGCAGATAGAAGATCCTTTTCTGTATAGCTGACTTTCAAAAAAAAAAAAAAAAAAAAACCAACCGCAGGAGTGGGAATGCATTCGAAGAGCAAGGCAGTCAGATGGAGTCCAGGGCGACGCTGCCAGGTCTCTCAATGCAGGGCTGGGCAGGGGGTTTCGCTGAAGGAGGACCTGGTCTCCAAGGACGGTGGCCAGCACACAGAAGGCAAGCTTCCTGCTCAGGTTCAAGCAGTTAAAAGTTCAAGCTCCCATCCCAGATCCTGGCTCTGGCTTGGCACAGGAAGACCTCTCAAAAAAAATAACAGGGCCTGGCGCGGTGGCCTAACAGCTACAGTCCTCACCTTGAATGTGCCAGGATTCTATATGGTTGCTGGTTCTAATCCCGGCAGCCTGCTTCCCATCCAGCTCCCTGCTTGTGGCCTGGGAAAGCGGCAGAGGTTGGCCCAAAGCCTTAGGACCCTGCACCGCATGGGAGACTGGGAAGAAACTCCTGGCTTCAGATCAGCACAGATCCGGCCATTGCGGCTGCTTGGGGAGTGAATCATCAGACAGAAGATCTTCCTTCCCGTCTCTGCTCCTCTCTATGTATCTGCCTTCCCAACAAAATGAATCTTTAAAAAAAAACCAAAAAATTAAACGTGACAGAAAATAAACAAGTGGCAAGTCCTGACCACACACTGCTCCCTGCTCACCTCACAGCGGAATGGAGCTGGCTGTGCCCTGGCACTGCAGCAGCCTGTCTCTGCGACAGGAGCCACCCACACAGCGCCAGTGTAAAGGCCGGGTATCTCCCACCCATGCTAGGCTCCTGATGTGGGCTCACTGGCCAAGCACGGGGTACCCACAGGGCACCATGCCTCCTGCCACAGAATTCACGGCTGGAAAGCTTGGAAAGATTTCACACAAAGACTTTGTACAGAAGTTACACTGACAATACTGTATCACTACAAAGTTTATTCAGAAACCCATCTTTGTTTTTTTTTGTTGTTTTTTAAAAAAAATCCCCACTATGAACTGGTTTGGTTGACCCACCACCACAGCTCCTCCCAGCCGGGCTTAGAAGCGGCCCGAGCGCTCCCGGTCCCGGGATCGCCTCCGGTCACGCTCCCGGCCCCCACCGCCCCCGCCGCCGCCTCCACCTCCGCGACCACGGTCTCGGGAACGAGAGCGGCGCTCCCGGGATCGGGACCGGGAGCGATGCCTGCGCGAAGAGAAGAGAAGGAGGGTCATTCCACACCGCCGCCCTGCAGTCGGACACCCCCAGCCGGAACTGTGGGAGCCCACCCACCCTGCCACACCAGCCAAGGACTGCCCCATGGGCTTCCAGGAGCGGGCACACCCCCACTGCCCGACACAGACCCCCGCGAGTGGCCAGAGCCAGGTGGGGGACAGGCCACTGCACTCACTTCTTGCGCCGACGCCCATACAGCTCTCGCCGCAGCTCCCTTGAGATGGGCTTCAGGTGCATGAAGTTGCAGAAGCCACCTCGCGTGCACTCCCTGTGGGTCGGGACAGACAGTCACCTGGCTGCAGTCTCCACTGGCCGCTCGGCCGGTCAGGGGACGCCCTGCCCGCACACTCACCCCATCTCGTACTGCCGGCAGCAGGCTTCCCGGAAGTCGGTCACGGGGGACAGCTCCGCATGGATGGGCTGCCCATTGAACCAACGGTTATTCAAGTCGATCACAGCCTTTTCAGCATCTTCCTCCCGGCGAAACTGCCAAGACACAGACACAGCTGCCAGCCCTGCCAGTCACCAGACCGAGTGCCCACCACATATGTGCTCCCTGGGGAAGAACTACCACGCCACGGCCCAAAAGCCTTTAAAACCAGCCAACTGAATCACAGCCAGAGGGATTCTTCGATAAACATCAGGCCCAATGCTGCCCTTCCTTCCTAACACGACTGGATGGTCACTGAATGGCATGAGAAACTGACACCGGAAGAACCCGACCCTGTGCCCGCGGGGGCAGGCCACGGCTCCTACCTTCACGTACACGTTGCCCACGAGGTGGTCGCCCAGGTTGTCGCACACGTTCATCTCCTCCACCTCTCCGTACTTCTCCTCCATCTCGGTGAAGACCTCCTGCAAGATGCGGGGGTGTGAGCCCGCACCTGGCGCGGCACCCCTCGCTCCCGGCCCGCCCCCACCTGGCACGGTGCCCCGCGCGCCCGGCCCGCCCCCTCCTGGCGCCGCTCACCTCAAAGAACTCATCATAGTGCTCCTGCATCTCCACGTCGCTCACGGCACCTGCGGGAGAGAGCTGGCTGGTGAGGGCCGGGCGGCCGGGCACGTCTCGTGCGCTAAACTCAGAAACTAGAGGGACACACACAGGCCCTCTGAGCAGCAGGCCGGCGCTGGAGGAGGCCGCCAGCGTCCCCTAGGCAGGCCCCGTCCTGGCTAGTCGTCCACACGTGGAAACCACAACCCCTCTCAGCAGCAGCCAAAGGGCCACATGTTCACAAGGTGTGAGAACCAAGTCGACTCTCAGATCAGGAAACCACACCACAGCTCCTTCCCTTCCGGCTGAGGACACAGGCCTGGCTTCCCTTCTCACTGCGGCAGAAGCCCACCAGGTGTGACCAGGGGGCGTTCGTGTCTCACACTGCCGGCCACCGCACGCTGGGACCCGCCTGCCGTGGTCTGATCCCAAGCGAGCATGAAGGTTACCAGGTGGCTCATTTCTACAAGCCCCAGGACAGGGAAGGTGGCGCTGCACTGCTCGGGGCCAGCCCCAGCCCCCTCACCACGCTACCTTGCTCCAGACCCAATTCTGTCTGACCTAACCGAAAACCTAGGCCCTTTTCAAAGCCTGTACGCCATGAAGCCCATGTTCAATCCCTCAGTCCAGGGGCCAGCCACAGCCTACTGGGGGTCAGGGCTGGCTGGCGTGGCCTCTGTCCTAATCGGCAGCCACAGTCCGTGGGCAAGCAGCGGACAAGCCACTGTTGCCACCACAGCTCCTGGCAGGGCCCGGGCTCTCTAACCTTGGCGCTGCCTCCCAACACCCCAAGCCCCCCACCTGTGAGGACACAGCCTAAACCTGACCTGCTCTGTGCCACATCCCCCAGGGGCGACTCTGCCCAGGCTCCTCAGCTGCCAGCCACGCGGCGTCCTGACCGACCGGCCGCAGCAGCCCCACTACCAACAGTGCAGGCGCCCACAGGGGACACCGACCTCCCCACGGCAAGAGGGCTAGGAAACAAAAAAGGGCCAGCAACTTTGCCGAGGTGCTCTGGTGGCCACACTGCCATCGGCCAGGTGGAGCCGAAAGCTGACCCAGGCCCTCAGCCCGTGGAGACGCCCCCTCGTCCACACGAGCAGCTTTAACTGCGAGTCTCACTTAACTTCCATTCCACATGTATGAAACATCGCTCTACATAGGAAAGGGTACGTTTAGAACCGGTGATTTAATGATTTCATCTTCTTAAAAGGCAGGATCAGTATTTCATTTAATCTGTGCAACCCGGACCCCAGCATCTGAGTACTTCGTAACAGCTAAGCTTTATTTTATAGCACACGCAGAACAAGGGTACTGTGAGTTTTCAAAAAGACACACGGGAACCAAGAGCACGCCAGGCATTCCCAGGCCCCTGGCCACACCACAGGACGACCCGCTGTCCCAGCAGCTGTTTCAGCCACTCGGAGCCAGGGCACTCGTCAGCAAACATCAGTGCGTCAACATCTCCCTCCACCTAGTTCTTCCGGAAAACAAAGCCGGGGTTACACGTGAGTCCTTGCAGCGAGAGGGCGCGACCACGAGGTCAGCCCCAGCTCAGAGAAACCTTGCGCAGCTCAGGAGCCGCGTGGCAGGAGAGCCCACCTGCCTGCGAGCGGGGGGAGGGGCAGCGAGCGGGTCGCCCCAAAGGCTGCACTCCACTTAGGTGTGTGGCCACCCAGAGCGGGGCTCATCTCTACGCCAGCCCAGTGACAGCCACTTTGGCCAGGATGCCCGGCCAGGCAGTGTTCCTGCTCCGTCTAGATTCCTCAAGGTCGACAGGCGGAGAACTGGCGAGCACACAGCTTAGCTTGGGAATTCTCGGCCCAGTGACTGCTCACAGTTCAAGGGACACTCCCCGAACTGGGCAAGGGCCCATGCAGGCCCCCCAGCACACGCTGCTACCTGGTGCGGTGCCCTTCCCGTCCAGGCCCTAGCTGGGGCGTGGCTGGGTCACGGCCGGGCTCCCATCACCACGTGCCTGCCCTCCAGCAACAAGGCTGGTGGGAAACAGGAAAGCCATTCCGAAACCACTTTTACTTTTTTTAAGTTCCTGAAAGTGAAAGAATGTCCAAATCCTGGGGTTCTCGGGGTGGGGGTTGGGGGGGGCAAGACTCCAGCTTACTCGCAGTCCGTCCCCCCCATGACGGTCTCAGTGAGCGGGCAGGTGGTCACTCCCCGTGGGACACACGGTCCTCGACACTAGCACGGCAGACCAGATGGAGTGGACACTGAGCTCAGACACGGAAGCCCAGGGGACCAGGGAAGGAACTTGGATGACTTACAGCGCAAACCGTCAGCAGACTGGGAAGAGTTTTGAGGGTTACGGTAAATGTTCAAGAGGGCAATGGTCTGAAATACAAAACGCAACAACTTTATATTATGGAAAATTAGATGGCAACACTTCACCGGCTGCTGTGCACTTCACCGTGCTCTGGCGGTGCTCGGCGGAGACGCACGCTGGAAAAAGAGCAGGTTAATCCGTCCGCCGCACGTGGCTGCCTGGACGCGCCCTAACTCTGCGGGGGCAGGAGATCTCATGACGTGCTCCTATTGCATTTCTGTGCCCTCCAGCTGACGGTGCGAGCAGCTGGCAAGGCCGCTCCCTGTGCCCAGGATGGCCTGCACCATGCAGCATGCCCGAGATACGGGGACCTGTAATGTCTGCCAACGTTCTCCAGCTGAGAAACACAATGCTCACACATCATGACAGCTCCACTTCCTGAAGAAAAGATGGGACCAGCGAAGCCAAGCCCACGCTCACGGGGCCACTTACCTTACCGGTTTCCTCAACATGCCTACAGTTTTGTTTTATTTTAATTTTACACCAAGAGCTTAGGAGAGGCCAGGGGTTCGGCCACGGTCAAGACCGATGCTCGGCTAACAACGTCAGAACCCGGTTTACGTGGCCGGACACTCTGGCCTGACCAACGGCGTGCCCCAGGAGGGACGGGCCTCCCGAGCGCGGCCGTGCGCCCCATTCCGGCAGCTGCCCTGTCTGCAACAGCTCTAGGCCAGCAGCTCGGAGGGGGCCGAGTGTCTCGGTTACGAGTGGGCTCTTTCCCACCATGGCGTTAAAGTTCCTCCGACTGTGGGACTTACAGTGTGAGCCGTCAGCCGTCTGTGCACTGTTTTGGGGGTTACGATAGATGTTTTGAATCAAGATGGTCTGCGGGGAAAAAAAAATAAAAAGGGGAATTCTACTGGCTGCTGCGCATACATCAGACAACTGCAAAGAGACAACTTGTTTGCAAATGGCTACAACGCCTGCTGCTCCTGCTGCCGCACGCCGGCCCCCGTCTCCGGGAGACACCGATGGAAGCCATCATATTATGAAAACAGAGCTTGAGCAGTGACTTGGTAAGTCAGCCAGCAACCAAGAGGGCAAATCCACGGTCGCACTGGGAAGGCCCAGCCGAGCCGGGGAACAGAGCACCAAGGCTTTCTTGTACGTGGAGGTAGCAGACAACAGGGACAACTCCCAGACCACATTCCCCACAGCCACTCTGCTCAGCTGCGGGCAGGCCTCCAGCCCGGAGCTGGCCCGGCACGTCTCATTGACACTTTCTTGGGGAGATCTCTGTTTGCATAATACAATAGCTTAATACATTCGCTCTTTTCCAATCCTTCTATTAAGGAAAAAAAAAAAATCTCCTTTTAGCCCTTGTGCTTTAAACTGGATCAGGCAGACTCGAAACCTTACACTGTACCGCTCTTCTGAAAACCAAGTTGTCTGAAAAAACAAACCATGGTTAAGTTAGTAGGCTAATACATGACACGCATCGTAACGTCCACACCACTGTGACGACTCAGATTGCAACCCCCACTGTCCTGCTGGACTCCCAAGCTGTCCCGGGGAGGGCTCCAGGAGCCAGCTCGGCCTGCGGCCACCCCTCAAGAACCAGGGCCAGGAAGCGGGCACCCCAGGGCAGGCCTGCGCCAGTTGGGCAGGTACCCTCCCTTCGGGCCTCGGAGCTGTCCCTGAGCGGGCACTGGCCAGCTTCCAGCCGCAGTCATCGGAGCACAGCCGCCGACGGGCCCACTGCAGGTCTCACCCAGATGAACTGGCAGGTGCTGCCTGCTGCTCTGCGGGGCGATCGCGGTGCCTGGGTTACAGACACCCAGCCAACAAAATGAGGGGCTGCAGGGAACCTATCCCAGGGCTCCCCGAAGCCTCATGCCGACCCTGCCAGTGCACCCCAGGACTCAGACACAAGTCCCTCTGTCTCTCAGCTCAGTACTCAGCCCCTGGGGCAGATGCCCTGCACTGGAGGTGCACCTGCCACTGTGCTTCGGCTGGAGACTGGGCCAATCAAAGCGCTTCTGAAAGGTTATCATAAACAGAGAGGCTAAACCAAGCCCTCGGTTTACTGAAATCTACAGAGAGACACGTTCAGGGTCATTAAATCAATATTTCTCTTGCTAAAAACCAGCACAGCCTGCGGAGTTTCCCGTGTGCTTACTCCCAGCTCACGCAGTCCAACAAGCCTTTAAAGGCAGGAGGTAAGATGGGGCAGAGGCTGCGTGGCAGCAGGCAGCTCCAGCAATGCCAGTGCGGATTCAAGTGTCAGCCACGGCCCAGGCCTGGACAGGCGGCCCCGCTTTCTCAGGCCTTCCTCGTGGGCACAACCCCTCGGCCTTCTTAGTGAGCTGAGACGGAGCTGTCGGAATCTGGGATCGGGCTGAAGCAAGCTGACAGCAGAGCTCGGCCGACCGACAGGCCTCTCGGCTACGAGCCAGCTCCTGCTCCAGGCTTCACTGCTCCCCATCCTCACGACACCCTCTGCAAGTGACGTACACGCCACAGTGGACCGTGTCACCAGGACAGGCCAACGGGAAACTTCGCTGAGCAGCAGCAAGGGACCCCAGACCTCCCCCAGGGGCAGCTAACCCCTCTCAGTTCTTAGGAATCACACCCTTAGTACACAAATGAAAGCAAAGCCAGACAAGAAACCCACTTGATGAGTAATGCACAGAAATGTTTAAGTCCCCTGGAAAAGTACATGAAGTTTTGATAATTTACATGAAAACACGAAAGAGAAAAAAAATAAACAAACCTGGCTAAAGGTCGGTTTATTGTGCAACCGAGAGCATCTGTCTCCATGGCGACATGCCCCAATTTTGAAATAAAAGGAGCAGTTGACCCTGAAAAGGAAAACGAGAGTTGATGCTGCTGGCCACAAGGTCCCCACGGGTGCTCCCCACGGGTGCTGCCCACGGGTGCTCCCCACGGGTGCTGCCCACGGGTGCTGCCCACGGGTGCTCCCCACGGGTGCTCCCCACGGGTGCTCCCCACGGGTGCTGCCCACGGGTGCTCCCGGTAGGAGGCTGCCTGATGCCCGAGCTAGCTAGGACTGCACCGCGTGGCCCTCTGCCTGGCCAGCGCTCAGCCTTCCTCCCTCGATGCGATGTGCACACAGCATCGCGACACGCCCCACCCCCATTGCTCGGACCACAAGGCGGGCGCAGGGCACAGCAGACAGGAACCAGGGTTCCGGAACCTTGCAACATCTGGCCAGCAGGAAGTTTCCACACAGGCCTGAGGATTAGTCTCTCTGGTTTCAGTCCTGGACCTTGGGCCCCGAGCAATCCAAACATGGGGGTAGAACCGCTGCTACCCCCATAGCCCTCCCCCCATGGCCGAGTCCCTCTGTCCCCCACTGTCAGCCTAAATCAGTGGTCAGCTTCAAGACAGCCATGCCGTGCCACCTGGGGGGGGGGGCGGCTAAACTGCCAGAGGGACGCGATTCCAGTGTCCCTCACAGGTCACGGACGCTCAGCCTGCAGAGCCATTTATCCAACAGCCCACCAGACTCGGGGCAGGGATGCTGAGGAGGCAGGACCAACTGGCAGCGCAGTAACCCCACTTCCTAGCAGGCATCACCAACCACATGGAGCCAAGTTCTGACACCAGGTGCCCGGCTTCTGATCCAGCCTTGTGGAAGCACCCTGGGAGCATGGCGGACAACGGCCTTGGCCTGGCTGTCCACCTGGGGAAGGAACTAGAAGGTGGAAGGCCACTCTCACATAAATAAAACCTGGAAGAAAAACCCGGGAAAGTGACGGCCCACAGGCCAGCTGGCCAGCCGCTGCACTCGCCCGCTGGGGTGCAGCCTGAGGCACTCCAACTCAACAAGGCTGTCTCTTTAAACAATTATTTCAAACTCCGAGGTCCACTTTCCACCCTTCCCTCCCCAGGTGGTCAACAGCCAGGTCAACGCCTAGCCACCCCCCCACCCCACTGGTTTCCCACGTGGTCACAGGGAGCAAGGACCCAGAGCAAGGAGTCTGGCTCCTGTCCCAACAGCCCCACCAACCACCCCGAAAGCCAGTCCAGCAGCGGCCACGCAGCTGACGGTCTGCTGGTCAGCTCCACAAACTACGCACGAGGTTTCCATCAGACCAAGTGATGTGCCCCTGAAGCGCAAGGGAAACCTCCTCAGACACCAGGCAGGGCCCGGCTCTGCCCAGCCCAGGAGCCAGCCACTCAAGGGTCACCCCCTGCCCTTCAGCTTTTAGGGGTGCTCTTGTTTCCCAAAAGCTAAAGCCCACATGGTGCTGGAAATGAATGCGCAACAACTGGATGGCACCTCAGCCCACAGGTCAGCTCCACAGGCAGCGACGGAAACATCCTCAAAGCCACAGCTTCGTGACCGGGGGTACACTCCTGGATACAGCACCCAGAGAAAGTGGGACGAGGCCAAGTCCCCTCCTGTGTCCTGAACACACACAGCAAGCAGCACGCCCTGGCCCAGGGCACCTCGCTCTACCCCCGGGGTGCCCCACACGGCCCAGGGCACCTCATTCTACCCCCGGGGTGCCCCACAGGCCCAGGGCACCTCGCCCTACCCCCGGGTGCCCCACAGGCCCAGGACAGCCACCTGCTCCTCCTCTCCCGCCCTCATCAGTATTTCCGGCCTGAATACGACTGGTGGTTTTTTTTCCCCTAGGCTTGAACCTTAAATGAGGAGCCCAGGGACCCCAGAGTGTGTTTGAGGTGCCTTCCCCCTCGGGCCCTCGGAATGGCCGCCCGCACCCCGCCGGTTGTCATTAAAGCTCCACCCGGAGCTAATCATTAATCCCGAGTCGGCCAGTGTTTTTTTTTTTCCTTAAGGCCAAGGTGAACCCGTTCGGTCTGCAGGTTCCCCAAAGGCCCCTACACCTCAGCTCCCCGCGGGTCTAAAATGACCACGGCCCAGGAGCGGGGCGCGCAATAAATAAGCCCAAATAAATCTACCTCGGCCTCGCTCTTCCCCTGGAATCGCACCCCGAAATATTGAAAAAAAAAAAAAGGAAAAAAGAAAAAAAGAAAAACCCTTTAGGGCACTTTCTTTCGCCATCCAAGGTGCCCCGCTGGCCGCCAGAGGGCCGGGCGGCGTCGACCCTGCTTCCCATCCCCGAGGACCCCTGAAAATGATCGGGGGAAGAGGCGCAGGCGGGCGCGGGGCCCCAAGCCGGCCCGACCCGGGAGGAAGGCAGCCCGCGTGTCGGCGCGGGGCCGGGCGGGAGCCCGCCGTTTGTGCTCGGCTCGCCTTCCCGCCAGCCCGGAGCCGTCCCCCGCCGCCCCCGGCTCCCGCCCGCCGCCCTGAGCCGCTGCCCGGCTGCCCTCACTCACTTGTCTTTCTCGGTCCCGAAGATGGACGCCAAGTACTCCGCCATTTCCCACCCGCCTCCGCCGCCGACCCTACCGACGCCCGCGGGAGACGTCACCGCACGCGACGACGCCCGCGCTGCTCGAGCTGCCCGTCCCCAGCGTGGTGACGCTACCCAATCGGACGACGCGCTGTAGGGCGCGCGGCGGGCGGGACGTGCAGCGTGCGCCAGGCTCCGCCCTGCGCACGCTGCGCGCGCACGCTACGCGCGCCCCCTGCCGGTGCCCGCTGGCGAGGTGGCTCCGCGCCACGCGGCTGCCTTCCGGGGTCCCGGGTTCTTGGTGTGACGTGCGCTTCCCGGCGGGGTCCCCACTTCCAGGGTCTTCACTTCCTGGCGGGGTCCCCTTTCCCGGCGCCCCGGTTGTAGGTCAGGTTCCCCTTCCCGGCGCCCGGCTTCCGGACCAGGTCCCCCTTCCTGGCCGCGCCCAGGCGAGGGCTGCGTGGCCCAGCTGCGCACATGTTTGCGGGATGGCCAGGCCTGCCTGCAGTGTGATGTCCACACTGGCCGTGGGGTCTCTGGGAGGGGCCAGGGTGGACACGGCCATCCCGTGGGAAGCGTGGGTTCCTCCACTTACTGTCCAGCTCCCTGCTGGTGCGCCAGGGCAGGCACTGGAGGACTGCCCCAGTACTTGGCACCCTGCACCTGTCCACTCAGGTGGAGACCTGGAGGTAGCTCTTGGTTCTGGCTTGGGCCTGGCGCAGCCCCTGGCTGCTGCAGCGGTTTGGGGAGTGAACCAGCTGACAGAAGATCTGTCTCTCCTCTCTCTAACTCTGCCTTTCCAATAAATAAAAAATAAAATAATAAAACAGGTAGACGCCTTCCAGGGCCCCACTTCCCTGTTTGTGCACCCACCCATCTATCCATCCACATGTCCACCTGCACATCTGGCTGGCCAACCATCTGTCCATCCAGTGGGCAGGGCGGACCCCGTGGTACGTGCACACATACAGACTGGGAACAGAACCCACCGCTTGGAGGTCTGCCGGACCGCCCACTGCCCCTGCTGAGCGTGCGGTGGGCATCTGACTCCTGATGCCTGCTTTTGTGATTCTGCGTCACTCGCATGGCTGGGCTGTGTGAACTCCAGGCCTGACAGTCTCCGTGACACCCGGCAGGAAGGAGGCCCCTGGTGTTAGATAAGACTCGCTCACTGCCCTACAGCCCTCCAGTTTGTACTGTGAAAGTTGCTTGCTCAAACCCACCAATAGAAGCCTGCCAGCTTGCTCTTCTTGAAAGTTAACAGTTAAAACTGACCAATCATGACTGTATAATTGTGTGGAATTGGCCTGAAATGGATAAAAACCTGTGCTGTCCAGCTTCAATCCCTTCTGTCTGCTCTGCCCTTTGTGCTGCTGATTCAGGTACTGCCAGTCCCGCTGGGCTGGGCGATGGCTGGGAGCCCCAGCTGGCCTGAGTAAACCGCCCTGATGCCCTTACGTGTTTGCATCGCAGAGTCCTAATGATTTCTGGGGATCTCAAAGCCTGGGCACAACACGTCCACTGACCAGTCCTGTCTTTCTTCGCTCACCTCTGTCCTCTCATCCCTGGGCATCCAGGACTCGGTGGGCGCTGCTGGGAACAGCCGCCACAGCCACCACCCAGTGGTGCCACACCAGGCACCGGGAGCATGCCAGCTCAGCCCTTAGGATCCCTGGCATGAGAGACCCCTTGAACCGAAGGGGTCTGGAAACCTGTGCTGCTGAGATTCAGTCTGCTGCCACGGCTGGCTGCTCCTGAGGTGCCAGTGATCTGGGGTGGGGGCTTTGCTGCAGGCCACTGCTTGTTTGTCTTGAACTATAGGATGACTATTTTTAGTTTGTTTTTTTAAATTTTATTTCTTCATATTATTATCATCATTTTATGATACAGTTCCATAGGCCCTGGGAGTTCCCTTAGCCCCACCCGAACTCCCTCCCCCATCACTGAGTTCCCCTATGTCATTACTATAGTATAGTTCTTCATACACAGTCGAATGTCCATTGCAGGCGTGGACAATGACAGAGAGTCCAGCATCCTATTGTCAGGATATAGTAAACAGTTTCATTGGGAGTCCATCTTTGTCTGGAAGTAGAGATGCATACTGCACTGTATCCTCACATCTGGATACGATAGTCTCCACTTCACAGCTACTGTACATCCCCTTAAAAGCCACAAAACAAAGTCAATAACAGAAAGGAAAATAGAAATTTACAACACCATGAGGTTAAATAACATGCTGAATCACTAATGTGTGGCCTGAAAATATTAAAAAAAACCAAGAACCTTTTTGAAGAAAATGATGCTACTGTATCATCTATGAGTCATCGAAGAATTTAATGAGGAGAAAGTGTTTTGAGGAGATGAAACAAAAATCAAGCTCTGTGAGATACAGTTTCTGCTGATCTTTGTTGTTGAAATGTATCCCAGTAGGTAACAAATAGATGGGTTATTTTAATCCAGTCTACTAATCTGTTTGATTGATGAGCTTAAGCCCTTTACATTCAGGGTTAATATGTATGGGTGGTACGTTGGTCCTGTCATTTTAGGAATGGGTTGTTCATTGGTTTAGTCTCCTGTTGTTATTTTACTGGGATGTTCTTCACATTTGTCTTTGGTTTTAGTGGGCGCTATTCCTCTTCTCTGTCAAGAGAACATCTTTAATATCATTTGGTTTGGAAGAGGCACTGTTCTTTTAACTTATCTTTACTGTGGAAGAATTTTATTTCATTTTCAAAGACAAAGGAAAGCTTTGCTGGGTACGTTATCGTGGGCTGATAATTTTTTGCTTTTAGAATCTGGAATATGTCACCGCATTCTCTTCTTGCCTGTAGAGTTTCCTGTGAGAGGTCTCCTGTGAGTTTAATTGGCATTCCTTTATGTGTCAATTGATTTTTTTCACGTGCACATTTGAGGATCTTTTCCTTATGTTCGATTGAAGAGAGCTTGATGATCACGTGTTGTGGTGAAGATGGCTTTTGATCAAGCCTGTTGGGAGTTCTGTGCCCGTCCTGGATGTTGTTTCCCAAGTCTTTCTGCACCTTCTACAACTCCCATAACTCTTATATTTGGCCTCCTTTTGTTTTTAAAGATTTATTTTTATTATTTTTTAATTGGAAAGGCGGATATACAGAGAGGAGAGACAGAGAGGAAGATCTTCCGTCCGATGATTCACTCCCCAAGTGAGCGCAACTGCCGATGCTATGCCGATCCGAAGCCAGGAGCCTCTTCCGGGTCTCCCACGCAGGTGCAGGGTCCCAAAGCCTTGGGCCGTCCTCGACTGCTTTCCCAGGCCACAGGCAGGGAGCTGGAAGGGAAGCAGGGCTGCCGGGATAGAACCAGCGCCCATATGGGATCCCGGGCGTGCAAGGCGAGGACCTTAACCACTTGCGCCACCGCGCCGGGCCCATTGGACTCTTTTTTTTTTTTTTTAACATTTACTTATTAATTGGAAAGTCAGGTATACAGAGAGGAGGAGAGACAGAGAGGAAGATCTTCCATCTGATGATTCACTCCCCAAGTGAGTGCAATGGCCGATGCTATGCTGATCCGAAGCCAGGATCCAGGAACTTCTTCCAGGTCTTCCACACGGATGCAGGGTCCCAAGGCCTTGGGCCGTCTCTAACTGTTTTCCCAGGCCACAAGCAGGGAGCTGAATGGGAAGTGGAGCTGCTGGGATTAGAACCATATGGGATCCCGGTGCATTCAAGGCGAGGACTTTAGCCGCCAGGCCACGCCGCTGGGCCCATATTTGGCTTTTTAATAGTGTCTTTCAATTCTTGAATACTTTTTTTAGCCTGACCCAGCTCTGCTTCCAGCTTTTTCCTTGTTTCCCCCTGGTGACAGAAAATATTTTCTTTTTTTCTAAGATTTATTTATTTTTATTACAGAGTCAGATATGCAGAGAAGGGAAGAGATAGAGAGGAAGACCTTCCATCCAATGATTCACTCCCCAAGTGAGCGCAACGGCCTGTGCTGTGCCGATCCGAAGCCGGTAACCAGGAACTTCCTCCAGGTCTCCCACACCGGTGCAGGATCCCAAAGCTTTGGGCCATCCTGGACTGCTTTCCCAGGCCAGAAACAGGGAGCTGGATGGGGAGTGGAGCTGCTGGATTAGAACCGGCGCCCATATGGGATCCAGGCGTGTTCAAGGCGAGGACTTTAGCCACTAGGCCATGCCAGGCCCAGAAAATATTTTCTAATTTTGAGATTCTTACTTCTCCCTGGAAACTGGGGGTACGGGGTAGAGCCTCCAGCTGGCTGGGGCAGAGCCAGCATGTGCCCAGCACTGATCGGTTCTGAGTCCAGCCGGAGTCGCCGTGGGAGTGTCCTGGGCCTGGCACAGTAGTCAAGTGGCTAAAGTTCTTGCCTTGCGAGCGCTGAGTTCCCATAAGGGAGGAGCCACCCTGGGTGCCCCAGCCCTGCCCACACAGCAGCAAGGGCTCCCTGCCCAGAGAGGGGGTCCTGAGGAGCAGGAACGGCACCGCGTCCTCCGTGGAAGGTGCCCACAGGCTGTATTATAGGAGGCGTGCCATGGGATCCCTTCTGTTGGGTCCACTCAGCCACTGAAACAGACGTTACATTCACCAGTCACAGCAACAAAGTTTTATTACAAATGAGAGGCAAGGCAACCGAAGGACCAGCCGACCAGGCAGCCGGGACCAGCACCCCTTACCGGAGTGTGGCCCCGAACAGCACACTCACAGGGTTTAATGGGGGCCGTCCACACTAGCCTGCAAGGTGAGGGGAAATACCACACGTCCCCTACCTGTTGGCTGGACAGCCCAGGCCTGCCTCTTCTCTGGTCCAGCAGTTATGGTAACCACCCAGTTAACTGCTTGGAGCCGCCTGCGAGATGACCAGACATGGGCCTTGACTCATGAGAATCAAGTGCTAAAGGTCACACAGGCCGTCTGGCCTGCAAGCTCACAGTTGCTAAGTAGCAACTGAGTCATGTTTACTCCATTTTGTTTTCGATTCTACATTTTTACCAGGAGGGGCTCCCTTCACGTCTCTGCTGTGAGAGGAGGTTAGCAGCTGGTGTTATGGCTATTTTTTATGGACTGAATTTTTTTTAAAAATTATTTATTTGAAAGAAGTGCAGAGATAAAAGAGAGAGTGTGTGTATGTGGTGGTGGTGGGGGGGATATCTTCCATCTGCTGGTTCAGTTCCCAAATGGCCACAACGACTGGGACCAGGCCAGGAGCTTCTTCCCAGTCTCCACGTGGGTGCAGGCCCAGCCACTTGGACCGTCCTCTGCTGCTTTCCCAGGCGGGTCAGCACGGAGTCGGACTGGAAGTGGAGTATAGGAGGACAATTGATTGGACATTGTTAGAATCGGAACAACTGATTGGACATGCAAAACAAAGAGATATACATTCAGGCAAGGATAGACGGGTTCACAGGACTATGCAGAATCCTCCAAGGCTCCCCCTTATCCTGTGTGACCCGCAGCCTATAAAAGCTTGATGCCGAGCTTCTGACCAGCAGCCAGCAGTCCACGCATGACTATCAGCTCAATGCATCAAGTTTGCCGGTGAACAGGGGCGCTAAAGCAGATAGAAAGTGCGACCGACAGAGACCCCACAGAAAGAGACAAGGACAGCAGTGTCTCTTTTTCTTTTTAAGATATATATTTTTGGGGCCTAGCTCCTAACGGCTAAAGCCCTCGCCTTGAATGCGCCAGGATCCCATATGGACACCAGTTCTAATCTAGCAGCTCCACTTCCCATCTAGCTCCCTGCTTGTGGCCTGGGAAAGCAGTCGAGGATGGCCCAAAGCCTTGGGACCCTGCGCTCACTTGGGATACTCGGAAGAGGATGTGGGCTCCTAGCTTTGGATCAGCGCAGCATGGGCTGTTCCGGTCACTTGGGGAGTGAATCATTGGATGGAAGATAATTATCTCTCCTCCTCTCTGTATATATCTAACTTTGCAATTAAAATAAATAAATCTTTGGGCCCGGTGGCGTGGCCTGGCGGCTAAAGTCCTCGCCTTGAACACGCCAGGATCCCATATGGGTGCTGGTTCTAATCCCAGCAGTTCCACTTCCCATCCGGCTCCCTGCTTGTGGCCTGGGAAAGCAGTCAAGGACAGCCCAAAGCCTTGGGACCCTGCATCCGTGTGGGAGACCTGGAAGAAGTTCCTGGATCCTGGCTTCGGATCAGCACAGCACCCGTCGTTGCACTCACTTGGGGAGTGAATCATCGGACGAAAGATCTTCCTCTCTGTCTCTCCTCCTCTCTGCATATCTGACTTTCCAATAAATAAAGAAATCTTTTAAATAAATAAATAAATAAATCTTTTAAAAAGTATGTAAAAGTTAAAGAACATTTTAAATTTTATTCTTTTTTTCTAAAGTAAAAATAAATTTTAAATAAATATGTATAAAAAATTTAAGCCCAATGTCACTACTAGACTTCGAGTATTACCATCACTGGTAGTCCACGCGTGTTGTGGACTCTGTGCACCAAGTCCATCGCTGCAAGACCACTTCGAATCAGTGCCCACTTGGTATGCTTATGTCACTTGGCACAAGACCAGGCCCCCTACGTTTCCTCATGTTCTTCGGGCGGCAGCCGCTCCGTGGTCCTGCCACGTTTCCTGACCTTATTCGGTGTCCTTACGATGGCACTGAAGCTGTCAGGATCAGAGGGCATCGTGGGTGGAACTAGCAGATGGTCAGCAGGTGGCGGTGGGCATGGAGCCGCGAGATCCGTCATGGCGCTGCCAGTGCTGGCTTTAAGGCCCCTCGTCAGTGGGCTGGAGTAACTGAGCTGAGTGTCAGCTGGGGTCTGGCTCCTGGGGGCTTGTCCCCTTGGAACTCTGAGCTGTGGGGTCCAGCCTCAGACCCTTGGCAGGGGTGATGGGCTGGTGGGGTTGCATTGTTCCCTTGTTGCACTCCGGGGGGTTTGCCCATGTCCTCTGTGTGGAGCCTCAATGTTCCCATGCTTCTTCAGGCATGACTGTCACTCTGTCTCCAGGGACGGTGTCTTCTCCCTCGCCAGGGCCCCCTGCCAGACCAGAGTGCAAGAGACAGGAGCGAGATGTCAGCCGCTGCCAGGGCTGCCCAGGGACCGCCCCTCCTCTCGCAGGGCTGCTGGGGGCCAGGGAGAGGAGGGGCCCCACCTGGAGTCGGAGGCTTTCCAACATTATTTGAGCACTCCACTGTTGGGGTCTGTGCAGTGGATGTGGGGGACACGAAGGTGTGAAGAGTATTGTTCCATTGCAGGCAGGGCCGCAAGGAACTTCCCGCTGTTTGGCAGGGCCCAGAGGATGTCTCTAGGACCACCTGAACTTGACTCCACCTCCCCTTGCATGGACACTGGACCACCCTGCGGAAGAACTCTAATCCATCCAGGCATTGTTTGCTGCTGTGAGGCTGGCCTTTTACTCAGTGTGAGCTGGAGGTTAATGTCAATAATAACGTCTTACAAAAGGGCCTTCTATTATTCCCACTGTCTTGGCTGTCCCCATTGACCTTATGCTAATCAAGGGACCTGTATTTAGGCTTTCATTCTTTCCTCATTCTTTAGGTTCTCCTTTTCTTTGTGATACAAGATTAAGTTGTAGGATAAGAATTGTAGCAGGAACTTGTACAGTTTTTAGGTAAAACAAACTGCAGAATTATCCTTAGAAACACCCACTTGACCATGATGTAAAGAGTCTGAGCCAGAGTTTGACAGGTTCTGTATAAATAAAGTGGACAGCTTTATTGCATTGTCCACAATGATCATGGAATCCTAGTGGTCCATTTCTTTCCTCTTTGTGCCTCATCCTCACCCCCTTCTCGAGTTCCAAACTCAGCTGGAGCTGGACTCCGGCACTCCATGATAAGGCTGATTTATATATATATAAATATATATATATAATATAAACATAATATATAAATATAAATATAAATATAAATATAAGTAATATAAATATAAATAATAATTTATAAATAATAAATCAGCCTTATCATATATATAATGGAAATTTTACTTTACTTATTAAAAAAAAAGATTTATTTCTAGTGGAGAGACGTATTTACGCAGAGACCTTCCATTGGCTGGCTGCAATGGTCGGAGTTGCACTGATCCAAAGCCAGGAGCCGGGAGCCTCTTCCAGGTCTCCCATGCCCATGCAGGGTCCCAAAGCTTTGGGCTGTACTCAATTGCTTTCCCAGGCCACAGGCCGGGAGCTGGATGAGAAATGGAGCATCCAGGACTCGAACTGGCGCCCATATGGAATGCTAGCTTGCAGGTGGAAGATTAACCAGCCGAGCCGTCATACCAGCCTCGGGAGTTTTACTTCATGTGTTTGTTTTCGTAGAAGGCGGATGGACACACTCATGGGGAGACAGACACCCAGGGCCGGGCCAGATCGAGGGCAGGAGCCCTGCGCTCCCTTGGGTCTCTCCCGTCCTTGAGCCATCACCTGCGTGAACAGGGCGCTGGGCTTCAGCCTGGGCACCGGGGTCCGGCATGTGGGTGTCCCAAGCGGGTCTCCACCATGCTCCCAGGGCCTGCCCCAAGGGAGGCGGGTTGTGGAGCAGCGCAGATGCACGCATTCACTGTGCTGGTACAGTTCTGGCTGGAGTCAGGATTTGGGATTCATCTTACAGCCTGGGAACGTGACCCCACGCGTTGCAGCAATGGCCACCAGAGGGCGGCTGTGTCCAGTGTGGGGACGCTGGGCAGCGACGAGAGAACACGGCCCACTAGGGACCCCAGTTGTCTCTGCTGACGTCCCCGGCGCGGGCCAGGCCCCCGTGGGCGGTGAGAGCCGGACTCATTGCCGTTTGCAATTGTCAACCAGATAGCAGCCTTTGGTTGTGTGCAGCAGTGGCCCCCAGCCACTGGATGACGCCAGTCCCTGGCCTCCAGCTGGCAGTTCCTGCTCTGATCAGCTGGTCACTCCTGAGCTTACCCCGCAGCTCCTGCCTTACTGCCTACCAACCCCGGCTGGCCACTGAGGTCACCATTTAATGGGCAAAGGCAAGCACGTGTTGGCTGCTGCGCTGTCACACAGAGCAACCTGTGCTGCCACTTGGCCTGTGGCTCTCTGTTCTGTTCGCGGGTCCGTTCCAGGCCAGGTACCGGGGGTGCACCGCCCACGGTGCCTGTGCTAGCTGTTCCCACCCCGGCCTGCAGGACGCTGTGCAACGCTGTGGGCAGCGAGATGTCCACTGCTCCTGGGCACACTGTCCCACACATCCCCTCTGTCCCAACGGCATCACCTGCCTCTAGCCATTCAGAATTTCTGTGCTAATTCAGCTTGTACTGTTTCACCTGCACCACTACACCCTCCACCTGTACCCTCAACCTGTACCCCTCCATCCTGTACCCCTCCATCCTGCACCCCTCCATCCTGCACCCCTTCACCTGTACCCCTTCACCTGCACCCCTCCATCCTGCACCCCTCCACCTGCACCCCTTCACCTGCACCCCTCCACCTGCACCCCTCCATCCTGCACCCCTCCATCCTGCACCCCTTCACCTGCACCCCTCCATCCTGCACCCCTCCATCCTGCACCCCTCCATCCTGCACCCCTCCACCTGCACCCCTCCATCCTGCACCCCTTCACCTGCACCCCTCCATCCTGCACCCCTTCACCTGCACCCCTCCATCCTGCACCCCTCCATCCTGCACCCCTCCATCCTGCACCCCTTCACCTGCACCCTCACTGCCCTTCACCTGCACCCCTTCACCTGCACCCCTCCATCCTGCACCCCTTCACCTGTACCCCTCCATCCTGCACCCTTCATCCTGCACCCCTCCATCCTGCACCTCTCCACCTGCACCCCTCCATCCTGCACCCCTCCATCCTGCACCCCTTCACCTGCACCCCTTCACCTGCACCCCTTCACCTGCACCCCTCCATCCTGCACCCCTTCACCTGCACCCCTCCATCCTGCACCCCTTCACCTGCACCCCTCCATCCTGCACCCCTTCACCTGCACCCCTTCACCTGCACCCCTCCATCCTGCACCCCTCCATCCTGCACCTCTCCACCTGCACCCCTTCACCTGCACCCCTCCATCCTGCACCCCTTCACCTGCACCCCTTCACCTGTACCCCTCCACCTGCACCCCTTCACCTGCACCCCTCCATCCTGCACCCCTTCACCTGTACCCCTCCATCCTGCACCCCTCCACCTGCACCCCTCTCACCTGCACCCCTTCACCTGCACCCCTCCATCCTGCACCTCTCCACCTGCACCCCTCCACCTGCACCCCTCCATCCTGCACCCCTCCATCCTGCACCCCTCCACCTGCACCCCTCCATCCTGCACCTCTCCACCTGCACCCCTTCACCTGCACCCCTCCACCTGCACCCCTCCATCCTGCACCCCTCCATCTTGCACCCCTTCACCTGCACCCCTCCATCCTGCACCCCTTCACCAGCACCCCTCCACCTGCACCCCTCCGTCCACCCTCCCACCATCCTTCCACCCCCAACCCCACCAACTCTTTGACAATATCTGTTCAGCATCTCCTTTTCCCGCCTGGCCTGGGGAGGTGGCAGAGAAGGTGCAGGCCCTGTTGCTCCGGAGCTTGAGTCCCCAGGAAGGATGGCTGAGAGTACACAAGAAGGGTGCAGGGTGAGGGTGGGGGTGTGGTCAGGAGGGGAAGTTGAGGCAGGGCTGCAGGGTGAGGGTGGTCACTGTGAGGGCATCAGCTGCTACCACAGGGTGAAACCAGAGGCCAGCGTGGGGAGGGCCGTGGGGCTGGCTAGGGGTGAGTTGCGGGGAGTAGCCCTGCCTAGCTGTGGGCTTCCTGGGGATGGGGCTGGCCATACCCACAGCAAAGCCTGGAAAGGCTCGTGGGCCCCTCAGGGTGGGTACAAAGGGAGGAATCCCCGGTACTGAATGGAATGGGGGAGCCCACGGGGTGGGACCCAGTTGGGAGGCCAAAGGAGAAGGAGCAGGGCCTGCGGACTGACCCGTGGGTATTGGCCATGCCAGAGGCGTGGGAGCTCAGGAGAGGGGTAGAGAGGGGATGGGGGTGGGGCAAGCCAGGGAGACCAGGCTGCTGTGTGTTGGGGGAGGTCAGATCAGAGTGTGGCAGGGTAAGGGTTGTGGCTGGAAGCCAGGCTGGAAGAGGCCAGGTTGAGGATGGGAAGCGGGAGGTGGCTGGAGGCCTGACCGGGAAGGTTGGTGGAGTGCCACCCCAAGTAGGTTTGAGGAAGCCATCCAGACCCCCTGCTCCCACACTCTCCTGGCCTTACCCAGGCTGCCATTGGCTCAGTGGACAGGCACTGGTTAACCCCAGGGAGCCCTCCGGCCAGCAACCATGGAACACCCCACACCTGGCAATGGACAGATGGGTCCTCCAGGGGAGCTGGGATGGAGAGGGTGTGTGCCAGGCTGGGGTTCTGCAGGAGTGAGGGGGGTCCACAAGGGGCTGTGGTCTCCATGCAAACCTGGAGGGAAGGGGGTGTGGGGTGCCTCCAGGGCTCTGCCCTGGTCTGTTCCCGGTGGGGGGCTGGGGTCAGCTCCTGTCCCCAGCATCCTGTGGCGAGGGTCTGAGCAGGTCTCAGAGGAAGAGGCAGGCCTGGGAGCGGCAGGTTCTGTCCTGGGGGAGTGACTGGATCCCCTCTGGACAGCAGCCAGTGGGAACCCCAACACAGACTGAAGGTGCACTCATTGCGTGCTGAGCACAGCTCTGCCACAGCTGTGGTAACTCAATAATAATCATCATCATTTAAAAATTGCTTTATTTCCACAATCTTTATATAATTGATTAGGGCACAAAGGGTCAAGGGCTACAGGAAAGTGGGTAAGACCGTTGTTTCCAATTTATTACTTTTTTTTTCTGGGATAAAGGGGGAGATGAAACGAGAAGCCCCACCCACCCCAGGTCCCCAGCGTGGGGCGTGCTCCGGGGTCCTGCTCAAGTGGTTTTGCTAGTCCAACAGTTCTGAATTGCTGCCCATCTCGCCACTCCAAGCGCGATGAAATCTCTCCAGAATCCACTGGCTGACACAGTCCACCTTACAGTCTCCGTTTGCCCAGATTTTCACTGCCAGCACTTGGCTGGGGTAGTTGATTGATTTGTTCCGTCCTCTCTTGTGGTGCCAGGTGTCCTCTGCAGGTTCCGATGGGCTGCCATATCCTCCATGTGCACCTGGATATGCTGCCCACTGCTCCGTCTGAGCCTCGAGGAGGCCCGGCTCTGACATGCACTCCACAGACCACGGAACCTGCAGTTCTCTCCATGATTGGGGTTCTGAGTCCAGAAGTTCGATTAGGAAGATCCACAAAGACACTTGTCTGAGGTGATCCCAGGTTCTTGTGTGTGCTTGCCAGTGCAGGGCCTGGCACAGCCTGGCACTCAAGCAGCTTGCACATGCTGGTGGTTGTTTCCAGCCCTGTTCTCCACACGAACCAATGGGTGTTACAGTCCGGCCTGGTTCTGTCCACTTCACACTCACGCAAACCAGTGGGAGCTGCAGCCCAGCTGGGGCGACTCCCAATACCCACCCCCCAGGCCCGCCCCCTGCCCTGGTTCCCATGTTTGCCTGTATGTACGCAGACTTGTTCAGTCTGTCCCACATCCCATTCAGTTCTCCTACATGCCAATGGGCACTGAAGCCCAGTTCAACCCAAGCAGGCCCATCATCCTGCCCACACACATGCTGGTGGGTGCCATTCTGTCCAGCCTGGTCTGTCCCAGTCCTGGTTCTCATGCTCTCCAGTGTGAGTGACAACCCAAGAGGGGGGTGCCCGCTATTTCCCCCTGGGCCACTCCCAATTATTATTATTATTAAAAGGGCTGGTGCCTAGTGGTTAAAGTTCTCTCCTTGCACATGCCGAGATTCCATATGGACATCGGTTTGTGTCCCGGCTGCTCCACTTTCCATCCAACTCCTTGCTTGTGGCCTGGGAAAGCAGTTGAGGACGGCCCCAAGCCGTGGGAAACCCAGAGGAAGCTCCTGGTTCCTGGCTTCAGCTCAGCTCAGCTCCAGGACTGTGGCCACCTGGGCAGTGAATCAGCAGGCGGAAGACATCGCTCTCTGTCTCCCTCTCTGGGATTCAAGTCATAACTGACTCCCGTGGTCTGTGAGCGCTGCCCTTTGCTGCCCAAGACAGTGCCGATCCCCAGCTCCTGACACGACCTCCCTGCCTCATCCCAGATCCCACCAGGTCCCAGGCTGCTGGGCCGCGTGTCCCAGCACACCCTCTTCACGAGCACGAGCAGAGCCACGGTGCTCTGTGTCCCTGGCCGGCTCCGGGGAAGTCGCCCATGGAAGGCAGGACACGGGCATGTCTGTCCACGGGATCCCAGTCAAACTGAGCATCATCACTGGCCCCTGGGATCCACCACCGTCGGGGAGACAGGATTCGCATGACACACCTGCCCCTTCCCAGCGTGTGTCTCAGCGCCTTCTGTCCAGCTCCGCACGAGCTGCTTGTCCCCAAGGCTCACGGAGGACAGCACAAGAGGCGTGGGGAAGGACTGCAGCAGGGGTCCTGCGTGGCCATTGGAGGCGTCTGGGGAGGGGCCAGAGGATGGGGGCTCTGTCTATCCCTAAACAGTCAAACAAAACGTCGAAAACAACAAAGTTTCCTTGAAGAGCGAAAATCTTCCAGGCCCTGACGCTGGCGAGGGGCAAGGCGCGGGCTGGTCCTGCCGGCTGTGGGAGCCCTGAGTCCCCAGGCCCCCAGCACCCTGGGGCGCCAGCCTGGCCCGGCGCGCCCGGCGCTGACCGACCTGCTGACCCAGCACAGCCGGCCAGGGCTTAGCCTGGCGCATTCCTGCGCGGCCCCAACAATGGCCGCGGGCCGCGCAGGGTGGATTTGGGGTGTGTCTCCGTGCCCTGGCGTGCAAAATCGGGGCGGCTTTGTGGCGCGCCGGGAGAATCTGCTAGATAAGCGAGGGCAGCCGCCCGGGGAAACTGCTGAGCACGGGAAAGCGGCTGAGACGCTGCGAGGGGCAGGGGGGCGACGGCGCTTCCTGCCGCTGGGAAAACGCCGGCCAGCTCGGTCCTCCCGCGAAGACACACACACCCCATAGAGACACCACACGCCACGCGCGCGCACACACACGCACGCCCCAGGCCTGGCCCACGTCTCAGCTCTGCCCGAGAGGGATAAGAGCGGCCGGGCTGCCTCCTCTCCCACTGCAGGTCAGGCCGGCGACAGAGAGACCGTGGAACTGGGCTGGGTGCTGGCAGGTGCAGGTAGCTGACCCTTCCCGTGACCCGGGAGGCTGAGGCCTCGGGGGTCCTGTTGGGGTGGGGGGCTCAGGGATGCTCCCTCCTGCAGGGGACCCTCAACAGGCAAGGTGCCTGGGGTGTTCGACACCCAGAGGGGTCAACTGCACCTGACAGAGGAGTGTTCCCTGCTGGCAACCGCACAGTGACCACAGTCAAAACAGCGATCATAGTCATTATGCAGTGCCTGTGTACGGTGGTCACGCAGTGGTCACTCAGTGGTCACTCAGTGGCCACTCGGTGCTCACGCAGTGGTCAAGTACCGGTCTTGCTGTGGTCAGCTTTGCTTCTTGTCTGTCCCTTTGCACACTCCGCAGAGGCGGGGACCCAGCCCCAGGCCCTGAGGGGCAGCAACACCCGAGGGCCCTGGCGTGGCCAGTTCACGTGACACCTTGTGTGTGTTCAGTTGCATCTGTGAAATGGGCACCTCAAGTGGCTCCCACTCCGCTTCCCGGTGCGCTCGTTGCTTCTGGAAGCCCGCCCCAGTGCACGGGTACTGCCCTTGCCCACCAGGCTCAACACCCACTGCTGGGGCCTCCCTGCGGCACAGTGAGCTAACCCGTGCACAGTCCCGGCTGCTTCGCTCCCGTCCAGCTCCATGCCTGTGGCCTGGAAAAGCAGTGGAGGACGGCCCAGATGGGACCCTGCACCCGCGTGGGAGACCTGGAAGAAGCTCCTGGCTCCTGGCTTTCGCCCGCCCAGTCCTGGCTGTTGGGGAGTGAACAGGGAGCTGAAAGGGCTCTCTCTCTCTTCCTTTCTCTAACTGCCTTTCAAATAAACAGTTACTAGTTACAAGGCCAGGGAAGCCAGGCCACCCAGCCTCCTGCTTTCCCACCTGAGTTAGTGTCCAGGCACTGTCACGAGGCCCAGTGGCACCCCTGACCTGAGACCCTGCTGGGGCCAGCCCACGGGCATGCAGAGCTGCCCACTCTGCACTATATCACGCTGGCAGAGCCCATGTGTCTGTGATGACTGTCCCGGCCCTGCACAGGAAGCCCTCCGCGGTGTTTCCTCAGGGCGTTGGTTCTGGCGCTGTTCCTGGTCTGGGGTTACTGGGAACTGTGTGGCAGTGTGGCATGGAGCCACAAGTGGGAGGATCATGACAGAGGGTGGCTGTGGGCATCTAGGACACAGACACATTGCCCAGGGCCCGGGGCACATGTCAGGGGCTGGGCAGGATGGTGGGGGCCGGGCAGGACAGTGGGGGATGGGCATGATGGTGGGGGGTGGGCAGGACGGTGGGGGATGGGCAGGACGGTGGGGGGTGGGCAGGACGGTGGGGGATGGGCAGCACACTGGGGGATGGGCATGATGGTGGGGGATGGGCAGGACAGTGTGGGACAGGCAGCATGCCAAGGGACGGACAGGATGGTGGGAGATGCCCTTATGCCAACTCCCAATGGTGTGCAATTCAAAACGTCTCGGTAAGTCTGGGGCTGCACTAAAGCTGTCGCCCACAAGGCCAGTATCCCAAATGGGCAAAGGTTCGAGTCCCGGCTGCCCCACTTCCCAGCCAACTCCCTGCTGAAGCGCCTGGGAAAGCAACAGAAGATGGCCCAAGTGCTTGGGCTCCTGCACCCATGTGGGGGACCAGGAAGAAGCTCCTGGCTCCTGACTTGGGACAGGCCCAGCTCGGACCGTTGTGACCATTTGTGGGGTGAGCCAGCAGACAGAAGCTCTCTGTGTCTGCCTCTATCAGGGTATCACTACCCTTCCAATAAAAAATAATAAAAACAAATCTTTAAAAAAAAATAAATAGATAAAGCAAATCTCTTTTTACAAGCCCACAAACCTCCCCCTGGTACATTCTCAGGACTTCGTGGCGTGCAGCTCGGTGCTCAGTGGAAGTGGCCAATGCCCCAGGCCGGGGCTGCCAGCTCGGCCGCTGGGCTCCCCACAGTTCTGCAGGCTGGAATCCAGTCCAGGCCCCGTGTGGGCAGAGCTGGCTCCCCGTGCCTCCCTCCTCAGCCTGCAGATCACTTCTCGCTGTTTGTCACGGGGCGTCCCTCTGTGCATGTGCGCCCCCAGAATGTCCTAGCTCCCATTCTTGGAGGGACATGGCCACATGGGGTTAGGACCCAGCCGGCGGCCTCTTTGAAGCCCGGTTTCTCTCCTCTAGACAGCTGAAATGCTGAGGCTTGGAGCTACAGCTGTGGATGTGAGGGGAGCCCTTTGCCACCAAAGCTGGCTGAGCCGCCGTGGCCACTCAGATGAGTGCCAAGTGGTGAACGACACCACACCGGCCTCCCCATCCTGGCTTGCGCCACGGCCCCGCTACCTTGCTGTGCACACCTGTACACGCTGCCAGTGCTGCTGCTGGCTGACGCCCCCGCGAGTTCGCTGATGCTGCTAAGTGTCCATAGAGGAAGCAGGTGGCTCGGCGGGACCGCTGGCATTGTCAAACAGGCTCAGTGAGAACCCACGCCGCACAAGATGGCTCCAGGCCGCAGTCACGGTGGGCCCCAGCAACTGCCCGCAGCACCTGTGCCAACCGGGCAGGGAGGCGCGCTCCAGGCGGTTTATACTGGCCAGACTTGCCCTTACTTCTGTTTTCAGTGCTGCCCAGTGCTGACCCTCCCAGCACCAGCTCTTTCACCTGCTGTAGCTTTGAGCTCCAGGGGCATCCCCGGCTCAGTGGAGAGGGGCCCCCAAACCCAGGCAAGGCACAGTGGAGCTTGCTCCAGAGGCTCCCCTCATCCTCCCCATCCAGCTGCCTGGCTGCAGCTCCTCTTGGCTGTCACTCCTTGTATGTCTCCCAGGGGCTTTGGCAGCAGTTGTGGCCCCGGGAGAGGCTGCTGGGAATGGATGGGAACCGGGCTGGCTCACTGACTGGGATGCAAGCCGAATCAGGTCACAGGATGAATGCGAACAATGCAAGAAATCTGTGATGAACAAAATACCAAGAAAAAGACAGGTGAGCCTAGGGCTGCAGCATGGCTGCCCCAGCACAGTCACAGCCTGGCCCTGCTGGCCTCTCCCTGGAAGACAGGCAAGCTGGGGTTGGCTGCCCCAGCATGGCTGCCCCAGCACGGTCACAGCCCGGCCCTGCTGGCCTCTCCCTGGAAGACAGGCAAGCCAGGGGGACACTTGCTTCCACTGGGAGGCCTCAGTGGGCCCCAGGGTCAGCGGTCTGCTCTGTTCACACTCACGTGTATGGGTACTGAGCCCAGCCCAGGGGAACATCCAAAGCACCCTGCATGGTGGCCCCTTCATCTTCATCTGAGCTGGCTGACCCACACGGTCCCAGGTGGTCAGCTGGTCCCTCCTGACCCCCACTCTGCTCTACAAAGTGGGGTGATGCTGGGACCTCCTCGTAGGGTGTCCCCAAGCCAGCCCCAGGGAACCCAGCAGGTGCAGGCCTGGCTTGAGGGGGCGCTGTTCCTCCCTGCAGTGCTGGACGCTGACCCTGGGGATGGAAGACGGAAGATTCTGCTGCTCCAGAATCCGAGAGTGCAGGGCCAAAGCAGTCCTTGGCAGCTGGCCCTGGTCCCGGCCAGGGCTGTGCACGTGTCCCCCGCGACATGCCTCAGGTGCCAACACCCCTAAAAACTGCAGCTCATCTCCACACCCTCCTGAGTCCCTGGGGGCTTTGGTGTGTATACTGGTTCCACAAACATAACACAGGCATGGGTCAGGAGCCAGGGGGCATGAGGCCAGCAGGAAAGAGCCCACGGTCATGATGGGGCATCACCCTGTGGCGAGAAGGAAGAGAGGGGCTGGTAGTGAGTGTGAGCAGGCCGCTGGACAGACATGCGCCATGAGCCGCCCGGGGAGGGCTCCCCTGACATGCCACAGGCAGAGGCACACACTGGCCACAGGGCCTGGTCTGGCGATGTGTTCACCCTGTGGGGGGTCCAGGCTGTGGGCATCTGGGGTCAGCCACAGACAGGGAGCTCTGAATGCATCAGGCCAGGCAGACACCTGCACATGACCCAGAGCCAGGCTTCCAGCAGAATGGTGCGTGCGCCGTGAGCGTGTCCCTCTGCCTGCTGCCCCCAGCATCTTCAGCCACGAGTTTTGCATTCAGTAGCAGTGGTCAGTCTGCATTTGCCTGGCGGTGTGACATTTGGGGACAGTGTGTCCACCCGCTATGCCTTGGTCTCCTGACCTGGGAGACAGGGCACCCTCCCAGCAGCTGGGACCCCAGGCTGCCCTGAGTGGGGCGGGGAGGGCAGAGCCGGTGCCCGGGCCCCCCGGTGCAGGCCTGCTGCGGCAGCCTTGCGGGTTTCTGCTGACCTTGCAGCCGCCACATGAGCTAATGCTTCCCCACCCAGGCCCCCTTAATGCCTCCATTCTGTCCGCGACGTATAAAGGCAGGGCCGGCGCTCCAGCTGGCCACTGCCCTGCCCAGCGCTCCCTGCCCGAGTCCTCCAAAGCCTCCGCTCCCAGCATGGACATCACCATCCAGCACCCCTGGTTCAAGCGGGCCCTGGGACCCTTCTACCCCAGCCGGCTGTTCGACCAGTTCTTCGGTGAGGGCCTTTTTGAGTACGACCTGCTGCCCTTCCTGTCGTCCACCATCAGCCCCTACTACCGCCAGTCTCTCTTCCGCACCGTGCTGGACTCCGGCATCTCCGAGGTAAGCCTCCCCCATCCCTGGGGCCCGAGAGCTAGGGCTTCTTGCTGAGCCGCCCGCTGCCCTGCCCGGGCTGCCCCCGAGCCTGCGGGGATGGCCGCTGTCCGCCTGGCGGCCACGCAGCACGGCCTCCTGCGCCCCTGGGGAAGGGCCGAGGAGGCAGCCCGTGGGCGCCGACCGCTGTCTTTTCTGCCATCAGCTCATGACCCGTATGTGGTCGGTCATGCACCGGCCACGTGCTGGAGGCCCCAAGAGCAACCCTGGCAAGGCAAGTGGACGCCACTGTCGCTCGCCGCTCCTGCCCAGTGCAGGCAGCCCGGCTGTGGGAGGGGGATGGCCCTGGGAGACAGAGCAGCCCGCCTCAGCCCTCTGCTGGCCCGGAGAGGCCACGAGAGCCAGCTTCCTCCCGCCTTCAGGGCCACAGCTGCTGGACCAAGTGCCCCTGTCTGCCCCAGATGCAGGATACCCCGAGCCCATCCCCCCAAGATCCACCCCAGGGTGGGGAGGAGACTGCCGTGTGGGAGGGCGTGCCCACAGGCCATGGGCAGGAGGGCAGGACCCTGGAGCAGCGGCAACCTCATGAGCTTATCCAGTAGGCCAGCTGGTTAGCTCCTATCCAGTAAGTCAGCCCTTAACCAACACGTGAGTTAGCCCCGAGCTAGTCAGCTGGCACAGTGTGCCCCTGGCCAACCCTGCTCGGAAGCACCTACACGGGTGGAGTGTCCCGGGCGTCCGCCGGCAGTCCTCGGGGCGTCCCACACGAGGGTCTGGTTTCAGGTGCGGTCTGACCGGGACAAGTTTGTCATCTTCCTGGACGTGAAGCACTTCTCGCCCGAGGACCTCACCGTGAAGGTGCAGGAGGACTTCGTGGAGATCCACGGCAAGCACAGCGAGAGGCAGGTGCGGGCACAGGTGCAGGGTGCCAGCGTGGAGAAGGGGTGCCCGTGGCAGCACCGTGGTCCTGAGCCCTCCAGCAGGGCAGGGCTTGGGCACTGTGGTCAGGATCCAGAGCGGGTCCTGGCCAGCACTCCCATAATGGTTGGGCAGAGTGCCAGCCCAGCGGGGCCTCCCTGGGACCTGCAGTGGGTGGGGCTCCTCCCTCCCATCCACCCTGCCCCACAGTCCCTGCTCCTGAGACACCCTGGGGCCAGGCAGCATCTAGCGGGGAGCCCCTGGAGGAGTGGGGAGCCAGGTCGGGATGAATGGGGGTGTCTAGAGGAACGGGGAGCTTTCTGAGCGTGCTAGGCTATGGTTGCTCAGGGCACACCTGACCCAGGTGCGGGGCTGGCCCATTGCCTTCTGGACGGCAGGTGGTCACTCCAGGGCCCTGGTTGACTGCCCGGATGCCCAAGGGCCAAGTCCCCTCTAGGGGAGGCAGGGCCGAGGCCCCAGGGCGTTTATCAAGGTGTCCTGGCCTCATCCTAGTCCCAAGCCAGCAATCAGGCTGCTACCTGGCCACTGCCGCCGGCCACCCCTGACTGCACCCTCTCCTGCCCAGGACGACCACGGCTACATCTCCCGTGAGTTCCACCGGCGCTACCGCCTGCCCTCCAACGTGGACCAGTCGGCGCTGTCCTGCTCGCTGTCCGCCGACGGCATGCTCACCTTCTCCGGCCCCAAGGTGCAGTCGGGCCTGGACGCTGGCCACAGCGAGCGAGCCATCCCCGTGTCCCGGGAGGAGAAGCCCAGCTCGGCGCCCTCCTCCTGAACCAGCCCGCCCAGCGGCATCCCCCAGGCCCCCCGGCACTGTGCCGGGCAGAGGTGTGGGGCTCGTCCCCCCTTCCCCTCCCCTCCCTCTTCATCTTCCCTGGGGGAATGAAGGTTTGAGAGAGTGACACCGAGCCTGCTCTGGGGTGCCCTAACCACAACACTGGCCAGTCCACAAGGCGGGGACAACCATGCCGCCCTCCCCCTCCGGGGCGCGGGTGTCCAGCTCTGCCGAGCGGCCAGGAGGAGGCGGCAGCTGGGCTCTGAGACACCCACCAGCCGGGCTCCCCACGTGCCCGGACGCCACGGCAGCCCACCCTGCTGCGGCCCAGCCCTCCTGCCCAGCGCCTGGGCCTCAGACAACCTCCTCTCTCAGACCGACTTCCTCCACCCTTCCTCTATGTAGTGCCACTTTTGGGGACCCCGGTCCCCCACGGCAGCCAATAAAGAGCAGGTGACACAAGCAGTGTGCTGTCCTGTGGTCTTGCGGGGTTGGGAAGGAGAGGGCGGGGCCTGGCCGGAGGGGCGGGGCCTGGCCGGAGGGGCGGGGCCGTAGGACAGTGTGGGCATGGGGTGCACACACAGCAGCCATGACCTTGGCCAGCATGGGGCACTCAGTCACTGTCCTCTCCCTCCCTGGGCTGGACACTGGCTCTCAGGGATTCTGGCACCCAGAGGCCAAGGGTCCAAGCAGAACCTAGGCCCAGGGCAGGCTGACCTCCACGCTGACCTCTTGCAGCCTGCCCAGTTCCCTGACATGAGGAGGGCCCTGGAACTGGGGGGCTGGTGGCTGGCACCCAGGTGCCAGCAGGTGGCTCCCACAGCCTGGAGGGACATGTTGGGCCCTGCCAGAGCCACTGCCCTGCCTGGGAGGTGGGAGCAGTGGGGCCCTGGGGCCCCTGGCTGAACCCAGGGAAGGCCACAGGTGGCAGCCTCCTTCCGCGTGGACCCATTTCGTGGCAGGCGGATGGGGTGGGGGGATGACCGCACTGAGTGGCAGCACATACACACTCCACACATACCCCTGTGCACTATGGCACACCCCGTAACATACACACCACCCACCAATGCATTACAGCACTGTACATTCCACACCTGCACACACATCCCTGCCCCGGCACCTGCAGGCAGCTCTGTGGCTCGCTGGCAAGCATGTGCTTCAGTAGCAGCACAGCCACCATCACCATCATCTTCACCATCCTCCTTCCGCCGGCATGGCCAACACGGTCCACCAGGGGGCAGCAGAGGCCCGTGTGAGCCGCCCAGACCTCGGCCAGCCGGACACTTGCTGGTCTTGAAGGTCGCTGTATGCGCCTCCTCAGCGCTCCCCTGGGCCTGCTGCGTGGAGGTGACACTCATGCCCCCCTGGAGTGTCTTGGGGCCTCTCAGGGGATGAGGGAGAGAAAGACCTTCTATCCCCTCCCCATGTGGCTGTCGCGGCCGCAGCTGAGCTGATCCGAAGCCAGTCTTCACTGCAGGGTCCCAGGCACCCATCCTGGGTGCAGGGTCCCAGGCACTGGGCCGTCCTCTGCTGCTTTCCCAGCTGCATCAGCAGGGAGCTTGGTGGGAAGTGGAACAGCTGGGACTCGAGCCAGTGCGTGCCCATGTGCGATCCTGGCCACCGGCAGCGGCTTTGCCCGCGCTGCCCCAGTGTTGGCCCCATCCTTGCCTTCCAGAACCTTCTGCGCATGCATACTCCTCCCAGGTAGTCCCTGGGGCTACAGGCCAGGCAGCAGTTCCTGGAAGCTCAGGGCCTTTTCTAGAAACTTCTCTGCTTTGTGGACTTGCAGGGAAACGAAGGGGTTGTGATGTGTTTGATCTCCACAGTCACCCCACGTGCCCCCGCCTTTTGGGGAGGTGCGGGCTGGGCCCAGGGTCTGGGGAATCTTGGGAGCAGCCACCCACTTCTCCTGTATTTCCTTCCAGAAGTTTCCATGGTGACACACATGGCTCATCGCAGATGGCCCCACTCCAGTGTCAGTGAGTCAGCCGTGGCTCCCCCGCTGGCCTGGCCCTCGCGGGAGTGTCTCCTGGGAGTCAGGCTCTCCCTGTTGTCTCAGGGGCGGGAAGGCACGACGTGAGGACACGCACGGCATCTCGGGTGCATTTGCTGTGGCAGTGTCTGCGGGACGCTGCGGCCTGACCTCCTGGGGAGATGCCACGCAGGCCCGGCGTCCCGGAAAGCACCCTGGGTCAGAGACGCTGCAAGCAGGATGCCAGGGTCAGGCCCTTGGCTGGCCTTCCCACACACACCCCTGGGGTCACTCACTCCACAGCCGCCCCAGAGCTCGCCCTCTTCACCTGCGCCCCCTCCACCCGCCGAGCCTCACCTTGCCTGTGTGTGCCTGAGCCCATGGACACACACATGCACTTACACTCACAGACATGTTCATATGGGTTCTGGTACCCCAGCTGTGTCTACATTCTCAGGCACACACTCACACTCATGCACTCTCACACATGCTCACACACACACACTCCCTCTTACCAGGGTGCTGGAGTGTGAATTCGGTGTACAGAGGCTTCTCAGGCTCCCTGGGAAAGCTGTGCCCAGCCCGGGGTCTCTGTACCCGGCCTCGGTGGGGGTGGGGCTGCATTGTGGCACAGCGTGTTAGCCTGACCCCTGCTGCTGACATCCCATGTGAGTGCCAGTTCCAGGCCTGGCCGGTCCACATCCCATCCGGCTTTGGCCTGGAAAAGCAGTGAAGGACGGCCTTGGGGCCCTGCACCCACAGGGCAGACCTGGAAGAGGCTCCTGGCTTCAGCCTGGCGCAGCCCTGGGAGCTGTGGACACGAGGGAGTGACCGAGGATGGAAGATCTTGTCCTATTTCTGTCTCATCTGTCTCCCCCGCCCCCTGTTAACTCTGCCTTTCAAATAAATAATAATAAAAAAATCTTTTAAAGAATGAAAACCATGGCTCCCATCCCCGCCCTGGGAACCAGCCAGCTGGGGGACAGCAGGGATCCTATGGGGGCCTGAGGATGCAGGCTTGGGTGAGCAGAGGGCTAGGCGTCCGGCACCGGTGGGCATGTGGGCACCTGGGAGCTCACCTCTAGGCAGGGGGAGCGAACCTGGGGATTTCCTCACGTGCCTGGTCCTGGGCAGGGAGGCGGAGAGGGGAGAGCCCCAGGTCAGCACACTGCCGTGCTGTGCTGGCAGACCAGGCCTGGGCAACTTCAATGGGCCTGGATCTTGGGTGTGTGGAGGGTAAGGCACCAGGCCAGCACACGTGCCAGGAGCTTGGGACTCTGGTGGGCGGGCAGAGCTCCGGACCAGCACACCACCCGCTGGGCTTCCGAAGGCTGGGCTGGAGAACCCACGCACTCCCGGGCACGAGGACTGTGGGTTGATTAGGGAAAGAAGGGGATATGGGGGAGGGAGGACCGTCCTGGGAGCACCTTGCAGATGAGGAATGACTCTTGAGGGGTCCCAATGACCAGGGCACTGCTCAGTCCCCAACACTGGGGACCTGGGCTGGACGGGAGGCTGGGTGTGGCCCCTGTCCTGTTCTCCGCCCTCCCCCGGATACAGCAAGGGAAAGAGAGAACGCGGAACAAGGGTCTCATCCACTTTCCTCCAGCCCTGATCCTTTGCTCCCTATGTCAAAATCATCAAAAATAAAATTTAAAAAAAATGAAAGCCAGGTGGCTGCCAGCACCAGTGTTTCATCAGCTGTGGGGGACATGGGCGGCTCAAGGGGGCCTCGGGCAGCTGCTCGGCG